>NC_140585.1:923502188-924102188 GCF_964204655.1 Triturus cristatus
AGACTGCTCACATTACTCACTGCAGTCTTTACTGGTGGCATACTTGTGCTTCACGAGTGCTCAGAGCCAAGGCTATGGCAACAGATTTTGCAGACTAAACCGAAGTGAGGGACGCACTTTTAAATACACGTATCACTTTTACGCCGTGTCCCATAGTTGGTTATCGTTTTCTCAAAAAGACTCCATGGACTTCGTTAAGGGGAAATCCGCTGCATTGTTGCTATGCAGGTGGAAGAAACATTCCACCTGCATAGCAAAACTTTTTTTAAAGTTCCCAAACTAGCCTTTATATTAAGGAGATGGTCTTACTCGTTCCACCCTTCCTCCCAGGACCACTGCCTTGTGAGTTAAAGGACAGAAGAGTCACCCGGAGCAGCAGCTGGAGTTGAGACGGTTGTACAGAATGGGAGGTAAGTTTAAAAAGCATGATATGTGTTAATCCTATGTGTTTGTGTGCCTGTGTGAACACATGTGTCTGAGTGCGCACTAGAGAGTGTGTGTGTATATATGTGTGCATGTGTCCGTTTGGGTGTCTGTTTGCACATGTGTCTGTCTGTAATTTGAGTGCATGTGTGATAAGTGTACATGAGGAGTGTGCAAAAGTTTAGATCACTGCCTTCCCTGTAAAATGCAGGCCCTGGCACAATGGTGGTAAATGCTTTGAAACTTGGGACACCCACTGAATTGTGCCCATTACTCAGAACTTGTAGAATTCTGACCCTCGCAAAATGGTGGTAAGTCATGGCAACTTGTGGGCATCCATGGGAAGATAACACATTTTCCACTGCTTTTGAAATGGTGGCTTTTACATAATGGTAGTAATTCCTGGCATCTGGTGGGCATTGATGTGATGAGGCCAATTGCCCACACTTGTTAAATGATTATCCTGGCACAATAACAGTCGTAGTACTTAGCAACTTGTGAGTATCTATGGTGTGTTGCCAATTCCCAGTCTGGTAAAATTCACAATGGTGGTAACCCCTGGCATAAAATGGCCATTCATTGAATACTACTGGTTCTGTCAGAATGGTGTTTATTCTTGACATATTGTGGGCATCCATTATCCAGTGGTGCACACCAATGGTAGTGGTGATTCTAGCAGTATGGTAATATTTTTTCACATATTGTGTGTGAGAAGTTGGCCTGGCATATGCTGTTCCTAGTTATAGGGACACCTTGCACCAGTCCAATTCGACTCCTATTGATGATAGGTTTAAGACAACCTTTAAAGAAAGCTATCCTAGTGGTAGCTGTGGAGAGCAGCCTTCAGGCTAAGTCTTGAAGGAGTGTTAAGCTTATTGTTTTACCATAATAACCTCTTGAATAACCAAATGAAAGAGTAGCCCACACAGGTATATATATAAAATATATGTATTTATTCTAGACAGAATCCCACAGTCACTTTATGTGGCTAGTGGCAAAGTTACACTTCAAACAAGCATTTATAAACACAATAAATAGCACAGAAATCAATGGGCCCCAGGGGGGGACCAAACCATATACTAAAATAGTGGTATAAGAACCACGACAATTCTACAGGCAATGCCTAGGGCATTCAGGATCGCTGGCCCCTTAAGAATCCACCCACAGTTAAGAGGAAGGAGACCCACGGGAGGCGTGTGCAGTGCGAGAAGTTGCTATCGGGATCGCAATGTTAGCCTATGGAGAATGTCGCGGTTGAATAATTAGGGTTTAAGGACACTTCTAACAACAGTACAAAGTTAAGGCTTGAGACTTAAGGCTTTGGAGAGCCCACCACCACGGAAGTACCGAAGTACCACTGTTACCTGCCCCAGGGAAGCCGGGTGCATAGGTCGATTCTGGTGTCGGGTCGCGGGCTGATTTTCTATGGAAAAGGAGTCCAAACTGCTGCTAGCTGGAAGTGTCGTTGAAGTCGTGAAGATTAAAGTTGAAGAAAAGACAAAGATGAACCTGAAAGCAGAGGGGACAGAGTCTGGGTCACAGCACAGTGACCAGGGAGCTCACAGGAAGGAGCTCGTGGATGTCGGGTGCTTCAGGTGTGGAAGGTACAGCTGGGCTCTGCAGTCACGGGCTCCGGGAGGCTTCAAGGAAGGCCAGCTTCTGGAGGGCGACTGTCCCACGTCGGCTGAAGGTTGCTGCGGTGTTAGTGTCCCGATTGGATCCACTAAGCATTGGCAACCGCAACCCACGCAAGATAAACAAAGCAGCTGCTGGTGCAGACCCACGAGGTCTGAGGGTGCTCTCCTTTGCAGGGAGCGTAGAGCAGGCCTGGAGCAACCAGGGGAACTCTTGGAAAAGAAGATTGTCCTCCGTCAGGGCCCACAAGTCGAGAGACAAGGGACCGCGGAAGGCAGCAAAATGGAGTGCGTAAAAGGGCTCCCACGGGCCACCGGAGCGGGCCAGGGAGCTGAGAGTCGACACAATTGCTGCTTGATGGTAGGTTTAAGAATGGGCCAAAGCACAATTTCCCCACTGGTCGGGGTCGTGTGCTGGACAAGAGGTGGCCGGTGTCTCGGGGTATGCGGGGATCTCGACACCCACGTGGTCCAGGGTGCTCAGATTTGCTGGGCACACTCACAGGATGCTGGGATGCACTGGAGACCCACCTCGAGGTTGCTGGAAGGCGGCGAAGGTCGTGAGAGCAACGAAGTTCCAACCGGGTATCTTGTAGTCTTTTAGGTGCCTGCCAAGCAGGGGGATAACTCCTTTATCCCAAGGGAGATTTCTTCAGTCAGCTGGGCAGCAGCTCGTCGAAGGTCAGTTCTGTGAAGTCCTGTACGAATCTAAGGCTCTAGGGCAAAGTTATTCCCATATATCCCCAAGATTAGGGGATGGTCCAAAATAGAGCCTACCAATCAGAGTAGAGGCGGGAAAGGGTGGCTACACCCACTCCCCTTTGTGTGTTTCCCGCCTGGGCGAGGGGCAGGACGCCCCTGAACTGGTTCCAGGCGGTGTATGCAGAATTGGGGCTCTGCAGCTGCCTACGTGCAACTCTGAAAGGACATTTGGTGCACCCACCCTGTTCCAATCCACATATCCTGTCTGGGGAGGTGCTGGCACCTCCCTGCCACAGGAGCCCTATTGTCCAGATGGCGAGGCTGGGGTTTTCCCCAGCAACAGCCAGCCAGAGTCGTGTAGGTGGCGAACAGTAGCCATTTTGTGGTACATGTGCACTTTTAAATTGGTGTCCAAATTCTACCGCTTTTCCCATATCACCCTCCTAGCAAGGGGGAATCGTGCCCCCATGCCCATGGCTGGACTGGGGGTATGATTCCTTCATGTTTGACACCAAACACGATATGGTTCTGTGTAGCCATTCCTAAGTTACAGCGATGACGCAATAACTTATAATGCGGTTAAGAGTATATGGTATGGCTACACTACAAACAACCCAGTAACGATGTTACGAAGGTTGCAGAGAGGTCCTACTCACGTAGGGGTCCCCCCTCACACATACCTCAGCACCCAGCCCTGTAGGATTACCAGGGCCTGCCATAGGGGTGACCTATGAGAGTATATGTGTTGTAATTGTATGGGACATAGGGTACCTACATGCCTGTAAGGGGTGCTAGCACCACCTTACCCAGGCTACAGTAGTGGCCTGGTGGTGTCAGTTTGGGTGGCTGTCCCAGGGTGGCACAATAAGTGCTGCAGCCCTGGTAGGCCTACTGGGGGACCCATGCCCTGGGTACCTAGGGTACCATCTACAAGGGACTGGTAGGGCATGCCCAGCATCCAATTATGTTTGTACCTAGAGTACTCACAACAGTTTTAGGGAGAAAGCAGATAGGCTGGGGTCCTGGATAGCAGGATCCCAGCCAGACTAGTCAAAAACCACTTAAATACCAGGCAAAAAGTTGGGGGCAACCATTAGTCAGATTCCACTCTCCTACATAACCCCCCCCCAAACGAAAGGAGATAAGGCTAACCTTGTCCAGATAAGCCTTTATTTCCTGAGTGGCCATATAAGGAAGAACCTGTACTAACATGGTTGCTCCCTGTGTCATGGTCCACTTGGGAAATCCTACCCCAAGGGGTTCTAGAGTTTCTCCAAAGTCTAGGGAAATTACCTGTATTGGTTTTTGGGTCAGAGGTGGGCTGGTGGGGTGTCTGAGTCTGGAAGTGAGACCCTACTTGGGTTGGTCTCAACCTCCTCAGATCACTGGCCACTATGGAAGCCTTTCTGCCCATGACTGTGTCATATCTGGCCCTAAGGGTCAACCTCTGGCTGCCTACAGCTGGGGGTTGGATCCCTTTGGCTGGAATAGTGGAGGGCACTGGAAGGTTTGGGGCAGCTAGGCCCCAGGTTTCCCTGTGCTCAACAACATCCATTTGAGGGGTGCCTATACCTAGGGGTAAGGGGGATCCCTCAGTTTGTAGAGGAATATTCACCTGGCTGAAACTACTCTGCTGGGTGTCCCTAATCTGTTGATGAGGGGGTTCCTCTGGGCAGGGGCCCAATAAGGGTCCACTGACCTCCCTGACCTCTGCAGCCCTGGGCTGACTGAGGCAGGGTAGAGAGGGGCAGGATACCTGCTCCAGACTGGGTACCACCTTGGAAGGATCCCCTGCCATCAGAGAGGTGGGCAGGTCAGGCCTGTCCACTTCTGGGGCAGTTACTTCACAAGGGGCAGGATCAGTTCCCTGAGAAACTTGACCCTTACCTGTAGTCTGGTGGGGGGAGGACTGTTCCTCTTCCCCTATGCTCTCTGTTTGGGTAGAGTGATCCATAGTTTCAGGCTTCACTCTTTCTATTTTCTCCTGGGGTGGAGGTGAGGCCCTCCGGGTCTCATCCACTTTCTCAGGGATTCCTACCATTTTCAAATGGGCCTTGTGGTCAACCTCAGCCCAGGCTGAGATTTCTAGATCATTCCCCAGTAGACAATCTACAGGCAAGTTTGGGGACACTGCCACTCTCTTGGGGCCAGTGACCCCTCCCCAGCTGAGATTTATCACTGCCATGGGATGATCTGTCCTGATTCCATCTATGTTGGTCACCTGGTAGCTAAACCCAGGTAAAAGCTGATCTAGGGGCACTAGCCTCTTGGTCACCATGGTGACACTGGCCCCTGTGTCCTTATAGGCCACAGCCTTCTGACCATTGATTATTGGTTCTTGTCTGTACCTGCCCAGAATACTGGGACTCATGGTAAAGTTGGCAAACCCCATGCCACCATCACAGACCATAGTTGCTAATGCAGGGGACCTGGCTAGGCCAGAGTCCACTGGTGTCCCCAAAGAGAACCCAACTAAGTTTTTGGGCGCACTCCCACCACCTGGGGGATTACTACTAGTAGCAACAGGAGGTGTTGGAGCTGGTTTTGGAGGGACATTCTCTTTATTGCCATTCTTTGGACAGCTGGAGTCAGTTTTCCAGTGGCCAGGTTTCTTACACACATGGCAATATGGTTTCTTGTTATTAGAGGAAGTATTTTGGGACCCACCCCCAGCACTGGGTTGTTGGGGCCCTTCAGAGGACTTTTCTTGTTTATCATCCCCACCTTTCTCTTTGGGCTTAGTGGAATCCTTCTTCTGGTCACCAACTTGGTTCTTAGGCCTAATCCTGGTTCTGACCCATTTGTCTGCCTTCTTTCCCAATTCTTGGGGAGAGGTCAGATCAGAGTCCACCAGGTGCTGGTGTAAAAGTTGGTTCTGACAATTATTAAGAATCTGCTCCCTCATGATGAGATTATACAATCCTTGATAATCATTAACTTTACTGCCATTTAACCAACCTTCCAGTGCCTTGGTTGCACAATCCACAAAGTCTACCCAATCTTGATTCTGTGCTTTCTGGGTGTCTCTGAACTTAAGTCTGTATTGATCAGTGGTTAAGCCAAACCCATCTATTAAAGCAGCTTTCAAGATATAATAATCATCAGCATCCTCTTCTCTTACAGAGAGGAGCTTGTCTCTACCTTTATCTGAAAAGGAGAGCCACAGGATTGCTGCCCACTGCTCTACAGGGACCCTCTGTACTCTACAGGCCCTTTCAAGAGCAGATATCCATTTGTGGATATCATCCCCATTCTGATAGGGGGGCACAATCTTGTGGAGGTTCCTATTGTCAGGGACTTTCTCTCTAACTCTAGGGGTTTCATCACTGCCACCAGGGATCTCTAGACCCCACTTTCTTGAAGCTTTCTGAAGCTCCAGGGTTTCCCTGTCCAATGCTAACTGTTCTCTTTTAAGCTCAAGCTTAGCCTGCTCAAATTTGATCAGTCTGCATTTCCTCTCATGGGAGGATTCTCTTCTCTGAGAAGAGGCAGAGGACCCTTTGGATCTCCTAGAATGGTTGGATCCCACTGAGGGGGATCTGTTCCTTCTTGGATCCACCACTCTCATTTTAAGGGTGGAGGGAGTGCCTCTTGAGCCATCACCTCCATGCTGTGAGTGGTCTGTTTCTTCCAGGTCAGGATTTTCATCCTCTTCCTGTTCCTCATCAGAGTCCACTCTGGGAGTGTCCTCTTCTGAAGGATGCCCACCCACTCTGTCCGTCCCTCTGGACCCTATGGACTCCATAAAGTCTGCTATGAGCAGGATTTCCTTGAGACGTTTTGTGTTGGCACCTTTGTTTGTCTTCAGTTTTCTAAGGGTGCACATTTCCCTGAGCTCTGCAAAGGTGAAATTATCATACTTATCTACTGGGACCCTCTGGGGTCCTTCCATAGCCTTAGTGCCACCTGAAGACATGTTTAGTGTAGTGATGTATCTACCTACACTAAGTGTGGCCTACTGAACCCTCTCTTGAGTTGTAGTCAAGGTGTGCTAAACCCTCTACACACAACTCTAAGTTCAGTAGAACTTATTGTATTCTAGCTTGAATTTATATGTACCTTTGGTACCAAGTGGCTTTCACTTTAGAAATTCAATTTGTTATCTGGTAAAACAATGGCAAGCTTGAATCCAACCGCTGCACACCAATGTGAGAAGTTGGCCTGGCATATGCTGTTCCTAGTTATAGGGACACCTTGCACCAGTCCAATTCGACTCCTATTGATGATAGGTTTAAGACAACCTTTAAAGAAAGCTATCCTAGTGGTAGCTGTGGAGAGCAGCCTTCAGGCTAAGTCTTGAAGGAGTGTTAAGCTTATTGTTTTACCATAATAACCTCTTGAATAACCAAATGAAAGAGTAGCCCACACAGGTATATATATAAAATATATGTATTTATTCTAGACAGAATCCCACAGTCACTTTATGTGGCTAGTGGCAAAGTTACACTTCAAACAAGCATTTATAAACACAATAAATAGCACAGAAATCAATGGGCCCCAGGGGGGGACCAAACCATATACTAAAATAGTGGTATAAAAACCACGACAATTCTACAGGCAATGCCTAGGGCATTCAGGATCGCTGGCCCCTTAAGAATCCACCCACAGTTAAGAGGAAGGGGACCCACGGGAGGCGTGTGCAGTGCGAGAAGTTGCTATCGGGATCGCAATGTTAGCCTATGGAGAATGTCGCGGTTGAATAATTAGGGTTTAAGGACACTTCTAACAACAGTACAAAGTTAAGGCTTGATACTTAAGGCTTTGGAGAGCCCACCACCACGGAAGTACCGAAGTACCAATGTTACCTGCCCCAGGGAAGCCGGGTGCATAGGTCGATTCTGGTGTCGGGTCGCGGGCTGATTTTCTATGGAAAAGGAGTCCAAACTGCTGCTAGCTGGAAGTGTCGTTGAAGTCGTGAAGATTAAAGTTGAAGAAAAGACAAAGATGAACCTGAAAGCAGAGGGGACAGAGTCTGGGTCACAGCACAGTGACCAGGGAGCTCACAGGAAGGAGCTCGTGGATGTCGGGTGCTTCAGGTGTGGAAGGTACAGCTGGGCTCTGCAGTCACGGGCTCCGGGAGGCTTCAAGGAAGGCCAGCTTCTGGAGGGCGACTGTCCCACGTCGGTTGAAGGTTGCTGCGGTGTTAGTGTCCCGATTGGATCCACTAAGCATTGGCAACCGCAACCCACGCAAGATAAACAAAGCAGCTGCTGGTGCAGACCCACGAGGTCTGAGGGTGCTCTCCTTTGCAGGGAGCGTAGAGCAGGCCTGGAGCAACCAGGGGAACTCTTGGAAAAGAAGATTGTCCTCCGTCAGGGCCCACAAGTCGAGAGACAAGGGACCGCGGAAGGCAGCAAAATGGAGTGCGTAAAAGGGCTCCCACGGGCCACCGGAGCGGGCCAGGGAGCTGAGAGTCGGCACAATTGCTGCTTGATGGTTGGCTCAAGAATGGGCCAAAGCACAACTTCCCCACTGGTCGGGGTCGTGTGCTGGACAAGAGGTGGCCGGTGTCTCGGGGTATGCGGGGATCTCGACACCCACGTGGTCCAGGGTGCTCAGATTTGCTGGGCACACTCACAGGATGCTGGGATGCACTGGAGACCCACCTCGAGGTTGCTGGAAGGCGGCGAAGGTCGTGAGAGCAACGAAGTTCCAACCGGGTATCTTGTAGTCTTTTAGGTGCCTGCCAAGCAGGGGGATAACTCCTTTATCCCAAGGGATATTTCTTCAGTCAGCTGGGCAGCAGCTCGTCGAAGGTCAGTTCTGTGAAGTCCTGTACGAATCTAAGGCTCTAGGGCAAAGTTATTCCCATATATCCCCAAGATTAGGGGATGGTCCAAAATAGAGCCTACCAATCAGAGTAGAGGCGGGAAAGGGTGGCTACACCCACTCCCCTTTGTGTGTTTCCCGCCTGGGCGAGGGGCAGGATGCCCCTGAACCGGTTCCAGGCGGTGTATGCAGAATTGGGGCTCTGCAGCTGCCTACGTGCAACTCTGAAAGGACATTTGGTGCACCCACCCTGTTCCAATCCACATATCCTGTCTGGGGAGGTGCTGGCACCTCCCTGCCACAGGAGCCCTATTGTCCAGATGGCGAGGCTGGGGTTTTCCCCAGCAACAGCCAGCCAGAGTCGTGTAGGTGGCGAACAGTAGCCATTTTGTGGTACATGTGCACTTTTAAATTGGTGTCCAAATTCTACCGCTTTTCCCATATCACCCTCCTAGCAAGGGGGAATCGTGCCCCCATGCCCATGGCTGGACTGGGGGTATGATTCCTTCATGTTTGACACCAAACACGATATGGTTCTGTGTAGCCATTCCTAAGTTACAGCGATGACGCAATAACTTATAATGCGGTTAAGAGTATATGGTATGGCTACACTACAAACAACCCAGTAACGATGTTACGAAGGTTGCAGAGAGGTCCTACTCACGTAGGGGTCCCCCCTCACACATACCTCAGCACCCAGCCCTGTAGGATTACCAGGGCCGGCCATAGGGGTGACCTATGAGAGTATATGTGTTGTAATTGTATGGGACATAGGGTACCTACATCCCTGTAAGGGGTGCTAGCACCACCTTACCCAGGCTACAGTAGTGGCCTGGTGGTGTCAGTTTGGGTGGCTGTCCCAGGGTGGCACAATAAGTGCTGCAGCCCTGGTAGGCCTACTGGGGGACCCATGCCCTGGGTACCTAGGGTACCATCTACAAGGGACTGGTAGGGCATGCCCAGCATCCAATTATGTTTGTACCTAGAGTACTCACAACAGTTTTAGGGAGAAAGCAGATAGGCTGGGGTCCTGGATAGCAGGATCCCAGCCAGACTAGTCAAAAACCACTTAAATACCAGGCAAAAAGTTGGGGGCAACCATTAGTCAGATTCCACTCTCCTACATTGTGGGTATCCACTGATTAATGATGCCCAACCATGGCATAATATTCATCCTGCTACAATGATGGTTTTTGTGGTTTACCCTGATAAAGATTGTGGTTGTTGCCTGAGAAGGGTATTCACCTCCCTCAATGGCAAATGTAATTTCCTACATTGGTGCTCAGAAGTGAGATCCAGTACATGTGTTTCTGCAGTGCCACTCAGGGACCTTTGGTAAAATCCCGAACTTAATCTGACACCAAATGTATTTTTTTTCTTCAAATTCTCCAGAGTTTGTGATTTGGCTATTTTTTCCTTTTTCCAAATTTAAGTTACCTCACCTCCTTTTCGTTTACAATGGAGATGGAGCTGATCAATAAGGATAACCTCAACAAGTCAGAGCTGCAGAAGATTTGCAAGGAAAGAGTGATGAATGTGGGAAGGAAGGCCTCAAAGTTAGACCTCCAGGTAGCCCTCTGAGCCTTTGAGGAAGTTACAAGGATGCAGTCCACCATATAGGAGCGGGAAGAAGATGGTCCTGAGGAGGAGGAGGTCAACTTAGAGACAGGGCTAGAATGGGCATAGCAACCAGCCCTGGCAGATTGCTGGGCGACCAGCCCTGGGAGCTGGGGGGGGCGGGCGGGGTGTTCTAGTTAGAAGCACCGCTCCCACTTTTGTTACAGGGCCCGATATTGCAGCACTGCTACAAAACCGGCCCCCAGTAACAAAAGCGGCCCCACACATCTGGCCCACTGTGAAAACGCCCGGTGCCTGCTATTGCCAGTGCGGGCCGGCTTGGAGGAGGAGGAGAGCCTGGCAACAGGCCCTGAACTGCAGCACCCTTGGGAGGGGGACAACATATTCACTTTTTGCATGGGCAGGGATTAGTGTGTCTCTTAAAATCTGTACCCTCAGGGGATGGTGAAGAAAAAATCTGAAAAGGAGTTCTGTTTGTAGCTGACTTAACTCAGGATAGAGGAGCCAACAGCAGCAAAAAGAGAGGGAGCCTAGGAGGAGGCTGTTGCAAAAAGGGCCCAAGAGGAAAAGAAGCTGGCCCTGAAGAAGGAGCAAGCTGAGGCTGAAAGGGTCTTGACTGAAGATAAACAGGTCTTAGCTCATGAAGTGAATCATAAGGAGCTGGACCTCAAAGCAAGACAAGTCTTAGAGTCCAACAGCAATGGTGGCAGGAATACAGTGTCTCATGGAGACGTGAGGGTCCGCATACCCCACGACTTGGTGCCTAGCTATGTGGTGGGAGATGATATTGATAAACATGGTTCCTCCTCTGAGGTAGCCTTGCGGATGCACGGGGTTCCACAGGGGGATTGGGAGGCAAGTCTTAGGAAACACAGGCCTACAGTGGGGATCGATACTCTTCTTACATTTGAGGTAGGGGACCAGATGAGGTATGCGCCCATGAAGGCCATTCTGCTCACTAAGTTTAGGCTCACCTCAGAGAAATGGCGCATAAGGTTCAGAGATAGCCAGAAGTTGCCAAACCGCTCTTGGGTGGATTTCTTGGATTTCTCCAGTGAGGCAATGAATGGTCGGAGGGGGCAGTAAAGTAAGTGATTTCAATAAGCTGCATGACCTAATTTTGAGAGAGAGCATAGTCATACTTACTTTACAGAGTTCCGACAGCACCCAATTGAAATCGTGCTCACTTTCCCTTGGGAGCCTGCCCAGTAGACCAGTGTCCAAAAGGCATTTGGGGGTATCCCATAATGGTGGACAGGGAGGGGAAACAAAAATACATATAAGGAGTCCTCCAAAGGCCCGCAAAATAGTTCTCAAGGGAAGGAAACCCAGTCCCAACCTGACCACAAGAAAAATGGGTTGACTGACAAAAGAAGGGAAGTTTATCTCCAAGTGCTATGAATGTTATAGATATGGGCACAAGAAGGAAGATGACAAATGTATCCAGAGGGTGCAGCCCACCACTTGTGGGCAGACACCAGGGTTTGCCAGTGTAGCGATTAGATCGGAGGTGGGTAGAGCAGAGGTTACCCTAGTGTCCCTTGGTGACAAGGAGATGGAGCCCAAAACTCATATGCCTTTTAATACTTCCAAGTACATGCAGTGGGTCACCATCAATGGAAAGAGGGTGGAGGCTCTGAGGGACACAGGAGCCAGTATGACTACTGCCAGTTGTCATCTGGTGTCCTCAGGGCAGGTAATCCACAATACAATCCACCAGGTTGTGCTAGAAGACAACCATGAGAGTCACTACCCAGTGGCTTTGGCTCCCTTTAAGTGGAAGGGGGGGGGTCTCAGGTTTCAAGAAGGTAGCTGCGAGTCCTGCCATGCCTGCAGATTGTCTGCTAGGAAATTACTTAGAGCGCACTGTCTGGAAAGAAGTGAAGCTCAGGTCCCAGCTGGAGATGTTAGGGTTTCCTGAATGAGTGTGCCTAACATCAAGGTCCATGGCAGCCTGAGAGAGTAGTCAAGGAGACCTGGAGCTTGTAAAAATTGCCCAGGTAGCTGCCAAGAAAGAGAAGGGCAAGGGGCGTGGGAAACCAACCCCTGAAACTCTCACAGTCCAGGAGAAGACTGAGCCTGAGGGCGACGCCCCATAACCAACAGAACTGCCCTGGGAAACCTACCTGAGCTGGCTGGATGGCAAGCAGAAGTTGAGCCATCTAGGGAGGAGTTATGCAGAGCTCAAAAGGAGTGCCCCACTCTTGAAGGCTTGAGGTGAAAAGTTGAGGCCCAGGTAGCTGGTGACATCTCTGGAGGTCACCTAATCTATTGAGAGGATGACTTCATATATAGTGAGCCTAATATTCCTAAGCCCGGGACAACACATGTGTTGGTGATACCCCAAATTTACAGAGCCTTCCTACTCGGTTTGGCTCATGACATACATCTGGGGCACAAGACCTTTGTCAGGCTTGTCACCCACTTTTATTGGTCCCAAATGATGACACCCTCAAATGTATTCTGCAGGTCATGTCACACCGGTCAGGCAAGTGAGAAGACAAGGAAAAAGCTCAAGGCTCCCCTTGTTGCCTTACCTGTCAATGGCAATCCCTTTGAAAGGGTGGGCATTACATTGTTGGACCCTTGGGCCCCAAGACTGCCTTATGCAACAGGTTTACCCTGGTCTTCGTGGACCATGCCAGAAGATACCCAGATGCCATATCTGAGTATTGTAACTGCACCAGTAGTGGCTAGAGCCTTGATTGGGATTTTTACCTGGGTGGGGTCCCTCAAAGAAGGAGTGTCTGACATGGGAACACGGTTCATGTCTGCCTACATGAAGTCAATGCGAAGTAAGCGTGGGGTAACCCCTATCCCCTTCAGACTAATTGGTTTGTTGAAAGGTTCAACTAGACCCTTAAAGGCATGATCAAAGGCCTACCAGAGCCCGCGAGGTGGAAGTGGGACGTTCTCTTGACATATCTTCTTTTTGCTTACAGGGAGATGCCACTGAACATTGGGTTCAGTCTCTTTGGGCTCCTGTAGGGCCACCCTGTTGGGGACCTCTCAGTCTGGTAAAGGATTGGTGGGTGCAAGCTCCCAGGAAGATTCCCCAGGGTGTAGCTGGCTACATGTTGGTTCTCAGAACCCAGATTTTGCAGTTCTAGAAGAAGGTCTCTGAGAACCTGAAAGTCACCTAGGAGGTAATAAAGCTCTAGCATGATCAGAAGACCACTCTGGTTGAGTTTCAGCCTGGCCAAAAAGTGTGGGTTATGGAGCCAGGGAAGTCCAGTGCCCTCTATGACCTCCTGGGCATTATGAGGTGAAGAAGAGAAAGGAGGAAGTCACATACCTGGTGGACCTCAAGACCCCCAGGAACACCTTAAGGTATACTCCATGTTAACAGCCTTAAACCCTACTATGAGAGGTCTGAAGTCACTGTGGGTGGGGACAGTGAATCTCTGCACAACCTCCTATATTCCAAGAAGCAGATGGGCCAGTGATAGGTGTCAACCTATCCCCTACCCTGCATCCTGAGTAACAGAGGGACTGTTGCCAGTTGCTGGGGCAGTTTGTCTCTTTTACCTCACTAACCCCTGGGCTCACACATTAGTATTTTACCCATGATATGGATACTGGGGACAGGATGCCTGTAAAGAACAAGATTTACAGGCTGTCTGAAAGGTTAGAGCTAGCATTAAGGAGGAAATGTCCCAGCTGCTTGAATTGGAGCTGATTAAGCACTCCAATAGCCTATAGGTCTAGCCGACTGGTGCTGGTGCCCAAAGCTGCCCCTCCAGGCATCGCCCTAGAACTCAGGTTCTGTGTGGACTTCGAGAGTGCCAACTCAGTTACAAAAACAGATGCACATCCTATTCCCTGAACCGATGAGCTCATGCTGCCAAGTTCCTTAGTACATTTGACATAACTGTGGGTACTGGCAGATTGCCCTAACCAAGTGGGCTAATGAGATGTCTGCATTGTACACCCCAGAGGCCCACTTCCAATTCAGGGTGATACCCTTTGGACTAAAGAATGCCCCTCCCACCTTTTAGAGGTTAGTTAACAGGGTCCAGACTGGGATGAAGGCTTTCAGTGCTACCAACCTAAATGACATTTCTGTCTATAGTTCCAGCTGGGAGGATCACGTCTTCCACCTCAAAGAGGTTCTAAGGCTCCACAACAGCCAGGCCTGGTTATCTAGGCTAGCAAGTGCCTGATAAGGCATGGAGCTGTGGTGTATCTGGGAGACCTGGTGGGGGGAGGGAGGCAAAGTACAGCCTCACCAGGCCAAGACTGAGACTATCTCGGCATGGGAACCCCTAAAACACAGGCTGAAGTGAGGGTCCTTTCTGGGCCATACTGGATATTGGTTTGTCAAGGGATATGGCACCATTTTGCCCACCTGACTGAGCTGACTTTCAAGAAGCAGCCCAAAAAGGTGATCTGGACAGAGGACTGCCAGAAAGCTTTTGATATCCTCAAGGAGGCCATGTGTACAGCACCAGGACTTCACTAAGGAGTTTAGTGCAGAGAGATGCTTCAGATGGCACAGGGGCTGTGATCTCACAGCTGAATGAAGAAGGCCTAGAACAACCTGTAGCCTTCATCAGTAGGATGTTACTCCCCAGGCAACATAGATGGAGTGCTATTGAAAGAGAAGCTTTTGCTGAGGTCTGGGCACTAAAGATGATTAGACCATACCTGTTGGGATTCTCTTCTGGGTTTAGACAGACCACAGGACCCTCAGATGACTCACGCAGAAGAGTGGTGAGAATCCCAAACTGTTGAGGTGGTCCATTTCCCTACAAGGAATGAACTTTATGGTGGAACACCGCTCTGGGTCGGACCAGTCCAGTGCTGATGGTCTATCCAGGTTCTTCCACTTTAGTGATGAGAATTTCAATGAGGGTGGGTAGTTCTCCCAACTTTCAGCTGTTAGACCGGACAGCCTTTGGTGTGGTCTTCCCACAAACTTTGTACCTTCTCTCCTCTTGGTCTCTGACATTCATTGCTGTTGGCATTAGATCTATGTGCACTTCACCACTACCAACCAGTGCTAAAATGCTTGTGCTCTCTCCTTTAACATGGTCAAATCGGCTTACACCCAATGTGAATGGTTATATGGATGTGTGAATGGGCGTACGAGAGGATGTATAGGGGTGTGAGTGGGTGTATGAGTGGTTCTGTGGATGATGTCATCAATGATGTCATTTGAGATGTCATCAGTGATGTCATCATCGATGTCACTGACAATGTCATGAGTGATGCAATATGTGAGGTCTTAAGCAGTGTATTGCGGAGCATAAATGATAGTTACCCCAGATAACTTTAGCTGCTGAATTTCACTGGTTTGTATGAGGGAAATCTGAGCATAACTTTAACGGCCTTGTAGCCTTTGGTTATTTCAGTGAACATATATATATATATATATATATATCCAGTAACAAGTGTGAATAGGGCAAAAAAAAAATGCTTCGCCATCTAAGAACATGGCTGCAGGGCAGCTGAAACGTGTCAGGGTAGCACAATAATAAAGGCACTTTAACAACTTCCAGAGAAGCATTGTAATCCTTGTGGTTCTACGAGCTGTTGCTTCATATATATTTACATTTATATATATATTTATGTATTTCACACCGGTTTTGTCGGCTCATGTATAGAGGACGTCGGGACATAGACACCATAGGTAAGTGCAAGTGCTGTATTTTATTTTCCGCAATCCGCCACAACCCAAGATATACTTATTGATATACATATATATATCAACAAAGCTCCCGCGCCTCAAGAGAGCTGAAAGCTGCTCTTAAATCTTCCCCAAGAGACAAGGGTAGGGTGACCCTTTGTAGGGCAAACTATAAGTTAGCCGTTAAAGGCCGTAAAAAAGGATCTAAGGGAGGCAATGGAGTTCAAAGATTCAACTGCCTTTTGGAAAGTCATAAACAATCTCTGTTTCCAAGAGGCAAATAAACCTAGGATAGCTAACAACATTCTGCCAGGGCAATGGCAAGAGCACTTTTTCAGGCAGAGGGTAACAGGGGGGAACGGAACATCACCGAGATAAGATTTTCCTTGGGTTAGATCAAGTCAGGGATTGAAGGTCTGTAGGAGAGTAGGGTCTGCTATCCTATGGTCACCCCAAATTTTTGCTTTTTGCTTCACTGGTTTTTGACATATTGAGGCTGTGGGCCTGCTAATCAGTCCCCCAGCCTGCTGTTCTCTCTAACTAAATTGACACTATGCACCCTAGGTGCATAACCAATTGGAAGTGGATCACCCTGTGAGTCCCTGTACCAGTGTACACTAGGTACCCAGGGCATTGGTATATCTAAGGCCTACCAGGGGCTGAAGCATGTATTATGCCACCCCTAACAAATTTGACACAACTGGCTGATCACTCAGCTGGGGTAAGTTGGTGTAACCACCTCTTACTTATGTGTAGTATACCTATACCTAACCTTAAATGGGACACATGTTAACCTATGAGTCACTCCTATGGCAGGCCTTGACAATCCTGAAGGCAGAGTGCTTGGTTCCATGTGAGATGGTGCTCTGGCATGAGCTGGGCCTGTCTGCAGTGGTTGGAACAACTTCCTTCTACTGTTTCCAGATATCGTCATACCATATACTCTTAAGTGCATTATGAACCTCGCGGTTAAATGCTATCTTTGGTTTGGCTTTATCAAAACATGTCGAGTAAGGTGTCATACGAATTGGAATACTAACCCCTCGCCAATTCTGGCGACGGGGTTAGCATTCCACCCTTCTAGAGGGACACGACATGTACAGTACCTGAAACCCGGGTAAAATCAGACATAGCCTCAGCTCCACAAAATGGATGCTGCCACCACAGACACAAGTCTGCCCTCCTGCTGCTGGGAGTCCTTCCAGCTTGGGAGGTGTGGACAAAGGGTTTCCTGCCAGGGGAGGTGCGTGCACCACCCCAGACAGGATTTTGTGTATTGGTCAGGTAGGGCTTGAAAGAAACCAGACATGCCTGAGGCTCACAAGGAGCCTCGGTGCATATGCCAGTTCAATCCGGTCCTGGGGCACACCAGCCCCGGACCTGGGGCGAGCTGGACAAATGATTGGGGGTGTAACCACCCCCCTTCCTGGTCCCACCCTTAGGGAGGGACCTAGCAGGTAGTCCGGCCCCTAGAATCCGCTTAAAGGTAGGAGCTGTGTCCTAAGACTTCAGACATCCTGGAATCAACTTAACCACAAGAAGAAGACGGGAACTTCGACGCTCTGCTGCACAGAGGACTGAAGGAAATCTCCCCTATGGTCAGGGAGTGACCATCTTGCTAACGCAAGCACCAACCAGCTATTGAACGTCTGCTTTGCCGCCGCCTCCTGCCGGAGCCCGAGCCCAGAGCCCGACAAGACCTGGACCTCCAGACCTCTCACCGCCCGATCCACAGTCCCTGAGAAGAAGGAACCCGTGGAGGCACCGAGACACGTGGAGCCAGCCATCTTGAAAGACCGACGACAAGCTGCAAGTGCAGCGACAGAGGCTCCCTCCAAGTTGTGCTTTGGGTCCTGAGAAGCCCAACCATCGAGCAGCATCTGCACCAAAGGTGAGCCCTCCAGCATCTCGACGATCTGCGTGAGGCCCCTCTGCACTTTGCATCTCGACGCGCCTGCCCGGTCCCTGGCCCGTTGGCTAGTGGCCATTTTGGCGACGAAACCTAAAATCAACGATGCTGGTCTGGTTGCTCCAGACTGGCCCTAGCTGCTCTCCAAAAGAGCAGCCCCTCTGACCTTGCTGGTCAGAACAATCAGCTTTCCTCTCTTTCCACGACTCCTGCCTTTGCCAAGGCTTGTTTGCTTCTTTTGAGTCGCCGACACCGCCGACAGCGAGAGCCTGCGTGGGACAGCTCGTGAACTGACTCCTGGACGTCGTCGACCTTCAGGGACCACGTGGCTGCGGAGACAAGCTACCCTTCATCACCTGTTTGCACCCGACATCGCCTGGTACCTACCTGGTGCCACGCCGGTCACTGGCTAGTGACTGTGAACACTGTCCCCTCTGCTTTCAGGTCTTCTACAACTCCGATCCACTCTTGGATCCACCGCATCTCTTCTGGACCGACCGCCTGCAGCATCTTTGTCGACAGGCTCCATTGAATCGATAGAAGAAACCCGACGCACTTCGAGACCTATGCACCCGCTTCCTGTGGGTGAGGTAAAGCTGGCACTCCGGTGCCCAAGTGTAGAGAATCATCTCTAGTGTCTGTGTTTCAAATCTTAAGATCGTAGTCCATTCAGAAGACCCTTTCTGCAGTAACTTTGTAACTTTTACGCACCCATTGAAAACCTATGGGAGCCCGCGTGTAACTTTCCTCACTGCACACGCGACCCGTGGACCTCCTGGTCACTAACTAAAGTTAGCTCCTTCTAGGCCCAGCGATTCTAGAGGCCCTAGGCCTTTTCACTTTCCTGTTCGTGGTACTTATACCACTATTTTAGTATATGGTTTGAGTGGCCACCAGGGCCCATCCATATAAAGTGCAACTTCTGTATATTATAACATTGTCTTGTTTAACGATTTGGGCTCCTGTGCTCATAAAGAGTCTAGGGGATACTTTGAGTAATAAATACATATATATTTTGAATATATATCTGTGTGGTGTCCTTTCATTGGTACAAAGGGGGGTTACATTTGGTAAAACAGCCTGCTTAACACGCTTTAACGAGTTTAGCCTCAAAGACTGCTTAGCCTACGCTACCACTAGGGCAGCTAGTCCGAAAAGGTTGACTTACAACCACACCATAAGGGTTGCTTGGCATGGTACAAGGTGGTCACTTTAACTAGTGAACATCATATACCAGGCCAACTTCTCACATTGGTGAGCAGCGGTTGGATTTGAGCTTGCTGTGTTTTACCATTGTAATCTCTTGGTTACCAATTGAAAGATCACATAGGTACCTGTAGGTACATATAAAACAAGATAGATATACTTAAGTTCTACTGAACTTAGTTGTTGTAGAGCAAAGGGAGTAGCACACCCTGACTACAACTACTAGATAGGTTTAGTAGGTAAACCCAAGTGTAGGTAGATTGCAACACATCCACCCACACTTAAGAGCAATGGAGGGGGCAGAGGGGTCCAAGGTACCCATCTCTGTCGAGAGTGACCCCCAGAGGGCACCAACTCTCTTTGCTACCCTAAATCAAAATGAGCTCAGGCAGTTGGCAAATATCAGGGGCCTTAAACAGCCCAAGAACCCTACTTCTGCTGAACTCAGAGAGCTTTTACAAGCTGATGAAGATCAGAAAGCTCTCAAGAAAGCCTCCCAGTTAGGCCCCTTAGGGACTGGAACAGGAGGCCCCCCTTCTGAAGATGCTACTGAGGTACCCCTTTCCAATAGTCACCCCTTAGATGAGATTCATACTACAGAGGATGAAAGTGAGAAGGGTACTGATACAGAAGGTAGTGAGGATGAAGGGAGAACTAGCCCAGTGCCAAGTGTTATACGTGGCCCAGCTAACCTAAGGCTATTGGGGACTGACAATGGGATCATCCCATTGGATCTCCCCAGTGGACTTAACCAGGGGCTTGGGAGGCAAAGGAATCACTCAGGTGAATCTAATGCTTCTCATGCCTCTAGAGGCTCTCAAGGTCACTCCAGAAGGAGGATGACCACCCCTCAGAGGAGGGAGCATGAGGCCAGAATGCAGGAAGCTCAGCTGAGAATCAGGAAACAGGAGCTAGAAGTAGCTCTGATGGAGGAGAAACTGAGTAAGGCTAGGCAACCTAAAGAGAGTGGGTCTATACCCACTGGTGGCAGCATTGTCCCTAAGGACAAAGATAGGGTCTTTGATAATAGGAACCTGTCCAAGGTTGTGCCCCCCTACAAAAGTGGGGATGACATCCACAAATGGATGACTGCTCTTGAGAGAGCCTGCAAAGTGCAGCAGGTTCCTGAAGACCAGTGGGCAGCAATCTTATGGCTCTCCTTTGAAGGAAGAGGCAGAGATAGACTCCTCACAGTTAGGGAGGAGGATGTCAGAAATTACAGAGTCCTGAAGAGTGTCCTAGTTGATGGGTTAGGCTTAACCACTGAACAGTACAGGTTAATGTTCAGAGACACCCAGAAGACACAGACTCAGGACTGGTCTGAATACATTGAATGTGCCACTAAGGCTTTGGAGGGTTGGTTGCTGGGAAGTAAGGTATCTGATTATACAGGATAGTACAATTTGATGATGAGAGAACAGATTTTAAATAACTGTCAGAACCAGCAACTGCATCAATACTTGGTTGACTCAGATCTGACCTCTCCCCAAGAATTGGGAAAGAAGGCAGACAAATGGGTCAGAACCAGGGTTAAGCAAAAGAACCAGAACCAGGGCCAAGGGGGTGATCAGAAGAAAACAGACCAAAAGGGTGGAGATCAGAAATCTAAAGACCAGAAGTCTCCAACAGGGCCCCAAACTAGTACTAACGAGGGTGGGTCCCAGCCTAAAGGGAAGAAGAAAGAAGGTCCAAAGAAACCCTGGTGCAAACATTGCAAGAATACAACTCACTGGACTAGTGATTGTAGGAAGGGTGGAGCCCCCAACACTGTTGCCCCTAAGGCACCTGTTCCCAGTACTACTGTTAGCAGTGTTGGTCCCCAGACAAAGGGTGTAGTGGGAATCACTATGGGAACTGAAGGAGATTCTGACTTAGACAGAACCCTGACACAGGCAGTCTTGATCTGTGATGGGGACATGGATTTGTCCCTGACTGTGAGCCCCAGTAACCTGGGCAAGTACAGACAGACTCCTTTAATTAATGAAAAAGTGGCTCAAGCCTACAGGGACACATGTGCCAGTGTCACTATGGTGACACCAGGCTTGGTGGATCCTGGACAGTACATACCAGGTGAGAATTACCTGGTGACCAATGCCAGCAATGCCACTACTTCACATAGTGTGGCAGTTGTTAACTTCTCATGGGGAGGGGTAACTGGCCTCAAAAGGGTTGTGGTTAGTGCAGACCTCCCAGTAGAATGTTTGTTGGGCAATGACCTAGAGAGTTCTCTATGGTCAGAAGTGGAGTACAGGACACATGCAGAGATGTTAGGTATATCACCACATGTCCTTGCTGTGACCAGGTCACAGGCCAAAAAGTGCCTTACTGAACCACAGGTCTTGGATCCTGGAACAATGGACCAAGCACCTACCAAGAAGAAGAACAGGAGGGTTAAGGCAGTGCCTTCCCCCCTGCCTCAAGGTGATGATCAGCCTTCCCAGGAAGATGGTCTAGAGGACCCTGAAGGAACTGTCCCTGAAGAGCTTGAACCTGATCAGGTTGAGTTTCTGGGGACAGGGGGACCTTCCAGGGCTGACTTGGGGCAGGCTCAGTTATCCTGTCCCTCTCTTGAACCCCTCAGACAGCTGGCAGCTGCTGAGGCTGCTGGGAATGCTCAAGGTACCCATAAAGTGTATTGGGATGATGGGCTCCTTTATTCAGAGGCTAGAGACCCAAAACCTGGTGCAACCAGGAGGTTGGTTATACCTCTGCAATTTAGGGGCTTCCTTCTTACCTTGGCCCATGATATTCCTTTAGCAGGACACTTAGGCCAGAATAAGACTTGGGACAGACTTGTCCCTCACTTTCACTGGCCTCACATGAATGAAGATATCAAGGAGTTTTGTCGCTCCTGTGTGACCTGCCAAGCCAGTGGCAAATCAGGTGGCACAACAAAGGCCCCCCTAATACCACTACCTGTGGTGGGGGTCCCCTTTGAAAGAGTGGGAATAGATATAGTGGGTCCCATGGATCCTCCCACTGCATCTGGGCACAGATTTATACTGGTGGTAGTGGATCATGCCACCAGGTATCCAGAGGCAATTCCCCTTAGGACCACTACAGCTCCTGTTGTGGCCAGGGCCCTGCTGGGAGTATTCTCCAGAGTGGGGTTTCCTAAGGAGGTGGTTTCTGACAGAGGTACCAACTTCATGTCAGGATACTTGAGAGCTATGTGGAAGGAATGTGGTGTCAACTACAAGTTCACCACCCCTTATCACCCACAATGCAATGGGCTTGTTGAGAGATTCAACAAGACCCTAAAGGGTATGATCAAAGGATTACCTGAAAAGCTCAGGCGAAGATGGGACATCCTTCTACCCTGCCTTCTGTTTGCTTACAGAGAGGTCCCACAAAAAGGAGTTGGCTACAGCCCCTTTGAATTGTTGTTTGGGCACCCTGTAAGAGGCCCACTGTGTTTAGTGAAGGAAGGATGGGAGTTACCTCTCAAAAAGCCTAAACAAGACATAGTGGACTATGTACTTGGTCTCCGCTCCAGGATGGCTGAGTATATGGAGAAGGCATCCAAAAACCTTGAGGCAAGCCAGGCCTTACAGAAAGCTTGGCATGACCAAAAGGCTGTCTTGGTTGAGTTTCAGCCAGGACAGAAGGTATGGGTGTTGGAGCCAGTGGCCCCAGCAGCACTCCAAGACAAATGGTCTGGACCCCATACAATCCTGGAAAAGAAGGGAGAAGTCACCTACTTGGTGGACCTAGGAACTCCCAGGAGTCCCCACAGGGTACTCCATGTTAACAGGTTAAAAGCATATGTTGACAGGGCAGACATGGGCTTGCTCATGGCTACAGATGAGGGACAGGAGGAAGAGAGTGACCCTCTCCCAGACCTGTTGTCTCAGAACCCTGAAGATGGCTCAGTTGAAGGAGTGACCCTTGGAGGCAACCTCACTGATCATCAGCAGATTGAATGTAGACAAGTTCTACAATCATTTCAACACATGTTTTCCTTGATACCTAGCCAAACTGACTGGTGTACCCATGTGGTGGACACTGGTGACAGTCTGCCTGTGAAGAACAAGCTTTACAGACAACCTGACCACGTCAGGGATTGTATAAAGGCTGAGGTACACAAAATGCTGGAATTAGGTGTCATTGAACCCTCAGAGAGCCCCTGGGCTAGCCCAGTGGTTCTGGTCCCCAAACCTCACACCAAAGATGGCAAGAGAGAGATGAGGTTCTGTGTGGATTACAGAGGACTCAATGCTGTCACTAGGACAGATGCACATCCTATTCCAAGGGCAGATGAGCTCATAGACAAACTAGCTTCTGCTAAGTTTTTAAGCACATTTGACTTGACAGCTGGCTATTGGCAAATCAGATTAGCTGAGGAGTCTAAGGCCAAAACAGCATTCTCAACCCCAGGTGGGCATTATCAATTTTTGGTGATGCCCTTTGGTCTGAAGAATGCACCTGCCACCTTCCAAAGGTTGGTGAATCAAGTTCTTACTGGGTTGGATGACTTCTGTGCAGCATATCTTGATGACATTGCTGTCTTTAGCTCCACCTGGGAGGATCACCTGATCCACCTGAAGAAGGTACTTGAGGCTCTGCAAAAGGCAGGCCTCACTATCAAGGCTACTAAGTGCCAGATAGGGCAGAGTAAGGTTGTGTATTTGGGCCACCTTGTAGGTGGAGGCCAAGTTCAACCACTGGAGAGTAAGATACAATCCATCAAGGACTGGTCTCCTCCAACCACCCAGACTCAAGTTCGAGCTTTCTTGGGCTTGACTGGGTACTACAGGAAGTTTGTTAAGAACTATGGGTCCATTGTGACTCCTCTTAATGATCTGACATCCAAGAAGATGCCCAAAAAGGTTCAGTGGACAGTAAGCTGTCAAAAGGCATTTGATGACCTGAAGAAGGCCATGTGCTCTGCACCTATCCTGAAAAGTCCTGACTACTCCAAAGAGTTTATTGTCCAAACAGATGCTTCTGAGTTGGGTGTGGGAGCTGTGCTGTCACAACTTAATGTAGATGGTCAAGACCAACCCATTGCTTTTATTAGCAGAAGGTTGACCCCCAGAGAGAAGAATTGGTCAGCTATTGAGAGGGAGGCCTTTGCTGTGGTGTGGGCCCTGAAGAAGCTGAGGCCATACTTGTTTGGCACTCACTTCAAGATTCAGACCGACCATAAGCCCCTCTTGTGGCTAAATCAGATGAAGGGTGAAAACCCCAAACTGCTTAGGTGGTCCATCTCCCTACAGGGTATGGACTTTACAGTGGAGCACCGGCCAGGTACAGACCATGGGAATGCAGATGGTCTCTCCAGGTACTTCCACTTAGGACATGAAGACGAGACTGGTCAAGGCTAGTTTAATGTCCCTGCGTTCGGGGGGGGGGGTTGTGTAGGAGAGTAGGGTCTGCTATCCTATGGTCACCCCAAATTTTTGCTTTTTGCTTCACTGGTTTTTGACATATTGAGGCTGTGGGCCTGCTAATCAGTCCCCCAGCCTGCTGTTCTCTCTAACTAAATTGACACTATGCACCCTAGGTGCATAACCAATTGGAAGTGGATCACCCTGTGAGTCCCTGTACCAGTGTACACTAGGTACCCAGGGCATTGGTGTATCTAAGGCCTACCAGGGGCTGAAGCATGTATTATGCCACCCCTGGCCTGGCCTAACAAATTTGACACAACTGGCTGATCACTCAGCTGGGGTAAGTTGGTGTAACCACCTCTTACTTAGGTGTAGTATACCTATACCTAACCTTAAATGGGACACATGTTAACCTATGAGTCACTCCTATGGCAGGCCTTGACAATCCTGAAGGCAGAGTGCTTGGTTTCATGTGAGATGGTGCTCTGGCATGAGCTGGGCCTGTCTGCAGTGGTCGGAACAACTTCCTTCTACTGTTTCCAGATATCGTCATACCATATACTCTTAAGTGCATTATGAACCTCGCGGTTAAATGCTATCTTTGGTTTGGCTTTATCAAAACATGTCGAGTAAGGTGTCATACGAATTGGAATACTAACCCCTCGCCAATTCTGGCGACGGGGTTAGCATTCCACCCTTCTAGAGGGACACGACATGTACAGTACCTGAAACCCGGGTAAAATCAGACATAGCCTCAGCTCCACAAAATGGATGCTGCCACCACAGACACAAGTCTGCCCTCTTGCTGCTGGGAGTCCTTCCAGCTTTGGAGGTGTGGACAAAGGGTTTCCTGCCAGGGGAGGTGCGTGCACCACCCCAGACAGGATTTTGTGTATTGGTCAGGTAGGGCTTGAAAGAAACCAGACATGCCTGAGGCTCACAAGGAGCCTCGGTGCATATGCCAGTTCAATACGGTCCTGGGGCACACCAGCCCCGGACCTGGGGCGAGCTGGACAAAGGATTGGGGGTGTAAACACCCCCCTTCCTGGTCCCACCCTTAGGGAGGGACCTAGCAGGTAGTCCGGCCCCTAGAATCCGCTTAAAGGTAGGAGCTGTGTCCTAAGACTTCAGACATCCTGGAATCAACTTAACCACAAGAAGAAGACGGGAACTTCGACGCTCTGCTGCACAGAAGACTGAAGGAAATCTCCCCTATGGTCAGGGAGTGACCATCTTGCTAACGCAAGCACCAACCAGCTATTGAACATCTGCTTTGCCGCCGCCTCCTGCCGGAGCCCGAGCCCAGAGCCCGACAAGACCTGGACCTCCAGACCTCTCACCGCCCGATCCACAGTCCCTGAGAAGAAGGAACCCGTGGAGGCACCGAGACACGTGGAGCCAGCCATCTTGAAAGACCGACGACAAGCTGCAAGCGCAGCGACAGAGGCTCCCTCCAAGTTGTGCTTTGGGTCCTGAGAAGCCCAACCATCGAGCAGCATCTGCACCAAAGGTGAGCCCTCCAGCATCTCCACGATCTGCGTGGGGCCCCTCTGCACTTTGCATCTCGATGCGCCTGCCCGGTCCCTGGCCCGTTGGCTAGTGGCCATTTTGGCGACGAAACCTAAAATCAACGATGCTGGTCTGGTTGCTCCAGACTGGCCCTAGCTGCTCTCCAAAAGAGCAGCCCCTCTGACCTTGCTGGTCAGAACAATCAGCTTTCCTATCTTTCCACGACTCCTGCCTTTGCCAAGGCTTGTTTGCTTCTTTTGAGTCGCTGACACCGCCGACAGCGAGAGCCTGCGTGGGACAGCTCGTGAACCGACTCCTGGACGTCGTCAACCTTCAGGGACCACGTGGCTGCGGAGACAAGCTACCCTTCATCACCTGTTTGCACCCGACATCGCCTGGTACCTACCTGGTGCCACGCCGGTCACTGGCTAGTGACTGTGAACACTGTCCCCTCTGCTTTCAGGTCTTCTACAACTCCGATCCACTCTTGGATCCACCGCATCTCTTCTGGACCGACCGCCTGCAGCATCTTTGTCGACAGGCTCCATTGAATCGATAGAAGAAACCCGACGCACTTCGAGACCTATGCACCCGCTTCCTGTGGGTGAGGTAAAGCTGGCACTCCGGTGCCCAAGTGTAGAGAATCATCTCTAGTGTCTGTGTTTCAAATCTTAAGATCGTAGTCCATTCAGAAGACCCTTTCTGCAGTAACTTTGTAACTTTTACGCACCCATTGAAAACCTATGGGAGCCCGCGTGTAACTTTCCTCACTGCACACGCGACCCGTGGACCTCCTGGTCACTAACTAATGTTAGCTCCTTGTAGGCCCAGTGGTTCTAGAGGCCCTAGGCCTTTTCACTTTCCTGTTCGTGGTACTTATACCACTATTTTAGTATATGGTTTGAGTGGCCACCAGGGCCCATCCATATAAAGTGCAACTTCTGTATATTATAACATTGTCTTGTTTAAAGATTTGTGCTCCTGTGCTCATAAAGAGTCTAGGGGATACTTTGAGTAATAAATACATATATATTTTGAATATATATCTGTGTGGTGTCCTTTCATTGGTACAAAGGGGGGTTACATTTGGTAAAACAGCCTGCTTAACACGCTTTAACGAGTTTAGCCTCAAAGACTGCTTAGCCTACGCTACCACTAGGGCAGCTAGTCCGAAAAGGTTGACTTACAACCACACCATAAGGGTTGCTTGGCATGGTACAAGGTGGTCACTTTAACTAGTGAACATCATAATACCAGGCCAACTTCTCACAAGGTCTGACCCGAAATAAGGCCCCGGGTCCCGATGGGATTCCACCTAATCTCTTTCTGAGCAAGGTAGATTTATGGGCTCCCATCCTGACAAGAGTCATTAATGCAGCAGTTGATACTATAATGCCGCCATCTTGGTCCATAGCCACGATAGTCCCCATTTTAAAAAAAGGAAATAAAGACAGCCCATTCTGTTACAGACCAATCTCCCTAATAGATGTGTCAGCAAAGGTTTTAAGGAGGGCTATCCTCAGCCGATTAATGGATTGGGCTGAGGACCAGCACATTATAACTGACACCCAATATGGTTTTAGGCCTGGGAAGTCAACAACTGACCAATGTCTTTATTTATATCTGCTCTCAGCCAAGTACACCATCGCCAGTAAAGGTACCGTGTACCTGGCATTTATGGACTTGACGTCGGCCTTTGACCGTGTCAACCGAGGGAAGTTATGGGCACTCATGGGTGACCTTGGTGTGGATCCGGGACTTATTAATATTTTAAAATTCTTGCACTGGAACACCACTGCCATGGTCAGATATAACCAGGAGGGAAATACTACAGAACCCTTTGCATGTTCTAGTGGGGTCAGACAAGTCTGCATTCTGGCCCCTTTTTTGTTTACACTGTATATAAACAGACTTGATCAGGCACTTAGCACTTCAAAGGTTGATACACCCAGGATTGGCTCTAGAGGAATCCCGTCCTGCTTTACGCGGACGATGCGGTCCTCTTGGCCTGCACATCTAAAGGGCTACAGATTCTGATAGATGGCTTTGTTCTTTTTTTGGAGAATTTAGATTTGTCTCCCAACCTGTCAAAATCATATGTTATGGAAGTGGGCAAAAAAACAAGTAAAACGTACAATTATACCATTGGTGAACATCGACTGGGCAAAGTACATTCTTTCTCATATCTGGGTATTTTATTTGATGGCCTTTGAAATTTTAAATATTTACTAGAGGAGAAATGTCGTATTTTAACTAGCTGCTCTGGGTCAATCATGAATTTTGCAGAAAGGTTAGGTCGTTGGTCACCTGAGCAAATTTGAGATTATATACCTCAATGTGCTGCGCCAAAGTCTTGTATGGAAGTGAGGTATGGGGTTTTATTGATGTGAAGCAACTTCAAATAGAGGAAAATAAGTATTTTCAGCGTTTGCTCAAAGTGCCACAGAGCATGCCATCCTATATCGCCCATGAAGGACTTGGCGCTCATTATATCAGGGCTAGGCTGGGAGTTAAACCCCTAATCTGCTGGGTCAAAATTTGGGCAAATACAGAGGCATCATTCAGTAGGCAGGTCATAGCAGACTGCCTGGCTCGTGATCAGGGGCGTAATATCCCATGGCTAAAGTACGCTAAGGACTCCCTTGAAGGAATAGGATGTGCAGACCTTTTTACTAACACCTCTAAAATATCCATGCAGGATAAGATTCTGGTTAAGGACAGGTTCTTTAAGCACGCAACAACACTCAAGGAAGACAGGGAGCTGACTAAGCCGTCAGTAAGAAAACATCTTTTAACTAAAACATCCATGCGCATTGAATCTTATCTGTCTTACTTTCATAATGCCCATGATAGATTCTTAATGACACGGTTCAGGTTAAATCTTTTGCACCACGTACTAGCTGACCCGGCAGGATATACACCGTCCACAGAGATGAAGGGACCATGTGGCTGCGACCAACGGTCTCCACAGGATACCCTTCACTTTGTTTTACTATGTCCTTTTTTATTCAAAGCCAAAGAGCCTTTTTTTAAAGAGAATTTTAAAGAAAGCCAGATTTAAACACGCAAGAGTGGCCTTGTTATTTTTAAAATTGTCCTCAGACGCTTTGACTCTGTTTTGTACTGTACATTTTTTAAGGGTAGCGGTCAGGCTTAGAGCAACAAGGGAAAATTAGGAGAATATAGACTGACCAGGAAGTCCCCCCGTGTTCACGGACCTACAAAGGAATTGGCTGAAGGGAGGGGCACCCATTCTCTGATGTACCGAACGTGTATTATGGAGAATTTTAGACTGTTAAACTGTTTTTTAATTCTGATGTATATTATCTGTACCTTCATGGTTTTTTAATACTGAATAAAGTTATGTGATTGATTGATTGATTGATATATATATATTTATATATATATATATATATATATATATATACATATGCAAAAAAGAAGCAGAGAACTCTGGGTAGTTCTCAAGTTTAGGTGGAAAGCAGCTCCTGTATAGAGCACTCTCAAAACCAGCGACACTCTAGATCTGCTCACCTCAAATGTCTGCTTTTCTATCAAAGTTTTTAAGCATAGGATTAACACAGTGCCATCCATGCCGAGATAGAAAAGGACAAAGTCTTTTGCCATTTCTACAGTAAAGTCTTTAAGCATAGGACTAGCACAGTGCTGTCCTTGCCGAACTGTAAAATGACAAAAGCCATTTACCACTCCAGGCACAATATTACAGCTTTGAATTGGTAAAATACCAACCAAGGCAACCTGAAATGAGTAAAAGCAACCTCTGACACAGTGTTTCGCTCCAATTAGAGCTGTTCAGAGAGGTATAGCTTTGTCCAGACATATATATATTACCTAGTTAGTTAAAGTTAGGACCAAAGTTTAAATAGGAAAAGCATTTTTTGTTTTGCCAATAACTTTAGTGCTGCTTCACGAATCTTCACAAAATTTCCAAAGAACTTTTCATTTTTGGTTTAGCTGCTGTGTTGAACATTTTAGAGTGATCCGTCAAGAGGGAGGGCGAGAAAAAAAGGGGGTCCCAAAACGTATTTTCCCCATGTTATGTCTATGGGTATTTTTCATTTTTGAACACGACTACAGCCCGAACAGCTGAACAGAAATAAACAAAATTTGGCAGAAAGTTAGAAGTTGGTCCACAAAGTGTGCTTTTTGTGATTTGGTGTAAATCCGTTCATTAGTTTCAGAGATATTTAAGTTAAAAAAAACATAGCTATCCAGGAGCCCAAAATCCTACTGAAATCATACTGAAATTTGATTGGTTGCCAACACTTCAACCCGGAAGTGTTGGCAGCCATCTTGGGACTCGGCTTGAGCTGAGTCCCACAAAAAAGCAAAAAATTAAAAAGAGAGGCAGAGTAGAAATATCCTGACCCCCTATGCCTCTTGGGGGGGGGGTCCATTTGGGACCCCAAAGGGCCTAAAAAAAGCCTTTTGTTTTTTTAATTACCAGCAGGATCTACGGATCTAGCTGAAAGTTTTTAAGAAACGATGCTGGCTCCTGTGCTTCTTTCCTTATTGGCCCCCAGGTGGGCCAGGTTCTTGGGGCATTATTTAAATTATGGAGGGGGGCATGGGCCCTCCCTCCTAGGGGTTGAATAATGCCCCAGGGACCACCGCCTCCCTGGGGCTTCTTTAAAAATGAAAGCGGGGGAGGCCCATATGGCCTCCCCCACTGCCCCGGAGACCCCCACTTCCATGGGGCTTATTTAATTATAATTTGGAGGGCCTCTTGGAGCCCCGCAGCCCCGGGGACTGCCATCTCCCCGGGGCTTTATGGTTAAAGAAAGCAGGGGCTGCAGGGACCGCCCCAGCAGTCTTGAGGACCTCCAACTTCCCGGGGCTTTAGCCAAAAAGAATGCGGAGGACCACCACCTCCCCGGAGCAAACTTGAAGCAAGGAGGGGGGCCCCGCACCCCCTTCCTGGGGCCAATAACGGCCCTGGGGACCGTCACCCCTCAGGGATGGCCCCTGCAATGTCCTGGGGTGTGCACCCCGGGACATTGCAGTTTACTATGCCTTGGGGGGAGCTTTACCGCTCCCATCAATCCATAGCAATCTCTGCTATGCTTCTAGCAAGAAAGAGCATAAAAAATGCTCTTGCGTACTAGAAGCAAAGCAGAATTACTTTTGGACAAAGGGAGCTGCATGTTCAACAGCTCCCTCTGTCCAAAAGCAAGGATGCAGGGAGCTGGCAGGGACCATGGGGCCTTCAGACTCCCCTTGCTGTCCTCAACTTGAGAAACTGGGTACCCTTGGTGGGACCAGGGCACCCAATATTGTGGGGGTGTATTAAAAGTAAATAAATAAAGGTAGGCCCAGGGATGGGGTCCTCGAGCAAAAATCTGCAGAGGGAAGGGGGGCCACACGACCTCCCTTCCTTTAATAATAAAAATTGTTTAAAAAAAGAAAAAGCCGGGCCTACGGGGGATGGGGTCCCCGGGGCTGTAATCGGCTAGGGGAGGGGGACTGAATGGACCCGCTCCCCATTCTAAAACTACCCGGCCCCAGGGATGGGGTCCCACTTCCGTTACAATAAAAAAAAGAAAAGGCTGTGGGCACAATGCCGGAGGTCCCACCCCCTCTCTGTACCACTCTGCCATCGTGCCTCCACACGCACTGCTGGTTGAGGGATGAACTTCCCTTGACTGCTGAGGTCCTTGGAGGCCACCAAAACCTCCTGTTACCTCCAGTAGGTCCCACACAGTGGGATTGCTGAGAGGCCTTTGGAGGCCATGCCCCCTTTCTCCAACACTCTGCAAACACACCTCCTGGCACACTACTTGTTGGGGCATTAGGTCCCCAAGCCTCTTGAGGACCCGTGGAGGCCAGAAACCGCTCCTGTTACCTCCAGTGAGTCCCACACGGTGGGATTGGTGAGAGGTGGTCAGAGGCCACGCCCCCTTTCAACACTTCTCTACAAACACGCCTTCTGGTGTACTACTAGTTGGGAGATGAAGTCCCCTTAAATGCTGAGGGTCCTTGAGGGCCAGGATCTCCATCCGTTACCTCCAGTAAGTCTCAGACAGCGGGTTTGATGAGGTTTGGTCGGAGGCCCCGCCACCATACTGAAAACGTGACTACTAGTTAAAAAACATAGAAATTCACTGAAAAAAACAAAGGTTACAGGAAAGATATAGTTAGGAATTTGCATTTAAAAAACCTTTGAAATTCACTAAAAAACCCAAAGGTTACAGGTACGTTATATTTCGGAAATTAAATTGCAACAACCTTAGAAATTTATTGGGGGAAAAAAGTTACAGGGACCTTATAGTTAGGCTCAGGTTTCACTTGTACAAAAACAATGAAATTCAGAAGTTATAGTTAGCTGAGTTAACTATAACACCTGCCCCCCGCAATGCACTGCTTATGACCTCACATGTTACATCCCTCATATGGTCAGTGACATCACTGATGACATCTCAAATGACATCACTGATGACATCTTCCAGTGACTGGGTATTTTTTCAAAAGTTTATAAGTGTTTAATTTATATACACCAAGGTGTATTGGTGAATCAGTGGGTGTATGAGTGACTGTATGGAGTGACTGTATGGATGATTCAGTGGCTGCGTAACTGACTGTATAAGTGAGTGATCAGGTCTCTCGGTGAATGCATAGTACCACTCAAAAGCCAGTTTGCTAAGAAGGAGTTTGAAGGCATCAAAATGTAGTAGTGACTGCTACTGTGTATACATGAAATATGCCAGCCTGTTGCTTTCCCAAACAATAACATTGAAAATAAGTAATAACTTGTATTTAACTATAAATATCCATTAAATTGCTCCGTTGTTAATCCATAATCCCCACTCCCTTCTCAGGACACAAGATAGATCAATGGGTCAAACCACTTTACTTTAGAAAGCTTCATTACACATGCTATAACACCCACTTCAACCTATATTTCTAAGATTAGTTATTTGAAGTCACTTGTATTTACCAGCCAGTGCTAGTTCCTACATTGTTGTAATAAGAATCAAGTAATTACTTGACATCTGTAATTGACTCCTTATTTCAAACCAGCTTTGATAAACTGATTTTTTTCTATTGAAAGGAAGCACAAATAATTTAAATAGCAAATGTGTATATGCAAATGTATATGTTAAAGTCACACCCCCTCAGCTTGACGGAGGTCATTCGAAGCAGTAGCTTCTGACTTGAGAGGGACCTGTAATAACATCTTATGGAGCAGCAGCTTCATGAAAGAATTTCAGTGTTTTGAATCAGACTCAAGAGGGACCCTTAGTAACGACTTGTGGAACTAAGGCTACAAGAAAGAATGTTAATGCTTTTGCATCTGACTCAAGAGGCACCTCTTGTAAGGCCTTGAGGAACTGCAGCTCTGTGAACTAATTTTGAGATATTGCTCGTACAAAATCATAGAAATTCAGCAGTTATAGTTACCTGAGCTAACTATAACTTACGCCACCACAATGCACTGCTTATGGCCTAACATATTACATCACTCATGACATGGTCAGTGACATCGCTGATGACATCATCCACAGAACCACTCACACACCCAAACCTGCAGTGGGCACTTTGATTTTTTATACCCTAATTTTCACTTAAAATTTTAAACATTCATAACTCCAGTTCTTCTGATTAGATTTCTTTTGTTTTGGTGTGATTTTATTTATTCAGCTTTTCTCTATTTTTCTAAATTGGTGTGGAATTTTCTTGCGTTTTGTCTTTATTACTGTTTGCGTACTTAATTGTACTGAAAAGTCATCTGCATGCTAAAAGACGTGTACCCCTGCCCTGAGTACCCAACTGTATTGTTGTCTGGATCCCTAATACTAATTTGTTGTCATAGGTAAACGCGGATCTTGGGTGTGCACCATGACATAGGCCTGTCTAACGGATTGCAGTCTTGTTGGACCGGTAGGGGTGCGCAAGCTACCGCCTTCACCAGGAGTTATGCAGTACAAGTGTGGAGGTGGCAGCATACTGTGTAGTGATCAGTAGTAGTAAACAGGAGCGTTTATCCTGTGTCACTGGAGTGAAGCCTACAGGCTCACTCACCTTTTTTTAAGTTGCGCTGCTGTGTGCTTAACGCACTGTTGTCCGACATCAGGTAGATGTGGAGTGTTGCACAGGAGCAGTGACTCTATGCTAGATGTATGGGTGTCTGGGAAGGGTATGAGCAGTACTGCGCAAGATATGTGTGGTTAGTGCATGTACTGGGTGTAGATATGCCTGCAACAAATATGTTACATGTGAGATGTAGCGCTGTGCAGTGCGTGCACAGTTAAACCATGTGTGCTTAGCTGTATAAGTGCTTGTGTGAAGTACAATATACAAAGAGTGAAATGTTATGCGCACACATGGTGAGTGTGTTTGCTGGCAGAGTGTGTGTTTTTCAATAGCACACCCTGGTACAATACAGAAAAGCAACAGTACTGAACAGTGCGTGTAGACTGAATGTGTGTGCTGAATCCATGTGTGTTGGCACAATGCATGCAGGTAATAGTACTGGACAGTAAGTGTGATGTGAATGTACACTGAGTGCAATTTTGCCTGCAATGTTACATTAAATGAAGGACCCTGGGTTCCATTTTGGGACGCCCTGGCCTGCCTGGTGAAGCCATGGGGAGTAGAGGAATACCCCAGACAAATCTGTGTACTGCTGCATTCCTGTGAACTGGGTAGAATATAGACTAGAGGCAGGGACACTCCATTTACACTTCAAAAGGTTGCTCTTTGATTCAGTGATAGATCACAAGGAAGGACACATCTCAGGAAAGGATATGGGGCCGATAAGGGAATCATAAAGAGTAGGTCTGGGAGCCCAGGATTATCATTTTGATGTACAAATCATTGTGGCTGATATCCTGGTGTGAAATCTGGATACTCCCATGAAATTTGTTGTGAGACAATCAGCTTCAATGTCTTGCCTGGTGTGACAGACATCCTTTCAAGAGGAGAGAAGAAAAGCAAAAATGTGCACTTCAAAAGAAGCAGAACCCCAATATAAAACTCCAAACCCTCAGACCCCAAATCACATTTAGTGTCTGGAAAAGGACTATAAGAAGGGGTGGTAGAGGCCCCAATATGTGTCATATGCTAAGCAGCCAGATGGGCTGAGTGAGGATGAAATGCTTTGCAAGACTTCTGCCTGTGAGCAGGAGTGGAGACGGTCTGCTAGTCTCCCCGCTGGGTGATGGGACTTCATCGAGGGAAATCAAGACCACTGGCCCTGGAGCACCAATACCTGCCTGCCAAGACCAGTGTGCACTGTGAGTAAGAGGAGAGCGTTGGGGCGTGTGAGGTCCAGGGAGTGCCCTACTGAGAGGAGTTGTATACAGATTGAGTCATTGCTCGTGTGCAGGAATCGTCTGCCAGGAGAGGGCAGCCATGATCTAAACCGTGAAAGGAGGGCCATGATGGAAGTTCTAGGCCCACACTGCCTTACTGCGGTGAGCCCATATGCCAGAGGGGACCGCCGTTGAACTTACTGGGCCAGGAGAATTGTGACTTGTTTCCACCTTTATTGCCAAGAGTGCCCGCTATGATGAAGGTGATCACACCGGAAGAGTCCATGCAAGACTGTGAGTACTGCGGCAACTCCATATGCCAGGAAGGGGCTGCTAGTACTACTGCGGTCAAGAGTTTGGGTTATTGCCCAAACAGAAGGATTGCGGGTGTGACCGGCGGGTCAAGCCCGCACTCGGAGACATCCACCTGAGTGATTACTCGAGGATTGCAATGATACTGCTGGAGATGTCGCACCCTCGCTAGGCTTTATTTGGGAGCTAAGGATCGAAATCCCTCCCAACTCAGTCTTTGCCGAACTAGAGCAGCTCCGACCACTGGAACAAACTGCCAGCGCTGCTCGAAGGAGAGAGGGTGAGCCTGCCAGGTGCTACTGCATGTACCGCAAGCAGCCTGACTGTGCTAAACAGGATCAGAACTCGGAAGCACCTGTAGAGAGGGCACTCGCTGCACCGATGAATGCTCCAATACAGCTGGAGCAGGTAAGACTGGAACTAGGCCTTTGAGGCCCCAGTGGACTCGCTGCTAACTATGCTGTGGCACCATAGATACTTTTGACTAATTATTAAAGAAGTGAAGGGGAACTCTTGAATATAGCCTACAAGTACGCATTCCTTGGATGCAACCACCAGTAAATAGGGAATAACTCTTCCATGGAGGCTGGAACTGGTATTTGCCTGACAATGACTAGTGCAATAACCAAAAGGGGAGTGTGTTACTGCTCATGACTGTCGTTATTCCTTTGCATGAGTAGAGTTAGAAACAAAATACTTGTTTTTTTTTACAAAAGTATTTGACTAGACATTGATTTATTGTTCATACTGTGTGCACTTTGAGTTATGAGACGTGTTAACTTACCTGTATATACACCCCCTTCCCACCAAGGCAGCCTTTGACGGCTTGTCCACAGCTACCACTGAGAGCCATGTGCAGAAGGGGTACTTGGCCCAGTTGATCGGGTCCTGGGACATCAGGAGTAAAAGGCCTCAGCCACCACAGTTGGGCCCAGTAGTTCACAGTACTGCATACATACTTAACACAGTGCCTCTAACTTAAGCCTGACTGCTTTTGTGCCGAGCTACCAGAGGGTTAAGCACAGATTACATTTGTGACTCTTGTGGCTCACCCTAACAAGGAATGTGGTTGTTGCTTGAGAAGGGTCTTCACCCCCCTCAATCAAAAATCCAATTTCTTACAGTCAGTCTTCAGTTCCAGAAGGAGGGGTGTGTCACTGAAATCTATGTACGATCTAACAATATTTTTTCACAGACTAAGTTTTGTAACAAAGAAAAAAATAATTTAACAAAAAATCGAAAATATTAATTGTAATGACATAGGTGGGTGTTGAAGCTCTGAACTCCAAAGCATTCTGACATGTGGGACATGCGCATAGCTCAATTATCCATTTCAAGAAAATGCAAACTTTGGCATTCTGCTGTGCATATACAACACGGTTTAACTATAATTATTCGCGAATAGCTGCCCAAGTAATCCCATGTCAGGTGTGATACCATCGTTTTAGAAAAAAACTATTCCATATTGGAGAATGTCTCATGTATTTCCCTCCTAACAGGCATGAGACCACAAACCCCAAGATACAGTGTTGATGATTGAATGAAGGCACACGTGACATGTAGAAAAAGAGGAGCTAAGGATTTACAAAGAACAGCTCTATCCAGGATACATCTCCTGGTGTGTATTTTCATTAACTATGCCATGTCCTCACAGGCTTCTCTCAATAACAGTCTAGATAAGGTAACACTTACCGCCCCTGTCGTTCTACTACCAACATCAAAATAAAGTCGTGCGTTGGTTGCGCCTGAACACGTGCACATGGTGCAGTGTGGGGGTAGAAACCTGATATTTATGCACATGTTGCACTGTGGAAGATGCGGTCCTGACTAAATTAAGATGGTTTTGATTGGAAACCAAAATAGAAATCACCATCTTATTTCGGGCATAGTGCAACTGCACAAGGCATCTGCAAACTGGGTTTACTTTCATTCCAGATTGGAATACAAGAGTCACAGTTGCTGTCTTACATATAAATTGCTGGTCCGGTAATCCAAATATAAAATCAGTTCGGAAATATATGGATTGCTTCACATATTTACTTGGCATATGAGGTTTATGCTTTGAGCTGCCCTGCTGCTGCCCCAGCTGCCAGATCAAAGGCCCTTGAAAAGAAGGGACACATTCAAAGGAATCAGACTTGTCCTGCTAGAGGAAGGGGTCAGGAATGGAATAACCATACCTATTAGCAGCACCTCCTGTAGATTAGCTTGGAGGATGGTTCGGCATAAGACAAAGGGAGGGAAGATAGACCTCTGGATCAAGTCACCACAGGAGGGATTTTTGAAGTAGGGAAGCGAAGAAACAGGGCATGGGTCGCTGGAGCTTGGCTCAAGGAGAGACATGCCACAGTTTTGGAGGGAGTTGCCTTTTTGGAACCTTGTGAAAGTGCAACAAAGGGGTGCAAAAACGTTGAAGACAAGACACTACATCTACAATAATCAAGCATATAGCTACAACTGTATTACACATAGTCATAGAGCTGATAAATGCTGCAAACACTCCCTCCAGATTGGGTCTAAGCACTTTACAAAGCATTAGCACAACTATGATTCAACTTACATGATAGTCATGCTATCAATTTTGGAAGAATGAATGGCTGAGTCAGAACTGCAGAGAAAAATACTAAAACTTGTTTTATATTTCACTCCACACTACTGTAAATGGCAGATGCTTATGTTACCATTTTCAAAGGTACTCATGTTACCTATCTTGGAGGGGTGATTCAATTCGGACTTGTTACTCATAGATGACTGCAGACGGCTTAGGTGAAGATTATCCCCTTGAACCATGTTGATTTGAACTCACTGGTTACAATAAAATATATGCAGCAAGTGCAGTAACCTCATATGCTATCAGAGATCCTCTGACTTTCTGACAAAAGTGTGGGTTTAAAATATCTGCCCTAATCTCCACTACCTTCATGACCCCATGATCCTCAAGACAGCAGGACTCTAAAATACACTGGGAAACATGACTTCATTCATCAGATTAATGCTGGTTCATCATGTTTACATTTTTTGCTGAAGGCACAGCTGTAATAAAAACTGCAGTCTCAAGAGTGGCACCGTGTGTGGTTGAGTTCTGAGGGCTATGGCTAGGCACTGTGCCTAGGTAAAAGCTGCCAAACCCCAGTGCCAGCTTGTTAGAGGGCTGCACATTGTGGAAGAATTCCTGTCTGCACCAGTTATATCCTGGGCAGAAAATACGAAATCCAGTGATTTATTTCTATTATTTATTCACAAATGAATAGAGAAATTTAATTTTATTTCCTGATGAAATTTGCCAAACACTTTAGACTTAAGGTATGAGAACAAACGCGGAGTTTTAACATACTGAAGAATGTTACAACACTAGGGGCAGAGTTTTGCAAAATCCATTAAAGTGAAGCTCGGACATATTTGATACTGAGTTCAGATATCTCTTTAAATGTTGTAGTCACTTGAAAAAAGATTACAAATTCCCAAGAGCAGGTGATTTCTAGACGTGGTCATATGTTCTAAAGCCCGTAAAATATCCTTCATGACATTTGCATTATTGGCTCTATGACTTGGAAGTAGACGGTATCTGTTCTATTCCTCGCTGAGCGTCTGTTGGTAATCCTTCACTGAGACATAAAAGTCCAAAAGGTACCACATCATTATCCAGATAAACCACTAGTACCTGTTGTACATGCCAGGATAACAACGATGACATAAACCACTCAAAGACTAGTTAGTTTAAAACTATTCATGGTTGAGAATGTGCATGTTACTCCAGACAGAAATCGTCCACAACCGTAGAACTTAATTTTGGTTATCCAAAGCCCTTCATTCCATGACCAAGGACCATAACAGAAGCATTATATTTATGGCTCCCGGTTTTATGGTATTTTTTTATTTAACATTTCCTTCTGTATTTATCCATATTTATTTTTTGTCCATCTTTATTTACCCATATTTATTTAGTGTTTTGGAAATTAATGGAGTCTTAAAATGGTATATTTCCATATTTATGTAACTGATAAACATACAATCAAGCTATGATGCCTATCACATTTTAGAAAATGAAGCAGCAAGTATAACAAAACACTACACCAACAGAAAAATATAAGCATTATATACAAATATATGTTAACAAATTCCTATATTTAAGATAATCTCATCCTGCTTTTTAACTTTCCATGCTATCTATCTGCTCAGTGGGCGACCTGGAATTTATAAAGGACAGCAAGGAAACTCTCACACAACAGGACAACTTTGTGTATTTTTCTGCGTTTAAATATAAATCCAGACAGTAAGAACATTGTTTTCTGTCTGTATTTATCTGTAAAAATCAGTACAAATGGAAAACTGAGAGCCTTCATTATCTTACTGCATACTGCTGAGGTTTTCAGCCCTGTAACATTAACCCATTTTGTGATCTCACAAAATTAACTAGCGCATGTGATATGATGAAATGGCATGTACCCTGACTGCTTGATGCACTATTTATCCATTTTATTTACTTTTGGGATTTGGAAGTGGGGGGCTTTTCACTAATGCCTTAGAATTGCATTGCCCTCCTTGACAGCCTCATAAGGTTTATAATAATCTCTTGCTCTCAGGATCAACCTGTTAGAGTTAAAATTCCTTTTAAGGTGTTAAGTGTTATCAAGTAACATCTTCTCAACTGTCCAAGCATTCAGTAATATCTTGTTGTCCCTGATTTGGTTGCTTTGGGCCATATAATCTTATTTTATCCCAAACTTGAAGACTTTGCTCTGGCTGAATATCCTTATCAATGCTTAATTTGTGCCAGTGGGGTCAACCGCCATGGATTTTAGGGGACAGACACTTATTTTTCCTCAACATACTCTAATGGGTATTCCCACTCAACAAATATTCTTAACAGAGTCTGATCTTTGGATGTATCACCCTCTTTGCTAAAAACAAAAATGTTTCTTTGTTAGACACTCACCCACTCTAGTAGTGGCATACTTCATAATCGGTCTCATCCTGGTCCCTAAAAAACAGGATGGGTCCGATTATATTCCAGTGGGTACTTTGAATATAAATAACAGTCCTGGTCATTTTTTTAAAGAATAAAAATACCTTGAGCAACCAAGCTTTCCAGCGGTTGGTCACGTATGATCGACAAAACAAATGAGTGGCTAAAAATTGGGGATGATGAACCTGTTACCCTATAATTCTGTCAACATGTTTCAACCCACAAAACAATGGCCACGTTGCGTCCAGGGCTTTCTTCAGGACAAAAAATGCAGCAGAATCTAATTTCCTGTCTACCTTTTTATTTCAGGGGGATAGACAAACATATAACACTGGTTATATGCAATAACTGGACAACTAGCCCCATCAAATGTAGCGATAGTCAAACTTGATTCCCTGTTTGGGAAACAAAGAAGGCACCATGAGAGGAGAACAGCAACGTACCCCTGTAGTCACACATTCGTCAAAGAAGTCATGCCACTGATCAATAAATCAATCAAGGAATTTTTAAGCTCGCTACTCACCTGTGAGGGTCTCAAGGCGCTGGGGGGGAGGGGGGGGGGGGAGCAGCTCCAGTTAGTCGAAGAGCCAGGTCTTGAGGGTCTTCTTAAAGATGTGCAGGGTGGGGGCGCATCTAATGTTGATCTGCAGCTCGTTCCAGGTCGTGGCCGCGATGTAGAAGAAGGTTCTTCCACCTGTTCTTGCTCTGCGGATGCGCAGGGGTTCAGCGAGGGTGAGGTCAGTGGATTGGAGATTCCTCTTGGGTACGTGGAAGGAGATTTTGTCAATGAAGTATTGGGATCCGGTGTTGTGGAGGCATTTGTAGGCATGGTTGAGTATCTTGAACATTACTCTTTTCTCCTGGCCAGGGTCCTGCTCTCTTCCCCAGCAGCTCTTCTGTTGTGCTGTCGCTGCTGACCCCGCGTCACCTCTGCCAGTAGGTTCGAGGCCTCTGTCTGCCTCTCTGCTTGTGCCTGTTTTTTGCTGTTTGTATCTGTTATTCCTGTTATTTCTGTGCGCTGTTATTGTGCCTTTGATTTGTGCCTCTTTGCCTGTTATTGTGCCTTTGTTTTTGTGTCTCTCTGCCTGTTTTTCTTCTCCCTGTCTTTCCTGTTGTATCTTCCGTGTCCAACTTTTCCTGATGCTGCTGCCCCCATGGCCCCTCCCCTCTGCCGGTTTCCCGCTCCCACCTCCCAGCTGAGCCACCCTCCCACTTCCCTATTTAATGGCGGCTCTGCGAGGGAGCACCAGCAAGACCCCTGGCCAGGGTCCTACTCTCTTCCCCAGCAGCTCCACTGTTGTGCTGCCTCCACTGACCCCGCGTCGCCTCTGCCTGTTCGAGGCCTCTGTCTGCTTCTCTGCTTGTGCCCGTTTTTGGCTGTCTGTGTCTGTTATTGCTGTTATTTCTGTGCCTTGTTATTGTGCCTTTGATTTGTGCCTCTTTGCCTGTTTTTCTTCTCCCTGTCTTTCCTGTCTTTCCTGTTGTGTCCTCCGTGCCTGACTTTTTCCACTGCTGCTACCCCCGCAGCCCCTCCCCCTGCCGGTTTCCCGCTCCCGCATCCCAGCTGAGCCTCACTCTCCCGTCCATATTTAATGGTGGTCTCTGCGAGGGAGCACCAACAAGACCCCTGACCTCCTGGCCAGGGTCCTGCTCTCTTCCCCAGCAGCTCCACTGTTGTGCCGCCTCCACTGACCCCGCGTCGCCTCTACCTGTAGGTTCGAGGCCTCTGTCTGCCTCTCTGCTTGTGCCTGTTTTTGGCTGTCTGTGTCTGTTATTGCTGTTATTTCTGTGCCCTGTTATTGTGCCTTTGATGTGTGCCCCTTTGCCTGTTATTGTGCCTTTTGTTTTTGTGCCTCTTTGCCTGTTTTTCATCTCACTGTCTTTCCTGCCTTTCCTGTTGTGTCCTCTGCGCCTGACTTTTCCCGCCGCTGCTGCCCCGGCGGCACCTTCCCCCTGCCGTTTTCCCGCTCTTGCCTCCCAGCTGTGCCTCCCTCCCCTATTTAATGGAGGTTGCTGTACGGCCACGCCGCTGGCATGCCAAAGGCAAGCCCATCTGCGCCCATCCACGACCCGACAATGACCAGTGCCAGGGACCCTGGAACTCTGAGCCCCCACCGCTATGACTCAGCTTTCCTCCTCGCACTCAAACCCGGAAGGAACAACAACTGCCAGCTCTCCATGCCAAACACCACCCACGGACAGTTCTCCTGCTGCCACTGCCGCTGAACCTTCACCACCCTCCGCACCGCCACGGCCGCCACACCCATGCTGGACACCAGTCTCACCATAGCCCTGAAGTGCATCTTCCTCAACTTACGCTCCCTGCACCGACATGCTGTAGAAATCTGGGACCTCCTTGACACCATCTCGCCAGACGTCACCTACTTCACAGAAACTTGGACCAACTCCAACTCCACCTCCACCCCGACATCGCCACCGCCATCCCGAGATGGATACAAGGTCCAGAGGAAGGACCGCCCCAACCGCCCAGGAGGAGGACTTGCCATCACGCGCCAGAGCTCCCTCCGCCTGACAACCTCCAGCTCAAGCGACAGCCCGCCCACCACCCGTAACACCTCCATTTCCAGATCCAGACCAGCCCCTAGCAACCCTAAGAGGTACTCTCGCATACAGCTCTCCTGGACCTCGAACTGCGTTCACCACCACCATCACCAACTTCATCGCGCCCCACACCATCATGTCTATAGACTACATACTCATCAGAAACCTCAACTTTCATCTCGACAACCTCACCGACCTCAACTCCGCCACCCTTCTGGACAACCTCGCCAGCCTCGGACTGAAACAACTTGTCACCACCCCCACCCACAAGGCAGGACACAGCCTCGACCCCATCTTCGCAGGAGGTAGTTATATCCACTTCAGCCCCACCACTCGACCCCTCTGGATGGACCACCACTGCGTACATTTCCACTTTGGCAAACCCACGGCACCCAAACCTGCACTCCGTCCTCCACGAAGAAACTGGAGAAAAATCACCAAAGAGCAACTCAATTGCACCCTCAACTGCGATTCTTCCTCCACCCCGACTGACGCAAACCTCACAGCCAAAGAACTCCACAGATGGATCTCCAACTGCGCAGACGAGCTTGCACTCCTACGTAACCCCGACAGACAGCGCCCCAGGAAGACCACCTGGTTCACCGCTGACCTCCAAGAATCCAGACGCACCTGCAGACATCTCGAGAAGAACTGAAGGAACAGCAAATCCTCGGAAGACCGCACCACCTACAAGAACACCATGACGGAATACCACCAATGCATCAGATCCACCAAAAAGACCTTCATCCAGAACAAGCTCCTTGACAACTCCACCAACTCCAAGGAACTCTTCCTTTTTCTCTGTTTCCCTCCCTGTCTTTTTCTGGTTTTTGTATTCACCATTTTCTCTAAATATTCTTGTTGTCTTTTCTTCTTTTTTCTTGTTTGGTTTTCTCAATGGATCTTGATATGTGGTATATAATGTTGGTTGTTATATTTGTTTCTATTGTCAATGAATTGTGTTTTCTGTTTTCAATGATGTTTATGTTCTCTCCCGTTCCTCAAGTTTTATTTATGCTGATTCACTACAATTGTCGTTATTGGTCTTATAATTGTATTCTTGGTTGTTGTATTCAAAGTCGTATTCTTTTATACATGTTGTTAGTTTTATTTTTGTAAAGATTTTTGTGTTGTTTCTTGTGTTGTGTTTTTATATATATGTTTTTTATATATGTCTATATTTATGTTCTTTCAGCCCTGTCGAAGATCCATAGGAACGAAACGCGTTGGTTGTGGTTGAATTTTAAAGATTGAAAAAGAATAAAGGATTATTTTGGATAAATTGGAAGCGTTTTTTTTTTACTTCACCTTCTGGTGCACCGTCCATTTCTTTAAAGAACTCCAAGGAACTCTTCAGCATCATCAAGAAATTCACCCAAACTCCCTAGCAAAACCACGGACATCATCCTCTCCCAGGACCTCTGCAACAAGCTCGGCTCCTACTTTCATCTGAAAATCATGGGCCTCTACGACAACTTCATCGACCAGACACCTGACTCCGAAACCACTCCCTCCTCCAGCAACAACAGCCAGCCCACCATCTCCTCCTGGACCCCAGTCACCAGCGAAGACACCGCATCAACCATGAAAGGAATCCACTCAGAAGCCCCAATGGTCCCCTGCCCCCCGCACATTTTTCACAAAGCTGCCTCTGCCATCGCTCTGGAACTACGGCGCACCATCAACGTCACCTTCAAGACTGACATCTTTCCCAATGACTGGAAACACGCAGAAGTCAGGCCCCTACTCAAGAAGACCTCAGCAGATCCCAAGGACCTCAAGAACTACTGACCCATCTCCCTCCTCTCCGCTCCTAAAGGTTTCACTGCTCCTGCTAGCTACAGTTTTTAGAACCAGGGTCAGACTTGATGATGAAGCATGCCACTACTAGAGTGGGTGAGGGTCTAACAAAAAAACATTTTTGCTGCCAGTGACGAGAGTGATACATCCAAAAATCTGACTGTTAGGAATATTTTTTGAGTGGGGATACCCATTAGTGAGTGTTGATGATATAATAGGGAGAACGTAAACCTCCCCCAAAAAATCTTATGTTCCTCCACTCGCCGTGGGTCAGCTTGCAGGTCTCCCCACTTGGCTTTTTGTGATTAGGACTTATTTTTTATCATCAGACATTAACTGTGAGCAAGAGAGGGAAAAACACATAAAGTGAAAAGTAGAAAGAGAAAAACAGAAAAAACGGCACAAAGAAAAAAGCAGGAACCTGCATCACTGAGATAAAGAGCCAGGAAATGTCTGATGGCCAATGGAACAGCAATGAGATTGATTCAAGACTAGGCAGCCTTAGTATTCGGTGCGCCTGTGGCTAAAATCACTGGCCACATGTTTCTAAGCAGCGCTTTGGGCACCGGCACTCATTCTGCTACAAATTAAGCACTGCTCTTTATAGTATGTGACTCGTGTTCCCCTGTTATTGTTGAAGGGGTGGGGTCAATCCTGGCTGCCAGAAAAGTTCCTGTATGTCTGATCCTTTCTTCAACTGAGAATAGTTTAGACTACCTTAGAAGGTTCGTCAGGTCCTATGAATATGCACTTTCTTCTTTTCAGGTAGCAGTGAAGCGTCCAGAGCTAGTCAGGTCTCCAACCACTCCGAGCGCTGTGCATCGGCTGCTAGGGATTGTAAGGGATGTGTGCCCCACGTCTGTTTATAGTCTCCCTGGAAACGGCCCTCCCTGGACTCCCTCCTTCGGGAGAGGAAGGCCAGGCTGCTCGAAGCTCGCCACTAATTATATTGTTCACTTCAACACAAGGCCCAGCTGCGCCCAGGACATGCCCTCTGAGACGGGGTACAGCAAGGGCACCGGCACCCAGGGGACCCCTGCCAGGCCTTACAGTGGACTGCGCCACTCCATGTATCATTCAGCTACCTCACAATTCTTCCTTTATCAATGAAACAACGATTTATCTCATTACTTCCCCCTCCACCCTTCATTTCATTTGGTAAGGCTGGCAAAAGCTGTGGGCGCCAAAAGCGGCCCAGTGAAAAGTTGTGGAATACCCCAGCGCAACTAATGTGAGGAGAGCCCGGGATGCGGGATGTACTTTCATGTAGGTCGGATTCGTCCACCGCCTAACGTGAGGAGGTGGTGGTCTTGGCTCTGCTCCGGTGCTATTTCTCTGTTGCCCCCCGGGCACACAGAGCACTCGGATTGGGGTTCACAAAAAACACCGACCAGCTAGACTGCGACAGACCTCCGGTCTGCTCTGCGGTGGCCCATGGACTTTACCCACACGAGCTGAATGATAGTGTATGACCCGCAAGTGATTCCTTTATCAGCCAGTGTCCTCGGCCGTCATTGGCAGGTGCCTACCCCTAGCGCCAAGAAGCCACGCCAGGGATGCGCCTTTGAAAATACCGGGTGGTTTGAGGCATGTTTCTTGCAGGTCATGTGTTATGGATGGGCTGTTCACTGGGGCTGTGCTGCGTGGCGAGCACCCAAAGACGTGCAGCCTTCTTCTCTTCTAGAAAAAACATTTGGTGCCCGACCGTTGCCCAGTGCGCACTAAAAGACGGAATCGCTACAGAGTACCCTTCAAGTATGACATTCTCGTCCCGAACCCGTTTCCAGTGGTGGGCATGGGCTGTCGCCCATCTGAGAAAAACAAGCACATCACCAGGCCAATCCAAGGGCGAATTTATTCATGTCCGGTGTTTTGTATAGCGCCGACATGATAGCTAAGAAGACTGATCTTTGAGTGTTGCACTTATGATTCGGTGATTTGTTCGGCGCACAGCGGGCGTGCCCTTGCTTGGAATATGTAATGTGCTTCGTGAAGAAGGCTAGGTCACTTTCTATGGGGCCACTCTGGATATAACTCTCACGCGTTGCGCCTCTTGGGCTGCGAGATCGCATACATGTAGTTTCGTATGTTTCTCTCGCTTGGCAACTGCCTCCTCTTGCCTGGCTGACCTTTTCCGCCCCCTTCTCTCCTAGCCACAAAGAATACAGTGGACCGTAGCAGGGCTTTAAGTGGGATGAAAAACTGGGGGATCTCTCACAGAGGCGTGGTCGATGTAATTATGGCGTGGCATAAAACATGTAAGCTAAAAATGTGGTTAGCATGGGGTGCGGACAAACGGGTAATTTACTGCTTTTGTTAAAACATCCACATATATAATACATCAAGTAACATTACGCCTACAGCGAGCCAGGACTATTGGCTATGCCAATGGTTGTTAGTTGCTTAAGTTCAATAAGGCAAAACCAAAGGGGATGATAGACAGAGTGTTGAACATTGCAAGCACTCACCCCCGTCAACTGAGCTGGGTTTAATCCATCATCCTTCTTTAGCTCACTCGCCACCCCAGTTCAGAAGTGCATATTCAAATCAGTCTGACCCTGTGCCTCATGGGAACAGTCCAGCCCGAACTGCCAAGCAACAACTATAGCTTCAATGTACAGAATATTGAAAATGCTTCAGTTTTGAAATGATGACCGTGACAGAACTAAAACCAATCTCTCTGAAGTTACCTCAAAGGCAGTGATGGGTGGTACTGCTGCAGAGCTAAGATTTTTATTTCACCCTTAGGATGAGTGCAAAAATGAAGAGCACGATAAAGACCAGTCTCAGCACCTGCTTTTTAGAACTGCATGTGCTGAGCACCGGCAGGACCCGGCCTACTTAAAGCCCTAGACTTTAGTAAGGTTACCCAGCTGGTCACACACAGAACCACTGCACGAAGATGTGAGGGAGCAGGGGTCTACCCCTCAGCCCATCCCAGTGATTCCCTCTAAAGTTTCCTCTCTTCCCATGCCATTCTTCATCCCTGCCACGCATAAAAGGGGCACAACAAAAAATATCTATTTAAATTAAAGCAATTAACACTGTCAATAGGTAAAGGTGGCCTAAGAATAATTACCCGTGGCGAAGGAGACTCGAACCAGAGACTGGTTAACACTGGACGTAGTAGACACACACGAGTGGGGCGATCAGCGCCTTCACGCCCCAAGCAGCGACTGAAGAAATGTTTATAGGCATAGGCCAAAGGTTGTACGGGCAGCAACGGGCCAGAAGTGCAGATTAAACTGCCGTGGATGGTGTAGCGCAGACAGTGGGGGAGAGCCTGCTAAGGAGCACAGGCTAGGCCCTGTTGGGCCGAGGTTGGAGGCATGGAGTGGAACAATGTGAGAGCGAGACACTGGCGTGGTCCACATGTTGCCTGGCAAAGGTTGAGGGTGGCACGAGCTAGAAGAATGCAAAGACTGGAGGCACCGACTACGGGGCAACTACTGGGAGGTATATAGTGGCGGCACAGCTGGTAGGATTAGCCTTATATATAATATACACGAATTGCCCACGCTGGCACAGGCTGCGGACACAGCCCCAGTGAGCCACAAGCCTGGGTGCGCAGGACAGTGAAATGCGCAGGACACCTTCAAGGCTGAAGCAAACAAGAGGACCCGCCGGGCGGTCTAATGGTAACGGGGCACTTGGCAGCTTAGGTGGCATCTCGTGCACAGGGGCAGAACAGGTGATAGAAGCCGAGGTGGTCACATACAGCGCAACTCCGTTACCTTGGTTACTGGCGCTCTGGTCCCGGATGCTGTGGCGGCGGCTCTCGCAATACTCGGAGTGTGAAGCGCCGCTGCTTTACCCCCTCGTGCCATTGTTTACAGCACCCACCCCTTAGCAACGGGACAGCTGTAGCCTTGGTGACGGCGTCAGAGGTGCAAGAGTCCCGGACGTGACTTTGGAAACTGACGGGGGCGCGCTCTGTAGTCAGCCTCAGCCAGTGTGACCGATGGACTCCTAAAGTGAGCGGCTGGGCGTACAAACTGTGGTGGACGCGGGGTTCCCAACTCACACCTCCTTCGAGGAGGGTGTTTGGGATCTGGGGGGAGGGGCAACTAGACAGCATGCAATCCTTGTTTAAACTTCATTCGTTTTTCAGCGCATTAAAAGCATAGGGACTGAAAAACGAATGAAGATTTAAAGGGCTGCCGACTCTTATTTCCCGAATCCAAGCTCCCAACGCCCATTGATTGGGCTGCTGCTGCTTCCAAGACACACAATTCTTATCTGATCTGTCTGCTGGGATCTAGTTTCTCACAGATCATTCAACTGTCTTTTAAAAGTAGAGGAGGCTTTGTTTTTTTTTTAATTACTTCTTGTGCCCCCCCCCCCTTCCGCCTACTTTCAAGGTGTTTATTAAACACTTGGTGGAGAGAGATAAACAGGGATGAATAGTTCTATTAGCAGATCCACCCCATTGACAACTACACTTCAGCAGTACCCTGTCACAATCCTACCTCCTACAAAGGAGAGGTTATGCAAGTTTCCTTTAAAATATAAATGAGCAAGACAGTTACATTGTATCATTATATTGGTATTTTTAGAGCACTTTCCCAACCCTTGGGAGTCCCAAGGAGCTGTAGCATAAATATATTTTTTTGTTTAACATTTTTTATTGAATTTTCAAGAAGAACAAACAAAAATCAAGAACATTCACAAAATAAAAAACATATTACAAATAATCAGTAACCAATTAATATGTAAGAACAGAATATGAAAACAGTGGAGAAAAAAAAGAAAAAAGAAAAACGGTAAAAGAAAAGGGAAGCGAAGAAGGAAACAAAATCGAGAAGATATAAAATGTTCTAAAACCTTAAAGGAGAATAGGAAGAAAAAGAAATTTAGGGCATATGAGCATGTGTAGAAAGATACGATGTAAATGGGAGCCAGAGGAGATCAGATTTGATTTTTTGAGAAAGAGTAGAGGAAGAGACATTAGCAATTCTATGTTCATCGCAAATAAAGTTCCACCAAGTCACTGAGGATATTTTAGAAGTATCTTTCCATGATGAAAAAATAACTTTAAATGCTAATGCAATAAAAAGGTCGAACAATAAAGAAATAGAAGTGGAGTCATCAAAATCAAATGAAGAAGAACCTAGAAAAACATTTTGTAATGATAATGGAATGTTACAATTAAAAATGTTCATGCAGGCAGAGGAGCCAAGATGGCGGACGGACAGGACGTCTGAGCTCCCGGCTCCGCAGCCCGTCTGCTGCTTACATGACATCCTGATCTTTAATCCTGCCTACGGCGCGAGCAAATGTAACCACGAATGCGCTGATACTTTCCGCATTCCTCCGATGTCCCCGCCGGCTTTTTTGGTCGAGGATTCATAGAGTTTGCCGACTTTGGACTTTGCCCACGCACTCTGGCCCGACCACCGCCACCGGACACCGCTTATCACGTACGGTGAGACGACCTGGGGCTGGACCGGCGCCTGGGGAAATGTGACCGGAGGTGGAGTGGGCGGCTTGGCGGAGCCTTCTTCGCGACGGAGAGAAATCCTGTATGATTGGGTCCGGGCTGGCGAACCTTCCTTTGTCCTGCTACCAGCGGTCAGAGCGGTATCCGTTTTAGAGCGCCCACCACCCGCATTGCAATATAGCCGAGGGCTCTCCCATCGTGTGAGCTCCGTATAGCGAGCAGTAACTCTTCTTGCCTTAACTACTATTCCTCCGTCCTATGGAGTCGCCCTCACCCCTCCGATGTGGGCTAACTGCAAACATGGTGGCGGTGCCGGTCTACCTCGCCGGAAAGACGGAAGCCTCCATATCCCTGACGCAAGCTTCCCTGCCTACTGTCGAGCTGGAGGGTGTCCCGGTGGCGCCTTTACATACTGCCGACATGCGGAAGCGGGGAGCAGACCTGACCTATGGTGATATCCTTTTAGCCCTGGAAGACTTGAGGGCGACATGGTGCCAAAACACTCGAGAACTGGAGCGGAAGATCGATGCCGCTATGCCATCCAGGGAACTACTGCGGTTGTCTGACCCCCCAATGCCTCTCATTCCCTTCGAGGCGGATACAATGTGGCGACAGGGGGATACTGTGGAACGTCCTCTCCCTGGCTACAGTGTCGAGTGTTCTTTTAATGACAAAGTTGCAGATACAAAGTTCCCTTCCACTTTACAAGCTGAGACTCTGCCTCTGCAAGTGTTGCCACGGCTTCCTCAACATCGCCGGAGTGTGAGCCGTTCTGTGGGGAAAACTGTGTTGGTCACTATCGATGTGGTGATGGTCTATGATTGGGAACTCTCGCTTCCTCTTCCTCTGCGTCTTCTATGCCGGGAGCGGCCATCTTGCTCCTTTGTTCTGCCAGAGGTACACTCCCAGCGGTGGCCATGCTTGGTGGGGTTTCAGCGTTCTGGCCAGGGCTGATGTTGCCTCCCTTGATGATCCTGCCTGACCGCCTGGCATGACCCGGACTAGAATATTTGTCTATGTATCTGCTGTGCCGCATGTGTGTAATTTGCCATTGTTGATTGCGGGGATGGATCTGTGGGGCCACTTAGGATCGGGCCAGGGCTGGGCGATTCCCTTTAGTTTGCTGTACGTATTGGCGGGCGGGGACTAGGACGGGACTGCTAATTATCTGATTTATTCGCACATTTGGAATGGAGTCTCCCCACCTGCTGCTTTGCTTGCTACCTCAGTTGTGCTGATGATATTCAGGGTGGGGGATGCTTATGGGGCTGTGGTGACCGGGAGTATGTGAAATTTCCTCCTCCTGCCTTCTCTGGGAGTCGGAGACTGGGATGTTCTTTCCCACTCGCCAGACTCTCTTTCCTACTTGGGGTTCATTTGGGGCGACAGGCATGCCTATTGGGGGGGGGGTGGGCCGTGGCCTTCCGCTGGTATGCAGGGTGGGGGATGGGATGTGTTCTATGTCTTTTCTTCGTCTCTATGGCCCTCTTTCTCTTTCTTTCTCTCTTCTTCTTCGGCTTCTTTCTCTTTTATGTTTCTTTGTTTCTTCGGGGTCGGGGCTCAGTGTTAGTAGGGAGTTTATTGTGTTCTATCATTCTGTGGTATAGTGTTTGCTCTTAGTTCCTGGATGGTGGCCACCTGTTTCCTTACAAATGCCTTCCTATATAACGCCTCCTTCTGGGTGCTCCGTGAACGGTGATGTCTCTCCTGGTCAGTGTCAGCTTCGACTCTTTTCGTAGTTCACTACATTGTACTCGACAAAATCATAAAATTAAACCTTTTCTTATCCTGACATTATTGTTCTATGTTCTACAATGTCATAGCGGCCGGCCCCGAGGGGTTGTAGGCAGACGCTGTGTATTGTGCATTTACCGAAATAAAGGTTTTAAAAAAAAAAAAAAAAAAAAAAAATGTTCATGCAAGTAGACCAAACAGATTTCCAAAATAACAATACATTGGAACATTCAAATATTTGATGTCTCAAAGTGTCGGTGTATTGAGAACACGACCAGTATAATAGAGAAGAGGAAGGGGAAAACTTGGAAATACAAACAGGAGTAATAACTGCTCTATTGTAAAGAAAATACAAAGATTGGGTTATACGAGCAGCTGCAGAAACTTTAAATAACTTAGACCAAAGTTTGTCCCAAACAGAGATAGAGAGTAAAAAGGACAGTCTGTTTCCCATGCAATTTCAACAGGCGATTTCAGTCTTTCAGTAACATGTAACGACAATAATTTATAGACAAGGGCAGCTTTAGGTCTGTGCACCGGAAACAAACTGTATAGTTGTGTAGATGGAGTAAGAGAGGTTATGACATTGGGAGGGTCATAAGAAGCTAATTGCGATTGTAAAGCGGTTGAAATTAAGATGTATTCATTAAGAGATGTGTCAGGTAAGTAAGTGATAGCGTGATTGTAAGTCAAAGAAAGGAATACCAGATTTTTGGTGAATCAATTGATGCACAAAAATAATTCCCTTCTCCTTCCAGTGTTTGTAATAGAATGATTTACCCTTATATCTGAGAAATTTATTATACCAGATAGTAGAGGATAAAAAACATTGAAATGGAGTGAGACCATTAGTGAATATTATACATTAAATTTTGGGAATGTTTTAATATAGGTAAAGTACAATTAGAGATATATAGTACATTATGAAAAGAAAAATCCTTTAATGAGGAGAGTTCAAAAACAATCCATCTGGGTATAGGGATATCAGCAAAATCATAAGATAGAGCAAAGGATTGTTTAATCAAAAATGCCAAGTGATTGGCTTTAAAATCAGGAAAACGTATGCCACCTTCAGATTTAGGGCGTTTAAGTTTTGTAAGGGAAATTCGCGGGTGTTTCTTATTCCATAAACATTTTGTACAGATGGAGTTGATTTGTGATAAATATGAAATGGGAATTCGAATAGGCAACATAGATAGTGTATAGAGGACATGGGGAACAATCATCATTTTGATAGTATTTAACCTACCCCACCAGGAGAGATAGAAGGGAGACCAAGTAAGCAGGAGTGATTGAATTTTAGAGATTAGTGCATTGAACGTAAATCTAATGGTGGTAGTAAAGAGGGAGAGAACCAAATACCAAGGTATTTAATTTTTGTGGGGCACCACGTAAAATCAATGTAATTAAACATGTATTGATAACATAAAGAGTTCAAAGGTAAAACTTCTGTTTTCGAGAGGTTTAACTTATATTCAGAAATACTGGAATATAACCGAACCTCATCCAAAAATGGAAGGAAGGAAAGGTGAGGATTGGACATATATATTAATATATAATCAGCATATGCTGATATTTTGGTTTCTAAGGAATTATGCGTAAAGCCAGAAATATGAGTATTAACGCGGATACGTTCAAGGAAGGGTTCAAGGCATAAAACAAATAACAAGGGAGAAAGGGGACAACCCTGACGTGTACCTCTAGATAAAGAAAAAAATCTGGAGAAATGATGATTTACAAAAATACTGGCACGGGGGCAGGAATATAACAATTTAATATAGGAAATGAAAGTAGGACCAAAGCCAAACCATTGGAGAGTTCTAAACATATATTGCCAATTAATACGATCAAAAGCCTTTTCGGCATCCAGAGATAGCGCTGCAAGAGGGGATTTAAATTTTTTCCCACAGGAAATAACATTTGCAAACATAGGAGCATTGTCTGCAGCCAACCTGCCCTTAACAAATCCAAATTGATTAGTCTTCACCAATAACGGAATAATACTTTCAAGACGAGAAGCAAGAGTTTTAGCAAAAAGTTTACAATCATAGTTGATTAAGGATATAGGGCGGTAGTTTTTACAAAGGGAGTGGTCTTTATCAGGTTTAGGAATGAGAATTATTAAAGAGTCTATAAAGGAACCGGAAGCTTTAGCTTCGTCAATAAAAGAATTAAAAAGAGCCAAAAGTTTAGGAACAAAATGGACGCGTAGCATAAATATTTGACAGAAAATAAATGCTAATGTATTTATTTTTATTTTGTTAGCACCTTGAAACCATTAATAACATAAGACACTATTGAAAACAGAATCTTTAATGAAAACGTTATATTCTGTCATCAGGTTCTAGAATTGATTCCCTCTCTTCTCATTCCAGGTAATTGTTGCATTAAGCAAAACATATTGTGGGTGCTGTAGGCCCTGTTGCATTGAAAAAGGTCATGTCACCTTTTCCTTGTACGGAAGTTGCTTTGAGGGGGTATTGGGTGCACATATTGTCCTTTTTACTGGAAGTTGGTACTCTTCATCTCCAGGGCTCGAAAAATACGAAAAATTGTACTAGTCCTGCAGGTCTAGTCCCTTGGAAAATCCCCTCGACCTCACTGCAACCTACTTGACCTCCGTCTCTGAAAACAGAGCAAAAGTGACAAGATGATAAGATTTAAAGGCATCTTTATTGCTCATTCCCTCTGTGAGCAATAAAAATGCCTTTAAATCTTGTTATCTTGTCACTTTTGTTCCGTTTTCAAAGACAGAGGACAAAAGTTAGTTTGTCTTCCTACTCGCCAGAAAGGGCGAGTAGGACCTAAAAATAGCTCGTCCTCATCAATTCTCCCTCGCAAATGCGAGCGGGCGAGTGGATTTGTCGAGCCCTGATCTCATACCAAAATAGTCCAAACATAGGCCGTAAGGCACTGACACACATCTATACATATGTTTAAATCAGTTGAGAGCAACATATTTCTCACTCCTCTTCACCTCAAGTTCATACATAAGATCAGAAAAATCACATGGTAGGAACACGGCTCTAACCACCGTATATATGCAACCTTTGGGCGTTAAACCACTATTAATGAGGTGAAACCTTTGCCCATACAGTGTTAAGATTTGTAAAAATGGCAATATAATAAAGTAATGGTTTCACAAAAAGTGTCACATTATGCAGCGCAATTTGCTTTTTACTGCTGCATTATTTAGCACATGCCGGCACAAAATTTGGTCCTCTATGGTCCGTGGGCAATCCATTGTTCTAAGAGTAAACCTACTTTGGTTAATATAGAGGTGGGTGAGCCAACAAATTAACAGGCCAAGCAAGTCAGAACCAAGCCAAAGGTCGGACTTGGCTATTAGAATTTATGCTAGAGCTGAGCCCTAAAAATGTTAGCCAGGAAAATCATACATTAAACATCACTTAAAAGAGGAGAGGTGTGGTGCAGCGGCGAGGGCGGCTGACTCCGGAGCATGGGGCTCATGGTTCGATCCCCAGCAGCAGAGCAGCTCAGCATCATGTGACTATGGGCAATAGCTCATTTAATCTCCCCAATGGCCCCCGGTGCCTTGAGAACCTTAGGGGTGATTAGTTCGTGCTTTACAAGTACCGGTTTAAAATATGATAAAGTCTCTTCAAGTGTCAAAAATGTGTATTTCTTTAACATGTGTCATATTATAGCACTTCACTAAGAAGTATTTTGTTAAGAGCGATATTTTTTAAAAATGAACTTGGAACCATTCCTTTCCTGACAGTTGTCATGTGAATCCTTTATGCAGCCCACAATTTAATTGTAATTTATTAAATGAAACACAATAGGTTTTGTACTGCTGGTACCCTGAACTCATGTATTTGAAGGTGCTTTCACATGCAATAGTGAAGAAAAAGGAAGACGAGTAAGAAAAAATATTTGACAAAGAACACCAATTTGTTTAAGCGGGGAAGCCATGATTAATCCAGGTTTTCTGGTTTCACTTTCTACAAATTAGTCACTAAATCGGTCTCTCATTTTACCTCAAAAGTTCATGTTTTGTTTTTATCCTTTTGGTGCAGGGTGGTGGGGAGGTTTGCAGGCAGAAGCCACATGAAATCTCGACTTGTTATAAGCTTGAAGTTCCAACAGGACCCTGTTCGGAGCCTGGGCATTCTTTAGGCTAGAGTTTGCATGAGCTTTCAGTTGCACACCCACCTATAGGTTGCTATGAGTGTTAGAACTCGGTTTTCTGGTTGGCAAAGGTATGCACCCAGTCCAAGCAGGAACCACCACTCTAGTCAGGGTAAGTTAGATACGCACTAAAAGATGCCCTGTACTTACCCTCTGGTAGCTCAGCACAGACAGAGCAGTCAGGCTTTTCTAAAGAGGCAATCTGTAAAGTGTTTGTGCAACATACAAACATACAGTAACACAATGAAAACATCACAAAAAGACTCCACACAAGTTTAGAAAAACAGACAATAATTGTATGAGTAAATCAATACTAAAGTGACAAAAATCCAATAAGTAGAACTGGAGTTATGAATTTTTTAAACATTAAATTAAATTATAGTGCTTCGAATCATTAAGCACCAACCGGGGACATCTGGTCACTCTAGAACGAGGTGAATCCAAAGTTCAGGCTAACATCGATGGATGGCAGGCCAGCTGCAGGACTCATGCAGGTCCTGCTGAAAGAGTACCTTGGTGGAGGCAGTGTCAGCATCGAACACTCGATGTGAGGAGCAGAGGAGGCGATGCGTTGTCAATCCCGTGGATGGAGGCGATGCATCAGTACCAATCCGCAGTCGATGAAGGCTTCATCAACAAACCCCTTTACGATGCAGGTGATGCGTCCTCGTCGAGCCATGCAGTCCATCGCGCCACACAGTCAGTCGAAGGGTTGTCATTGAGCGGCAACTGCGTTGGTGTCGAAAGGCAATTCATCAGTTCCGATCAGCGCAAAGTCGCAGATGCGTTGATTTTGTTGGATCAGCAAGGCAGAAATCACCTTTCAAGGGCCCAGGGCTGGATTGACACCATTTGGCAGGGTAGGACTCACACAAGGCAGAGTCCAAGTGCTGTTGCAGGGTTGAAGGAAGTCTTTGATGACCCTGAAACTTCAGAACAGGGAGAACGTCAGCAAGCCCTTGGAGTCAATCTGGGTTCAAGTGAGATGGGTCCAGTCCTTCTCCTCAGCAGGGCAGAGATCAGCAGGCAGTAGGGCAGCACAACAAAGCAGAAAAATTGTTCTTCCAGAGCAGCAGTCAAGCATAGTGGCATCCTTGTAGCAAAGCAGTCTTTACTTTGAGGCCCTTACTTATAACCAGTTGTGCCTTTGAACTGGAGGTGACTTCATAGCAGGCCCTTGAAATGCACAGACCCCCCTTTCTTTCCAGCCCTGGCTCCAGACTAGCTATGGAGTGTAAATCAGCTGTTTGTGTGGGGACAGGACACTACCTATTCAGTGAAGTGTTAGTCCATTCCAGGCAGGGAATCAGAGTGCAGATGTATGTAGATGGGTACTCAGACACACCTATCCTTCCTGTGAATGTGGCTAGACGTAATGCACAAAGTGTAGCTGTCAACCACCCCAGACATGTATTAGAGACAGGCCGCAGGCACACAGAGCAGTTAGAGCAGAGAAATGTATGTCCACCTTCTATAAGTGGCGTTTGTAAGATAGTAATGTTAAATCCAACTTCACCAGTAAAGAGGATTTATCATTACCATTACAAGGATATGAAATGTGATGCAGCTACTCCTTTCTAATCAGGAATTACAGCTTAAAAGTGTATAAGGAATTTCCAATGCAAACCTATGAGAGGAGTAGGCCTCATAGAAGTGAGAAATGAGTTTGGGTGTTTGTCACTACCAGGACATGCACAACTCAAAAGTACACATCCTACCTTTTACTTACACAGCACCCTGCCCTATGGGCTAACTAGGGCTTACCTTAGGGGTGACATGTGTAATAAAAGGGGAGTTTAAGGCTTGGCAGGAGGCTTTTAAATGCCAAGTCGAAGAGGCAGTAAACTGCACACACAGGCCTTGCAAAGGCAGTCCAGAGACAGGTTTGAAAGGCTACTTGTGTGGGTGGCATAATCAGCGCTGCGGCCTCACTAGTACCATTTAATTTACAGGCCCTGGGTATATGGCATACCACTTTACAAGGGATGTATAAGTAAACTAAATATGGCAATTGGGTATACACCAATGCTAGCATGTTTAGGGAAGACAGCACATGCACTTTAGCACTGGTCAGCAGTGGTAAGATGCTCAGAGTCCTAAATCCAACAAAAGAAAAGCCAGGAAATGGGAAGGAGGAAGGCAAAACGTCTGGAATGACTCATCAGAGAGCACAATTTTCCAACAATGATTACTTCAGAAATCTGTATGTGTAATCGGTTGGTGCCCTGAAGACTAGTGACGTGTGTTTATAGACCTATGAAGTCTCAGCCTGGGAGTGAAAGCCCTTTGAACATGTAGGACCATTTAAAAATGTATTGCATGCGGCACACAGTATAAGATAGACTGGTAGAAAATGTGCAGAAAGACTCAAGGGGACATTTACTAACTTTTTTCACCAGGTTTGCGTCACAAAAAAAAGTGATGCAAACCTGGGACAAAGTGTTGTGTTGGAACTTACTTTCCAACACACATCCCAATTTGCATTGGAAAGTTACCTAGCATAACGCAAAGTAGAGCTAAATGCAACTTCATGGCAAGAGTATGTTCAATAGGTTGTACATGAGCATTCCCATTAGAGGTGGGCGAGCCAACAAATTAACAGGGAGAGCCAAGGGTCTGGCTTGTATCTTAGAGCCCATGCATGAGCCGAGCCCTGAAAATATTCGCTATGTAAATCATACACACATCACGTAAAAAGTGAGCAAGTCTCTTCCAAATAAAAAATAAAAATTGGATTTCTTTTTTTTTTTTTTTTTTTTTAAAACCTTTATTTCAAAATTCAGGACACAGCTATTCAGCCGACAGCCCGGAGGTTCGGCAGCATTTCAAGTTAGACACAGTGATGTGTCCCCAATGCAGTTCAAAGAGTAATGCAAAGGTCCAATTTTAAGTAAACACAGAAAAACTAACAACAAACCCCAGCAAGGCAAGGACATTGAGAGCCCATGGCGGAGGCCCCCAGGGGAGGCCGGACCCCACTCGTCTACTAAGTACAAGACTGTGTACGGAGGAGGAAGGGGAACAGCAGAGGCCCAGAACAGTTACTCAAACCAAACTGTGCTGGAACGTAGGTCAGGGGGAAAGCTGTTCCTCGGGAGGTTCCAGGTCCGGGGCAAGACATATTCCCCCCCTGTATTGGTTCCACCGCCCCCAGATGGCATGCCACTTCCGGGGGCGACCTCTAGAGCAGTAGACCGTCTTCTCCCTAAACATGCTCCAATCCATGTTCTCCTTCCACGCGGTCAGTGTAGGGGGTCCCGAGGAGCCCCATAATCGCGCGATATCCCTTTTAGCTACCATGTTACCCAGAGTCACCCATTGGGTCTGCGCCTCATCGAGGTCAGTGGGCCCCCAGACGTTCAGGAGGCAGCACCGCGCCTCCGGCTGTACCACAATGCCCGTCACCTCTCCCATAACTGCATGGACTCTCCTCCAGAACTCCACAATGACACCACATTCCCAAATGATGTGCAGGAAAGTACCCACCATACCACATCCCCTTCTGCACAGGCCGTCCTCCGAGAATCCCATGTGGACCAGCCTTGGCCCCGTCACATACACCCGGTGCAGTATTTTAAGCTGCACCAGCCTCAGACGCGACGGGATCGCAACCTCCTTAGGCGAAGAAACCGCTGACTGCCAGTCCTCATTATCCAACTCAAGGCCATCCCTGGTCCACTGTTCTCTCAGCCCCAATAGCAAGTCTGCCCGGACGTTTATCAACTTCTTATATATGAGCGAGATCGTGCTCTCGGGCATATGACCATCAAGGACTCGGTCCTCAAGGGGAGAGGACTCCGGCACCTTCTCACCCTCCACGAGGACTGATCGGAGGGCGTGACGCAGCTGGATATACCTGAAATACTCTGAGGGCCCTAGCTCAAACTCAGTCTGCAACTCCTCGAAGGACTTCACCCTCCCTTTATGCAGCACATCTCCCACCTTGGATATACCTATCAGATCCCACTTATCAAAGCCCTTCGTATGCCATAGTCTTCCCAATCTTTCCGATTCAAACAATGGGGTAGCGAGGGTTAGCCTATCCTTCCAGCCCAACGAGTCAGTCGCCATCTTCCATACGCGCACCGCCACACCTGTGGGCCCCGTGAGGGATGAGTCTAAGGACCGCGAATACAACGCCCTGTAGTAGTTGCCGCCGCGCAGCAGCCACCTATCCATGGCATACCCAGGGCTGAGGGCAGGGCCATAAAACCCATGGTTGATCGCGCTCAGCTGCGTGGCCCAATAGTACCGTCGGATGTCTGGGAGTGCAATGCCCCCATCGTACCATGGGAGCGTCAACTTTGAAATAGCTATTCGCGGCCGCCCATCCCACAGCAACGTCCTTTGGAGGCCTTCAACCTCCCGAAAGTATTTGGCCGGTACCCAGTCCAAGGTGTTCTGGAGGGCGTAGAGGAAGCGGGGAAGAGACATCATTTTGAACAGGGCCGCACGCCCAACAAGGGAGAGCGGCAGCCTCCGCCAACCTTCCACATCTCGCCTCAAGCGTGCCAAGGGGGGGAGCAGATTCCTCTCATAGCGCACAGCAGGATCCATGGATATAAAAATCCCCAAATACACAAAACCCTGCTGGGCAACCTGTATCGAACATGTTCTAGGGATCGGTGGGACCTCGCCACTAAGAACGTACAAGTACGATTTGCCCCAATTAATCACAAGCCCCGAGTTCCTACCGAACGATGCGAGTACGTCACAGACCACTATAAGTGACTTCTTAGGTGAGGCAAGATACAACAGGATATCATCGGCATAAAGCGAAATACGGTCCTCGTGATCAGGCGACCACCGAAGACCCCGTATATCCGGGTGCCAACGTATCCACGCCGCCAACGGTTCAAGGGCGAGGGCGAACAACAGAGGCGACAGGGGGCAGCCCTGCCGAGTACCCCTACCAAGCTGAAACGGAGTAGATGCCCGACCATTCACCACAACATTCGCTAGTGGCCCCTCGTACAGCAACCGAACCCAACTCACAAAACCGCGACCGAAACCAAACTTGGCCAGTACGGCCCATAAATATGCCCACTCCACCGTGTCAAAGGCCATCGTGGCATCAAGAGATACCACAACAGCCGGTTCACGCAGCGTGCCCGCCCTGGCGATGACGCCATGAAGACGCCTAAGGTTCAATGCTGTGTTTCGGTGCGGGATAAAGCCAGATTGATCCGGGTGGACCAAATCGCCAAGTACCCTAATCAAACGGGTAGCCAGGAGTTTGGCCAGAATTTTCGGCTCAGCGTTGAGGAGTGAGATGGGCCGATAGGAGGTGCATCTATCTCGGGGTTTACCCTCTTTATGTATGACCACGATCGACGCCAGCCGCTGGTCCAACGGAAGGATCCCATCCCCCCGCGCCTCCAAAAACATGGCGCGCAGGTGAGGGGCGACCCTATCCGGGAACAGTTTGTACAGGTCGATCGGCAGTCCATTCGGTCCAGAGGCCTTACCCGAGTTCAACGCGCGAATCGCCCCCGCCACCTCGTCAACCGTGATGTCACCATCCAAATCGTCCCTATCTATATCAGAGAGGCAGGGCAACTCGATATCACGGAGGAGATCAGACGAGTCCTCGGGCGGCCTGTCCGACACAGAGGAATAAACCCTATGAAAATACTCCGCGAAACACTTCACAATCCCCTCAGGTTCCACAATCGCCTCTCCCCCCTCTCCAATCAACTCTGGCACCACTCTATTGACCCGTTCTTTCCTGTCCAACCACGCCAGGAGTTTCCCTGCCTTATCCCCAACGTCATACAGACGGCCCTGTTGTTCCCTGCTGAGGGTCTTAGCGGCGTTCGTCACCAGGTCCCTATACTCCGCCTGCTTCAGGCAAAGCTTATGCAATGAGGACTCTTTAACCTCCTCCTCCATATCCCCCTCAAGGGCCGCAATCTCCTCCTCCACTTGCCGCACCTCGCCATCCCTCCGATTCTTGGCAGCCACCACCAGGGAGAGGGCTTCCCCCCGAAGCACGGTCTTAAAAGCTTCCCACAGCGACACCGCCGAGTCCACGGTTCCCAGATTGTCCTTAAAGTAATTATCTACCTTCTTTACCAGGGCGCTGCGCATCTTGGGGTCTCGGAAATACCATGGGTTGATGGGGGCCACCCTCCCTCCTCCCTCCCGACCTAGATCCAGCCGGATCCACACTGGCGAGTGATCAGAGATACCGCGTGCCATGTGCCTCGCCTCGGATATCAACGAGGCATGTGCGGCCAGAGTGAGCAGGTAGTCAATCCTGGAGAGGCTACCATGCGCCCCGGAGTGAAACGTGTATTGACTCTGTGTGGGGTGCCGGAGCCTCCAGCAGTCTATCAGACCAAACGTATCCAGGAAGTCTGGAAGCCATTTCTGAGCCCCCCCTGTGTCCCTGGGTGGGTATCTATCCAACAGTCCGGAACCCACAGCGTTGAAATCCCCTCCCACTACCAGCATTCCCCCCGGGAGAGTCAGCAAAGCCCTGCCCAGTTCAGCAAATGTGGAGGCCTGCAGGGCCGGCGGGACATAAACCGAAACCAAAACCAAAGTCCTTCCTTCCCACCGCCCCGCCACCGCCACAAACCTCCCCCTATCGTCAACAATGGTGGAGTCCACCTCAAAAGGCAACGATGCTCTAACGAGGATGCCTACACCCCTGGACCCAGAAGAGAATCCCGAGTGTGCAACGAATTTATACCCCTTCCTATTCAGGGCATAGCACGTATTGCCTATGAGATGCGTCTCCTGCAGCAGGACAACGTCTGGCATTGAGCGTTTCAAAAATTGCACAACAATCCCCCTCTTGATGCGATCCCCCAAACCATTAACATTCCAGCTTATAACACTTAAGCCTCTACCCCCCATCCTCAAACGGAAAGAGGCCCACCCCACACCCGAGGCGCCACCATGGAACAGCCCTGAGGATAATCATCATGCCTTGCAGAAATAAACCCCCCAACAACAAACTCAAAATCCCCAAAACTCCCCCCACCCTGCACCCCTGCTGCAGCTTAAAAAGCCCCCCCCAACTTGCAGTGTGCCTGTCGCCCTACAAAAACAAAAATCTACAAAAAGTACCCTAAGGGAGGAAAAGAGCACCCCTCGTCCTCCCGCAACCCTCCACAGTTACTGCACTCTGTTCAAATCTTTAAGTATGGTCAAATCAAGTCAGGCCGGCTTTGAAATATCAGCCCTGTCCATCCCGGCCACTGTCTCCATGCTCGGCTGTGTCGTCCCCGGTCCGTCGCCGGGGCAAAGCGTCCAGCCATTCGTCGGCCATAACAGGAGAGTCAAAAAAGAATGTCCGATCTTCATGCACCACCCGTAGTCTGGCGGGGAAAAGCATGGCATACTTCAGGTCCAGTTCCCGAAGTCTCCGCTTCACCCCCAGGAAGCTCTGTCTCTGTCTCTGCACCAGCTGGGTGAAGTCCGGATAAAAATTCACCGACGCATTCTGGAAGGGGACTGGGCCCGTCACCCTCGAAGCTTGCAGGATAGCGTCCCGATCTCGAAAATGAAAGAGCCAGGCGACAATCGGCCTCGGCGGGGCACCCGCCTTGGGCCGCCCGCCCGGCACCCTATGGGCCCTTTCCACCGCAAAAAACTTTCCAAGGCCCTTAGGCTTCAGATGATTGAGGACCAAATCTTCCACAAGCAGGTCCGTCGAAGCCTCATCCGAGGACTCCGGGACCCCGATGACGCGCACGTTGTTGCGCCTGGACCGGCTCTCGAAGTCCTCCAGCCGGCGGGCGGCGAGGTCACTCTCGGCCCTCAGCTTCCGGACCTCGTTCTGCAAATCCGCGACATCATCAGTGAGGCCCGTGGTCCTGTGGTCCAGGTTCTTAACGCGTTCGTTTGTCTTGCCCAGGTCCGAGCGGATCAAATTGACATCCACCAGGATGGCATCCACCTTATGCGCCAGGGCCTCGAATTGCCTCCCCATCGAGGTCTGCATCCCATCAAGCGCGCCCATGACATCCTGCAGGGAGAGCTCCGGTGTCCCAGGCGAGTCCTCCTTCTGGGCATCCGGCGCCTGGCTCGATCCACTCGGCGATGTTTTCAGGAGGGCGTAGCGGTCCATACTGTTGACTTGGGAATACGTTCCCCGCCTGGTGGACTTAGTCTTCAGCCGATCCCCTTCTGCTTTGCCCGACATAATGGACTCCAGGCAGTCCAATGCAGTGAAGACCGTTCCCTCTCAGAGAGAGGAATAAGGAGTGAGCAGGTCCGCCTTGTGCTGCCAGAGTAGCCCGCCGAGCGTCCTTGGGGTTATAAAGCCACCCAGAGCTCTACAGTGTCCGGGCAGACAAAGGGAACGAAATCGAAAGTGAAAGAGCGAGGGCCTCCGTCCGACAGTTCACACCTCATCAGGCCGTTGTTGATCAACTAGGAGTCGGGCATCCTGCCAACTCTAGCCCCTGGCATCTCCGGGAGTTAGGCCGCAATCTTACGCCAGTCGTAAGTCCGGTTCCCGATGGGCGATCCGACCGCGGGTAGCATCAATCGCCTCCCTGACAACTCAGCAACACGGTGCCATGCATACCATCAGGATTAGAGACAGGATAGTCGACGGAGGGCGCGAGGGTCTCGGGAGCTCTAAGCTCACGCGGCCATCTTGGTCAAGCGCTAGGCTCCTCACCAAAAATTGGATTTCTTGAAGATGTGGAAGCTTTGACATTCACAGGGAGTATTATAGCACTCGACCAATAAATATTGTTAAAAGTGATCATTTCTACCACTGGTAGTCTGAACTCATATTTGAATGTACTTTTATTGGCAATTGTTAGAAATGGGGGTCTCTAGTTGGCAGTGGTTTGCACCGTTGTCCAAGTAGGGACCCTTCATCCTAGTCAGGGTAAGGGGGATACACTTCTAAAATAACCACTGCTAACCCCCTTGGTAGCTTGGCACAAACAGACAGGCTTATCTCAGAGGCAGAGGGTAAAGCATTTATGCATGCATACAGTAACACAGTGAAAACACTACCAATGGACACCACACCAGTTTAGAAAAATAAGTCATATTTATCTAAACCAAAACAAGACCAAAATGACAAAAGTCCACAATACAGTAATACAAATATGACTTTTAAATGGTAGCAATAGTTCTGTTCAAAGCAAATTGCCAATGCAACACTTTTCACACAAAGTACCTTGGATGCGTCACACACAAACAAAAAGGGTCGCAGAGAGATGATGTGTTGGTTCCTTACACACAGGGAAGGTGATGCGTTGATTCCTTGCCCGAGAGGAGGTGATGCACTGGTTTCTTACTGCATGGAGAGGTGATGTGTTGGTTTCTTACGACATGCCGCAACGATGAGACAGACCTGGCGCATCAATGAAATGCGGGCGATGCGTGTGTTCTTGCAGCCGCACGGCGAGGCTTGCGTCAGAATCGGTGCCATATTCTCAGACTTCGGAGATCGGTGCACCTGATGCGGCGTGCAGCAATTTCTCGAGCCACGGGCAGGCGCTAGTTTCTTCAGCGATGCGTTGGAAACAGGTACGGATGCGTCACACTTCTCGTCGTTTCATTGCTTTTTAAGCTCCCAACAGCCAGAACAACCTCCAGAGGCCCAAAACAGCTACAAGCACCTCTTAGAAGGTCAGACCTCCCAGCAAGGAAGTTCGGGGGAGCTGGAGTGAAGTCTTTGTGTCCCTGAGACTTCAGAAAATGAGGCAAGCTCTCCTTCAAGCCCTTGGAGATCTTCCTCAAGCAGGGGATACAGCCACAGCAAAGTCCTTTCCCTTTCCTTGGCAGAAAGTAGCCAGCACAGGGGAAGTATTCCTCCTCAGTTTGTCCAGCTCTTCTCCTTCGCAAAGGTTCCTCTTGATTCCCAGAAGTGATCTGTGAAGTCTTTTCTATCCCTGAGACTCCCAACAGGAGGCAAGTTCTACTTCAAGCCCTTGGAGAGACTTCTAACAGTAGGATGATGAAAGCACAGTCCAGTCCTTTCCCAGCCCAAGACAGAAGCAACCACTGCAGGCCAACCCCAACAGCACAGGGGCAGTACTCGCCCTCCAGCTTTCCCGGTTCTTCTCCTAGGCAGGTTCCTTAGTTCTGCAGTAATCTAAAGTTCAGGGGTCTGGGCCCACTTGTTATAGCACACATTCCTTTGCTCTCTGGTAGCAGAGAAGCTCTTTGCACAGCCAAAACCAGTTCTGTCCTCTCTGGTGCAGTCAGCATTGTTCTTCCAGGCAGACCAGGCGCATTCAGGTATGAAAGAAATCTCCCCCCCCTACCCTAAATGCAGCCCAGGTCCATTCAGCCCAGACCTGACTCATCCAGGAAAGGCAGGACACACATCACCCCCCCCCCCCCACGGTGGCTGTCTGAGAGAATGCACATCCCCAGCCCGTCATTCAAAAGCCAGACAGTCAATCTGTAGTGTAGTTCCTATTTCCCTAGTAGGCTCTGCGCATTGGAATACTATACCCTATGATTTGGCACAGGACTGAGGTCAGCATGCCCCTAACGAGTATATTAAACTTAATTACTTTGTGCCAGCTAACTCAGAGTCCACTAGAAACTCCTTGTACACAAGAAGGGAGTGGTTTCTGGCAACCGCATAAACATGGCAACTTTGTTTCCCTTTAGAATCGGAACACTCTCAGAATCGTGGAAACAACAGATAACAGTTTCTCTCAGCTAACCGTGCATGCTTAGTTTCTTCAGAGTTACACAGAAAGAATAGACGGACGTTTCAATAAAAGGATTTATTGAACAGTCTTGTTTCTCATTTAAGAGATATGAGCTGTTACAATCGTAAGACAGTATGCGAGATATATTATGTACAGCGTAAGCAGTAGAAAGAAATAATACTGCGCTAGCATTATCTTTTAGCTATGACACATATATTCATATACATAAATAACATAAGCTAAAAATGCCAGCACTCATAAGATGCTTCTCTAACTAGTTTTACCCCAGTGTACCTAACCTAAGTGTAGTACAAGGTAAGAAGTAGGTGATGTATTCTATAGTATGGTAGGCTATAGTCTGGTATGCTATAGTCTGGTATGCCAAGTCTGGTATGCCAAGTCTGGTATGCCAAGAGTCCCTCTAGGTTCTAGTCAACTCCATACCTTTCCGGGTCTCGAACTCTAACACCCCGCGAAGAGTCAGAACACTGGAAGCTGGATTCTCTGCGAGCAGGGATGACAGCGTCTCTTGTCAGTGCGTCAGGCCGGGACACAGGCTCCTCTAAAGTCGAGGTCTCCTCCTACTTGCTTGGGGAAGGGAAGGTATATTTATACCTGGTAGGTGCCTTGGAATTTTAGCATTGACATAAAGTCGGGCAGAGGAAGACGTCAGGAATGAACCCTTAAGGAATTGCGGTTCATGCATAATAAATGAGTTTTGAAGAAATCAATAATCCTGTGCTAGGGGAACTTCCAAGAGCTTAAGGGTCGGGTTTCTAAGAACGTTGGGGTGGACGGATGTAGGTGACCATGCCTGTATGTGGATAGCATGGCTAATCCCTAAACAAAGCGGTACAAAAGGGAGTGGTGATGGACGGAGCATCAGAACCAATCAAACACTCACACCCAGTCAACAGATCTGGGTTTGATCCATCACCGTTCTTAAGCCCACTCTGCCACCCCAGTTCAGACATGGCCATATGCAAATCAGTCTGATCCTGTGCCACATGGGAACAGTCCAGCCCGAACTGCCAAGCCATGCCTTCCCTGGACCGGAAACAAGCTTCCTAGGACCGGTTTCTGGCATTTCAGCCGTCTTCAGCTAGGCTTGCTTGAATCCAGTGGCAAAGTGAGCAAGGGACTCAACGTCTGAGCATACCCTGCCAACTTATGGCAAACAAAGCGGTACAAAAGGGAGTGGTGGTGGACGGAGCATCAGAACCAATCAAACACATCCAGTCAACAGTGAAATGCCAGAAACCGGTCCTAGGAAGCTGGTTTCCGGTCCACGGAAGGCATGGCTTGGCAGTTCGGGCTGGACTGTTCCCATGAGGCACAGGGTCAGACTGCTTTGCATATGGCCATATCTGAACTGGGGTGGCAGAGTGGGCTAAAGAACGGTGATGGATCAAACCCAGATCTGTTGACTGGGTGTGAGTGTTTGACTGGTTCTGATGCTCCGTCTATCACCACCCTTTTTTGTACCGCTTTGTTCGCCATAAGTTGGCAGGGTATGCTCAGACGTGAGTCCCTTGCTCACTTTGCTACTGGATTCAAGCAAGCCTGGCTGAGGACGGCTGAAATCCCAGAAACCGGTCCTAGGAAGCTTGTTTCCGGTCCAGGGAAGGCATGGCTTGGCAGTTCGGGCTGGACTGTTCCCATGAGGCACAGGGTCAGACTGATTTGCATATGGCCATGTCTGAACTGGGGTGGCAGAGTGGGCTAAAGAACGGTGATGGATCAAACTCAGATCTGTTGACTGGGTGTGAGTGTTTGATTGGTTCTGATGCTCCGTCCATCACCAGCCCCTTTTGTACCGCTTTGTTCGCCATAAGTTGGCAGGGTATGCTCAGACGTGAGTCCCTTGCTCACTTTGCCACTGGATTCAAGCAAGCCTGGCTGAGGACGGCTGAAATGCCAGAAACCGGTCCTAGGAAGCTTGTTTCCGGTCCAGGGAAGGCATGGCTTGGCAGTTCGGGCTGGACTGTTCCCATGAGGCACAGGGTCAGACTAATTTGCATATGGCCATGTCTGAACTGGGGTGGCAGAGTGGGCTAAAGAACGGTGATGGATCAAACCCAGATCTGTTGACTGGGTGTGAGTGTTTGATTGGTTCTGATGCTCCGTCCATCACCACCCCCTTTTGTAACGCTTTAATCCCTAAACAAGGATTGGGATTTTATGCCTATATAAGGGCAATGCGAATTGTGCCTATGTAAGGACATGTTTCAGGAAAACCTATATACGGACACCTAAAGTGGAATACAACAAATCCAAAAACCAGCAGAGGCACACAGGATGGCTAAGCAAGCAAATACCCACTTTCTAAACAATTTACAGGGAGAGCATATGCACTTTAGCACTGACCAGCATTGGTAAAGAGCCTAGAGTCATAAAACCAACAAAAACAGGAGGCCAAAAAGCAAAAAGTCTGGGGACAAACCCGTTGGAGAAGCTAGGCATAACAGTGAAAATGAAGGAAAAAGAGTTTTGGTGAAATAATATATTTGCCTAGGATCACACAATTTAATTGCCGCAATCTATTCAGGTTTTCTGGTTTCACTTTGTACAAATCAGCCAGTAAATGGGTATCTATTTGTCTTTCCTTATGTTAATGCTTTATTTTGACCTCTTAATACATTTTTCTACAGTTTTTGAAATATAGCACAAACCCCACCCAAAGGTACTGGAGTGCTTTCTATGAGCACCAGTTACATTACACTATGATCACATGCATAGTATACTGGTATAGGGAGATTAAGTGATTGATCAGAATCACAGGATGTTGAGCTGACGTAGAGATTTGAACCTGGTTCCACAGTTGACAGCTCTGATTGTAACACCACATCCTGGGTAGAGGGAGGGTGGCAGACAGAAACCAACTGTCAGCGCGTAATGGGTTCGAGGTTCAAACAGAACCTTGACCAGGGCCAGGCTTGAAGCTCGTGCCTGGATTGAGCTTTCAGTGACTCACCCACCTTGAATTCCCATAAAGCCAACCATGGTTCTTCATGCAAAGTCTTATTTACTGCAAAAAAAGGTATATAGGACTTGGTGCCAAAATTTACACCTCCTTGAGGCAGGCATAAAGAATGAGTAAAGTTTTATTTTCTCTGAACTTTAGAAACTTTACGCACGTATATCACTTTAAAGCATACATATAGTGGTAAACATATTAAACTATAATAAAGTATAGTTTTTGTACAGAAGGGTACCCTTCCACTACAAAAACCTATGCTAACTCACACACCTTTGCACTAAGGTGCATGGTTGTGTGCATTGGCGCAAGGCAGCCAAATGTGCGCCAGCGGATGGAGAGACACAACAGACAAGATATTTTAGTAGACATACTCTCTCCTATTGAGGCAGAAAAGCAACTTTGGTTACTGTGGTACGTTGTATCAAAAGTTACAAATTTGCCCCTTAATGTTTAAATATTTACAGTGCTTTCAAAAATATTTCTTTTAGTACGACACATTTGGACTGTACCTAGTGCAAACCTTTCCTCGACTGGTGATAACCTTGGAGTGCCTTTCAAAAAAGAATAACTCTCTGACACTATAAAGCTTCTAATGATTCTATGAACTAAAGCCTGTACTGGCTCCAAAGAATATCTTAGATTTGCTTAATAACCAAGCACCACCCAGACTCATCCCATTCTGCTTATTTCACTATACTGAATGTCTGTGAGCATCTTAGAAGCCTGAGCCACATTTCTGATTGTTCCAAGCATTTCACGACATAAGGTACTCTGTGCCTCACACAGCAAGCTTTATGCATTTATATTACCTGTCTCTCACACACTCTGCATCTTGGTTTTGCGAACATGTTATAACACGACCACCACGTTTTGGAAGACGTCTCACATACTAGGCTTTATGTATCTCTTTATTTCACATCAGGTTTTTCACATTTGTAAAGCACCTATCTCCAATACACACACACACTTTACATCTCATTTTGCAAGCATCTCATACAGCAGACCTATTTCATGTCACGTTTATATGCGTCTTCAGCTATTCAGTTTGTGAGAACTCTACACTCACTGCATCCATTTGCACTAATTCTTCCAACAGATTAGACAGCAAAAGTTTAAGGTTTTTTATTTTGTTTTATGTTTTGTGCTGTGTTGAGTGCATACAGTGCCTCGATTGCCACCTTCCAGCCACAGGAGAGCAAGCAATTCACTTAAACTGTATGTGGTAGTATCCCCACTCTTCTCCCTCTCCTGTGCAATACTAAAGCAAATGGCAGCAGTGTTATATGTTGAAAATATGATTGACCATGAGCACACCGTTTTTTAATGGGGAGATTGGGAATAATAATCATTTTCTTGGTTCCATATTTCCCACAGCACTGCAGTTATGGTGGGGTAGGTTCTGATGAAAATGCCCAAAGATTGCCCTTGTGGACAAATACAACTGTTTGGAGCCTTGTGCAGATTTTAATGCAGTGCTTATTACATCAGACTTTTATTTACAAAGGAGAAGATGGGATTAGAAATCTTTTAATTCCACATTTAGTGGAGTGGTGCTGTCTGCTAATGCCAGATAACTGCCAACTGGAGGTCTGGTCAAGGCTTTTTTAGTAGCATTGTTTCTAAGAGGTTACATTCTGTGGCAAGCAGATTGTTAAGCCTCTTCTAGAGCCTGGGGTAGGAGGTGGTTACTGAATGACGGATACTGTAAGAAATTTGGTTTTTGATTGAGTGGGGTGAAAACCCTTCTCAAGCAACAACCACAATCTTGGTCCGGGCGAACCACAAAAGTCACTAAATTCAATTAAAGTATTTCTTCAGTACATGGCTACCCGATGGGCTTTTCAGCACTAAAAGGTCTGCCAGACTCCTAGGAAATCATGATTACACAAACAAGTATCTTTTAAGCTGTTTCCTGGAATGAAGTAAATTGTCATTCTGCCTCAGCATTAGAGGAAAGAAAGAGAATTCTATAATTTGGGAACCAAGTGTACAAATGAGCTCCCCCTCTCCCCCACTCCTGCTCCTATTCACCTTTGGGATGATCAGCAAATTTAGGTTCCTGGATCTTAAATCTCTCGTGGGACAGCAGGGGTGAATCAAATGATGTAGAATTTGCCACCCCTTTCTATACAGAGCTCAGTGAGCCAGGCACAAAGCTTCAATCAGAATCCTTTTTTGTATAGGCAGCCATTGTAGCAAGGCTAATGCAGGCAAAGCCATCTGATGTTTTCGGCCAACTAAAATATAGGAAGTTTATATAGTCCAACCATGATAATATCAAGCCCTCAACAACCACTGTTCGTAAGAAGCTTGGCAACTCCTGAGGGTTCTCAAAAGATCAAAGCAGGTTTATGACAGCTTTCTAGCCCGGGCTTAATAATGAGTTTGCTGTCCATGATGATGCTCAGACTTTTTACTTCTGACTTTGAAGATTGGAGATCTCCTAAAGACTTGAGCCAGCTGAGATCACTCTATAAGGAGAGATTATTCCAAACTATTAGTACATCGGTCTTATCTCTATTAAGTTGTAGGCAACTGTCCGCCATCAAATCTGCAACTTTGGTTAGACAGGAATTGAGTTGGTGTGATACTGCCTCGGAATGCAGAGAGGCACACCATGATCTATGTATGTGTCATCTGCATATGACACAATTGAGAAACTATAGGACCATATAATGTCTGCAAGTGGGCGGAACTAAAGATAAAAAAGAGTGTGGGACTCAGTGATGATCACTGTGGAACCCCACATTTTAGTTGATGGGATGCTGGAAAAAAAGGTCCTTCAATGGCTAGCAAACGTCTGTTGCTAAGGAAGGAGTGAGACATTTATGTGCAACACCAACAATCCCTACTTTTTCCAGTCTTTTAAGCAAAATTGGATGGAATACCATATAAAATGTTGCACTCACGTCCAGCAAACTGATTGCAGCTGATCCTCCTTGGTCAAGGATCTCTTTTAACTCTTCTGTGACCGTTAGGAGAGCTTTTTCTGTGCTGCATTCAGGCCGAAAGCTTGTTTGAGTAGGGTGCAGTAGGTTGTGGGCTTTCAAGAAGCCAGAGAGATGTTTATTAATAATTTCTCAAAAGATTTACTAATGAAAGGAAGTAGTGATATTGGCCTGTAGCTCTCTGCAAATCTCCAGGTCCATGGATGGTTTATTTAGCAGAGGTCTTATAGTGGCATGCTTCTTGGCCTCCGGAACCATTCCACTCCCCAGTGACCAGTTGTAAATATCAGTCAGCATTGGAAAGATTATGCATCCTCCTTTCAATAGGTCTTCAGGAGGTGCTGGGTCAAGCAGGTAGTCTGATTTCACAGATTTAGCAAGGACAATTACGTCTTCCCTACCTATTGGAGGGAACAGGGCAAATTCCACTGAGGGTGCCCCTGCGGTCTGGCTCCCCAGCCAAAGCATCACAGATGTTGCTAACCTTATCCAGAAAGTAGTCAGCAAGCATATTACAGCAGGCCTTAAATGGAGGAGGGATAAAGTCCATATTGGCTGGTTTCATAATAGAATTGACTATATCATAAACCTCCTTAGATGAATTGGAGGAATTATCGATCCACGAACTGAAGTCATTAATCCAAGCTTTTCTTTTAGCATATTGATATCTATGTACAGTACTTTACTCCTAGCATCATAGCTTATCCCCCACATCCTTTTGCACTCTTTTTTATTTCTACTTGCTCTGCTGAGAACCATGCAGCCTGTCCCTTTGGTTGTCTGGTTTTGTGCTATCTCAAAGGTATAAGTTTAACCAGTGAGTCTTTTATATTCATTGAATGTAGTATCGATTTTGGAGATTTCTCTGCGCATGTCAGGAATGGAATTAAGTAAGGTTGCATCCCAGCTAACCTTATTTAATTTAGACCAGCACCGACTATACCTGAGCTGCGGGATAGGAGAGGCCCTCTTTAAAATTTTTGGAAGAAAAAATGGGGCAATGCAGTGGTCCGACCAGCAGACTGGGAGGGGACCTTCCGAGCTCATATTAGAGACAGAAGTAGAAATTGGGTAGAGAAGATGTCCTTTTTTATGCATTGGGGATGTTACCAATTAAGAGAGCTGTATTGCAGTGCATTAAGATAGTGCAAAACTTTTATTTCATAGTCACAGCTGTTGTCATCAATATGTAAATTTAACTCATCTAGCAGGGTGAAGGTGGCTTTTAGAAGGCTTTGTTAGGCCAGAATGTCCTGCGGAGAATGAATAAACTGGATAACTGGCCCCAGCGGGCGATATACCAAAAGCCCAGCAAAGGTAAAAGTAGAGGGGGAGTTTGATCGCAAAAGAGATACTTTCGCACCCCAGAATGTTGCTCGGGGTGAAATTCTGCTTAATATGTTCTTTGAAGATTATCGCAACCCCACTTTTTGTTTTACCTGGCTATGGAGTAGACATGAGGAAGTGCCACTACTACATGAGGCATACTGTCTTCTTTAAGCCAAGTCAGTTATAAATACGGCTGATGGCTGCATGTCTTCAAGGAATGTAAACACCTCGAATTTGTGTTTATTGGAGACACCTACAGTTCATCAAAAACATGCGCCATTAACTTTGTTTGTAGTTCCAGAATCTATTAGATCACGTGGCCTCTTTACTTCTAACTGCCTTGTTACACAGCCTACATTTAAATGGAAAACCCTCAGGTCGTGGCTGTGGGAGCACTTCTTACCAAATGAGTGCTTTAAATGGCTGAGTTCTTCAGATCAGTAAGGAGTAGTTTCTTACCTGTAACTCCAGTTCTGTAGTAGGGGTATCTCTGTTCCAACAAGACACCTTTATATGTCAACTGATCAGGTGTCGTTATAGCACCCAATGGTTTGCTGACCTGTTAAGTTACTTGTTAAGTTTTATGTTCACCCATTTTTGATCCCGTGCTTATTGTGGTTCTCAGTTAAATTCAGTGACTCAGATGGATCTCATCAAAGGGAGAATATAACTTATCAGTATACTGTCTGGGTATTGGACCGCTCGATTGGGTATTAACACCGATCTGACCCCCGTTGTGATAACCTGGATGTCAGTTCTGTATTCAACTGGCATGAGAGGGGCTAAAGTGAATACTATTCCTAGTAGGATCGATTAGTTGGCCTTACATTGATAAGGTTGCTTTATTTTTCCAATATGATACTTGTTTCAACAGCCTCGTTCATACGGACATAACGACGTACCCTGCTGGGAGTATATGTCTTTCAATGTCATATTAACATGGGTTGTCATCTACACTCTGGTTCTTGTCTCCGAACCTTTTCTCATGGTTTGAACATTTTTTCATGATTCAATCCCCCTTTGAAGTTGGTGATTAACTAGTACTAGACTGTCTAATCTAATTTATATTCAATTTGAAGATGGCAGTCTTAACTCATCCTCCCCCGAGTCCGCTGACTCACAACACTAAAATGCCTAAACTGCGGATGCGACATCCCGTTTTGATGGACCCGCATCTGTGGTTTTAGCTGTTTACTTTTTATCTCTCATTACACTGTTGCGACGCATCGCGCATGCGTGGGTAGATGCCATCACTCACTGGCGCATGTGCGATAGACGTACGAGGATTGCATTTGAGGAATGATCTATATCATTCTCCTTACATCAACACACTCGCGGTTTCATCATACGGCTATCTGCTTTTCCCTCATTACTGTCGGAGTGATCAAGATTTCTGCAGACTAGACACTACATCAGAGTGTTCAGCGCTGACGCATGCGCATTTGATATTTGCCACTTCACTAGCGTTTTATCTAGACGCATGCGTTCTTTTGTCTACACGCCCGCTTTTGCTAATGAAGATATACAGCTGACTTCAATTGCAGATAAGCACGTCACATGCAAGCGCTATAAATAGCATCCTCCCCTTCCTGCCGATACCTCCCAGACAGCTTGTGAGCCAGTCCGAGGTATCGACGGATAGGTAAGGTAGGAGGCTGACTCTCCTCGTTAATTTCTAATTAATTTCTTTTGGATACAATTTCGTTCCCAGACTTAATTTGTGGAGCAATTGTGGACACATTTTCCCACTAGAGTTAGCCTTCACTAATTTATAGCATTCCCCTACTCACACAGGTAACAATTATTCATGATTTTACCTGTCACTAGTCTAAATCACATGACTGATAGGGGTTTGTAAAGAGACATCATCTAAATGAATACAAGACATATCTTGGGAGTCACGAGGTCTTGGACTTTTTAACTATTGGGGTTCTTCTTTTTTGATATGTTTAAAAATACGTGTGTTGAGCCTTAAGCAGATGGGTATCAATTGGCAATCTGTCTGGCTTCTTTCTCCACATTTAAACAGAGCGGTGCCTCCTTCTCCGAGCGGTCAGCCGGGTGAGGTGAGGCTTTACTCCCACATAAAGCTGGGTGAGTTTTTTTCATTTTTTACATACAACTGTATTTTCAAACATCGTTATGAGTTTCTTTCTTAAAGAAGGCGTTGCTGATTAAGCTCTGCTTTTTGGCGATTAGTAGTTTTGTTTTGATGTGCATGAGGTTTATGTGTACATTCTCTTTCAGGAATGAAGACATTGTCCTTACGCTCAAGTACGAGCTTTTCTGGTAGGGTGGCAAGTGCCACGATCGTACCCCAGATTCACATTTGGTTTGCATGGGCTTAGTTTTTCACTTTATAATTAGTTTGGCAGTAGCTGTTTTTGTTGTTTTTTCGGTCCTGACGAAAGCCGGGTCAAGTGACCTCACCGGCTGAAACATGTTGACCACACTTTCTACACGAACCAAAAATTAGCCTGTGAAAATTCATATCAGACTATAGGTTCTTTTAGACATGAAACTTGGTTGATCCATATTAAACACATTTTTTGATCAAGTATTCATTTTTAACCCCACATCACTCTTTAGCACTGCACATCACTGGAGCCCTCGATTACTTGGGTACACACCCTGGCAGGAGTTCATTTTCTTTCTGGGTATCACTAGCCTGCGCACCAAGCAGAGTCCTTGGTGATCTGCGACCCCGGGCTCAGACAGTGATTCCTTGGAGTTCCAGATGACGATGCTCCGCCAATAAGGGTGGGCTGATGGACTCCTACCTCCTGCGGGGGGGTGTCTCAACTATTCGCAGGATCTCATGTACTTCTCCACAATAACTACTGGTTTGCTATTTTGTTTTGAACGGACTGTGCACCTTCTGTTGGTTTCATTGTGTTGATTTGGGATTGGAGGTGTTTCAGTCCTTAAACCAAGTCCCCTCTGTTTTTGACCCTCTTATAATATTGTTGTTTGGTATCTCTGTTCTAGTCATAATCTGTGAATAGTCCCGCCCATGTGCGTGGACCCCGGAGCAATCGAAATAGTCTCTTAAGGTGTCCTCTTCTGCAGTCCTGCATTGACACTTAAGAGAAAATCAAAGACAAATAATGCAGCCTGACATTAACAAGGCTACACTGGCCAGCACGTCATCCTGAAGTGACAAAAAGAATAGCCAAATAATAATTAAATGTACACATTTAGCTAAGTTTCACACCAAGAGAAACTACCCTTCACAAAACTCCTTTGTCATGATAGAGAGGAAGGGTTGGACAGACAAGCCCCATAGGCTGCCATTATGTGTCTGGAAAAGGGATACTGTGCCTTTAAGGAGCCCTCCAGAGACCCTCGGTATCCCATGATGCACAGCCAAAGGCAAGTTACTTTCAGTTCTTTTTGAAGGTGTATAAAGCCAGGCCTGTAGCATCCAGGATGTCCACGTTTCATCCACCGGGGAGGAGGGCGGGTCGCTTATGACTATAACAGATATACCCCTACTACAGAACTGGAGTTACAGGTAAGAAACTACTCCTTCTGTAGTAGGGGATCTCTGTGTATAGTCATAATCTGTGAATAGAATGGCAAGCCCATCCCAAACAATCCAAACCCAGCGGTGGAAGAAACGGATAGTATCACTACTGTGCAAATACATTTCTCAGCGAAGCCTGCCCAAACTGCGCATCTGCCCTGGCATCAGAGTCCAAGCAGTAATGCTTAGCAAAGGTATGAACGGACTTCCAAGTGGCAGCCCTACTGATGTCTGCAATGGGAACATTACGTAGCAAAGCCGTGGTAGCCGCTTTGCCCCTGGTAGAGTGAGCCTTAGGTTTACCCCCTAAAGTCTCATTAGCTTTCTGAAAACATAATTGGATACAGGACACAATCCACCTAGAAATGGACTGTTTGGAGGTGGCAAGACCAGTTCTGACCGACCCATAATTAACAAATAACTGATCCGATCTACGAATTTCCTTGGTTTTATCCAAGTAGAATTTCAATACCCGCCTCACATCCAGTGAATGCAGGGACCTCTCCGCCAGAGAGGAAGGCTGTGGGAAAAACGTTGGCAAAGTGATAGTTTGATTGACATGGAAATCAGATATCACCTTGGGGAGAAACTTGGGGTGAGTTCTCATGACAACCTTAGATGCATGAAATACAGTATAGGGCTCTTGGCAACACAGGGCCTGGATCTCACTCACCATGCGAGCCGATGTTATAGCTACAAGGACAGCAGCCTTCCAGGATAGATGCTGTAATGAAGCCTTATGAATAGGTTCAAAAGGCTCCTTCATCAATCTAGACAGCACCACATTAAGCTCCCATGGAGGCGAAGGACGCCTAAAGGGAGGAAACACCTTCCTCAAACCTTCCAGAAAATCTTTGATGACAGGGATTTGGAAAAAGGAAATTTGTGAAGGGCATTTCCTATACGCAGTCAACGCTGCGAGGTGAACCTTAAGAGAATGAAATTAAGGCCAGATTGAGCCAAATGCAGTAAGTACGGAAGGATGACATCCTCCTTGCAGGAAGTAGGATCAGCATCTTTAGAGGCGCACCAAATGCAGAATCTCTTCCATTTGTATGCGTAGGAAGTCCTCGTAGACGGTCTCTTTGCCTCTTTCAGTATCGTCATGCAGCTTTCTGGAAGATTTAAATGTCCATACTGCACTAGCTCAGGAGCCATGCTGCCAAACTCAACGACAAGAGGTTGGGGTGCACCATCTGCCCTCCGAACTTTGTGAGAAGGTCCGGCTGACACGGAAGACGAAGATGCAGCAGGAGAGACCGATGTAGTAGGTCGGTGAACCACCACTGCTAAGGCCATTCCGGAGTAATGAGGATCATCTTGGCCCGCGACCGGGACAGTTTGATCAACACTGTCGGGATCAGGGGAATGGGTGGAAAAGCATAAAGAAAGCTGTTCGACCAGTTGATCCAAAGTGCATTCCCCAGCGTCCCCGGTTGGTAAAACATGGAGGCGAAGTCTCGGCATTTGCTGTTTTCCGCGGTGGCGAACAGATCGATGTCTGGAGTGCCCCACCTTGCGAAGACGTCTTCTAATACCTCGTCGCTTAAGACCCACTCGTGGTTCTCTTGAACAAGCCTGCTGAGAGCGTCTGCCTGAGCATTCTGCACACCTGGCAGATGGTTCGCCAGTATCGTCAGTCCCCTGGCCAACAGCCATTTCCAGATCGCTTGCGCTTCCAGAGATAGTGTGCGCGATCTTGAGCCTCCCTGCTTGTTGAGGTAATACATTGTTCTTGTGTTGTCCGTCTGTACAAGCAGGGAATTGGTCCGAAAGGACGGGTGGAAGGCTGTCAGCGCCAGATGAACAGCTCTGAGTTCCAGAAAATTGATGTGATACGTGGATTCTGTCGGAGACCACGTGCCTTGGATCTGAAGGTGGTCCGAATGCGCTCCCCAGCCCTGGAGAGACGCATCTGTTACTATGGTCTGAGACGGTATCTCCTTGTGGAATGGAATCCCCTTGAGGAGATTCTCCGGTGAACACCACCACTTCAGGGATTGTAGCGCGTGTTGAGACAGATGGATCCTGTCCTCCCAGCTCCCTCGTCTCTGGTTCCACCGATCTTCCAGACATTCCTGCAAGTGGAGTGAGAAAGATACAAGAGGCCATCGACCCCAGCAGAGAGGACACCGTCCTTACCGTCGGCGATGGACTGGACATGAGAGTCTGAGCTTTCCGAAGGATCGATAAGCGTCGCTCTTCCGAAGGACACACGCTTACCGTGAGAGTATCTATGGAGGCTCCCAAGTACTGCAGACACTGAGCAGGAGTCGGGACCGATTTGGAAATGTTGATGTGTAGGCCCAATTGGTTCAACAGAGCAGCCGTCCTGTTGAAATGTAGCTGTGCCTCCTGGAACGTGGATGCTTTGATCAGCCAATCGCCCAGGTACGGATAAACAAACACCTTGTTCTTTCTTAGGTGTGCTGCCACCACAGCCATGCACTTCGAAAAAGTCCTGGGATCAGACTTCAGGCCGAACGGAAGTACTGTATACTGATAGTGGTTGGTGCCGACCAGGAAACGCAGGAACTTCCAATGTTTGTGGGCAATGGAAGTAGGCGTCCTGCAGATCTATGGCGCAGAGCCAGTCTCCTAGATGCAGCTGAGGATAAATCTGGTGCAGGGACAGCATACGGAACTTTTCTCTGCGAATCCATTTGTTTGCTTGCAAATCCAGAATGGGCCTGAACTCGTTTTTGTCCTTTTTCCGCAAAAGAAAGCACCTTGAGTATAGACCCTTTTCTCTTTGAGACATAGGAACAGGTTCTATCACCCTTTTTCTTAACAGGGTATCTGCCTCCGCCTGGACTTCGCGTAGCAGGTATTGTGAGCGAACTGGTAGAATAGCTGGAGGAGGGCTGATGAAGCATAGACTGTATCCATTGCAAACAATATAAAACACCCACTTGTCCGGAGTAATTTTTCTCCACTCTGCCAAATAGTTCTGAATGCTTCCCCCCACCGGAGTGGGAAACAAAAGAGGGGGAAGTAATCCCTCAGGGCTTAGACCCAGCCGGGCCCTTGTTCCCTGATGTGGACTGTTGGATGCCTTTGCCCCTCTGACGTCTCTGGAAAGGCTGCCTCCGAAATTGCTGCTGCTGTCCAGCCTGACAACCCTGCCCGCGTTGGCACTGGGAAGAATAGCGTCGTTGGTAGGGACGGAAAGTCTTACGCTGTTCCTTGGGCTTCTCCAAGCCAACAGCCTTAAGAGTCTCAACCTCCGCCTTCATGCGAGCCATTTCCTCGTCTGCATGTGCACCAAAGAGCGTAGCACCCGAAAAGGGCTGATTAGCAATTTGCTGCTGTGCCTCAGGCTTCAGGGAGGTAAGCCGCAACCAGGCGTGTCGCCTCAAAGTCACACTGTGGCAGTATTCATGGGGTGCCAGGACAGCGGTGTCTGCAGCCGCGCTGATGATTTGGTTTGACACCATCATGCCTTCATTAAGAACCTCCTGGAAGTCCTCACGCTTGTCCCTAGGGAGAAGCTCAATGAATTGTTGGAGAGAAACCCATAAGGAGTGGTCAGAGCGGCCCAAGAGGGCAGTCGAGCTTGCTGCCTTCATGGAGGTTGCTGCTGTACTGCAGACCTTCCTCCCCGCCGAGTCCAGTCTGTGGCTTTCTTTGTCCGGTGGTACAGTGGACGATGGAGCCGTAGAGTGTTGCTTCTTAGCCGCCACCACAATAACCGAATCCGGAGGAGGATCCATCCGCAGGAATGCGGGGTCCGAGTCCAGGGCCCTGTACTTCTTTTGAAGCCGCGATGGAGCCGACTTCACAGAGGCAGGCGTAAGGAAGAGCTCCATAGCCGGTTCCTCCAAACCGGGCACTAGAGGAAGCAGAGGACGAGAGAGTTGCTTTCGCTGCAGCGTTTCGAATATGACCGATGTGGACGGGGTAGGCAGTCAGTGCGATCCCTAGCTTAGCAGCTCCTCTCAACAGCACGTCTTGAAACGTGGCGATGTCATCGACCGGTGATACCCTCGTAGGAGGAGGGTATGACAAGGTCGGCGAGTATCTTCCACCACTAGAAGAATCTGTGTCCCTGGTGTACCTGGAACGTGACCGCTCCCTGCGGTGACGATGCCGGGACCTGGTAGAAGATCTGTGCCGGCTACGAGAATGATGTCTCGATCTGGATCGACATATCGGCCTTCTGGGCACAGCCGAATCACTGGCACAGGCTGCTGAGGCGGTGGTGGCTGAGGCGGAGCCAGAGGCAGAGGTGGAGGAGGAGGCGGAGGAGGAGGAGGTGGTGGTGGAGGAGGCATCGCCGTCCGAGGTCTTGGAGGCGACTGACGAGTGATCACAGGCTGGGCTGTTACCGGAGACAAAGATGGTGAATAGGTCCTGGAGTAGTTAGAGTCCAAGGTACGAATCACTCTCCTTCTCTTACGGGCAGGTCTTGAAGAGGGCACCATGGAAGCCGTATCCCCTGATGGAGAACGCCGGTGTCGCGGTGACGTAGGGCTGTCAGATGTGATGATGCTAACCACCGAATGTGACAGGCTCCTCGACTTCCTCCTCGACGTCGACTTTCCTCGTGACGTCGACTTCCTTCGCAACGTCGATCTATCCCTCGACGTCGATTTGCTCCTCGACGGCGAAGATCTCCTTCTCGATGGCAACCTGCGTGTCGATGTTGACGGCAAGCGGCGGTGTCGCCTCGACGGCGAGCGCCGATGCCTTCGGGACTCAGATGGACGCCGATGATGTGTCGACATCGTCTCTGATGTCCTCGACATCGACCTCGTCCGAGGTATTGACGTCCGTCCCCTCGACGCCGAGCGGCGACGTCGTTTAGACCCAGAGCCCTGGATCGACGGGGAGCATATCGTCATCATACCTTTCGACGTCGTAGCCATCGACGTCGACCGGGACCGTTTCTGGGCCTTCTTGTGACTGGGGTGCCCCCCAGAGGCCGAAGCACGGGAAGTGGAAGATGACAAGTTCCCTCCATGCCCGAGGTCCCACCTGCATCCTGATGTCTTCTCTGCTCCAGGCCTTGAAGACGAATCTTCTCCCTGTCACGCAGGGTCCTCCTGGAGAATGACTTGCAGATGACACAGGAGTCAGGAACATGAGAAGATGGAAGACATGAGTATGCAAACCTTGTGAGAGTCTGACTTGGCCTTCTTCCTGCCACACTCCGGGCACTTGTCAAATAGAGCTGTCATTTTGACAAAAAGGAAGTGGATTAACTGGCCCAAAATGACAGCAAATGGAAGATAAAGGCCCCAGATGTCGAATGAAACCCTAAAACTTTCAATGAAAGCTCCAAAAATTGAAGAAACACCAATGAAGGTAGAGCTCAATGCTCCAGGGTCCTGCTAGCAGGAGCCGGAAAAAAGAACTGAAAGTAACTTGCCTTTGGCTGTGCGTCATGGGATACCGAGGGTCTCTGGAGGGTTCCTTAAAGGCACAGTATCCCTTTTCCAGACACATAATGGCAGCCTATGGGGCTTGTCTGTCCAACCCTTCCTCTCTATCATGACAAAGGAGTTTTGTGAAGGGTAGTTTCTATTGGTGTGAAACTTAGCTAAATGTGTAAATGTAATTATTATTTGGCTATTCTTTTTGTCACTTCAGGATGAAGTGCTAGCCAGTGTAGCCTTGTTAATGTCAGGCTATATTATTTGTCTTTGATTTTCTCTTAAGTGTCTGTGCAGGACTGCAGAAGAGGACACCTTAAGAGACTATTTTGATTGCTCCGGGGTCCACGCACATGGGCGGGACTATTTACAGATTAGGCACTGAACATGGCTAGAAAGTAAAATGCTAAGCTCAAAGGTGATGAAGAACACCTTCTGCCCTCTAGCTCCCTTTAGCTCAATAAAACTTTAAAAGCTTCTCAAATACAGCAGGGAACAAGAATTAAAACATTAAATCACAGGTGAGTACAGCCTAGTCCAGTGCAAGTACACAATTACCATAAACCTGAGAGACGAAGCGTCCATGCCCGGCCCTCTTCAAGTAGGGAGGTTGGTTTTAATAACTAGAGAGCTAACAAAAATCGCACCTCTAGTTGTCTGAACAATGGTTACTGGCAATGAACTCGGCCAGAAAGTAAAATGCTAAGGTCAAATGAGCTGAAAAACACCCTCCGCCCTTTAGCCCCTTTTAGCTCAAATAAAGCTTTTAAAATGCAGCATTAAATCACCGGTGTGTACAGCCTAGTGCAGTCGAAGTACACAATTACCATGAGCCTAAGAGACGACGCATCTGCATCCCAGTACTCATTAAGTAGGGAGGCCAGTTTGAACAACTAGAGCGCTAATAAAAACAAGCATTGGCATAGCCAATAGGTCTCGCCTTTGGGACCTTATAAGTGTTTAGCCATGCAACAGTTGCATAACTAAACACTTATAATGTCCCAAAAGCGAGACCTATTGGCTATGCCAATGCTTGTTTTAACTGCTGCAATCTATTGGAGCCTCACGAGAACATCAAAGTGGCCGTGCGGCCGCGAAAGTGAAAGCAATCGCGGTAAAGCGCGACGCGCGCGCCCGCGCACATGCGCTGTAGCTCTAGGCTGGCCTGGTAGCACTTTTTGGAGCCCTCACATGTCTCGCCAGACCAGCGCATGCGCTGGGTCAGGCGAGACCTAATGACATTGTATAAACAACTACTACTGCCACTAAACTCGGCCAGAAAGTAAAATGCTAATCTGAAATGTGCTCAAAGACACCCTCCACCCTTTAGCCCCTTTTAGCCCAATAAAACTTTAAAAGAGTTTAGAATGTAGTAGGGAACAAGAATTAAAACATTAAATCATGGGTGAGTACAATCTCGTGCTGAACAAATACATGCAGGAAGCTGGCTCTTTATATAGTATACCAAAAAGAGTTTTGCTGTGCAAAGAGTCCAAGTATCCCTTATAAGCAGGGCTCCCTGTATTATTTTGTTTACATTACAATCTGCATCTATCCATATTTATTTATCTGTTTTTATTTTGTGGTTACTGACAATTGAAGCTGTAATGGGTATATTTCCACATTTATTTGACTGATAAATGAACACTCATTTGTATCCCCTAAAGGTTTTTGCTATAAACAGTACAATATAGTAATCTAAAAACACATTTTGTAGAATAGCATGAACCGCAATCTATCAGCACTCATTTAAGCTTAATTTGAAAATCTTCTTTTCTTTTTTAACTCCTCTATCTGTCAATCTGCACACCTAATGACCTGATACTCATGACTGACAGTAGTGAAAGATCATCCAAAGAAGACCTAGTTCCTGTATTTTTCCATATTTAAATATAGACAGAAAAATAATATTTTCTGTCTGTATTTACCTGTAAAGATCAGTAAAAACTAAAAATTGGGAGCCCTACTTATAAGTGGACAGGGGCTAGCTCTAGCAATACCAAGGTGCTCTCTTACGGGGTAGTATGGTCGAGCAGCCTTTGGCTTATCAGAGAGGAGTGTTAGACATCCGCTGCATACACACAGTCAATAAATGATGCACACAAATCAATAAGGAAAGCCACACCAATATATATCATAATAATACTTATCCTTATATAAATGTAGGTACCAAGATCATCAAAATCAGGTAGGTACGTTTCGAGTTAGAAATAGTTTGTTTTCAATAGTCGACACAGTGCAATCTTTGAAGCCGTAATGTTGTTCTAAGGAGGTAAAAGCATATACTGCATACAGGCACTTTACAGCGACTTACAGGACCAATCTTTCGGACTTAAGGTTAGTATGGGGCAGGGTCTGAGGCAGTACCAACAGTTCACCTCGGGCAGCACTGGGGCAGCTGGGTGTAGAGGTGCAATACAGCATCGGATGCCCCGCCGAAGTCAATGGGGGTCGGTCCTGTCAAAAAGAGGCTGCAAGCGAAGACTAGGTGACCAGTCCGGCTGAACCAACAAGGGGGCTTAGGTCTCACGATGCTCAGGACCTTTTGTCCTCCTCTCCTCAGGCTGGGGGAGCTGGGTGCAAAGGTGTCATCATAAGTTGGGTTTTTGTCACAGAGGACACTAGCGGTAGAGGGGGCCTGCACAAAGAGGCTGCAGGCGAGGTCAGGAAGTCCACAGAGAGCAAACCTAAAGTGGGATTTAGATCTGGAGGGTTTGGGGACCACGCTGGCACTATTGGCCCACTTCAACTCAGGCTAGGGGGCATGGGTGCAGTGATGCTTTCCGGTGTCAGGATTTTGGGGTCGGGAGTCTTTGCAGCTCTTCTGGGGTACCGGCAGGATGCAGGGGAGCAGCTCTGCTACTCCACTGGAGTTCTTGGGTCTTGGGTGAAGGATGGAAGTCCTCCCAGACTTTTTGAAGGCACAGGCAGCTGCAGGATGAGTCATCTTTGGAGGAATTGTCAAGGACTGTAGGCAGGCCAACAGGGGTTAGCACCAAGTCAGTTACCGCCCCATCTCGCTCCTCCCGTTTCCAGCCAAAGTCATCGAGAAGACCGTCAACAAGCAGCTGGCCGCCTTCCTCGAGACGAATGGATCCCTCGACCCCTCACAGTCTGGCTTCCGAGCCAACCACAGCACCGAGACCGCCCTCATCGCTGCCACCGATGACATCCGAGCCCTGCTGGACAACGGAGAAACAGCGGCCCTCATCCTCCTAGACCTCTCCGCGGCATTCGACACTGTCTGCCACCGCACCCTAGTGCAGCGCCTCAGCAACGTCGGAATCCAGGAGAAGGCACTGGAATGGATCATCTCCTTCCTCGACGGAAGGACACAGAGAGTCCGCCTACCACCGTACAAGTCAGAGGCCACCGAAGTCATCTGCGGCGTCCCCCAAGGATCCTCACTCAGCCCCACCCTCTTCAACGTCTACATGAGCCCCCTTGCGGCCATCGCACGCCAACACAACCTCAACATCATCTCCTACGCCGACGACACCCAGCTGATCCTCTCCCTGACCAACGACCCTGCCGCCGCCAGAGCCAACCTCCACGAAGGGATGAAAGACGTAGCCGAGTGGATGATGACCAGCCGCCTGAAACTGAACTCAGACAAGACGGAAGTCCTCATCCTGGGCTCCTCGCCCTCCGCCTGGGACGACTCCTGGTGGCCCCCTGCCCTGGGCACCGCACCCAAACCGACAGACCACGCACGAAACCTGGGCTTCATCCTGGACTCCTCCCTCTCCATGACCAGACAAGTCAACGCCGTCTCCTCGTCCTGTTTCAACATCCTGCGCATGCTACGGAAGATCTTCCGGTGGATCCCCACCGAGACCAGGAAGACGGTCACCCAGGCCCTTGTCACCAGCCGACTGGACTACAGCAACGCCCTCTACGCCGGAACCACCGCCAAGCTCCAGAAGAGACTCCAGCGGATACAGAACGCCTCAGCCAGACTCATCCTCGACATCCCCCGAAGCAGCCACATCTCCGGACATCTGAGAGACCTGCACTGGCTCCCCGTCAACAAGAGAATCACCTTCCGTCTCCTCACCCACGCACACAAAGCCCTACACGACCAAGGCCCGAGCTACCTCAACAACCGCCTCAACTTCTACGCTCCCAAACGCCATCTCCGATCAACCAGCCACGCCCTCGCCGCCGTCCCCCGCATCCGAAGAGCGACAACAGGAGGAAGGTCCTTCCCCTACCTGGCCGCCAAGTCCTGGCACTCCCTCCCTCCCGACCTGCGCCTGACCCAAGACCACCTCTCCTTCAGGAAGAAGCTCAAGACCTGGCTGTTCGAGCAGTAGCGGCACCCCCCCCCCCCCCCCCCCCCCCCCCCCAGCGCCTTGAGACCCTCCGGGTGAGTAGTGCGCTTTATAAATGGCTTTGATTGACTGTTCTTGCTTTTGCGACTTTTCAGTTTCAGTCTTCTTTCAGGTCAGCAGGATCTGATTTTATGGTGCCAGGGCCTCCCCTAAATACTAGATTTAAGGGTATTATGAGAGTGTAGGGCTAGGAGCCAATGGGCTAACTATCTCTGAGGCCACTAAGCCCCCTAAATTATCACTTACTGTGGGAAGTGGGCATAAACCTGCCCTAAAAGTCCTAATTCTCCCATCACCTAGATGAGAGACATTTAAGTTTTGTGTCCACATCAGGTTAGCCCACCTTAGGGGTGAAACTAGCCTGATGGTGAACACGCCTCTCTGACTACTAATTTTACAGTCAGTCCAGGTAAGAAATAGGCACTGGGGTGGTGGGTCATCATTCCCTCACCTCTAAGGGAAGCCAGATTCACTTACCAAATGTGGTGGACTCTTTGAAGCTTCCTGAATTGGAATTCCAGTTCATCCTGTTGGAGGGGGTGTGAATACCCTCTGCCAGAGCAGTCTTTGTTCCTCACCTCCTGAGAGTTAGGGGGGGGGGGGGGCATATTAATAAATCCATCACTTGAATGAGTGTGGGTTTATTAATTGAAGATGTTTGATGCCAAACATCTTTTTTCCCAGTGAAGCATTCATGTAGGCATTTAACTCGTTTTTGACCAGTGCCCAGTACATGCACTCAAATGACTTCCCTGGTCACTTGTACGGGCAGTAATTGAGCTGGCCAGCACACGTGCATATCTGCTCATTCAGATATGTCCACACATGTAATATAGTGCACTCTGCCTTAGGGCTGTAAGACCTGCTGTAGGGGTGACCTACCTATACTGCATTCACTGTCTGTGGGCATGGCACACAGGGCTGTGCCATGTCGTGTTTTTACTTTTGTCTGCATCAAGAAACGCAGCCTGCAATGGCAGTCTTCATGAGTTTGGTGAGGGGTCCCACAGGGTGGTACAATACATGCTGCAGTCCTTAGGGACCTTCTTTAGCCTCCTTGCCCTAGGTACCCGGGGTACCATTTACTAGGTACTTACAGGGAGTGCTAAAGGTCTTGCCAATTGGGGAAACAATTGTACAGTTTAAGGAAATAGATCTGGCACTGGAGACCTGGTTAGCAGGAACCCTGTGCACTTCCAGTCAAAATTGCATAAAATACCAGGCAAAAAGTGGGGATGACCATGTCAAAAAAGGGGACTTTCCAACAATACACAATTACCATGAGTTTGAGAGACGCATCTGCCCCCGGCCCTAATTAGGTAGGGAGTCCGGTTTGAACAATGAAAGCACTAACAAAAATGGCCCCTCCAGTTGTTGGAACAAGGGCTACTAAATTAACCTGTGCTTAACCCTATGATAGCTTGGCACAAAAGCAGTCAGGCTTAACCAGCACTCAGTGGCTTAACTAGACCTACTGCCACCCGGGGCGACCCCTAAGTTTGCCGCAGATGCAGTTAAGAGCCTGGGGGAGGGGGGGAGGGGCGGCAGATGAATTGATCGGGGGAAGGAGGAGGGGCACCCAATGGAGGATTTGTTCACAGGAGGCGGGGGGATGACGGTAGCCGACAGACATGACTTCATCACTTCTGCCGTCCCCAAACCCAATATAATATTCAATTTGCTATTTGGAAGAAATGCCCCTTTCATGCCACTTTCAAATTGTAATTTGGTATGGGTCACAGAACCCATTTTACGAATTGTAAAATGTTTTCTAACTTACATAATGGGTTTAGATGTTACAAAAAGGGATTTTGCCAATGCAAAGCTAGTAATTTTGCAAATTGCATACTTTACAATCCCAAAATCTTTTCGTACATTTGGCCTTAATTAATTGTTCAATCTATCTAAGGCACAAGACATACATATACCTATATGTGGGTATATATGCCAGTATTGCACAGTGTGCAAGCAAGTATGTGCAATTTGCAGGGTAAGGTATGAATCTCTGCAGACGCATTTCATCCTTTCATCCTTCTGAGACTGAAACAATATGCAGCACTTAAGATGCCTAAGGACCTCATTTACAGTTTTGCAGATAAGGGACATCTGCCAAAAAGCAGCAAATGTCCAGTCTCCAAAAGTGTGAATCCACCACTTTATTCAAAGTTGAAGGAAGCACCAGTGGAAACCTTTGACCAAGAGCCCATTCTCCACTGGTCTGTCAGTCAATGTATGTCAAACTCCTACTCTTTTCAAAGCGGTTGTTCTTTTGTACTTTTTGTATCCTTCTGAGACTGATAAAATATGCAGCATAAGAGGGAGGAAGAGATAGGAGAAGCAGGAACCCTTCCATGAGGATGGAGATAATCCGGGTTAGAGGCCATGTCTTTAACAAAGGCATATGGGGGTGGCTAGAAGAGTGTTCAGTCACCAGGAATGCCAGTGCTTGAAATGTAAATAGCAAGTGGAAGAATTTACTGTTGTATCTGCTTCCTGCTGAGGAGGGCCAGCACACTACCCTTGAAATTAAATGAGGTTGAGAATAAGCTTGCCAAGCCTATGTATTTTGCCCTGCCTGCTGCAACACAGTAGACTCTATGCCTAACTCTCACTCACCTTTGTCATCACACTGAATACTCCCATTTGTCCAAAACCCTTGTAATTCAATTTCTGATCTAACCAACCATTCCTGCCATGTTGCTAGTTTCAGGCATTGCCTTTCTTTCATCAATAAGTTGGTTTTGCTGCTACTGTCACGGGTATTATACGGAAATACTCTCATTATGCCAGCTGCAAAAAATCCAGACTTACATTTTAGAAAGGTTGTTCTTCATGCACTGTTGCAGAATAGTTGCACAAAGAGTATTGCTATGTAAAAATTCTGCTGTCATCAATGTGCAAGGGGATGGTGCAAGTTTGGGTATTTATTCGGTCATGTGGTGGTACCTTGGCTGATCATTTGTGCTCAGTAACTGTACTTCATGTGTGTTTCTACAGCAAATATCTTTCAAAATGTGGGCCAATATTTCAGGCTATGCAATTGCCCAAGCATATGACTACCAAGAATAAATGATAGCAATTGAAACCCAGATTTATAATGTAGAAACACGGAGCACAGATTCAACAATTTAAGTGTTGGAGAGTTTGGACATGAGCCACTCCAGCCTGGCTGCAAAAGAGTTGTCTCTTGCACTAACATTTCATTTTCAGCTACCATATGTGAATTATGTGCTGATAAATGCAGTATAACAGAGCATTACCTAAAGAAATGTGCTTGAACACCAAGATGTTATGTCTTGTTATGTGCGACCAAAGGCATTATGTGTTTTAAAATACAATATTTCACACATTTTGTCCAGGAAAACTGGCATTTCAAACTAGTATTGTTCTTGTACAGAAAAGGGCTCCCCCCCCAAAGTAATTCAGACTAGAGTCTAAAGATGGATATCCACACTCTTCAAAGTGTTATCCCCACCCCGTAGTTTGGTTCTAGTTGCACCCCGGGGCTTAACTCGGAGGCACTGTGTTAAATATGTATGCAGCATCAAACTGTAGTTAAGTGAAAACACAAGACAAGGAAAACCCCACACCATTTTTGAAAATGAAGTAAAATTTAATAAATAAAATGACACCAAAATGACAAAAATCCAATCAGTAGAATTGAAGATATGCAATTATAAAGGTTTAAGTAAAAAACAAGTTACTTACCTGTACACTGTGGTTCTCCAGAATTGATATCTTTTATAGATTCACATGCTTGAATCTTCCCTCTCGTCATGGTAGGAGTCCGCGGGTAACATAAGAAACAGCAGTAATGAAACATCACCATAGACCTCAACAGAACAGAGAACTCACTTTAGTAACTTTTCAGCCTCATTTTAAAACATCCAATCTTCAGCCAATAACAGCTGAGACCTCAGAATTCCCATCCCCACAGAGCCACCAAACCTCAGATTTTGAGCACTAGTGTATAGGTATACAAAAACTCTGAGGTATTTGGGGAGCTTAATCGGGGAGGAGGGAGGGTCGAATGAGAACCACAGTGTACAGGTAGGTAACTTGTTTTTTCTCCAGTATTTAATCTTTTATAGATTCACATGCTTGAATCCGACTAGTATGCAGTAAAAACACAATAAGAGAAAAGAAAGGTGGTGGGTAGGCAAACCAACCCACCATGACGTAAACTTGTAGCATCAGAAACCAAGAAGAGAATAATATGCATACAAATAGCATATAAAGAACACAGAAGGCTAAAAGCAGCCTAACTTCGGCAAAGAGATGTAGAAGTGTAGCTTGTCCAACAGCGATAGCTGCCTTTTTCCAACTAAAAAGGCAGTAATGCTTCTAGAATGTGTGAGAGTGTGCCCATGTTGCTGCTCTGCATATGTCAGAAAGTGATGCTCCTGCAAACAGGGCAGAGGAAGTCGCCCCTGTCCTAGTAGAGTGAGCTTGTGCTTTCGCAATATGCAAACGGCCAGCTTTCTCATGACAGAAGGAAATCGTGGAGGTGACCCAATGAGCAATGCTGGCCCATGTCAAGGCTTGTCTTTTCCTAGGTGCCGAGAAAGTGCTAAGTAGCTGAGAAGAATTACAGAAGGTCTCTGTTCTTCGCAGATAAAACTTTAAACAATGTTTAAGGGTCGGAGAATGCAATGCCCTTTCTGCTGCTGAGGATGGATTAGGAAAGAAAGTTGGTAAAACAATCAGCTCATTGAGGTGGCAGGTCGAAGGCACCTTAGGTATAAAAGAAGCGTTAGTGCGTAGGATAACCCTGTGTGACCAAAACTGCAGATACAGTTATTTTATAGTGAGAGCTTGGATTTCACTGATACGTCTGCAGACGTAATGGCCAAGAGGAAAGCCACTTTCCAGGAAAGGAATTTCAATTTGCATTTGTGTATTGGCTCAAAGGGAGGACGCATCAGTTGTTTCAGAACCGTGTTTAACTGCCACAAAATTGTAGGATGCTTAACAGGCGGAAAAGCTCTAAAAAGTCCTTTCATAAATTCTTTGACGAATCAGTTAGACCACAGAGAAGTTTGAATTGAGCGTCTTCTATATCTAGAAATTGATGCCAGGTGAACTCTTATGGATGAGTGAGAAAGTCCTGATTTTTCTCAGTGCAAGAGATAAGGCAGCACCTGCTCCGGAGATGATGAGAATGGATGTAATGCTTGCGAGATACACCAAGCACAGCATCTCTTTCATTTAGCTGTGTAGCATTTCAAAGTAGACGGAGCTTGAGACTTCTGTAGTATCTTAGAACACTCCTTGGAAAGCCTCAAATCCCCAAATTCAGCGTGGTGTGGAGACAAGCAGACAAATGAAGAGAGGAAATTTATGGCTAAACCACTGGGCCCTGGTTCATGTATAAAAATCCTCCTTTGGAAGGAAGAGAATTGGAGCACACTCTGATAGCTGATGTACCTCGGTTTACCAGAATTGTCTTGCCCAACCTGGAGCAATCTGAATGATTTGACAAGGCTCTTGCTTCATTTTCTGAAGTACTCGAGGAATGAGTGGAAATGTGTAGGCAAGCATCCCCTTCAAAGAAAACTGGAAGGTATCTCCCCATGAATTTTGATGAGGATGTATGCTTGCAAAAAGAGGGCACTTTTTGTTGAGGGGCGTAGCGAACAGATCTAATGTTGGGTAACCCCAGGATTGAAAAACCTCCTTCAAATTGTTGTCGTTGAGCTCCCATTCGTGGCACAGTTTGGAGGCCACGCTGAGTAAGTCAGCTTTCTCGTTGTGAATCCCTGGCACGTGCTCCACTCACAAGGAGATGTGGTTGACAAGGAGCCATTCCCATATCTGTGCAAGAATGGAAAGCGCACGAGATCTCATTCTACCTTGCTTTCGGTGGTAAAACATTGCCTCAGTGTTGTCCGTCCTGACTAGCACTGACGCACCTTTGATCTGAGGCAGGAAGGCTTTCAGACCTAGAAAAACTGCTTTGAGCTCCAGAATGTTTACATGGCACTCCGGTTCCTGTTTGGACCATTTGCAGTGAACCTGTAGTTCTTGAAGGTGAGCCCCCATCCGTCCATCGACGCATTTGAGGTCATCACCAGCTGTGGCACAGAATGAATGAGAGGCCTTGCGACAGGTTGTCCTTGACCATCCACCAGGCCATAGTGGCTGTCATTGGTGCTGAAATGCGAACCTTGTAGTTGAAAGAACCTTTTTTTTTTTTAAAGACGCTTTATCGTATCTTGGCTACAATTTCTCTACTTTGCCATCAAAAGCCAACCAGCATCTTTGATGGCAATGTAGAGAAATTGTAGCCAACTCTGCTAACAGAATTATGCAGATAACCCCCATCCACTCTCTTTGGCAAAATTGACTGAATCTGTAATTGGCCCTGATGAAGGTTATATGAATAATTGTTCACCAAAACGTGTGTAGACCACTTCCAGACACTTGGGAATCCTACTAAAAGCACAGACTAGAAGAAAATCTGTCGAGAAGAATAAGTCAAATCTCGAATGTCTATATTTTGAATTTAAAAACATATAGGATCCCATATATGCCTTGCATTTTATCGTTATCTTTTGTGTTAGTATGTATGATAGTGTGAATGAATAGTTTGACAGGTGAGAATGTAGGTATGATGGTTGTTTGTGAGGGTACCTATAATTGAATGAATTGTGTCCTAAATGTACATATTGATCTAAAAAAACTTATATATAAAAATGAAAAAATAGATTTTTTGATATACAATAAAATAACAATTTATTTAGAAAAACACATGTGACAAGATTATGTTTATGGGGAGATGTCTTATGTTTGAGCTCTTGGCCAATGTTGAAATAAGATAGGCCAGTTTAGGGGTTTTCTCTTATTTGTCATTTTCAGGTCCAGACAGGGCCAGTTTAAGCAGGTCAGCTGGGCAGGTGCAGGGAGACCCCTGGAGCTTGTTGCATCCCTGTTGCTCATAAAAGTAGGTCAGCCACTTGGCCATTAGAGTCACTTTGGTAGTTTCAAAGATATGGTCCTCTCTCCTTCAAGCAACAAGGCAGGCCTCAAGAAGCAGAACAGTCTTTGAGAAACAACACAGGCCTCAAGCAGCAGGGTAGTCCATTGAGAAACAAGGCAGACTTTAAGCAACAGGACAGTACCCTGGAGTATAAGGCAACCCTTCTGTAGTCTTCCACAGGTCCAGGAGTGGACTGAAGAGCTGGTCCAATATTTATACCAGGTGCCAGCGTTTGAAGTGGGGAAACTTCTAGACTTCCCCAACATCTTGTTCAGGAATGTTCTTCCTTCCCCTGCAAGGCTCCAAGGGGTCTGGGTGATAACAGACTGGCGTCAATTTCTTTGTGAGTGTGCGGAGGCAGCTCCTTTGAAATGTAATGGGGCCAGGGAACAGCTTTGCTCCTCCCATTCTGTCAACACCTTTATGTAATAGGGTAACCCAATGTTATCATACGGGAGAGGCAGGCATTGCAGTAGTGAAAAATGAATTTAAGAGTTTTTCACTAGCAGGACATGTAGAAGTTAAAAGCACATGGGCAACGTTTTAAATACTCTGCTTCCCGCCCTACAGGCTGTTTAGGGCCTACCCTATGGTTGACATATGACAAAAGGTTTATTTAATCAGATTGTAACGACAGTTTAAAACTGCACCACAGGCTGCAGTGGCAGGCGTGAAACATGTTTTAAAGGGCTACTTAAGTGGGTGGCACAATGACTGCTGCAGGCCCACTAGTAGCATTTCATTTACAGGCCCTAATGACATGTAACACCACGTTATTAGGGACTTTTAAGTAAATTAAATATGCCTATTGGATGTAAGCCAATTTCACCATGTGTAAAGGATAGAGCACAAGCAGTTGTCCACTGGTTAGCAGTGGTAACGTTCAGTGAGTCCTAAAAGCCAACAAAACAGGTTCGGAAAACAGGAGGGTCAAAGGCAAAAAGTATGGAAGTGACCTTACATTGAGGGTCAAGTTCAACAGATACTGTTTTTAGGTCGAGCCAAGAGACAGCACGCATGCTTACGAGAAGCAAGTCTAGCAGTAAAAGAGGAGCAGTTACTGCCAGCCTTGCTTCTCACAAGCAAGTTCTAGGAGTACAAAGTGTATGTTTACGCACTGCTTCCAGGTTTTCAAAACACTTAAATAAAAGGAATTGTCATTTACGATTCCAATAGCTCAAACTCTCGCAAATGCGAGACCGATTGCATTGCAAATGCTTGTTATTATTGGTGTCCCATTGCCTAAGATATGCCTAAATTCTAATTCAATAAGCCTTTATACAACTAACTCTCAAAGAGTGGCAAAAGGGGGCAGTCAAGGTTTAGTCGAGGTAATAGAGGGATGGTGACTTCCTTACAGCATGATACATTATTCAAACACATTACAATTCACTGAGTGAGTACAGTTTTGTCTTTCAAAAAGATTGAGGGCTTATTGTAGAGAATGGCGGTATGGACTGAACCCTCAAAAATGGGCATAGAGACACACACAAGACACCATTGCTCAGTACTAAGAAATTGACCATTTGCTACCCTCGCCTACGTTAACTGTATTATCAAGTATGCTTAAGTACTCTTCAGGGCCAGTAATTGCAGACATATTTTGAAAAAATGCTTCCAACAAAGAGAGCTTTTTGTTTTACATAGGTTAAGAAGCTACAACAGGTTATCTTAGTTATTCCAGTATCTTCTTGTTTTATATACACTATCAGAACATCTTCAACTATCTCCAAAACATGCACACACATGGAAGCCAATGTAGACATTTCTTGTCTTCCTTCCCTGGTTTCCATACGTCTCATCAGCATGGCGCTAGCCTGCAGCAGGTTTGTATCCGGTCTTGCCCCAAGAACCTGGAGGCCAGCTCCAATCCACCAGTCTCAGTCAACATTGGCACCTTTCTGGAACTTCTCACCATCCACCTCTGGCCTTTTGCACACAAAATGAAAGGTTCTTCTAAAGTCAATGTAGAGGTAATTGTCAAGAACACTGAATATCTTGCTAATAGCGATTTTATCTTTGTTGGATTTAATCTGGATTAACGGAGAACACCACAGCAAATTTGCACATGATTCTGTATTCTTTGAGGCCTCCTTCATAACATTTTTGCCAGCCCAAGGGTGAGCAGCTCCAAGGCGGCAGCGAAGCCTCCACTGCTTCCGGGCGCCTTCCAACCAACACTAAGGCTGCTGCAACAGTGCAAAGAGCTGCACAGAAGCTTGGAAAGGAGACTGCAAATCTTTGCACACCTCCAGCAGGGTGCAACCATCTTGGATTGAAAACCAGCACACAAGTATCTTCTTTGAGGCTGAGAGAAATGTCATTGGTCTCCACCATCTGAACTTGGTCAATTAGGTCCTACAAAAGACTGAATCATGCCATATGCCAAATATATAAAGAGATGATTACATGCAGACGATAGCAGAAGAATTTGTCCTCAACACTGAATAGCACAAGAAAATATTTGTTGTTTCAAATAAAAGTTCAGGATTTTCTTATAACTGCCTGCAGCAAGAAGAATCGTTTCTGATTAATCCAGTTGCACTTTGAGGTTTATGAATGTTGCTAAGAAGATTTTATTTATTCTTAACTTTTTTCTCCCCACTCTTGTTTGCTTGGTGCATGACAATACATGGTTCATGTTTTTTCACATATTTTCTAATTACAGTCCAGAGTGTAATTAACAATAAAGCATAATTACAGACTGTGATGATGTGCCCTCCTTCCTTGCTATTTCACTTCAGAACTATGGACTGTATACATTTATCGAAGCCTGCAGTACTCAGTTGATTGGCACTTTTCATAGGGTCAATGAAAAGTTCCCAATGCTGCTCTTATTCCCCCCCCCCCCCCCCCCATATATTTTGTGTATCCTACCCCCCTGGTGAGCGGGCTGTGTCCTACTTGACTGCCACGTTAGGATCAGGTATTCCATAGTCCTCGTCCTTTGTCATATTTTTCCCAACAGTTAGTGGTCATCACTGCTCTGCCTCAACTTAGTATGGCACAGTGAGCAGTAATCGTAGAACGGTACAAATCCCTGACCTCTAAGACCACACAGGCATCACTTAAAAAGCAAAGGAGGCTATAGAATCAGAGCTTTCTTTCCCTTCCCCATTCAGATAACCAAACTACCAATCACAGCTTTCCTGAGAAGCTAAGGTGAACATTTAGAGACATTTTAAAATACACTCCAATATCGAGCTTGTGATGCAAAAATAGAAACCAAGGGGTAATATTTTCCCCATACACCAAAAGAATTGTCCTTTGATAGAACATTAAAGTACCTTATGTATTGAGTAGAAATCTAACTACACAGCTGATATAACGCAGTTCCACACAGGGTCTAGTTTCTTATCTTTGTTGATTAAGGAACAAGCATCATAGAGGATCCCCCTAGAAAGGCGGGGCCGGCATTGGCCACGCCAAAGGTATGGCGGTCATGCCGGCCCCAGATGCCCATACCGGGGCGGGCCTGTTGCACGCATTGATGACGCGACAGGTGCGCCCCGCCACTAATTGGTCAAAGTCGGGGGGGCGTGACCCGGAAGTGATTGAAAGAACTTCCGGGTCTCGCACTTTGGCTAAACGCCAGGCCAGTTAGAACTGGCCTGGCTGGAATCTGGGCAATAAAAGGCTGGGGAGCGGCAGAGTCTGCCTCTTTGCTCGCCGGTCCCTCAGCCTGCCATTAGTCATACTAGCCTCGCTAGAAGGCCGTAATTTAATTTCTGATAGTTGGGCAACTATGCAGGCCTGTGGCGGGCAACTATGCAGGCCTGTGGCGGTAAGGTCATGATTGGCGAGCAGTAAATTGAAGGTCCTTAGAGGGCGGCACCATTCTTGAATGGGGTCGTCCAAGGGGGAGGGACAAGTGGTCTCTCCTAGAACTCCTGGGGCAGTTGCAGCCGGTTGGCTGGATGGGTGCGTGGAGGGGCAGGTGGGGTTACGCTTTCCGATAGGTTGCTTGGCCACCCCGAATGTGCACAATGGTGCAAATAAACGGCGCATAACTGCAACGGCTCCATTATGGAGATAATCTACAGGGTGTACAGGGGTGACGGCGGGGGGGGGGGGGGGGGAGTTCCCTCATGGGGAACGAACCCTCTGTGCATGCGCACTCCGGTTGGAGGGCGGGCATAAAGCGTGACCTGGGGGGGAAAGTACCCCTCATGGTGAACGGGCCCCCTGCGCATGCGGACTCCGTTGGGATGCTGGCATAATTGGATAAGGATCTGGCGCCAGTTATTGACCTTGCCGTAGGCTCACAATAGGGATACTCAGAAAATAAATAGAATAAAAATGTTATTAGGATTATTGATGATGGTATGTTGAGATTCGAATAGAAAAACCTTGTATTAGAGATATGTTAAGGGTAGCCATCTGACATCTGCACCAATCAATGTAATCAATGTAATGTAATGATTTTCTGCGTATTGTGTTATTATTGTATATTAATTTTGTTTTTTAAAAAATTATGTAAATAAATACGGCCAGGGGTTTACGATCCCCTAATCCAAAATCTTCTCATGTTATCTTGATATTGACAGGGGAAGAGGAAGTCTAGGTAGTACCTGGCCATATAGAAAGGCGGGGCCGGTATCGGCCACGCCAAAGGTATGGCAGTCGTGCCGGCCCCCGATGACCATACCGGGGCGGGCCTGTCACGCGCATTGATGACGCCACAGGTGCGCCCCGCCACTAATTGGTCAATGTCAGGGGGCGTGACCCGGAAGTGATTGAAAGCACTTCCAGGTCACGCACTTTGGCTAAACGCCAGGCCTGTTAGAACTGGCCTGGCTGGAATCTGGGCAATAAAAGGCTGGGGAGCGGCGGAGTCTGCCTCTTTGCTTGCCGCTCCCTCAGCCTGCCATTAGTCATACCAGCCTCGCTAGGAGGCCGTAATTTAATTTCCCCTCCCACCGTCCCCTAAAAAGCAAGGTTTACAGGATGTATTGTTAGGAATTTTCAGGTTGACATGATTATGTTTATCATATGCGAGATAACATTTTCTTTCCCATTGCTTTAGGAGGTTTTTTCCTTGTACAGGTTGCTTATTGTCGTATTTTAGTGCTATTCCTTGGTCAGGCAGTAAGGTCATGATTGGTGAGCAGTAAATTGAAGGTCCTTAGAGGGCGGCGCCATTCTTGAATGGGGTTGCCCAAGGGGGAGGGGCAAGTGGTCTCTCCAAGAACTCCTGGGGCAGTTACAGCCGGTTGGCTGGATGGGTGCGGGGGAGGGGAAGTTACGCTTTCCGGTAGGCTGCTTGGCCACCCCACACGTGCACAATGACGCAAATGAACAGCGCAAAACTGCAAGGGACCCATTATGGAGATAATCTACAGGGTGTACGGGGGTGACTGGGGGGGTTGGGGAGTACCCTCACGGGGAATGGGGCTCTGCGCATGCGCACTCAGGTTGGAGGGTGGGCAGAGGGGTGCATGGGGGTGACCTGGGGGTGGGGGGGGGGGGGAAGTGCCCCTCATGGTGAACGGGCCGCCTGCGCATGCGCACTCCGGTTGGAGTGCGGGCATAATTGGATAAGGATCTGGCGCCAGTTATTGACCTTGCCGTAGGCTCACAATAGGGATACGCAGAAAATAAAAAGAATAAAAATGTTATTATGATTATTGATGATGGTATGTTTAGATTCGGGTAGAAAAACTTGTATTAGAGATATGTTAAGGTTAGCCATCTGACATCTGCACCAATCATTGTAATCAATGTAATGTAATGGTTTTCTGCGTATTGTGTAAATATTGTATATTAATTTTGTTTAAAAAAATTTTTATGTAAATAAATACGGCGGGGGTTTACGATCCCCTAATCCAAAATCTTCTCATGTTATCTTGATACTGACAGGGGAAGAGGGGGTCTAGGTAGTACCTGGCCATATGTGCCTGACCAGGAGCATCTAAGAAAGCTCTCTCTGGTACACAATGACCTCACATTGTACTTGCTCACATGTATACTGTAGTGAGGTGATGTGTGTGTGTGTATGCATGACCTGAGTGGGTATGCTATAGAATGTTGAGTGCAGATGCTGCAAAAATGTGATGATGCATAGAATGTTGGTGTCCGTGCAAAGCCTGGACTTTGATTATAGTTGGTGGGAGAATGGAGCCCACACAGGACCTACCAAACTGTGGCTGTAACCTAATTGCCTAACATGAAATAAAGAACTCGCCTCCTAGCTCAATGGCTGCTGACTCATGTACAAGTCAACATTTGCTAACAAGTTGTTAAAAGAACATGCGTGGACATGCAGTAAGATGCTGGATGCAGTAGAGAACAGATTCTGAGAAAGGAGGAGACGTGTCTAATGATGGAGAGAAGCCCTGTGACCATTGACAAGTGGTGTCCGTGCTGGCTGCTGGGCAAGAGAGTGCCAGTGAGGAAGGTGGGCAAAGACAAGATGCAAACTGAACAGAGAGAATACGAGTGTCAAGAGGGATGTGAGCAGGTGTTAAGGTACAGGAGCAGAGGAAATACTCTATTCCTGTTAGCGCAGTGTCTCCATCATCAAGCAGCCTCTGTACTGGAAAGAGCAGCAGGATAAGAAGCTGTGAACCTGTTTTCGCAAGCAGCATTAAAGCAGAAGGAAAGTGCCGCTGGTATTGGTTTCAGTGAGTTTACACATACAATAGAGTGATGAGAGAGTAAATCAAGTGTTTGTGTTTGAATAACTCAGCTGTGAAGGATCAGCGTTTGATTATACATGCGGTCATGATACTTGTGAATCATGTGCTGTGCTGATAACTCTTTTTGGTGAAATGGTTGCACTCTGCATGATGAATTGAAAGTATGTGATATGTAAATAGGTTAGGGTCAGTAGTGTGAGCATGGGCAAGTCTTTTTCGGGTACTACATACAAGGCAGCAAGAGCACAATTGCCAACTGCATTCTTTTGGGTACCTTTTGAAGTGCCATAGGGCAGCACGTGCTCAAGCTGCAGGAGGCAGTGCACTTCTGAGCACCTATATGTGGTGCGAGTGGGCATGTTCCTAGGGCAAGCCCCAATGTAGAACGCGAAGGGAGGCTATTTGGGGTGCGTCTTGGAATTGCGGTGAGGAGTGACACCGGAGAACCACACTAATTGCTTCACTCTTCCAGTGCATATACTGTTAAAAGCAATAGAAGAGATACTATAGTTGTCTTGCTCAAAGATGAAAGCAAAAGAGAAGACGGACATCTCCCTGCTTTTCAATCTAAGTTTAGGATAAGAATGGCCTTGCAGTTTTCAGAACCACATTCTACTTAGTAAGAACCTGGGAGGTGTGCATCTGCCAACAATGTCTTTCTGCTCTATGGCTCAGTCATTACTGTTTTAAAGCAGTGCCGCATCTGACCTTTAAATGGTTATTTATTTTGAAGGGGCTGACGTTTCTAGACAGTGAACTTGTGTTGCAAGCCCTATGGCAGGACACTTTATTGTAGAGGCTGCTGCTATGCTCATGTCAAGTAGGTTCTGCAAGATGTAAATGCAGTTACGATGTATGTGGTTGAGGATACATAGACAGTGCGGAAGGTTAGTGCTATAAGCAAGAAAACATTTTTTTCATCTGTGTGATGTCGGACTACAAAAAAAACATGACATCTGACTAGAACAGAAAATGCAATGTTTATTTCTATTTGTTATGCGTGAGAAAATATTACATTAGATTTTTTTATTGTAATTTGACTTTAAAGAAACATCACGGAAAGTGGGCTATGGTGCTTATGATTTCAGTTCTGCAAAATAGTGTTGCTGCAGCCGGCATGGTTAGGAGTCTGTTATGTTGTTCTGGATTGTCTCTGAGCAGGTTGGCAGATATAGGAATAATGTAATACTGTGCGGTGTGAGGGTATTTTGTACATGACTGCAGGTGCACAGTCGTGTGTATGATTTCCAAGAGGCCCTGTTCTTATGGGATGAGTGAGGTGTACCTTGTCGCAAAAGGCATAAGAGCAATACCCCAGTTTTGGTGTTGCGAAAGTGGGGGAGAGGGGTACACACCCTGCTGCAAGATACAACATTGCAGTACAGTTTTGGTTGAGGATGTGGACATTGGGGATGAGTAGTGGCCTGTTGCATGAAGAAGCATGGGAGAGTATTCCATGATGTGTGAAACTGGAGAGGAGTTATGTGAGTGGGTATATGAGTAGTGGTATGGGTTTGTGAATGGGTATGTGAGTGGTTGTGGGTGTGTATATGAGAGGTTCTTTGGGGGGGTGAGTGGCTCTGTGGATGATGTCATTAGTGACGTCAACAGTGAAGTCTCTCACCATGTCATAAATTATATATGTGAGGTCAACGCAGTCCATTGCAGGGGCGCAAGTCAGACCCCCCCGGATTTTGCGGCTTTGGGTGGCAAATTTCATGGCCAAAAAAAGCAAAATATGTGGCCACATACCTCAATTCTCGCTGTATTTGTGTGGTGGGCAAAATATATGCCTGCCACAAAAATACTGCATACTTGTGCTTTCTAATGTCCTGCAGGGTCTGCAGGAGGCACACAAAGTGTTAGGCGGCCTGCAGGCTAATTGCTCAGGAGGGGGTGAAGTTCACTTCAAAGGCAGGTGATAGAAATTTATCACCTCTGCTGCCTGCCTGTTGCTCACACTCCCCTTAATGGCTCAGTGGCAGCACAGAGCCAGTAAAGAGAGGGTGAACGCTAGTTTTATATTTTTTTACATATTCTGTGGGAACTTTTGTAAAAATCGCAGTTTTTTTTTTACAAAAGTGACGATTTCGCAATTGTTTTGTACATCGCAAAATCCTGAGGGGTCTGGTAAGTTATAGTTCGCTTAGGTAACTATAACTGCTGACTTTCACTGGTTTTGTACGAGTGAATTCTGAGCCTAACTATAAAGTCTCCCTGTGACTTTTTTTTTTTTTTCAGGGAATATATATCGTACTGGTGGCCACCAGAAGGTAGGTATAGTTAGGACCTAGTTTCCATAGGAAAAACATTTTTTTGTTTTGCTAATAACTTTGGCGCCATAGGACAAATCTTTGCAACATTTTTAAAACTGGTTTGCCAGTCACTTCAGCTGCTGTCTGTAAAGTTTCGGGGTGATCCATCAAGTGGGGTCCCAAAAGGTGTTTTCCCTATGCAATTTACCATAGGCATTTTAGACACAACTACAGCCTGAACCGCTGAATGGAATTACACCACATTTGGCAGAAAGCTACATCTTTGTCTAGAAAGAGTGCTTTTTGTATTCTGGAGTAAATCTGTACAGTGATTTTGGAGTTATTAAAGTAAAAAGATTTATGTATATCTACAGCCAAGGATCTGTCGCGGATATTCTGAGGCTCTGGGCAGATACACACACCAACAGCAATGCCGTAATTGGCTGGCTGCAACCTGAGAAGAAAGTTGAGGCCGCCATTTACTTCATTGGGATTCTGTCCGCACTGGGAAAAATACAATTTTAAAGTAACAGAAGGAGTCAGGGTAGAGCTAACCTGACCCCATGGGCTCCATGGGCCCCATGGAGGGGTCTGTGAGGGTTCCTCTCCTGGGCAACATTGTCCCACAAATTTTTTTTTAAGCTCGTGAGGATCTGCTGATCCTCCCTGATTCGGGTAGATCTGGGGACCAAGAACGCAATTAGAAAAAAACTCATACACCCACTCACAGACCCATGTATCTACTCATACACTCACACACCCACTTACACACACATACAGCCACTCATCCACTCACACACCCACAACACAACTCACACAACCACTCACAGACCCACACAGCACTCACACACCCACTCATACAACCACATACACCCCCCACAACCACTCATTTACTCATACAGCCACTCACAAATCAACTCACAGACCCACAAAACCACTCACACCCCTAACATACACACTCACAAACCTATACAGCCACTCACACCCACTAACAGACCCACAAAACCATCTATACACCCACACAGCCACTCACACACCTACACACACACCCACCACACAGCCACTCCCATACCCACTCACAGACCCACACAGCCAGACACATGCACTCACACACCCACCACAGATTCACACATCCACACAACCACTTACCCACCAAGGTTACAGGGACATTATAGTTAGGAAATAGCATTAAAAAGTAAAAATTCACTGAAAGAAACAAAAGTTACAAGAAAGTTAAATTCAGTAAATAAAATTCAAAAACCCTAGAAATTCACAACAAAAAAATAAACAAAGGTTACAGGGACGTTATAGTTAGGCTCAGATTTTACACACAAAATCATAGAAATTTAGCAGTTATAGTTATCTTAAGTAACTATAACTCGTGCCCTAAGGTAACTATACCTCGCGCCCTCGCCATGCACTGCTAATTACCCCAAATAACATCACTCATGACATTATTGATAATATCACTGCAACATGTGCAGTGAAATGTATTCTTCAGGTTTGTGTAGAGAGAATCTGGATTTCATTAAAGACACGTAGGCTAGCATTATGCATCAATAGTTTTATTACACCACTCCTTGCAGCACTTCAAAGTATTACATCACCAAACCATAACTCTAGAACATAGAATGTCCAAAAATATAGATTCCACAACTCAGCAGCCATCTTCCTCTTTTAAGCTGCTTTGGAAGAGAACATCAAGACTCCCGTCTGCAGAAAAAGTACATCAAAACTTGCTTTACTGTGCATCTGAAAAACACAAAATTTTTACATTTTCCGTTCACCCATCATAAACAGAACATACCAGACAAAATCTTAAACTTAAACTAAGTCACTATAACTCCACACCCCTCCATACTCAAACAGGAGGGTGGGAGGGATAATGTTAGCCTCCGTGTCTTTAATGAAATCCAGATTCTCTCTACAAAAACTTGGAGAATCTACATTTCATGGCAAGACCGGAGGCTATCATTATGCATGTTCAAAGCTGTGACAAAACCACAGACGAAACATGGCCCAAAGGTTTCAAATAAATCTTCGCAAAAACATTCACATGCGACCAATCAGCTGCACGCAAGATCTCTTCCAAACTTCCAGACAGGAAAACCTTACTCGCCATCGCACCCCTCACAGAATGTGCACTAAACTCTTCCAAATGCACACCGGCTTCAAATATACAAAATCTCACCAATCTAGCAATTGTTGGGAGAGGTTACTGGTCTAAATGGTCTTACAAAAGAAATAAGCAGCTGATCGTCTCCATACTTCCTAAATTCACTCAACCTACTTTCGTACTCCTTCAAGCACCTCACCACACACAAATTAGGATGCTCATCAAATCTAGGATAAAAAAAAATGGAGCTCGACATACATTTTGTCCTTTTAGTAAAGCTGAAGAGAACCCCGTCCAGAGAAAAACACCTGTTACGGATATCCAAAGCTCTTACATCAGAAACGCTCCTAAAGGAAACTAGACACAAAAGACTTGCAAGTTTACCAGACAACTGTTTCAGACTCAAGAACCTATTAGATGGCCAACTTTCAAACAAGGTTAAAATGTTATTAATGTCCCACAAACCACTATACCTAGGCCTAGGTGGTCTCCTCAGCTTAACTCCTTTCAACACTCTGCAAACCAATGGCGCTCTACCAATGGAACAACCTCCAACCAAATTATGACCTGCTGCAACTGCAGACCTATAACAATTGATAGTCCTATAACTCAAACCTTTTTCAAACAAAGAAGATAAAAAATTAGCAAATCTATTGCAGATGCGTCCACGGGATCCAGACCACTTTTCAAGCACCAACTAGACCACTTCCTCCATGCTCCCAAATACCTTTTCCTGGTACCTGGTGCCCAGGATTCCCTGAGCAACTCCTGAGCTTGCTCCAAAAGTTCTCCGAACTGCTCTCCTCTCCTGATATCTTCCAAACAAGAAGGGTCAAAGCCCCTTCCTGAACTAAAGGGAGAAAATCCTCTCCTTCTCCTAGAAGCACATCCTCCGAATCCAGAACAAACAAAGGCTCCTCTATTGCCAACCCTAAAAGACCTGTAAACCAAGCCTGATCAGCCCAAAACAGCATCACCAACACCAGCGGACACCTCTGTCTCCTCACCATCAACAACACTCTCTGTATCATTGCGAATGGGGGAAAGCATAACCCCGAACCATCCTTTAGTCCTGGTGGAACGCATCCACCTCCTCTGCCAAAGGATCCGGTCTCCAACTGTAAAACTGATCCAACTTAAATGTCAGCCTCGACACAAACAGATCCTCCTTCCTATGGGCCCCACTCTTGATATATTCTCCTGAGATACTTAACATTCAGCTTCCAGTCGCTATAGTCTCTTAGATATCTCGAATTCCAATCTGCTACTACATTGCTCTGACCTGGAAAATATTCTGCCTGCAAGCCAATTTTTTTCCTCCAAAAAAAACTCTAGATCTCCTTCGCCAAGTGAGTCAGATTCCTCGACCTGGTTCCACCCAATCGATTTATGTATCGCACCACAGAAATGTTGTCCATCTTTAACAAAACATTGTAACTCTTCAACTGTCTTCCAAAACTTCTTAAGGCAAAAAGCCCCACCAACATCTCCGAACCATTTATGTGCACAGATCTCTCCTCCAAAGACCACCTCCGCCTGTCTCCTGATGTTCCAGACTAGCTCCCCAGCTAAAAAGGCTTGCATCCGTCTCCAACACATAGTCTGGGCAGATTCCAAAATTCGCCCGACCATTCCATGCCTCCAGATTCTCCAACCACCAAACCAACTACTCCCGAGCCTCTGTCGAAATAGAGACTTGATCTCCATATCACATGCCCTTCCTGAGAGCGTCTGCCTTCAATCGCTGCAAAGCTCTGTAATGAAGAGGTCCCCGGAATATTGCCTGAATCGAGGACGAAAACAAACCTATCACTCTTGCCAAAGCCCTCAAATTGACCATCTCCTTCTTCAAGATTCCTTTCACCTCTGTTTTTATTTTCTTTACCTTCTTCTCTGGCTAACTCAATGTTTTCTCTACAGTGTTCACAATGAAACCTAAAAACTCCAAACACTGACTCGGAACCAGGACTGACTTCTCGTTTACAACAAACCCCAAACTTTCTGAAAGTTCCATGGTTAACATTAACTGATCTTTCAAATCCTCTTGACTCGGAGACATTATCCAAAAATCGTCTAGCTACATAATCATATGTACATTTCTCTCTCGGAGAACCTTCGCCACCGGCCTCAACACCTTTGTGAAACACCATGGCGCTGTTGCCAGACCAAGCGGAAGGGAAGTAAACTGATACAAACGACCCAACCATCTGAATTGTAGAAACTTTCGGCTTTCCTCTGCTATTGGAATCGTGAAGTAAGCATCCTTCAGATCCAACTTTACTAACCAATTGTTCACCTGTAGAATATTCCTTAAAAGATGGATACCCTCCATCTTGAAATGCCTGTAAACCACAAATTAATTTAAACCTCTAAAATTTATCACAGGTCTCCATCCTTTTTCCTTTGTTTCCCACGAAGAAAATAGTACTTACAAACTCTGTCTTCCTCTATAACCTCTTCTATTGCACCCTTTTTCAACATCTCCAACACCTCTTCTCCTACGATTTCTTGTAAATCTCCATTGAATACCAGTTGACTTGGTTCTTTCAATTGAATTGGCATCTCCACCCACTCCACCACATAACCCTTTACAGTTTCTAAAACCCAGGTACCTTTTCCAATTTTCCTCGAAAAATCTCAACCTTCCCCCTACCTTGCCTGGGGAAGAACCAAAAACTGTTGTCATACTTACCATGTGATCCTTGAGCAAACTGTGCTCGTCCCTTTGGCTGCCGCCCTCTGCCGGCAGCTCTCCCTCTTTGTGGGTAAACTCCAGTTGCGGACTGGAAACCCCTGAATGCATCTCTTCCATTAGACTGGTACTGTGCCCTTGAGAAGGAGCGGCCAGGCAAACGGGCCCTTGCCCCGGCTCTGTCAAAAAAACCCTATTAAACACCCTTTTCAGGCTTGTTTGGGCTTTATCCAGGCTGGTGAAGGTTGCTACGTACTTTGCAACTCCCTTCACCATTCCTTCTCCAAAAAGATACCCCTTTGGATCATCCGCTGGTTCCTTCTCTGAAAAATCCCCCAGCTTCGGACTAATCCTCCTTAGTACACCTTTACGCCACTCTGTCGTTAAGGCTGCATTTGCGTTGCCTAGCAAGCAAACCGCTCTCTGAGACCATCCTCTTAGAAGTTCAATATCTACATGAACTCTCTTCATTTTTGCCTCCTCCGCCATGTCAAGGATTCTGGCTACAGGTCCCAAAACGTCCAGCAATTTATCCTGACACTGTTTCAAGGCCTTCTCTAACCCTTTCCGTGGGTCACGTCCCATTTTAAAAAGAAAACGAATCAGGTCAGGATTCAGTTCAGGTGCCAAACAACACTTCCCATCCACAACCGGATGTGAACACTCCGCCTTCATAACCGCCCTAGCTTCTTTCTCCAACGGCCTACGAATCCATAACTATAAATAAACTCCGCAAAATGTGGCAAAGGCCACCAATCAGCGCTCCTAGGGTGTCTAATAAGCTCAGGACTAAACGTATCCTCTCCCTGTGGATCCTTTACTAAACCCTTCCCCTTCCTTTCCTTATCCACCTTACCCTTATCCATGTCCGATCCATCATCAAAATAGTCATCCAGGATGATCTCATCATCTTCATCCTCACTTTCCAAAATCAGTATCTCATTTTGAGATTCATCCATGTCTCTTGTGCCACAAGCCACACCATCTTTTGTGCCGCGAAGGACACATTCTTCTCTTGTGGCGCACAGCTCACCATTCCCTTTTTAAAAAAACTTTACACCCACTTCAATATTCTTTACTTTCCTAGCTCTCTTTCCTTTAACCCTATTCTCACTACTCTCCTCTTCATCCAACAACTAATATTCTTCTTCAGAATTCTCCTCAACTCTCCTATTTCTTTTTATACACTCTTTAAAACATCCTTCATAGAGCTTTTAATCTCATCTTGCACTATCTTTCTCAAATCTGTCTCTCCTGAACTAGAACTTTGAGCATTGTCATTGTTCTCCATTTCAAAACACTTTACAGCTCCTCAATACCACTTAAAATGAAGAATTTAAAATCCCAAAAACTCTTACTTTAAATATTCTTCCATACCGCTTGCTTTCAACATGCTCCCTTTTATTCTCAATCAAAATCCACCAGTTCGCTAGTCAAAATTGACCCAGACACGCTCTACAACAGCTGATGACCGTTCCAACTGTCTTTGCTCGAACGCCCAGTATGCAGCTAACACGCTCTAGTCCTCATCTAAGATGGCCGCGATGCACACCCAAGCACGTACGCGTGATGACGCATCTTGGCCCTCTAACCTCAGCCCCGAGCCGCTGCAGAGAACGTGACTCGGAACAGAAGCCTCGAGACTCGTCGCAAGCCGCAATTCCACACTTGTGTGCTTGCGGCGCAACGATTTAAATGATACACTTTCTTTTCCTTTTTTTTAGGATAATCCCCTAAATGAATACATATAAACCTAATAATGACCACATAAACCTACCTTATTAGCTTACATTCAACCTGTAAATTGGGTTAAAATTCTGAAGAAATACACATTGCAACTAAGTTCAATAACAAGTTACTTATCACACAGTTCACAACAATTCTAAGATCAAAATACAATTACATATTAAAACATTGCTAAATTAAACACATTGTCATTCAGAGACGCACACAAGAGTATACTTATCTGCAAGGAGCAGCAAATAAAAGAGGAAGATGGCTGCTGAGTTGTGGAATATATATTGTTTGGACATTCTATGTTGTAGAGTTATGGTTTGGTGATGTAATACTTTGAAGTGCTGCAAGGAGTGGTGTAATAAAAGTATTGATGCATAATGATAACCTCCGGTCTTGCCATGAAATTAGGGATGAGAAAACTGTTGCGAGGCGCGAGTTACAGTTACCTTAGGGCACGAGTTATAGTTACTGGAGATAACTATCATTGCTGAATTTTTATGGTTTTGTGTGTGTAAAATCTGAACCCAACTAGAACGTCCCTCTTACCTTTGTTTTTTTCAGTGAAATATATTATTGATGTAATGTAGCTTGTGAAAACATCTAGGCCTTATATTTTTAGTTTCACTTTTTGATAATGAATGGCAAATTTTATCTTTTTTTAACAAAATCCTTCTTTGTGGATTTAGAATGAGTGGAGGACGTATCAGCAAATTCCGTAGACCTTCCATACTGATTGTGAGATTACACGAAGAATGTAAGCCTCACTGCTTGTGTACTATGGTCATCTTAATGGCCACCATCCTCTTACAAGGACACTGGCAGTTCTCTTACTATGTTTTTCCCAGTTTTTTTTCAAGTAAAGGGATGCTTTTAAGCACCTACACAGCCCTAACCTTTTTATTGTTTTTTATTGTTTTCTTCTTCAAATACAAAAGGCAGATACAGTAAAAAACCTAACATACACATCAAAAATAATACATCAATAGAGCTGAAATGACAAAACTACATCACTTAAATGATGGGCAAAGAAATGGAGAAAAGAGAAAAATAAACAATAGAAGAAATACAGTCCAGAATAGACAATGGGACCCAGAGCCATTCGCTATTCCCTTTCCTCTATATACTATGCACTGTTCTCATCAGTGCCACGAAATAAACACAAAATAACCACTCTTTCAATTATCTATTTCTCCCTGACAATACCTCATTGCATCTTACCCCAATGCCAATCCTAAAAACATGGAGCCCTCGGGTAAATCCAGTGCTTGTCTACCAGTCAGACATACAGTGCAAATGCTAGAGATAGCAAGTGAGGTGGTGACTGCTGATAAAGTGAATTAGATCAGGGAGACAGTAATTTGCCAAGAATCACATTATTTGGTCAACTCAGAAAGCAGACACTGTAGTCGCATGGTTTTAAAGCTAGCAACAGCCAGTAGACTACAGCTCTAACTCAAGAATACACTGGTGCATCAGTGCATAGTAAGTTTTCCATGCCCTGACAACTGCAATGCAGGTTCAGTTGCACATGAAGGGTTTTACTTCCAACACCACTGAGCAGGAGTCAGGCTCATTTTACTTGCAATAAATACAAATACAAATTATTGTTTAGAGTACAAATATACAAAATACACTACCATATAGCTCTGTAATGCCAGCAGCTCTTGATGGGAACAACACAACAGAGAACAGATTATTATTAATAAGATGCATAGGTCCTTCAGGGTCAACAGAACTGACACAGAGTTTAGATTTCTTTACAGCAAAATAAATAGGTCATGGCAGGTTTAGAATAAAACGAAACGTTCCTTCAATCTTTAGATGAGTTTCTCTTAGCATTGACCCAGTGAACTGGTGTTTGTGTAAGTTCCACTTTTGGCCTATAAACCCGTCTCGGTCTCTATTCGGTCCTTTGTGCAGGCATTAGATGGGATTGTGTCCTTTTCCTGGTGCACTGCGTGAATAAGTTGCTCTTGGTTGTATGTCATGGCACCCAAGCGGAAACGAGGCTCCTCTTGCTCATACCAGGAGCTTACACTGAACTCTGGGAAGAAGATGGCCATCTCTCTTTTAGCGGATTCAACAGAGTCTGAAACAGAACAATAAAGAATGGGAGGGGAGAGCAACGAGTGGTGAGAGATTCAAACAGTTGTCATCACAAAGGGATCACACCACATGACTACAACCCTACCACTCATCTCCCTTTTGTAGGAACACAGGAAGACACACCCTCTTGATTTCCTCCACCCTAGTCAGTGCTTTACTTGAATATTCATTCAAACTGTTTGCAGAGAATGAGAGCTAGATAAATCACAGAAGTAAGAACAAGATGAAACACTGGGGCATATGCTGGAGGCATCACACGGTGATGGAATTTGCTGACTCACTTATTCCATCCATGCTCAGTATATGTAACTATGAGATTACTGCACCTGTGACTAACAAGGTACTTACCTACAGTAACGCTCATTCTGGTTGATACTTTATCTAACCACATATTCTTCACCTTTAGAATATCCCCCATGCAGCAGTCTGGTTCTGGAGGATTTTTACATCAGTGATGCAGAACGCCATAGATGGCGCTGGGTGGCTTTGCGCTGGCTTCATACTGTCCCGGAAGTGACCCAACAGTGCTGCATATAAGTGCCATCTTGCACACTAACTTCAGTTTGTTGTCTTTCTCGTTTTGGGCTTCCAGACATGGAATATAAAGCAAATGGTGGTGACAGTGTGGTGATCTTTAACTTGTGCCATTTCAGCTGTTAAATAGAAGCCACTCCACAGAACTGGGAGTGCAATGAGAAATCTGTGGTTAGATCGAGTATCCATCAGAAAGCGTGATACAGAATGTATGAAACCTGTTCTTCTGATAGATACTTTTCACCCCAGAATCCTCATCTTTAGTATAGATACCAAAGCAGTACCTCCCAAGGTGGAGAATCAAAGTCCTGCAGGAACAAGCGAGTGAAGTGACCTGGCTTTTTGAAGGCAGTATGCACCATCCATCCATCATGCAGCCTGGTATATATCAAGAGCAGCACCCCCCTTCCTTCAGGCCAGTGCCATTGTGGTGGTCTTGGCTCTGATGGAATAGGCAATCAGTTCCGCAGGGCTAGCTTTTGGCCAATGAAGAGCAGATGTTAATGCAGAGGACTATTCACTTTGACGGGGTCCTGTGCTGCACCTCATTCACTGAAAGGAACCCCAGAAAAAATTGAGTTTCCATTTGATGGGACTTGGTAAAATTGATAAAAACTCAAGGACCTTTTGTGGTCTAACTATCGGAACCTCTCTCCCTCTTTTGAAGGTGAGCGGGCGCATAGAGTGAATGACGTCCCAATAAGGAATGCAGGCACAAATTTCAGGAAGAAGGCTGTGAGAGTCCTCCGCACTGATTTTTATAGAAAGAAGGTGGAGTAGGGTGGTTGCACTGAAAGTACCTGCTGTTTTCTAATGTGACAGGCTGACGTAATCACAATGAGGAAGATTTCAGGGACAAAAACCACAGCAAGCAACTATGCAGAGGCTAGAAAGGAGAATACAAAAGAAATGTCAAGGTCTAGTTAAGATCCTACTGGGGCATCACAAACGTTTTGCGAGGAAACATATGTGACAAACCTTTAAGAAACTGCATCACAACTGGTAATGAAACAAGGACATCTAATATGGGAACAGCAGAAAGGCCGACAGGGCTCACAAATAACCTTTCACATTGCCCACTACAAGGCCTTGCTGTGCTAATGCAAGAACAAACAGAATATCCAAAATCTCAGCCTGCAAAGGGTCAGTGTTTTGAGTACAATACCAGGCAGCAATCTTATCCCAGCGTCCAGCACATATGGTTTTGATGTCTGGAAGAGGGAATCACATCTACCACCTCAGATGGCATGTCAAATGCAGTAAATTGCAGATTCCAATCTCCACAAATGGAGGAAGGACCCTGCCCTGTTGCTAAGGCAGGAGGTCCTCCTAAAGTGTTAACCTGATTGGAGGACAGATGCTCATGCTTCGGCGTTCCAGGTACCACACTCTCCTGGTCCAGTTCAAGGCAATTTAAATGACATGTGTCAAGTCGTTCTTGATCTTCAGAAATTTGGCCTGGAGAGGTAGCAGCAGGAGTCCCGCATTCCATTCCAGTCGGAATGCGTCTCTTAACAAGTGCTCAATTAAACTCCAACGCACAAAATTGTTAACTTTGGACATTCTCAGTGCAGGAAAACAGATCTAGCAAGGGCTCTCTCTAATGATCAGAAATGTCCTGCTCCACCTCAAGATGCAGCTGCTACTTGTGATCCACCAGGCAATGGCTGGTCAATTCATCCACTCTGGCAATCAGGAACTGCTGCCAGGTAGTTGGCCAATAGAAAGATGTTCTGCTAACGAGAGACACTTGCAGAGACGCAGAGCCTCTTCTCACAGACTCACAGATGCCAGGACCCCACGGCGCCCTGTTTAATGCAAGACCATACAGCGCTGGTGTGGTATGTGCGAACCTGCATGCGCCTCCCCGATGGGAAGCAGGAAAGCCGTCCGGACCAAACGAATGGCCCGAAGATCCAGAAGATTGGTGTGGGGGTGGCTTTCCACTGGAGACAAGAGGCCTCTGATCTCCACCTCCCCTGGATGAAATCTCTAACCCAGTAGTGATGCATACGTCATCTCCTTCGAAACCAGGATGAGTCAGAGACAACTTTGATGCGTAGTCCACGGGGATTCCAGGTTCGATTGCAGGTGCGATTGTGCCATCCGGTATTACTAACAAATGCTGTTGATGCATACGCAAAATTTTAGACATGTATGTAATAATTCAATAAACAACATTAATCATTAGAACTTTTGTTCTTCTTTATTCTTCAATGGTTTCTTCCACTCCCAACGCGTTTCGTCGCAATAGGGATTAACCCAAACGACTTCCTCAGGGCTGGAAGTAATAAAATTATATTACAGTAGATGGAGTCTTCCATATTAATTTCAATTTATAAATTAATTGGATTAAATCCAAAACTTGTGTAGAGGACAGCAAAATAATGCATATAAAGAACCAACCGTCATCAAAGTAATATGCATTCCGGTTGTTTTGGCTTATTAACATGTGAAGATTATCTCACTCACATGCAGTAAAATAATACATCAATCATAATGTGTATGGACCAAGTGCCCTACAATCCACTGTCATAAACCGGTCACAACCCATATAATCTGTTTAGAAAGAACCAAATTAGTGCAAATCACCCCAAACTAGTGAGAGACATGCTATACGATTTCAATATTAAGTGTTTTTTTCATACCTTCAATTCTCTTATTCCAATGTATTCCTAGAGTAATTCATATTGAATAAATTTTACAATTACTAACTGCGAGACACAAGAGGCATAGGAAAATCACTTGCAAAACGGTTCTCCTGCCATAATTCTTAACGCTTTCTTACCTCCTTAACTCCAAATTGCTAATATTTATATCCCGCTTCAGATGCTGCACCAAATATCCCTGAAAGGAATAATCATAACAGTCTGATGTATAGTCGAAAGTCATTAAGTTCGAAAAAGCCCTACCGCAATCAGCGTCGTTTACGCTAATGCTTTCAAACAAATCTCACCTCTAGCAAGACACGAAATTATCTACACCGATTCCTAATACGAGCCAATCCGCTAGGGTTTTGAATATATTTCTTTGTAGATACCATAAGGTTCCGGGACCTACAAGTTAAAGATAGACAGAAATACTGAAAAATGCACTATCTATTAGATCGATCGTACTAATAATGTACACAGAACGCTACTATTACGAACTCGCTCACCTTGCAAACTTTCGTCTCCCCGATAAATTAAACTCCAAAATATTATTCGTTATTCAATAGGTACCCATGAGTACCGGGACCTGCAATCAAAATCAAAAAGAAATAGTCACAAAGGCTAACTGATTCTAATAGTACTGCTACAAAAGTTTAGAGACCTATACGCATTCGCTCACCTATTCACAGACACTACTTCCCGAATACAGGTTCACGTAGGCAATCACGTGATAGCATCGTCATGCTTTAAAGGCCTAAAAATAAAGGAGGTGACTAACCCCTTACTAACTATTACGGGCGCCATTACAACAAAACGCTCTAATATTGTCAATAAACCAAAGACGGGTAAAAAGTTTCAAACATAATCTCTATAATAAAGAAGACCCATATTATCAGAAATAGTGCTATATATTTACCCAACATAAATATCAGTATGCTAATAAAGGATTGGTAAATGACATCAAGGAGATGACACCCACAATGTCTATGGCAGACGGCATCTTAGTAAGTTCTTCTCAGAGTACGAGATAATCCCAAGCGAGCTCTCAATAGTCCTGCTGCTTTGTTAAAAGTGAGCAAAATTATAAACAAAAGGCAAAATATCCCTTCTTTTCAGAAGCGCCCACGATATAAATAGATATAAACATCAATATCAGTATGCTAATAAAGGATTGGTAATCGACATCAAGAAGATGACACTCACAATGTCTATGGCGGACTCCATCTTAGAAAGTTCTTCTCAGAGTACGAGATTAACCCAAGCGAGCTCTCAATGGTCCTGCTGCTATATTATAAATGAGCAAAGGACAAAAGGCAGAATAATCCTCCTTTTCAGAAGCGCCCAAGATATAAGTTATATTCCTATATTATTTTGTAAAATCCAATCATATTGTGTAAATGATACATACCTAATAAGAGGTGTCCATCTAATAGGAAAACGCCCCTTTGGATAGGCTACGTTCTTAAATCATAATAAGGCCTCCAATGTCTCAGAGTTACCAGCTACTACCATCATAATATTCATTGATAATAACCACATATGGAAGATTGATTCATATCCCTACAATGCCTAGTCACCCAGAAAATACTGTAACTCATGGTCATAATTAAGACCCACCTCAACCGCCCTCAAGCGCATGATCCACCTTGCCTCTTGTCTCCGCAGTTGAAGCTCCCTATTCCCACCTCGTGGGTCTGATTTGACATGCTCAATACCAATAAATTGAAAAGACTTAGATGGACCCTGTGCTGAGCAATTATGAATATGTTCAGCAATCGGATATCTGGAGTCATTACATTTGACAGCTCTGAAATGCTCACTGACACGCTCTTTTAGTGCCCTGATTGTACTGCCCACATAAAATTCTTTGGCATTTACACATAATAATGTACACCACAAATTTAGTAGTACAATTGATGTTGGACAGAATATCATATGTATGACCCTTGTCATCCACGAACCGTTTAGTTCTATCTTTTGCAAATTTGCACATATTACAATGTCCACATTTGTAAAATCCCTTGCTCAATTGTGAAAGCCATACCTCCTGTTTTTTATCAATAGGGTAACTGGGACTCAATATTGTACTCAATGTCTTACCTCTCCGAAAGGTAATTTGAGGTTTATCCCCAAAAAATTCTTTCAATGTTCTATCTGCTTTCAAGATGTGCCAGTGTTTATTCAGACTTTTGTAAAGCGTTGCACTCATAGAGTTATAATCAGCAATCATCCTAACACTCGGTGTTTCTGGTGTTACTGACCGAGCTGGCCTCAGTGTAGATGCTCTATTAATCTTTAAAGCCCTATTTTTAGCTTTCATAACATCTAATCTAGAATAACCCCTTTGGATGAATCGCCTTTCCATATCTGCAATACATGTCTTAAATTCACTGTCTTCACTGCAATTCCGTCGTGCTCTTAGCATTTCACCATATGGAATTGCTGTTATCTGATGCCGAGGATGTGCACTATCAGCATGCAATATAGCGTTACATGATGTAGGTTTCCGATACATATTACTGTGGATCTTGTTATCCTTCACATACAATTCAACATCTAGAAACACTATATTTGTGAAACTTGCATGCGATGTAAATTTAATATTCATATAATTGTTGTTAAGATAGCTTGTAAATTCCTGCAGTGATTCCACTGTACCTGTCTAAATCATCAGGCAGTCATCTATATAGCGTCCCCAGTAAAGGATCTGGTCATTCCAGCGACTGCCTGATGGGCCCCATACCACCATTTCCTCTAGCCAACCCATGAACAGATTTGCGTAGGCCGGCGAAAATCTAGAGCCCATAGCCACTCCTTGTTTTTGCCTAAACCAATCCCCTTTGAAGAGAAAATAGTTGTTACATAAAATTAATTCTGTCATAGATAACAACATTTTAGTATGCTCCCATTGACTGGCAGGTCTTTTTGACAGAAAATGGCTAACCGCTTTTAAGCCCAACTCATTACGTATACTGGTATATAATGATACCACATCGAGTGTCACAAGCATCATATCTGTTTCCCAGATAATATCACTCAAGATATTGAGAATATGCCTCGTATCCTTAATAAATGAAGGTAAATTAACCACAATTGGCTGTAAAAACACATCAACATATTGTGACAGGCGCTCAGTAGGCCCACCGATACCAGATACAATAGGCCTCCCTGGTGGAAAAGGGAGGTCTTTGTGAATTTTTGGTAAGGTACACAAGCATGGGTACCTAGGACGGTTCACTTTTAAGTACAGAAATTCATCATCATCAATAAGATCAATATCATGCCAATTTTTAAGAAATCCATTGATTTTAGTAACAAGAGAGAACATTGGATTATAAACAATTCTTTCGTAACATTGCACATCATTCAATTGCGTGTATACTTCCTGTTCATAGTCAATCTTGTTCATCACAACAAGGTTACCCCCTTTGTCCGCCTTTCTAATAATTAGGTTGGGGTCTTCTGCTAATGTTTTTAGAGCCTGGCGTTCCTGTTTTGTTAGATTATCTTGTTAAAACTTAATGGCATCAACATTTTTGTTACATATATTGTCCAGATCATTAATAACCAATGAGTGAAAGATTTCAATATTATTACCACTCACCAAAGTTGGAGACCAGCGAGATTTCCCCTTAAGTCCACTGGATAAGGAAACGTCTGGTCTAATATCCAAATCATCCAATACTCTAGATATTGTCACTGGATCATCCTCCATTTCAGTAATTGAAAGTAATGTTACAGTGTCTTGGATATCTCTAATTGTCAATGTATTTGATGCTGAATTACATACTTGTGATACAACCTCTTTATTTGATATAGGATTCATTGCAAAATGTTTTTTCAGTTTTAAGCGTCTGATAAACCGAAATAAGTCAATTTTCATATCACACAAGTTCCCCAAATAATATGGACAGAATCCCAAGCCTTTCTTCAAAACCTTGATCATGTTTACTGTGAGTAAAGAATCTGACAAATTAATTATCTGCACCTCTTCTATTTCAGAACTATTCAATCCTTCTTGTCCCATGAGCGTGTTTTCATCCCTGCTCTGTTTCCTTCTACTGCCACTCCTCTTGCCCCTCCTAGTTTTCTTGTATTTCCTGTTCTCTTGTCCTGTTCTCTGTTCCCTCTTTTGATCCGATTCACTTCCTGTAGGAAAGATGAGTTGCCCAAAGGGTGTAATTGTCTCCCTGTCGCTCCTGAGCCCCCCTCCACATCACTGCCACTGGTAGGTACTGTGCTAAGTGATGTGTTGCTGGAGCTAGTAGACTGGGAATCAGGCACCTGCTTACTTTTATCAGAGATGAGATGATCATATTTCTTGGAAAAAGTGAAAATTCTTCCACTGTTGTAATCCACTTCATCTCTTTTTAACTTGCGTGCCTTTCTTTGTTTGATATCATTTTGATGATTTAATAGAACTCCTTTCAATATATCATAGTTCTTAGCTGCTACTTCAGGCATATTAAGAGATGTGATTTCTTCTTCCAACTGTGTGATTTTTACTTGCAACTTTTTTACTTTTCTTTCTGCATTTTCAATAAGGATTTCCATTAGTTTAATCGAGCTAGATATTAATTCCTTCTCCCAAATCATAAGGAGGTCCTCGTCCAAGTCATCATATGTTGGGATGATTTCGGATTGAAGACCTCTAGGGATCCTATTTAATTTTAGATATTGTTTCAATGTGGCACCATCCCACCACTTGGATAATTCAGACCGCTTAAGTCTTTCAAGTCTAATAAATTTGTCACGTAGTCCTTCATTTTTTGTCTGATTAGTATTTCTAACTGCCTCATTTACCGTGCTACCTCTACATAAGTTATCGAATAGTTCAGCCGCCAACCTATCTCTGTCTAAATTGTCACTCATTATAACTGTCACAGTAATGGGCCTGTGGTGCAGCTAGCCCTAATTTAAGCTGAAAGCTAGATGGGGGTAAGGGAAAAGAACCTAGCGCTCCAAAAGGAGTCCACAGTAATATTGTCTGATTCGTTATTACCGATATCCGGTATTACTGACAAGGAAGATGCTTGAGGCCAAGAGACATGGAAGCCTCAGAACCATCATCACCGAGATCAAGGACTGACACCAAAACATCAGAATCTGAGCCCAAATGTCCCAGACACTCAGCAGTAGAAGGCAGGCATTCAACCTCACCACATCCAGAATCATCCCAATAAATGGAAGCCTCTGTGAAGTATACAGGTGGGACTTCAGATTGTTTATGGGAAAACCCAAAGATGTTAAGAGTTCCACCATCATCCAGAGGTAGACTACAACTGACTGCAGCGAGAACCCCTTCAAAAGTCAGATGTCAAGGTACCAGAATATTGGAAATCCTGACATCCAATAGATGGGCAGTGACCACTGCCTTTACTTTTGTGAACACCTGAGGGGGCGAGGTGAGGCCAAAGATGACAAATTTAAAGATATTCCTGATCCACAGTGAACTGCAGGTAATGCCCGTGGAACTGCAAGATAGGTAATAAGCCTCTAGCAAATCCAGGAACACCACTCAGTACCCTGGTCCAGGATAGACCGAGCCAGAGCCAACGTGAGTAGTTTGAATTTCCCCTTCCATAGGAAAGCATTTAGGCTGGATGTCTAGGATAGGTTTGAGGCCCCCATCCTTTTTTGGAAGGAGGATGTAACATAAATAATAGACTTCGCCTCTCTCACAGTCTGGTACCCGTTCAATGGCACTTTCGGAAGAGCAAGAGATGCACCTTTTTTCGGTAGGGCAGAGTTGCGCCTCTGCGATTCGATCTGGTGTGGGAGGAAAGTGGGGTGAGGAGGAAATGAAAGGTAGGGCATAGCCCCTTTGAATAACAGGAAGACATCTTTCTGAAGTGATAGATCGTCAACCAGGGAGGAGATAATGATTTCTGTGCCTTATCGTTTGGACAGGAGTCGCCGAGGACAAACTAAAGCAGCATAGTGGCCATCGGAGCAGCAGATGAGGAGTTGGAGGACTGATGCCACTGCTGTCTGTCAGTTCCATGTCTTCCTCCCCGAAAGGGCTGGGCTGTCTACTGCAACACTGGATGGTAAGGCTGCCATTGTCCATATGTCAAGGCCCTGGGATAGCCTCTAAATTTGTAGAACTGATGGGGGGGATGCATCACAGCGGAATGAGCAAGACACATCACAAGGAAATGATTAAGACACGTTATGGGGGCATGAACTATGCACAATGAAGTGGCATGAGCGAGCACATCACAGGGGTGTGAAGGAGACACCGCAAGGGCGTGATTGAAGCACATCACGGGGCGTGATTGAAACACATGACGGGGTGTGAGCGAAACACATCACGGAGACATGAGCGAGACACCTCACAGGGGCGTGAGACACACACCTCACAGGGGCGTGAGAGACACACCTCACAGGGGCGTGAGACAGACACCTCACAGGGGCGTGAGACAGACACCTCACAGGGGCGTGAGACAGACACCTCACAGGGGCGTGAGACAGACACCTCACAGGGGCGTGAGACAGACACCTCACAGGGGCGTGAGACAGACACCTCACAGGGGCGTGAGACAGACACCTCACAGGGGCGTGAGACAGACACCTCACAGGGGCGTGAGACAGACACCTCACAGGGGCGCGAGACATGCACCACACAGGGGCGTGAGACATGCACCTCACAGGGGCGTGAGTCAGGCACCAAACAGCAGCGTGAGACAGACAACACACAGTGGTGTGAGACAGACAACACACTGTGGTGTGAGACAGACAACACACTGTGGTGTGAGACAGACACCACAAAAGGGGCGTAAGACAGACTTCACAAAGGGGCATGAGACATGCACCCTACAGGGGTGTGAGCGAGACACCTCACAAAGGTGTGAGCGAGACACCAAACAGGGTCTTGAGAGATACACCTTACAGGGGCAAGAAACACATCACAGGGCACGAGCCAGACACCTCTCTGGGGCAAGATCGAGACATCACAGGCCCCAGCGTAAGCGTAAGTGGAGGAGTGTGGCTCAATGGTTAGAGTGGCAGACCCTGAAGCAGAGTTCTGGTCAGGGACCAGGGTTCGATTCCCGCCTCGGCAGGGTTCGGGCTCAATTTCCTCGGACCTGTCTATTCTCGCCTCGGTGCCTATTCTAATCATGGGCCCCACGCTGCAACTCTGGGCAATAGCTTGCTTAGCCTCCACACCGGCCCCAACAGCGCTAAGGATGCCTGGCCCTGGGGGTGCCCAGGAGTGGACACTTCACAGGGAAAGCCAGGAGGGGTTCCACAGCGGTATGAGTATCAGCGCCAGGAAACCGCAAAAGGCGACACCGCAAGGTGGCCGTCTGGTGACAGTGCGCTCTATAAGTACCTTGACATTTACATTTACATTTGCATCAAAAGAGCAAGAGTGGGACAGTTCATGAGAGGCATCTGCGGGCTGTACTGGAGGTGTACTGCATAGACAGTAGGGTGACAAATCTAAGAAAAACGAGCCATTGCATCTCATAAATATGTACTACAAAAACTGTGATGCTGGTCTATCCCTGAATTAGGTCATTGAGTGCATTTAGCAAGTGTTACCAACAGGACACCTGCTTAATTACATTCATTTAATAAAAGAAACATATGTATAAACTGCAATTAAGACATATTTCCATAACACAGATCACATAGTTTGAGATTATGCACTGATAATGAGTTGAGAGGTGTAGAGGATACTTTTGTTTTTAGAGGCAGGGATTGGACATCAAATTTGTCCTCATGAAGTGACTTTTCATGTAAAAGATTTACACTAGTTCACCTTCAGGAGACACTAGCTAGCAATACATTAGTTGTGAGTTTGTCAGTAAATCTGGTGCTGCAGATTTAGCAGCCACAGTAATAGTTACATATTTGTAGAAACAGGTATGTCAATGAAACACACTTTTCTATCACATGGTGTTAGAGCTGGTATCTTTTGGTGTGTTTTCCCTATATTTTTGCTTCTGACCTGGTTTTGGTGGTACTCTGGATATTGTTTTTGCTAATGTAGTGTTTCTGTGCACTTTAATACTGCCGATCAGTACTAAAGTGCTCCTACTGTAAACTGTGTTTATGGATTAGTGTTTCCATGGTTGGCTCATTTGATGTACTACTAAGTCGCTAGTACAGTGCACTGTGTGTGCCCAGAGCCGGTAAACCAAATGCTGCTAGAGGGCCTGCAGCACTGATTGTGCCACCCACACAAGCAGCGTTTCAAAGGGTCCTCAGCCCTGCCACTGCACTGTCTGCTTGCAGTTTCAACTTCCATGTCGACCAGGCAAGTGTTCCCACTTGCCTGGCCCTAACCTTCCGTTATCTCACATCTAAGACACCTCTAAGGTAATTTCAAGGTACCCCTGTGAGCAGGGTGCAGTGCAAGAAAAAGGTAGGACATGTACTGGTGTTTGTTACATGTCCTCATGGTGAAATACTGTGCATTTCATTTTCATGTTGAAGGGCTATGTCTCCCATAGATTAACATGGGAGCTGTTTTGTAACACTTCTACAAAGGTAGCTTGCCTGGGAAAGCTGATAGAAAAGAGGAGCTTAGTATGCCTGAACTAAGGATTTCAAAATACATCTTTTAGTAAAGATGATCTTTATACTGTGTGTTGTGAAAATACCACTTTTAGAAGGTCGGTATTTTCTCATCTAACCATCCATGGGTCTCTGCGGTTTCTGTATTCGCTGTCTGGGTTTTAGACTGACAGGGGCTAGTTTGTGCATTCATACTACACAGGGACACAAACGGGGTTAAGGTGTGTGCTGAATTCCAAGGTGACTCTCAGCCTGGCTGATGGGTCTGTCCTGCATCTAGAGTGGTGGGAGCAGTTCCCACATGCACCTGAATGGACTGTGTCGGTCTTCGACAATACTGTCTCCACCTCCTAAAGTGAACCTGGCTTGAGCAGGACAGAACTGGATTATGTGTGCCAGGAGAACTTTGTTTGTGCCAACACCACAGAACGGGCTTAAAGTAGAGCTTGCCCCCTGTTCAAGAAGTCTCAGGAACAAAAAAGACTTCAAGATGATCTGTGTGCCAGCTTCTGGACTGGTTGTTTCAGTTGCCACAGAGGAGAAATCAACATGACAGCATCCCTGAGCTGCTGCCGCTCCGTGGCCTGAATGCAAAAACAACAATTGATGGACAGAATGCAGAACAATGTCAAACATTCACCCCAGTACAGAGATCTGGGCCTAAATCCATCGTTTTTTTGCTCACCATGCCATTCCAGTTTGAACCCAGCCATATGCAAATCAGTCTTGACCCTGTGCCTCATGGGAACAGTCCAGCCCGAACTGCCAAGCCAGGTCCTCCCTGGACTGGAACCAAGCATCCTAGGACCGGTTTCGGGGTTTCACCCCTCTTCAGCCAGGATAGCTTGATTCCAGTGGCATGGAGAGCACGGGACTCACGTCTGAGCATACCCATCCCACTCGGGGTGACAAATGCAAAAACAACAATTGATGGACAGAATGCAGAACAATGTCATACATTCACCCCAGTACAGAGATCTGGGCCTAAATCCATCGTTTTTTTGCTCACCATGCCATTCCAGTTTGAACCCAGCCATTAGCAAATCAGTCTTGACCCTGTGCCTCATGGGAACAGTCCAGCCCGAACTGCCAAGCCAGGTCCTCCCTGGACTGGAACCAAGCATCCTAGGACCGGTTTTGGGGTTTCACCCCTCTTCAGCCTGGATAGCTTTGATTCCAGTGGCATGGATCTGTTGACTGGGTGTGAGTGTTTGATTGGTTCTGATGCTCCGTCCATCACCACCCCCTTTTGTACCGCTTTGTTCGCCATAAGTTGGCAGGGTATGCTCAGACGTGAGTCCCTTGCTCACTTTGCCACTGGATTCAAGCAAGCCTGGCTGAAGACGGCTGAAATGCCAGAAACCGGTCCTAGGAAGCTTGTTTCCGGTCCAGGGAAGGCATGGCTTGGCAGTTCGGGCTGGACTGTTCCCATGAGGCACAGGGTCAGACTGATTTGCATAGGGCCATGTCTGAACTGGGGTGGTAGAGTGGGCTAAAGAACGGTGATGGATCAAACCCGGATCTGTTGACTGGGTGTGAGTGTTTGATTGGTTCTGATGCTCCGTCCATCACCACCCCCTTTTGTACCGCTTTGTTCGCCATAAGTTGGCAGGGTATGCTCAGACGTGAGTCCCTTGCTCACTTTGCCACTGGATTCAAGCAAGCCTGGCTGAAGACGGCTGAAATGCCAGAAACCGGTCCTAGGAAGCTTGTTTCCGGTCCAGGGAAGGCATGGCTTGGCAGTTCGGGCTGGACTGTTCCCATGAGGCACAGGGTCAGACTGATTTGCATATGGCCATGTCTGAACTGGGGTGGCAGAGTGGACTAAAGAACGGTGATGGATCAAACCCGGATCTGTTGACTGGGTGTGAGTGTTTGATTGGTTCTGATGCTCCGTCCATCACCACCCCCTTTTGTACCGCTTTGTTCGCCATAAGTTGGCAGGGTATGCTCAGACGCGAGTCCCTTGCTCACTTTGCCACTGGATTCAAGCAAGCCTGGCTGAAGACGGCTGAAATGCCAGAAACCGGTCCTAGGAAGCTTGTTTCTGGTCCAGGGAAGGCATGGCTTGGCAGTTCGGGCTGGACTGTTCCCATGTGGCACAGGGTCAGACTGATTTGCATATGGCCATGTCTGAACTGGGGTGGCAGAGTGGGCTAAAGAACAGTGATGGATCAAACCCGGATCTATTGACTGGGTGTGAGTGTTTGACTGGTTCTGATGCTCCGTCCATCACCACCCCCTTTTGTACCGCTTTGTTCGCCATAAGTTGGCAGGGTATGCTCAGACGTGAGTCCCTTGCTCACTTTGCCACTGGATTCAAGCAAGCCTGGCTGAAGACGGCTGAAATGCCAGAAACCGGTCCTAGGAAGCTTGTTTCCGGTCCAGGGATGGCATGGCTTGGCAGTTCGGGCTGGACTGTTCCCATGAGGCACAGGCTCAGACTGATTTGCATATGGCCATGTCTGAACTGGGGTGGCAGAGTGGGCTAAAGAACGGTGATGGATCAAACCCGGATCTGTTGACTGGGTGTGAGTGTTTGATTGGTTCTGATGCTCCGTCCATCACCACCCCCTTTTGTACCGCTCCGTGACCTGAAGGCACCGCCGAGGGCACTACCGCTCTTTGCACCACAACCCTGGTCTCACCGATGACGCCACGAGCCGCTGCTTGCAGCGTGACCTGTGAGCACCGCACCCTGCACCGCCACGCTTCACACCGCCATCTTGGTATCCCAGACGACGCAGTCACCTATGTGGCTGCCTGCACCATGACTGGTGAACATCGCTCATGGAGATCACGGAGCACCGTCCCGCTTTGCACCGCAGATTTGGTCTAAGAGACGTTGTCACCCTAAGCTGACCTCGACACCACTGCCTGCACCGTGGTTTTGGGGGCGCCACTTGTAAGTTACACAACGCACCACCCTGTCCCACACCATAAGCCTTGGCCCACCGACATCAGCACCATCGACTCCAGTTCGTCAGCAGATGACAGCACTTCAATGACGACGCTGCCTGCACCGCAACCTGCTAGCACTGCAACGATCACCGTCACACTTCGCATTGCAGTCTTGGTCTCTCCAACACCACTGGATACCATCACCGAGCCGCTGACTGCACTGTGACCTGAGGGCACAGCTGCACTTTGCACCACTGCACTTCGCACCGCAGCCCCGACGCCTGCCGTCACTCCCGACTGCAACTGCCTGCCTGCCTGCAAGGCGTATGACTTCAAGGGCCCGATAATTCCTGCACTGACCTCCAGAACCGGTGTCAGCTCTTCAGAGCTCATGGCAAGGTTCCCAACGCCCTGCATTTCTAAAGGCACTGTTTTGAGGGTCTTTACCACACCGTAACTGGCCCGCGACACCACAGCCGGCCAGAACTGTTGGATTTGTTTATCAGGCCAAAAGTCCACAATCCATACGGAAGCACTGTGTCCCACTCAGAAGATCTTTCTTATTTCCATTCAGATTTAAACAGTTGGTGGAAATGCAATCCTAAGTTGTTCTACCACTGTCTCGCAGAAGTCCCATGAAGTAAGAAAAGATGTGGTCAAACCAAAGAATCAATCACATCGTTCATATATGAGTAAGTTTTGAAGCCAGATGATCTAATTAGCTCACCTAGGGATTCAACAGAGATGTTAAAAAGTGCCTCGAACTCTGAAGCACTCAGCAGTTCATCATAATCTCTGAGAAGCAGAAGAGCAACTTGGCAAGCATTTTTGCTCAGTCAGACAGGAAGAAAAGGAGTCACTAAATTGCTAAGCCAGAGACGCCAATTGTTTGGGGATAGTCAATAAGTGTGCCATGGTTGCCTGTATCAAAGGATGCTAGGAGTTCAAACAAAAGCAGGCTTTGGTCACCCTCATCTTTAATAGTTAGTAGTTCATCAAAGGCTGCCAGAACTACCGCTTCTGTACTGTGCCTAGAAGTGAACCCAGCCTGTGCAGCATCAATGTAGTTATGATTTCCCTGAAAACTAGTAAGCCGTCTAGCTAAATAAGATTCATTATTTTTGAAATCACTAGGAAAAAAGTGTGATAGGGTGTACATTCTTTGACTTGTTAAAAGTCCATGTTAGGCTTCCTCAGCAGCGTGTTAGCATACCTTTTTTCTACCAAGAAGCAACTAGACTCGAGGATAAGGAGTAGCTAATTAGACAGAAAAATGCCTCACACAACAGTGGGGCTAGAGTCAGAACAGGCCATAGGTCATCGGTGGAGCCAGATTTAAGGCTCTTGGTAGCCTGACAGACCTCCGAAGTGATATAACTCATAGTCTGTGTATACGATTTGATATGTGGACAATATCCTGTAGTCAGAGGCTGCAATCCTTTGCTGTACAGAGATGATCTTATCATGAAATCAGGTAGCCAGATGGTTGAGGATTAAGAGAGGGTTGGATCATAGAGGTCTTGCAAGTAGATGTAAAACAGGACGTGAGACCGAGAAGAGAGTCTTCGAGATACTGTTTGAATTTGTAATAAGTTCAGTAATAAATGTCGCTTTGACGATCTGCAGCTTTGATTTACTCTGTATGAGGCGTAGTTTGCAGAGGCACCACTTTTCCAGGAGGTAATCTACCCTCCAATGGAACTCAGCTTGTCTGATGCCCAATGTGAGGGCTGCTGTGGGTAAACCACCAATTTAAAATATTTATCAGTGGAAGAAGCTGAGGGACACTGCCCTAACAGAACATGTCTGCCAATGTCTTTTCTAGGTATTGTTGAAAAATATCACAGAACTCAAGGAATTCATTTTACTTATCAAATCTAGAGAGAGAACTCGGAGATTAATTGAATTGCCTGATGGTGGTCAAAATTATGCAATTTCCTAAACTGACCATAGGACATAGGATGATGGGATATCATATCAGATTCTCTGGAGAGCTTAACCAGAACGGTAATTAAAGGGAGACAGAATCTTGAGCTCTCTTTACTGTGCAACATCTTTTAGAAGGCTGAACGATATAGTCTGCAATAAGAAAAAAAGACTCTGAAAACTTCAAGCTGGTGCATCATCAGGGCCTTTCCAATTCATGCCTTTATCATGAGAAAGCCACTGAGAAGTTTCTTCAAATTTCCAGCCACTTCACTATGAATTGTTTTACATTTTGGGAATGATATGCTATACCAGGCAAATACAACATTTTCCTTGGAAAACGGGTTAAGCGCCAAAGAAACACAAAACCATGCATACATGCGTGGGTCAGTTCCATCACAGACAACCAACTAGTCTTATTCCCCAGGTAGTACCCGTGCTTACTGCTGGGAAATCTGTGGAATGAGGCTAGCAACTTGAAAAACAATGAGCTAGAGGATGCTTCAGGTTCTAGATGCTGGATTCTGATGAATGGGGGTTAATATGGGTGTTAGATCATCCTTCGGACACAGTCTGTTATGCATCCCTATGGATAGGAACTGGAAGTGAGGACATTGGACTCTACCTGAGCCATGGGTGGTGTTCCGTGTGTCAGTGAGACCGTACAGCCCACGGATAGACTCTGGCATTGTATATCGTGCTCTATACACCTTTGTGGGACCCATCAGATCCCTCCACAGCTTTATTGCATCTTCGTGAGCCAGAATGTATGCCCTCATAGGACCACTGTAGGGAAGAGCAAGAGAGAACGAAAATCTGTGAGTGAGGTACAACACCAGCAATACAGTTGAACAGAAAAAATGTCTGGGCACCTTATCAATATACAGCTGCATTAAGGAAAGATGAGCAGGCATCAGAGGGAGAGGACGAGAAGACATTAAAGATGGTACTGGAAGGAGAGGGATAGATGTTAGAAGAGGGCAGGCAGAGATAGTGTCAAACGTGAGAATAAGAAAAAGACGAGTCAGGGGGAGGAAAAAGCAAGTTATTGGGTCAAAGAGTAAGAGTGATGATATCAGACAGAGATGATGGTAGCGGGCAGTGAGAGGAGAGGGCATACTTCACTCTATTAGCATTAGATTCTGGCATGAAACTTCTTTAATCTTTGCTTAACGCTATAGTCTAAAACTAGAAGGACTGAAATGGAAAATAGGATCAATTTCTCAATATTAAATCAAAATCAAATGAAAATAGTTCCAATTTCGCAAAATCAAATCAATTACTCAAAGCCAAATCAAAATCAAATGAAATTTTTCCCAGTACAGGCAGGAGAAGAGAGCAGGGCAAATAGGACTGTTTGGCTACACTGCTGTCTGCTGCAGACATCCACAGCTGAAAACATTTCACTTAAGCAGAAGGTACTTCCATATATAAAGAATAATATCTCAACCAGGCAGCATAGGAAAATAATATGGACAATTTCTCTGTTCACATTTTCCAACAGTCAAGTGTACCCCCACTGTACTGCAGGTGGCCCGGGTATATAATAATCAATGTGCACCACCCAGGTGCATTTGGTTGAGGAACGCCAGAGGGATTTGTTTCACTGTACAACAGGCAGCCCAGGTACCTATCAAACTAGATGCAACTCCTGGGTATACTCTGTCATGATACCCCAGAGCGACAAGTAGCAATGCACAACAGGAAGCTCCTGTACACATCACACAGGATACATCTCCAGTTATACGCCTTCACGGTGGGGGGGAAAGGGTGGGGGGTTACGAAAGATCAGATGCAAGCGGTGTATTATTCAGTATATGAAAGAGGTCCAAGTCACTAAGCTTTGTCATTAATGTGGAATGTTCTTGGTGTTAGGGGAAATGTACTATTGAACTTTTCTGCAGATTCATTCACCCAGGCCAGGTTACATCTGGGCCAGGGCAGATCACTGCCTGCTTTGTGAGAGTTAAAGACTGGAGTTTGCAGGATTGACTACGAATGGCTATAATGTTCCTTCCTTTGTGAGAGAATGTCCAGCGTCAGCTCTTGGAACAGTACCAGATGGAGTCTGCATAGGATCATCCTGAGGCTCGAGCTGATGAAGCCACTGATTGGTCACTTATAGTCTGCTAGAGGGGCATGCTGGTTTGCCATTTAGTACACTTCGCTCATAGCGCAGATGATAACTAACACCCAATTACCAACATCAATAGATGGCACGCATGCCAGTCCTCTCAAGTGGGTTGGCATACCTTTCTAGCCAAAGAAACTCCTATGCAAGGCTTGGAATGGTCCCCAAAGTCTGAAGCTATTCGCTATTGCCTGGCAGTGTACAAGGAGTGAAAGAATCCAGTAATCCAAATGAAATTTAAATGATTTAATGTTAAATTGCAGCACAGCAACATAGAGCGATCATATCTTCAGAGAGACTCAGTGCAACTGGCTGATCAGATACATGAGGTTCCAAAGCAAGGTTCCAATGGAACTAGAATGAATAACAAACCATAACAAGTGTGTCTTATACATACATATTGAAATGTAACATATCTCTCTTATATGAAAAAGAAAAAAAACAAAGAAAAAAAACAAAACAAAGGAAATATGAATCTATTTAACAAAATCTAATAACTTCACAGGTAACATTCTTGAGCGGGTAGAGTCATTAACTCTATTAGCAACAGAGTAATTATGTGAAAATGTGGTATCAGAACAATTACGTTGAACATCATGCGATCTTGTAGGCATTGCCAAATTTACATCCAAATCAGCATTGTTGACAGATTCAGTCATGGTTCTAAAATTCTCAGGACATTTAGAGACACGTCTAATATTCTACATCTTACCATTCTGAGTTATGAGAGAATTTTAAAAAAAACTTTAGTGATCTTAATGGGTTTAGTGAATTTACTCATACATTTGCCAACAAAACCGGGTTTCTTAATTCTCACCCATTCTCCTACCTTAAAATTATGCTCCTTGGTATTCCACTTCTTGTCATTCCATTCTTTGTACTTGTTTTGTTTTTCCTTTACCTTTATGCTGGTATACATCCTATTATGATCATTCCTTATGTTATTCTTACATTTCTCTTTAAGCCACCAGGGACAAATATTTAAAGCTGGATCCCTGCCCTTCAAACGGCGGAATTGACTAACTTCTATAATGGAATGTGGAGTAATTCTATACATCCATAATCTTTCCCTTAATAAATCTTTCCACTCCTCTCTCTGTTTAACAACATCAGCGATATAACCCTTCAATACACGATTGAAGCGTTCCACTTGACCGTTTTCATGTGGTGCATACAGTGACGTGGTGACATGTTTTTTATTGCGACATTAAAGATATTCCTCCATATCTATTGAAATCAGTTGAACCTCATTATCAGTTACAATGGTTGAGGGACAACCTTCCCTTGCAAAAATCTCCTTAAAGAAATCCAACACTCTTTTAGTTGTAGCAATCGGTACCAACTTAACCTCTGGCCATTTTGAGTGATAATCAACTAATACGAAGGCATATCGTGAATCCAATGGAAGATTCATAAAAGGACCAGATATATCAAACGCCACTTTCTTCCAAGGTTCTTCTGGCCACTCCGTACTCTTAAGAGGAGGAACATTGACTTTGAGCATTTTTTCACTTGAAATGCAGACATAACATTCTCTAACTACACAATCTGCCATGCGATCCATTCCTGGCCACCAAAAATAAGATCTTATTAAACGTTTCATAGCAGACATCCCTGGATGAGAAATATGGGCTAACTTCAGAATTATCTCCCGCACACCAAAGGGTGGCACACATTTCTCATTTTTATAAACAAAATCAACTTCCAGTTCTTAATCGTCTGCAACATTAAACATGGGCTTAAGTTCTTCACTGATAATCTTTTTTGTAGGCCAGCCTTCCAGAATATACTTCTGGACCAATTGCCATAAGAAATCATTCTCTTAACTGGATTTCCATGTCTCCTCTGAAATATCAGAAAATGCCCCAACTACAATATCCTGAATGGTAGTAACAACTTCTAAGTCATCATCTTTTTTTGATGACTGCATCTCACAGGGATGACGCGACATAAAATCAGCGGTAACATTTTTTTTTCCTGGTACAAATTCAGTTTTGAAACAATACTCTTGTAATCTTGAAGTTAACCTGCAATTCTTGTGGTGGAATTCCAACTTCCACCTGGCGAAAGTATATTAACCAAGGGTTTATGATCTGTCCTCAAAGTAAAATTGCTTCCCCAAATATAGTTCCTATAATGCTCAATTGCCCAGACACAAGCAAGTAACTCTTTCTCTAACAGCATAATGCCTTTCAGTTTCATTTAAGGTTCTCGAAGCAAAACAGACATTCCATTCTTCATTTCCACACCTTTGTGACAACACCCCACCTATACCATATAAACTGGCATCAACTGTAATAACACAGTGTTTGTTCATGCAAAAAGGTCTTAAGGTAGGAGCATTGACAATGTCTTGCTTAATGACAGAAACACGCATGCTGTTGTTCCTCAGTCCATTCAAAGACAGCATTTTGTCTTAACAGCTTCCTCAAAGGCTCCATTTTAGAAGCAAAGTCGGTTACAAACTTGGAATAATACTCACACATGCCTGCAAAGGACAGTAATTACTCCTTGTTCTTTGGAATGTTGACTATACCGTCAACATTAGATTTCTTGGGTACTACACCATCACCTGTAAGTGTATGACCTAAATATTCCACACTTTTCTTAAACATCTTGCATTTGTGTGCTTGAAGCGCCAAACCACTTTGTTTCAATCTATAACAAACCTCAGACCGATGTTTGAGATGATCTTGTTCATTTGCAGGCAAAATTAAAATATCGTCCTGAAAACATTTGACGAAATTATCAATGTCCCTGAAAATGTTGAACATGATTCTTTGAAATACTGATGCCGCAGAGTCCAAACCAAACGGCATTCTGGTGTATTGATATAAACCATGTGGAGTGATAAAGGCTGTCAACATTTAATCTTCAGTAAGTGGGACTTGATGGTACGCTGACCTCAAATCAAAAGTGGAAAAAACTTTGGCACCCTCTAACAATGAAACTACCTCATTTATGTTGGGTTCCGGGTGACAGTCCACAATAATGCCCAAATTTAATGCTCTTAAGTCCACACATAACCTCAATTTTTTATCTGATTTGCGGACTAAAATGATGGGTGAAATCCACTCAGGGGAGTTGATAGGTTCAATAATGCCTTCTGACACAAGCTCTTTTAACATATCCTTTAACTCCTCTCTTACGTTGATGGGTACTGGTCTAATTTTTTGTGTAACAGGTGTGACATTACTCTTTAGTTTGATTTGATGAGAGTAGTCTTTTAGTTTTCCCAAAGAATCAGTAAATACTTCCTTGAAAGTGTCTTTTAAAAAACTCTCCATGTCATCACAACCTGTAACTGAAATCTAATTAGTACATATAGATTCATCCAAAACAGCTTCTTTAAGTCTAGGATTCAAGATTATGCCAAGCTTCCATTGATCTCTCCAACCAAGTACATTTATCCCTTTGACAGAAACATATAAGTGTATATCGGCAATTCTGTTTTTAAAACTTAATAATTTTTTTAAATACCCCACCATGTCAATGCGTGAACCATCATAGCTTACAGGATTTATATCAGATGAAAAATCTTATTAACATCAAAAACCCTGCTAAGTTTTTCTTCAAAATATTGTTTAGAAATAAATGGTCCATGGAGACCCAGAATCAGCCATGAGATTTAAATCCACATCTGATACTAGCACAGTGCACATGGGTGAATTCCTAACAGGCATGTCATTAGACTCTTCAATGTTTCCTATGCTATCAAGAACAGAGACCACAAATCCTGAATTTTGTAATGTATTCTCATTTCCTCCATTATTTAAACCCTGCCCAGGTCCTTCTAAAGTCTCAACCAGAATAATGTTGGCCCAGCCTTTCTTGCTACAACCTTGTATAGCAAAGTTACATTGTTTTGGCCCTTTCAGGAAGAAATAAAAGTGACTTTTTCAATATCCCTTTCCTTTCTTTGAATGGCATTCATTTTGTGGTTCTGCAGGTGTTTTTTTCAGTGTTTATATGTTAACACTGATGAGGGCTATTGCCCTTTTGGCGGGGTTATATCAGTTATTATAGGTTTAAACCTAACAGGATAGCCTAATTGTAGTTTATCATGAGAGGATTGCTTCAACCATCCCTAGACTATTTCCTTCTATCACTTTCTTCTAACTCTGTGAAATCTTCTGATCATTTCACTTATTATCACACTTTATGGACTAAAGGACTTTTAACTCCATTGTGAATGAACATCATTTTCACTTTCTAAACTCCTACCTATGCATAGGCCTTTTAATTTTCTGTGACACTTAAAGATCCATCTTTTATATTTTCCACTGTTATTACCAAGCTCTCTTAAAACCAACTGATTCAGTTTCCACCTACAAAGATCATTCTTCCACTTTTGAAAAAAGGTTATTAGAGTGTGTATGTTTGTTACAATTTCTACTAGATTTTTTGTCCGATTTACTTGTCTCACATGAAAAATGAAGTTTCACCATCCCACTCCACTGAAACTGTTCCCATCGAGCTCAATGTACCAGACTATTCTCAATTCTACTGAAATTGGACCTGTCTGCATCTTTCAACATGTCAGATCACTCTACTTACCTTACCTCTTTTGTTGCCAATCTCTCCATCTTCTTGACATGCTTTCTTCAGTACTTGCCTCACACATCCTTCTGTTAAAAACTTTTCTTCTGAACAATTTCACTTTTCTATGTGGCTTCACAGCATCAGTATTTCACTTCCGTGAGTTATCACATCATTTTAGTTTTAATGCACATTTCTACACTGATGTAAAACTGACATATTCCCTTTCCTTAATATTCACAAATGCCTTCTTGAGAGCCTATCAGGGGTGAGAACTTGGAAAGGGCTCATTATTTACATGTTTCCCATGTTCTGTCCTACTCTTCCATTATACCACTTTCCCTTTTATTTGATGACTACTGTTCAACACTGGCGTAGATAGAAATCTTAGCTTTCAGTTTCATTATGGCCTTCCCTCTACTAACCTTTGTCTTCACTAACCTATTTCAAACCATGGCTCGCTCTTGGCTTAGCTGGTATTCTTCTCTTCATGTATACCTCCCGGCCTATACATTTTCCCAATCTAAATGAGTTTACATTATTCAGTCAATATCCTGTTGATGTTCTATATTCTATATGTGTCCCTAGGTTTTCTAAAACTGCCAGCTGGGATATGTGCCTCATTGTCAAGGTACTTTTTCGGGGAACAATTGGCAAATAACTTGATTTTGGGACAATTCAATTTACTGTTATTCTCAACTGTTCTTGGTATTTCCCTTACTTTTAAAACAGGCTGACCTTCCCTCCCCACCACAGTTGAGCTTTGGCTCAAGTTTATTTAATTTATTTTGTGTTCTGCATTTTCATTCCGCCTAAAATCCCTTTTGCCCCTCTGATCCAGCCCCTTGCTTCCCCATGTCCCCACTGCTGTTTCTCAGTTTTTATCCATGCTTCCAATGTGTCTTAGTTATTGACCTCTCTCGTCGGTCCCCCATGCTTCACCTTACTACTCGTGTGCTTCCTCACTTCTTTCACTTTGCCACTCCATTTCTCTCTGCTTTCCTACTCTCACCCCTTCCTTCCCAGTCACTACCAACCTCTTAGTTGTTTTTTCCTTGGTAAACCATTCCAGCGCTCTGTTCTTTTCTGACGCTGCTCCATCCTTCATTATCTCCTTTCACTCCTCACATTCCTAAGAAATGGGGTGGAGTCATCCTTCCCATTTTATTTTCTGTGCAGTGGTGGGGAGTCTTGACTATGGGCCATATGTATCAAAATGTTCTTTTGCGATTCTCAAATAGCGATTTTTTGCGAATCGCTATTTGAGAATCGCAAATCGCTATGTATGTAGGATTTGTAAATAATTTTGCAAATCCTACATATTCCTTATTTGCGAATTGCAAAATGCGATTCGCAATTAAGGAATACCTCCCCATTCATTCCTATGGGCCTAGAGGCCCATCGGAATGCATGGGAAGACACTCTCAATTTGTGATTCTCAATAAGAGAATCGCAAATTGAGAATGCAATTTCAAGGGTGCCAGGGTGTCAAAAGGACACCCTGTTGCACCCCTTTAATGTGCATGTGTGCACAAGTGCCATGTATGTGCGCCACATGTCACTTTGAAAAATGTAAAAAAGTGCATTTTTCGAAGAAATTGCAAATTACCAACAACTTGAAGTTGGTGGTAATTTGCGATTTCTTAAGGAGAAATCGCACAACTTGGGTGCTTTTGACATCGCATTTAAGGAATCGCAATTTGCGATTCCTTAATGCTTTCGCAAAATAAGGAATCACAAATTTTGCGATTCCCTATTTTGCGAGGGCCTTTTGGGATGATGCATCCCAAAAGGCTTTTTCCCGTTCTCAAACAGGCCGATTCTGAGAATCGGCCCGTTTGCGACCGGGAAATGGGCTTCATACATATGCTCCTATGTTATTTGTTTCTGGTTGGTTGATTTATATTGGACAATATCTTTGATCCTTTTTTGTCTAGAGACAGTCTGCATCTCATTCTTCGTTCAATCTGCTGCGTACATTTTCAGTAAACTTGTTTCTTTTACCATTGCGTCTATAGTAATCACGCACTTTTCTCCATGTTAATTAGGATCTACTTGATTTCCTTGAATAAATCACAGTGTGCCGGCATTTCAGCGGCTAGAGACTCAAAATTTTAGGGTGCTGTTCAAGTGCAATTTTTCATTCATTTGTGCTGGCTTCCTCTTTCCTAACGATTCATTTTCTCTGCATAATATACTGTTATATTTTTCATCAGGCTTTCTTTACCTTTTAACCTTTACCTTTTAACTACAATCCTTTGTTCTTAACAAACCTCACCATTTCTTTGTTCTTCCTCTTTGTGTAGTTGTCCCTCCTTATTGATAGTTTTCATTTCATTTAAATGCTTCTCCCTCCTGGCAATTATATTTTGTTACCTTTGGACAGTGCAAAGAAAAAGCGCAGCTCACGCATGGTTTGAATATCACTAATTGTAAGAGTACGATAGAGCTACATGGTCATTTAATTTGAGAGCATGATAGGGTCCTATGTTTAGGCTCACATGATGCCTATGCAATATTCAGCTGTTTTATTTACATCTACTATAGTAGGGTTTAGGCAAACCCATCAGCTACTGCCTGACAATAGTTGCTCTGAGGAACTGAAAGTACTTTCCATGAAACAAATATGTATGTCTAAGCAACATGGTTTCAAGCATGAAGGACAAGTAGCATAACTATTTTTGGGTCTTGCCTAGGCAGTGCTTGTGCTGTCTCTCCGAGACATGCTGTATTCAGATATGGACAAAGCTCTGCCCATTTTCCGCACAGCTTTTTAATTAGCTCCTCTTGCCATCCTTCGTAAATGATGGCTTTTGATTCGTGAATAGGATTAGTAGTCCCTGCTTAGTACCTCCCTCTCTTCTGTTGTTACCTTCCATGTTTCCTTACTCTCTAGGTTTCATTAACAGTTAGTAAGCACTATTTAGTTATGGTCTTGCTGAAGCAGGCACAACACGCTGCACAGACGGCCAACACATTTATTTTCCATTTATCTACTTTTGTACCAATCGCGGCACACCGCACTTTAGCTTTAAACATCTTAAGCTAAAGCGCAGCGTTAGGCAAATGACTTTCTGCAGTCTTTTCTTGCACAATGTTACATCTTCCTCCATCCCACGCGCCAGAATTTCAGTATGTGCATCATAGATTTCAGCGAGTTTGAGCAAGACAACAGCCTCAGCAGCAGGCTATGCTCTACCGTGGATCAGTGAGCCCTGTTGCTGCTGAATAAATAAGGCGGGCCTTGACCTGGGGATAAGTTGTATTCTTCATTATTGCAGGGTGCAGTACCATATACAGCTAATAGAGGTCCACAGGGACACCTAGTAACAGGTGAAGGACTGCATCCTTTCCTTGCTTCATGGATTTTCTTTTATTAGTTATGTTACTGCTAGGATATTTTATGAGAAAGAAAAAATCTAACAAACATTCTCATTTACAATGCCAATAGCTCTAAATGTAACTAACGCAAGGCCTACTGCATTGCAAATGCTCGTTAGGTCTGGCTAGCACAACAGCTGTGATGGCATTAGAGCTTGCAATGCAAAAAAACAGCATTTTTCCATTCCCGTGTTTGCATGTGTTATATTAATGCCGAAATCTATTGGCTTTGTCGGTGATGGTTGTGTTTTTTTTTAATGGCATGCAACACTATGAAGTTAACATATTGGTGCGGACATGGGGGGATACCCCACAGTAGGAAGCAACTAAATCTATCAGGTTTAGCTGGTTTCAGGACATTCTGCACCCCTTTTCCTGCTGCCCTGAGCTAGACAGATCAGTCTGCAAGCTTACCTTTACCCTAAGTAAGGGGTTAAAGCTGCAGGGGAATCTCCTGCTTTCACCCTGGCGCTGGGTTACGCGAAGGGAGGAATCTGCAACTAGACAGAGTCTCTAACAGAAAGAAAGTTATTGAGAAGAAGTAACATGTTCTACTGACACAGATTTCTAGCCGCAGATTCCTCATCTATTGGAAACCAAGGCATTACCTATTTGGAGGTGGGTCTATGAAGAGACTCAAACCAGAACGTCATGCAGGATCAAGCAGGCAAAATGCCCCTCTAAGCAAACCTGACTGTCCTAAAAATAGTGCTTTTTGAATGTATTGAGAGACGTAGCTGCCTGGCAAACTTCCAAGACAGGGACTCTGGATGCAAATGCAGTGGTAGCAGCGTTGGCCCTGGTGGAATGTTAACACAGTCCTTCCAGAGGTTGCTTTTCAGCCAACATGTAGCACATCTCAAAACAGAGCATGATCCAGTGGGAGATGGGTCTCTTCTGCACAGCCTTGCCTTTTTTCACTCCAGAGAACCAGACAAAGAGCTGACCGTTCACCCGGTATTCTTTGGGAAGGTCATGAAAAAGCCCAGTTCTCTGTTGGGGTCAGGCAGTGGAGTCTCATGCCTCCTCCTTAGAGGAGTAAGGCAGAGCATAGAATGCCGGCAAGGTATTGTTTTGACCGACGTGGCATGACATCACAACTTTAGGCAAGAAAGATGCCGGTGTTCAGAAAACCGCAAAAACAACAATTGATGGACAGAATGCAGAACAATGTCATACATTCACCCCAGTACAGAGATCTGGGCCTAAATCCGTCGTCTTTTTTGCTCACCATGCCATTCCAGTTTGAACCCAGCCATATGCAAATCAGTCTTGACCCTGTGCCCCATGGGAACAGTCCAGCCCGAACTGCCAAGCCAGGTCCTCCCTGGACTGGAAACAAGCATCCTAGGACCGGTTTCGGGCTTTCAGCCCTCGTCAGCCAGGATAGCTTGATTCCAGTGGCATGGAGAGCAAGGGACTCACGTCTGAGCATACCCTTCCCACTCGGGGTGACAAATGCAAAAACAACAATTCATGGACAGAATGCAGAACAATGTCATACATTCACCCCAGTACAGAGATCTGGGCCTAAATCCTTCGTTTTTTTGCTCACCATGCCATTCCAGTTTGAACCCAGCCATATGCAAATCAGTCTTGACCCTGTGCCCCATGGGAACAGTCCAGCCCGAACTGCCAAGCCAGGTCCTCCCTGGACTGGAAACAAGCATCCTAGGACCGGTTTCGGGCTTCCGGTCCAGGGAAGACATGGCTTGGCAGTTCGGGCTGGACTGTTCCCATGAGGCACAGGGTCAAGACTGATTTGCATATGGCCATGTCTAAACTGGGGTGGTGTAGTGGGCAAAAGAACGATGGATTTAACCCAGATCTCTTGACTGGGGGAGAATGTATGCATTGTCAGCATTCCGTCCATCAATTGTTTGTTGTAACGCTGTGTTCAGAAAACCAGCTTTTCTGGGGAAAAGGTGATGTACGGCAGATTGACACAGCCAGCGTGAAGCTCATTTACATGACCTGCCAATATTACGTTGACGAGGTGAGAAGCCACAAGAAGCAACCCGAAAGGATTGCACATTAGAAATGTGAGGAAGAAGTTAAGGTCCCACTGTGGCATGACAAAGGGAGAGGAAGGAAACAAATGTTGTAAACTTTCCAAAAAGCACATAACTGGAGACCTAAACAACGAGGGCTGATCCACCATGTGCAAAACAAAAATGAAAAAGCTGAACGGTACCCTTTAACAGAGCGTAGAGGAAAGCCTTGCCAGGAAAGGGACAAAACAAACAACAAAATGTCATATAACCTTGCCTGGAGGGGCTCTATCTTCCGAGTACTGCACCAAGCCACAAGTGTGTCTCGGTTTTTGCAGTGGGACACCTGGTGGCCACAATGACATCAACACCTCCAGAGGAAGGTCGAAGATGTTCAGCTGTTGCTGCTCTATCTCCAAGCGTGAAGGTGGAGATTGTGAAGGCATGATGCAGAACCCTGCCCTGCTGCTGCATCAGCAGATCCTCTCGGAGGGGCAGCCTGATCAGAGGACAGCTGCTCAAGCCCAAAAGTTCTGAATATATCGCGCACTCCATTCCCAATCCGGGGCCACTATGATGACTTGGGTCCGATTGTTTCAGATCTTCTTGAGAAGTTGGAGCATGAATGGTATCGGCAGAAAGACAAACCGGAGTCTAGAGTTCCACTCTAGTTGGAATGTGTCTCCAAGAAAGAGATGCCTTGGAAACTCCAACTCACAGAAGTGCTAGCATTGCATATTCTTTGCACTGGCAAACAGACTGAGCAAAGTTTCTCCCCATTCGTGGAAGAGACGGTGCACCAACTCTGGGTGTAACTGCAACTCGCGATCTGCTCGGCACTGACGGCTGAGCCCATCTGCCCTGGCATACAAGTACCCTGCCAGGCAGTTCAACACCAAGAAAATTCACTGGTGGTCCAGGCATTCCCAGAGGAGCGAAGCCTTCTGGCACAGGGTCTGTGAACTAACCCTAACCTGTTTGTTGCAGTACCACATGTCGGCGGTGGTATCAAAACAACCGTATCAGGCTCCCCTTAATGGATGGAAGGAAGGCTTTTAGGGCCAATTGGATGGCCCTCAGATCCGAACGGTTGACATGAACCTGGGTCTCCCTCATAGGGCAGAGATCTCTGATCACCACCTCTTCCAGATGGCCACCTCAACCCAGAAACGATGCAATGGTCACCATCAGCTCTGCAAGGGTAAGTGAAATGGATTTGCCGCTGTCCCAATCGCAGTCCAGTAACCACTACTGCAAATCTTTTGCAGTCTCCTCTGAAATCTGGATTTGGTCAGAGAGGTCACCTTGCTGTTGGGCTCACTGAGACTTCAGATCTCACTGCAAAACCTGCATTTGCCACCTCGTGTGCTGGAGCAGAAGGATGCAGGAGGCCATCAGTCCCATCAGCCTCAGAGTTGACCTCAGTGAAATCTAGGATAGAGACTGAAAGACTGGGATCATAGCCTGAATGTCCTGGACTCTCCTTCCGGGGAAAAGGTACAAAACAGAACAGTGTAGATAATGGCTCCAATGAAAGGGAGAGTCTGACGAGTCAGGAGTGACTTCAGCACATTGATACCAACTCCGCAAGAATCATTGGATCCTGACTCCCATTGGGTGGCTGTATACGACTAAGTGCTTGCTAAAATGGTTTTGCATGTTGCTGTACTGGGTAAGGGGTAGTGGACATTGACCACAAAGGTGGTGGGCACCTTGACCGTGAAACTTCCAGACACCTTTTAGAAGTTGGATTCGTTGGCGGGATGGGGCACCTCTGCCGAACCTGTGAAAGGACTGGTAGGGTTGATGTGGCTCTTGAGATGGCAAATAAACCCAGGAAGCGTGCTGTGAACCTATTCTCTTTGAACCGCTTGAGACTGGAGTCTGCCTTGTCACCTAATAGGGGAGTACCGTCAGACAGTAGGTCAATGAGAGACGACTGGACATTGACTGAAAAACCGGTGGGCTGCAACCAAGCATGGCACTGAATGGGCGTTGTCATTATGCAATCTGTCATCTGACCAGAATGCCACAGCAAGGTTTGGCTCATGCCCCCCAACAAGGTATCTATAAGGGCCCCCTTAAACAGTCATTGGGGCTCAGAGAATGTTTGCACCTGCAAAATGACTTACGTAAGAACAAGGTCTTGACCTCTAAGTTGGGGAGCTGGAGGTCAAGGAATTCGGCCGCCCTACATATCACCATGGCATAAGAGGAACTCTTCTCAGTGGTAGGACCAATGGGTTAGAGAAGTCCCGACTCAAGGGAGGTATCAAGTCCACTAGTGGGTGGCAGATCCTTCTCCTACATCACGGCCAAGACCTGGAACGAACTCCCCCTCCGCATCAAACGTAGCCCGACACTGCACCTATTCAGAAAGGATCTCAAGACCTGGCTCTTCGGATGATCACGGAGCTGCTCTTCCCCCCCCCCCCCCGTGCACCTTGAGACCTTCACAGGTGAGTAGTGCGCTTCAAAAATCCCGGATTGATTGACTAGTCTCCTGCAGGTCACCATATCAATTCTCTTCTTGGTATGGGTGTTAAGTCTCATCACCCGTGTTGTAATTATTGTCTGAATGGTGCCAAAAAGGGAATTCAGAGTATGAGTTATACCTTGTGAAGGCTTGGGTGGAGGAAGCGGCCCCATAACAGCGGCCAGGCGTGGCTTCGGTGGATGTCAAGCCAGCGCCACTCAGATTCAGACAATACAACAGGTACCTCGTCTTTGGGAGTCAATAGAGTCTGCATTGGCATCAAAGTTCTGGGGACCGGTGTAGACCTTGGCGCCAGAGGTAGAGAGGGAGGCAGCCCCGTGGAAGGCTTGGAGTGTCCAACTGGTACTGAGGGCGTACGTGCCAGCAGTAGTTCAGTTGAAGGGCCCTTGAGCTCCATGGCACCCAAGGGCACGTCCGAGGAAGTTGGCAAGGAACCAAAGAGTTGTAACGCTTCAACATTTCTAGGAGTGGCAGATGGTCCTGGAAACTTGGGTTGTGGTGCAGCAAGTTGCTGGATAGACTCAGACGTCGAATGACTTTGGAAGCGAAAATGAGAAGTATGGCGCCACCCCCTGCATCATCTCAGGTGAGTAATAGTGGTGACAAGGGATGAGTCCTGCTTGGATTTCTTGTTTCTTTTTCCTCGACGAAGCCAAAGACTTTGATCGAAACAAAGCCCGGTCCTCTGGAACGACTCCTGTGACTTCTGGATCTGAAACAGGATCAGGACTGAACTTTCAACTTAGATCGATCCTGCCACTGAGTGTTTCTGTCCATTGCGATGTAGAGGTTTGCCTCTCGCCATTCATGTTCATAGATGGGCAATCCCTTCAGGAATTAGAGTTGTGACTAGACCCCAGGCACCACTGGTAAACCTGATGAGGGTCTGTCACAGACATTTGTATGCAACAGTCTAAATACAGACCCTCCAACATTTGGCAAATCATGACAAATTTACGGAATCAGCTGACTAGCGTGATGGCAGCAATATTTGCTATTTTGGCTGCAAAAAAAAGGTCTCCCGGCAGACAGCAAAAAAATTGTACCTTCTTATTGGCCGTATGCACACAGGTCACTACGTGCCGCTGTACAGCCATAAATGAGCTGCAGGGATGTGGAATTCCTATAGCTTGATGTCCAGGACATATTGTTTGTGGTCAAGGGCGACAAGTTTTCATGTGGATTTTGTCCTTGGGACAAGTGGGCCCACCCCCCTGCAGCACAAACCCTTTGGCTGCCAAGTTTGCAGTACCACATTGTGGTTCAGGGAAGGGCACGGACTGCAGTTAAGATAATATTTTTGTCCATATGTTAATGCTGTTCAGACTTGTATTTATGGTTCATTAATTGAAATCCTTTATTATTAGGGTGAGCGCTCTAAGTAAATGTAAGCTCTGACTGCACTGCTGACAGTGGTTTCAGTATAAAAATGTGTACGCACATTTTCAAAATTTAGCAATATGAGGCTATGTATAATGCTCCCAGAATGCTCTCTGAATTGATGCAAATATTTGCAAAAGCTTGAAAGCAAGCAAGATTGAGGATTCTTTGCTTTCATACTAAAATGTTCATTAAAAAACATGAAAACAGGAAAAAAACATTTTGCTTAACTACTGTAACCTTTCAGGTAACATTTCTTTGCAGCATCATTTAGTAATATGTGTTGATGCATGCTGTACATCACAAAAATATTCATAATGGAAAATCAGTGTGACCGGTTTCAATAAAATTTTGGGAAACAAAAATAAACAAGCAGTGGCAAAGCCAGTAGGTCTGAAATTGGTGGTCAGTTTTTTAGTTCTGTCAATATGTGAATTGTTTTGGCATGGTTTCTGTAAAACCTTATTGGTGTGGGAGCTGCCGGGCCCTCACCATTATAACAAACATTGGCAAAAGCAAAAATTGTATTTGGTCTCAAAAAGGACACACTGCCACAGTAGTTACTGGCACTGAACAAAATTACTTTGTGTGCAGATATGCTCCTTGTGAAAGAGCAGAATGCCGCCACTCATAGTTAAGTCAGCTGATACAGAGAGAGACCGAATTTCGATGAATGCAAAAGGTCATGGTCAACGCCGGACCAATTTAGGGGCCCAATTATTAAAGAAAGTCTCAAAAGTGCACCCATGGTATATGTCGTTGCGCTAAGTGCAGCTATAAGGCTTTCAGAAGTAGGACAAGAAATAGTACTCTTTTAAAATATTTTGTGAAATGCATTTTAGCATGAGCAAATATGCATGTGTAGATTTTCTCATGCGAAAATCTGAGTGTTTGCAAGTTCACTTTCCCTCCAACCACTTTTTTCCCCAACTCTGGAAGAAGGTTTACGTCTACATTGTCAGGAGAACATTTCTAACGTTTCTTAATACGGGAAAAGATAAGAGAAGAGTTGTTGAAAACCCTTAAAACATGCAAGTTAGTAGGTTTGCACAGACTCAAAAGTGCATTCTAACCCTGGAACTATTGCTTACCACTACCTTCAGCACCAGTATGTAGATCTATGGAAATGTGGCAACATAAGGGGATTGCAAGTATTAAAACACTACTATTGTATGAGCCCTGGCATAATCAGAGAGGCTATATCAGAGCTCTTATGCAATGAGACTGCTGCCATAATTTGTCGACGCACTACATGGCACCAAAGGGACAGGTGGATTTTGTTACAGGATAAGAAGATTTTTGAAGCAACCTGCCTTATGGACAAGTAGATATTTTATTAAATTCCACACCCCTTTTAGCTGTTGCCTCCTGCTGCATTATAGATGGCATTCTGTGTCTGAATGTGGTGCTCAAGGTCAAGCCATTAAGTCATGTGGCTTTGATTTTGAAATGCACTCCTTTCCTGCGTCTATCTGTCCCGGCCTGAGAAAACCAACAGTGAGTTGTACTGAAGCGATCTGTGCTTTAAGCTTTGCTCATTTTATTCCTAGTATCAGCGCTTCAGAACTCTTGGAGTTATTTTAAGGCCCCTTTTAGACCACTGGGTTTCAGAAAAAAGGGTAATTTTCGCCTTGTTCTACTCACAATAAAGTGTCACTTAAATTGAACACACTTAATTTTCTGGATTACTTTCTAGTAAAGTGCTCTAGCAGCAAAGTAGGACTTCTTGTATGCGTCAAGGCCGCCTACTGTCTTTTTTTCATCCACTGTCAACTTGTTAGGCAGTGAAACGTAGCCCTGGTGCACTTCGTGAGGCCTACACACTTCCACAGACCTTTGTCATGTGCGCAGGCGCAAGTCCATAGATTTACAACGGGTGGTGTAAAACTGGTTATATGGGGAGTCAAGCAGGGCTGGACTGGGAAACACAACTGGCCCTGGCAACGTGCTCGGCCGGCCCCCTGGGGGGTTGGGGGTGCCGCCGAGCTGTTTGCCAGGGCCGGTTTCAGCCGATTTTGTTACGGGGGCCGATCTTGCAGCAATGCTGCAAAAACGGCCCTGTAACAAAAAAGGCCGCCCATGGCCCCAAAACCGGCCCCCAGCCTGGCGGCTCACCGGGGAATTGCCCGGTGCCCGCTATGCCCAGTCCGGCCCTGGAGTCAAGAGTCAAGAGAAGTGGGATGGGTATGCCCAGACGTGGGTCCCTTGCTCACTGTGCCACTGGATTCAAGCTAGACTGGCTAAAGAAGGGTGACATACCCTGAAACCGGTCCCAGGATGCTTGTTTCCGGTCCAGGGAGGACCTGGCCTGGCAGTTCGGTCTGCACTGTTCCCATGGGGCACAGGGTCAAGACTGATTTTCATATGGCTGGGTCCAAACGAACAAGTTACTTACCTTCGGTAACGATATATCTGTAAGAAACATTAGTTAGTTAGATTCTTCACCTTAGAATATCCCCAGGCATCAGGCTGGATCCGGAAAGATTTTTCATCAGCAATACCCTTGCGCGTCGCTAGGCATCGTCTGCGGCTCCGCGTCTGTCGTCGGCATCGTGATGGCCGGGATGACGTCGGAGTACTTAGACCACGCCCTCGCGCGCTGATGTCGGTTCTTGTACATAGCTTTCCTCGCCAGGAACACAGAGCCATGCAAGAGACCGACACTGGTGCCAAAAAATTCTAGGGCCCTGAAAGGGATAACCTCAACCCTAGATATCGGTTCGCAGAACTGGGAGGATTGGTGGGTCGGTGAGGAATCTAACTAACTAATGTTTCTTACAGATATATCGTTACCGAAGGTAAGTAACTTGTTCATCTGAAAGAAACACGTTAGTTAGATTCCTCACCTTAGAATAGATACCCCAGCAATACCAACCCCGGTGGTGGGTCTGCGAACCAAGATCACACCAGAAAGTCCTGGAGAACAGAACGGCCAAAGAAGCCGTCCCTCCGGACTTGGCTGTCCAGGCAATAGTGTTTCGCAAACGTGTGCAGCGAGGCCCACGTAGCCGCCTGACAAATGTCCTGCAAGGGGACTCCCCGACCCAGGGCAGTGGTCGCCTCTGTGGCCCGAGTGGAATGGGCCCTCAGCCCTACAGGAGGTTCCTTTTTAGCCAAGGAGTAACAGGCCTTGATACACAAAAGGATCCACCGAGAGATGGTTCGCTTGTGCACCGCCCGCCCCTTCTTAGCGCCTACATAGCCAACAAAGAGTTGGTCGTCCACTCGTAACTGCTTGGTGCGGTGCAGATAGGACAGCGCCCGTTTTGGGTCCAGGCGGTGGAGCCTCTCTTCCTCTTTCGAAGGATGCAGAGGCGGAAAGAAGGTGGGCAGCGTAACCGACTGTCCGATGTGAAAGGCAGTCACCACCTTAGGGAGAAAGGAAGGACGAGCCCTGAGAACAACCTTGTCCGGATGGACAGAAAGGAAAGGAGGCTTAGAAGAGAGTGCCTGGAGCTCACTCATCCTTCTAGCAGAGGTGATGGCAACCAGGAAAGCAGTCTTAAGCGTCAACAGACAAAGGGGACAATTATGAAGTGGCTCAAAGGGAGCGCACATCAGAAACGTCAAGACCAGATTCCAATCCCACTGAGGCATTACGAAAGGGACAGGAGGAAACATGTGAGTAATGCCCTTAAAGAATAGAGAAACAACAGGGGATTTGAAAAGAGAAGGCTGATCAGGAAGCCGTAAGAAAGCAGAAATAGCTGAAAGATACCCTTTAAGGGTGCCCAGAGCAGAGCCCTGCTGGGCCATGGAAAGAAGAAAGAGGAGAACCTCAGAAAGGAGGGACGGAAAGGGGATCCACAGCCTTTGCTGTGCACCATGCCACAAATTTGTTCCACCTACAGGTGTATACCGTTTTAGTGGAGGGACGCCTGGCTGCCAGAATGACATCACAGACTTCAGGAGGCAAGTCAAATGGCAACAACTGTCACCGCTCAATCTCCACGCATGGAGGTGGAGACTGGACAGGTTCGGGTGGAGGACTGTCCCCTGCTGCTGCGACAGAAGGTCCTCCTGAAAAGGCAGTCGTATCGGGGGATCGATCGACAGACTGAGTAGCTCGGGATACCAGTACCTTCTTGCCCAATCCGGAGCCAAGATGATTTGGGTCTGGTCGCGCCTTATCTTCTTCAGCACTCTGGGCAGAAGTGGTATAGGCAGAAAGGCGTACAACAGACCTCAACTCCACTCACGACAAAAGGTGTCCCCGAGCGAGTGCCGCCTTGGAAACTCCAACGCGCAGAACTGCTGACATTGCGCGTTCTCTTCGGTGGCGAATAGATCTAACCAAGGCTCTCCCCACTGACGAAAGAGGCCTTGCGCCACGTCCGAGTTTGGATGCCATTCGTTAACCATCATGCACCGGCGGCTGAGTTAGTCTGCTCTGTCATTCAGAGAGCCCGCCAGATGTTGAACCACCAGGGTGATGCCCTGATGTTCCAGCCATGTCCGGAGGCGCAGAGCCAAAAGGGTCCATGACCCCACCCCGCCTTGTTTGTTGCAATACCACATGGCGGTGGTGTTGTCCGTGAACACCTGCACTACACTTCCCCGGACAGAGGGAAGGAATGCCTTCAAAGCAAGTCGGATCGCTCTCAGCTCCAAAAGGTTGATATGGAGCCGAGACTCCGCCGGAGACCAGAGTCCTCTGATCTCCGCCTCTCCCATGTGGCCTCCCCATCCCGGGAGGGACGTATCCGTCACCACTACGTGCTCCGGTTGGGGTAGGGAGAGGGATCTGCCACTGACCCAATCGCGGTCCTTGAGCCACCACTGCAGCTGTCTTGCAGTGCCCTCCGAGATCAAGACATGGTTGGACAGGTTGCCACAATGCTGGGCCCACTGAAACTTCAGGTCCCAGTGCAGAGCCCGCATTCGCCATCTGGCGTGATGCACTAACAGGATGCAGGAGGCCATCAGACCCAGAAGCTGCAGCACCAACCTGACCGAAACCCGGGATAGAGGCCGAAAGATGGGAATCAGAGCCTGAATATCCCGGACCCGCTGTTCCGGAGGATAGGCCCGGAACTGCGCCGAGTCCAGAACCGCTCCGATGAAGAGGAGCTTCTGGGAGGGACTCAGATGCGACTTCGGCACATTGATGGAGAATTCCAGCAAATGCAGGAGGTTGGCCGTAGTCTAGAGGTGGGAGACGACTGCCTGGGGGGAGCCCGCCTTCAACAACCAGTCGTCGAGATAGGGGAAGACTGGAACCCCCAAGCTGCGCAGATGAGCAGGGACCAACGCCATCACTTTCGTGAACACCTGAGGGGCACTGGTGAGGCAGAAGGGGAGCATGGTAAACTGAAAATGCTCCTGGCCCACCGTGAACCGCAGGTAACGCCGGTGGGCCGGCAGGACGGGAATATGGAAATAAGCATCCTGCAAGTCCAACGCCACCATCCAGTCTCCAGGGTCTAGGGCAGCCAGAACCTGAGCTAAGGTGAGCATCTTGAATTTCTCCTTCCGGAGGAAGGCGTTGACGCTCCTGAGGTCCAAGATAGGGCGTAGGCCCCCTTTGCCCTTCTTGGGAACCAGAAAGTAGTGGGAATAACAACCACGACCTACTTCTGGACCAGGAACATGCTCAATGGCCCCCTTGGCCAAGAGGGCCGTAACTTCCTCCTGTAGAAGACTCAAGTGATCCCCCGACATGTGGCATGGCTGGAGGGGTAGCCTCGAAGGGGAGGGAGTAGCCCGCTCGGACGATTTGCAGCACCCACCTGTCCGACTTGATGGAACGCCAGTGGAGCAGGTGATGGCGAACTCTGCCTCCCACTGGCGTAGAATGGGCCTGAAAGCACAGACTAGGAGGGCTTTGAGGCGGATGCTGCCGGGGTAGATGTGGACGGACCGGCACGTTGTCCCCCTGTACCGCCTCGGCGGAATCCAAGTCCGCGACCGCGTGGAGGTTGGTTCTGCGGCCTGTGCCTAGGCAGACGTGAGGGGGCGCCCCTTCCTTGGCCACGAAAGGCGGAAGTTTGCAGGCGCGGGGCCGAGAGGCCCAAGGACTCAGCCGTAGCCCGGGAGTCCTTAAAGTGTTCCAGCGCACTATCCGCTTTGTCGCCAAAAAGGCGACTGCCATCGAAGGGCATGTTCATGAGGGTGCTCTGGACATCCCCAGAAAAACTCGTGGAACGCAGCCAGGCATGACGGCGGAGCGCCACTGTGATCGACATTGCCCTACCCAGCGAGTCCGTATTGTCCAGTCCACATCGGATAGCGTGCCGCGTTGCATCCCGCCCCTCGGCAAGAGCCTGGGCGAGCCGTGTCCGGGCCTCCTCCGGACACTGGGGCAGCACTTCCTCCACCGTATCCCACAGGGAATGGGAGTAACGGTCCAAGAGACAAGCGGTGTTAATAGACCGCAGTCCCAAACTAAGGGAGGAGAACAGCTTCTTACCAAACTGTTCTAGCCTCTTGGATTCCCGATCCGGGGGAGCGGACGGGAAGGAGGTCTGGGAAGTAGAGGCCTGGATAACCAGGCTCTCGGGCGTGGGGTGCATGGACAGAAAACTGGGGTCGCCCGGTGCAGGGCGGTGGCGCCGGGCCACGTTCCGGTCCACAGGAGGTACTGTGGAGGGCTTGGACCAGGTGCCCTTCAGAACGTCCACTAGTGCTTCATTAAACTGCAGCAGAGGCTCCGAGGAGCTTGCCGACGGTTGGAGCACTTCAGTGAGGAGGTTAGTCCTCACGGCCACAGCAAGTAGCTCCAGCCCAAGGGCTTCGGCCACCTTGCGCAGTACCACAGAAAATGCAGCACCTTCCTCCGAAGCCAGGGTCGGATGAGAGATGAAGCCAGTGTCAGGGGAGGTGTCAAGACCACTGGCATCCCCCAGCTCGTCCGCCCAGTCCTGAGATAGCAGGGCCAGAGGGTCCTCAAACCCCTCCCAGTCGTCACCGTCATCAGATTCCTGGTAGACAGAAGGAATGATCGGAGCCGGGCGGAAGATGAAATTGCCACCCATCGTCATCGGATGCGGCGCCGCTCCGACGCCGGGCCCGGACCGGGACTAAACTGGGGAATGGAGTCGTCCGAAGACGGCGCCGGGGGTGGCACCGGAGTCGGCGCCGGCAGAGGGGTCGTAAGGTCGACCGGCTGGGACCCAGGCCTGGATCCCGCAGGGACCTGCGGCATCGGGACCGGAGACGGCGCCGCCGGCTCGCTAGGCCTCCCGGTCGAGCCCGTGGGGCCCGAAGGCACGCCGGCAGGCGTCGATGGCGGAGCCAGGCCCCTTATGGCCATGAGGAAGGCACTGATCTCCGCCGGAGTCGCGTCAGTCCCAGGGATCGGCGGGTATGGGGACGGACGGGACTCCTGCGGCTCCGGAGCCGCGTGGGTGGTACCACCCGAACCCTAAGCCGAGTCGCGCAACCGACGAGGGGAGCCCGAAGAGCGATGTCGCCTCTTGGACTTCTTACTATGCTTTGACTTACCCGAAGACTTGGAACCAGACGAGTGGTGGCGATGGCTGCGTCTCCGCGACCAGTCCCTCGACCGGGACCGCGAACGGCGTAGAGCCGACTGCCGGAGCTCGAGTAGCTTGCGGGACCGCTCCCGCCTTCGAAGTCAAGGCCCGGCAGTCGAGGCACGACTCGGCATTGTGGTCGGCCCCAAGGCAGTAGAGGCCCGTAACCGACATCAGTTAGTGACAGGAGTCACAAGGTTTAAAACCAGGCATCCTACCGGCACCAGAGTCGAGTCGACGAGAATAGACCAAAAGAGTCCAAAAAGTTTAGTCAAAAAATGACTTAAAGGGTATGCCCTTCACGGATTGGCGCGGTCTGGCGCAGAAAAAAGAAGAACTGACGTCAGAGCGCAAGGGCGGCAGTACTCCGACAACGTCATCCCGACGATCACGACGCCGACGACGGACGCGGAGCCGCAGACGACGCCTAGCGACGCGCAAGGGTATTGCGGACGAAAAATCTTTCCGGATCCAGCCTGACGCCTGGGGATATTCTAAGGTGAGGAATCTAACTAACGTGTTTCTTTCAGATTGGGGTGGCGTAGTGGGCAAAAGAATTATGGATTTAACCCAGATCTTTTGACTGGGGAGAATGTTTGCATTGTCAGCATTCCATCCATCATTTGTTTGCTGTAACACATATTAAAGTTAAAGTGCGTTGTGAAAGCAAAATAAAACTGTATCCCATGTTATTGTAAATGCGGGCGCTGTGCTGAAACCTAAAGTGCGCCACCCGGAAGTGAGAAGGGGCTGTGGGCGGCAGACACCATTTTGCCCAGGGGTGTGAGGGGGCGGTGGGCAGCAGGCGCTATTGTTTTGTGCACCTGTGTATTAAATGTAAATAAAAAAAACGTTGTTTAGGAGCACAAAAAGAGGAAGGTGCGAGTGCGTTATATTAAAGTTAAAGCGTGCAGTGAAAGCGAAATAAAAAATATAAAAGCGGGAGCTGTGCTGTGGTACAGTAAAGCATGTAGTAGGTGGAATAGGAGAAATCATTCAAGAAAATAGTGCTCACATACTAAATAAAACATACCGAGTAACAACACGAGTAAAAGATCCAGTCCTCATGGGAAGATACAAATGTAGATAAGGCGTTACTAAGGAGGGACTACTAAGCCTATTCATGAATCCAAATCAACCATTTAGAAAGGACAGAACCAGGAGCCAATTGAAAAGATGGGCGCAAAATGGGCAGACCTTCAAGTCCATACCTGAATACAGCATGCCTCGCAGAGCAGCGCATGCACTGCCCAGGCTTGACCTAAAAATACACAAATTGCTTATAACAACTTTTAGTAGGTGTGTTTAAAATGTGTGTTCAGTACTGCTAAAGTTGAAATAGATTTTAAGGGCGTTCATGTGAAAAATGTTCTGTGGAACTCCACATTTGGCACGATGTTAATTACATTTTGTCAGGGGAAAACATACAGCCGCTCTTTCGTACCTAATCTATGCCCCACCACTTTAAAAGGCCCCGTTGATGTCATTGCTGGCAGTTGGCTCTGGTTCGAGCACCAAAAACAGTGATGATTATCCAAGATGCAGTAGGGCAGTGGTCTAAAAAATGTTAGGCACCAACATTTTTTTTTTATAAAATGGGCAATGGTGCTTCTCTTTATTCTTGCATTCATGAAGCAGAAGGGCAGAAAGGTTGGCGATGCTGCACTCCGCCCACCCGGAGCTTACAGGAAAAAAATAGAGAGCTGTGACGTAGGAAGAGGAAAGAAAGAGCAGAAAGTATGAGGAAACATAACAGTGGACATGGAGAAAGTCTTGGGAGAGTGTGAGGGGAGAAACGTAGGGGGCTCAGAAACAGGAGCAGCACACACAGTTCGAGGAATTACAGTGGCATGCACACAAGGGGCAAAAAAGAAAATAAGGGTCAGCGATGGACAGGAACTCGGGTAGAGAATGTAAACATAAAAGATGAAATGTGACAGACAGACCAGAGTCCATAGAGACATACGGGGCACAAAGAGAAACAAGCACTGGCATAGCCAATAGGTCTCGCCTTTGGGACCTTATAAGTGTTTAGCCATGCAACAGTTGCATAACTAAATACTTATAAGGTCCCAAAAGCGAGACCTATTGGCTATGCCAAGCGGACGTGAAAGTGATCGCGATCAAACATCAAAGCAGCCGTGCGGCTGCGAAAGTGAAAGTAATCGCAGTAAAGCGCGGCGCGCGCGCCCGCGCACATGCACTGTAGCTCTAGGCTGGCCTGGTAGCACTTTTTGGAGCCCTCTCAATAAGTCTCGCCAGACCAGCGCATGCGCTGGGTCAGGCGAGACCTAAAAAGGCAGATAGAAGGTACACATAGGAGCACAGGGGTGACAGAAAGACACCAATGTCCAAGAGATGGGAGGACACAAGACATGAGATCACAGAGGGGCAGAAGGAGTACCAAAAGCGAAGGAACAAAAGTACATAGGTGTCAAACAGAGGGAAACAAATGCCTCTGCAGCACAACAGGGTAGGGTAATAGGGCTGACTAATACAAATATTTATAATACGTTATGACCTGATTCCTCATAGGTCTCCACAAAATAGGGAAGCCCTACTGGTAACCTAAAAGGACCAATCATCTTTTGCATCGTTGGCACTGTATCTGAACCTAGTAAAGCCAGGGGGTAATGTACACACACTAGTAGGTAATTTCATTTAATCAGTTTCAAAAGCCTGAGGACTATTTTGGATTTATGTAGCCGTATCTGGGGAATCCTCAAATGTGCTCTGAAAGTCTTTATAAAACTTTCCAAAATATGGATAAACTACAAGATGTTGTGAGTGACATTTTTCTTTCTGTTTTTGTCTCGCGTAGAAAGTGCATGCTCTGTCTCTTCGAGACATTTTGTTTACTTTTAGTGGGTTTGGAGCCCTCCCATTTCTTACCATTGGCAGGCTTCAAAGCCACTCTCAATTAGTTGCTTCCTGCTGGTCAGTTCTGCGGTCAGCACTTCCCTTTTCTTGTATGTGACCCTTCCCTAGAGCGGTATTATTGTCCCAGGAGAACTCTGTACATAACTACAAATAACTCAATACGAAAGGTGTGTGGTGAGGGATGGGACACTGGAGAAGCTAGTATAAATTATTGTGTGTGCGTGTTTGTGTGTGTGTGTTTACATTAACTGTAAAACGTTTTTTCTTTACTAACTTGGCCTGCCAAACTCTAACAGTGGAGGGTTGGGGTAGCTGCAGTTAATGCGTGCGTTATTATTCAGCACAGAAATGTGATATACCAGCATATTAGAGCCTCTGTGTGCTATGGTTCTAGTGGCCCTGTTAATGTGGCAACTGCACGGCACCACATGGTGAGCCATTTGTTCAGGTCGCAAAAAAAGAACCCTCTTTTCGGGAAAGGTAGGCGTTATAGGAGTTTTAGAAAGTGACCTATATTTAAACTCTGCAAAATATCCAGCGCACATTTTAGTCTGAGATATGTATTCAAATGTAATTACAATAAGTGCACGCACAGTGATGAACCCCTCAGATCTTGATTCTGTATGTGTGGGTAGTCCACTTCCTGGGGAGGGGATTGCTCGCGGAGGAGTTGTGGTGGGAATAGTCTCATATAGTCTCATATAGTGTAGACTGCACACACAGCACCTGTAAGTCACATTGAGGTGGGTGCTGTATTGTGAAAGGACTTACACCCACCCCATGCAACTGTTCTGCCTAGAACAATTTTAACACGCTAACATTAGCAGTGGCAATGCAACTCCACCCACTACGATCCTGCACCCTAGGGTGCCTGAGGAACGGATGTCATGCCTCATGGGTCCAAGAGGCAGCGGTGCCCAAGCAGGGGGACATACATGGGCGCTAAAACATCACAGGGAGAAATAGGGCCCTCTCCCACTACTTTGGATTGGAGTTATGCTTCAGTAGAGCAGCAGATACGTTAAACATGCCTATTTCAAAGTGGTATACAAGGCTAAAACAATTTCCATTGATTTAAAGCTGAAAATCAACGATTAGGAATAAAATAAAGAGCCACAATAATGCTGCAAACTTTCCATGTTTGTGCCATAAAATGTCCATGCTTGTGCAGCAAAATTTGCTAATCTATGGCGTAATATCCTGGCTATAAGGTTTAAAACCTGTCATTTTGAGAGGTGACACTTCCCTTCCACACCGTTTAAAATTATTTTTGAAGTAATAGGAGTCTCAAAGAGAGGTGAGGTGGCTTTGGATCCGCATCTGGTGGCACAGAAAGAAAGCAACTGAAGTTGGGGTGTGGGAGTGGCGCCAATATAGGCTCTGCATGTATTCTCCAGAGTGGAATGGCATCAATGCAAACCAACACAGAGGTACTGCAGGAAAGTTTCCAGATCCATTCTGTCCCTTGGGGAATATTTGCTAGGTGAGGAATCTGCATCAGTATTAATAAACAATAACAGCAATACAAATATTACCTCAGAAGATGGCAATGGTTACCAGACTGGCCAGCACTGCAACATTTACCTCCTAAAATTAGGCATTTTATTGTAATTTGCAGATCACTTTCTTGAAATTTAAAACTATTTCAAATCAGCGTCTGTGTGAAGTGTCTGTCTGCTTGCCATCCGTTGTTTAGAACGTTAGACCAAATAAGTTGAATGCAGCATCTATTAAATACCACCTTCACATAGGTTTTGAAAAGTTAACTGTCGGGCTCCCTGGTGCCTGGGTTGAGCAACTTTATTTTCCTGCTTTCTTTATCACCTATTTTTTTTAAACAAACATTTTAACTTATCATTATCATTGTGCACCAACTCGTTTTTAGAGTTGTTTGTACCCAGACCGGTTTCAGCCTACTTAGGCCTCATCAGTGAGGTATAGATTCCGTTCTGTGGCACAGTGAGCATGGTGTCCATGTCTGGGAATACCCATTGCACTTTAAGAATCCAATGCAACAAACAACAAAGTCATGAGAGGAATGCTTGAATTAAACTCAGCCACTGGCAATCATTCTAGATCAATCTTCAACTACTACACCACGCTAGACAAAGACCAGTCATGCGCAAGTCAGCCTTGGTCATGCTCCATAAGAACAGTCTAGCCCGAACTGCCAGGCCTGGTGCCCTTCAGACGGGAACACAAGCAACCCCAGGCAAATTTCAACCTACTTAGGTATTGTCAGTGAGTGATTGTGCCACAGAACTCAACCTGTACCATACTTAAATAGGTTGAACGTGGGTTGGGGTTGCATGTGTTCCTGTTCAGTGGGACACTGGACTGAAAGTTCAGGCTGGGGCAGGGCCAAGGTTGATTTTCGTATGGCAGATTATTGTTTGAGGTGGCGCGGCTGGCAAAAGAACAATGGACTGTAACACAGCAGTGAGTAATTACCATTAGCCGAGTTTAACAAACACATTGCATCAATCTCTTTTCTGTTTTCCTCCCACCCCAAACAGTCCACAGCCTTAATCACTAAAATGTATTAAATCAGCAGAAGGCTGTCAGGCTAGCCTCATTTGGTTTGAAATGGCGTCAGATTGTGTTCTTTTAGTTCATGTCCTGTAGTGTTTTTTTCTCTAATTTTTATAGGCATTCTCAATTCTGAAGGTAAAAGGGAGAGGTTAGTGTTGGTTGTATGACATTACAACACATGGTTTTACCCTGCATGCCGTTACAACGCAATTGTTTATCCCGACTTGCTGTGCACTGGAGTTTGGAATAGTGTAATTTACTATTCCAACTCCAGTCTGTGCAACAGTAGGGAAGGTGTTGGAGTTAAATCCAACACCTTATACCCCCTAAAACAGGCCATTTTCGTTGTAATGGCATGCGGGGTAAAACATGTGTTGTGATGCATGCGTGTAACAGTTGTTTCCCATGAGTGTCCCCACAACACAGCCCAGATGGAATTAGTTCAATACAGCACAGTACTCTAGGATACTAAAGGTACAGAAATATCAACTTACAAGAAGGGGGAAGCTGGTACTCCACTGAGGGGTGATTATGTAACAGAGGAGAGGAATTAACCTATGGTAGTTCTGGGAAGTATATAGTGGTGCTACAACATGAGGGAATATGAAGCTGAAAGCAGATGGATTATCGCTGCTCTCTCTCTGGGATAGCAGAGTGATGAAGGTCTTATGCCAATCAGTACCCTAGATTTGCCTCACTATGCTGCATGGCAGTTCCAGCTGAACCTTCAGATACTCCACACACTGAGCTACATGAACCAGCAGCAACCACCTGTCCCATCACTAACATCTCCTGCTCCTCTTCCAAAATCTCACTCAGGTGTACCCTACAGGATCGCTTGATTCCTCCTCCACACCATCACCACCAAACTAATTTCCTCCACCTTTAAGGGAAAAGGGAAGACTCTTGTATAACATAGTGCCACTTCCCATCTTCTTCCAATTGCTGGCATTCCACAGGAGGAAATACACTAGTGATGGGCCATGTACAGCAGGGAACAAAGTAGTGTACATAGGAGACTGTATACACTACCATTTACTATCACAATCCCCTTCTTGGTCTTTGCTCTTCCACTCTATACACCTCAGACCAGACCAGCAAATCACTCCTCTGCATATGGAATGCCTAATGTAAGAAAGTGGAATAATATTTAGGGTGGGATACTGCCCACTTTAAGGAATAATAACACTTCTTGTCCGTGTGAATCCTCAAAGTCGCTAAATTAACCTGAGCTCAACTGCCTGGTAGCTATGGTACAGAGCAGACAGGCATACCATAGGACAATGTGTAAAGTATTTATTCAGTATCAAAACAGTAATACAGTCAAAAACATTATGCAATCGAAATCTTAAACCGAATTAGAAAAATAGTAGAAAATATAATAAACTGGAGTATGAATGTTAGTGCTTTTTGTAGCTATTTTTACAAAAAAAAATTAAGTGCGAATGGTAGTCTATGGAAGTGGTAGAGCGGATGCAAGGTGCAGTTTGAGGCTACAGGGCTGGAGTCCTGTTTTTTTAATACATCACGTGGCTTGATCCCGGTAAAACGTCAGAAGTCAAAACGTTCGACAAAGTTTCTGAGTAACACTTCAAAAAGGGACTTTGCCACTTTTCTAAAGAAAAACACAAATTCCTTCTAGGTACCAACGCAGAAAGGGATTTTGTCACTTTTTGAGAAGGAAAATCCTCCCCATGCATGAGCCCACTCAAATTGTACCCTGCTGCTGTGATTTGAAGGGCTGATACCTGAAGCAGGTCGGTTTTGCTGGAGCTCTGTAGCTTTCGAGACTTCTTGTTGAAATGTTTCTGAAGCCCAACATTGAATTGGACGCAATCGCTTTTTTCAGAGGTGTAGGGGCCTTTCACAGGCACAAAGCTGAAATCAAATCCGATGCTGTTGAACTGCTGGTCGGTACATTTTCTTGTAGGACCTACCAAAGTACTCTTCTAAGGCACAGTGGGGGAGACGGCGGGAGGAAGCATGCTGCTTCTCATCCCAGCACAGTTCACCCCATTGCATTGTGGAAAATGCAGTATGCTTACTTCAAAGTTGCTGTAGTTTTTCACCAAAATTGGTGCCAGTAGTGCAGTTATCTCTAGACACGTATTTCTGGATTTCGCTCTTCATCAGTAGAGCAGAAGTAGTAGAGAGCAGAGAAAAGTCATCTGTGGTTGCTGAAATGCTGCCCAAGTCTTTACAGGTCACAGTACCACTCCACAGGTACACAGGTGCATCCCAGGTGAGCTCATCAGCTTGCTGGCTCAAGGGGGCCTTTTAAAACACAAGGGGGAGGGAGCACACTGCCTCTCTTCCCAGTACAGTTCACCTCACCGCATTCTGGTAAATGCAGAACACACTGCATACTGGTAGATGCAGCACGCTTACTTCAAAGTTGCTGTTGTTTTCCACCAAAGCTGGTACAGATAGTACTTTGCTGTTACTGTAGGCACGCGTTTCTGAGTTTAACCCATCTTCAGTAAAGAGCAGAAGTAAACTCAGAAACGCATGTCTAGAGATATACAGCAATGTCTGCATCAACTTTGGTGAAAAACTACAGCTAATTTTGAAGTACACGCTAAATGTGTACTGCATTTACCAGGATGCAAAGGGGCGACTGTGCTGGGATGTGAGACAGTGTGCTCCCAACCCCCCTTGTGTTTAAAGAGCTGCCTTGAGCCGGCAAGCTGATGAGCTTTGGAGATGCACCTGTGTGTCTGTGAGTGGTACAGTGACCTGAGAGAAATTTGGCAACATTCCCAGCAACCCCAAATGACTTTTCGTTACTCTCTGGTACCTCTGCTCTCTACTGATGAAGGGCTAAACCCAGAAACACGTGTCAAGACATATACAGCAATGATCTGCACCAACTTTGGTGAAAAACTACAGCTAATTTTGCAGTAGGCGTTAAATTTGTCCTGCATTTACCAGGACACAAAGGTGCGAACTGTGCTGGGATGTGAAGCAGTAATGTCCCGATCTCCTTCTACACTTTTAAGGCACCCAGGGCCTCAGTGGAAGGCACATAGAGACTCTCAGAATGTTAGAGGAAAATAACCACATCCAAACAGATCCCGTTGCCATTGGTCAGCTGGTTACTTCAGCCCAATTATCCTTGGATTCCACTTCTTTGTCCTGGGTGCACAGGGAAACAGGTCCAGTCCTTCAGGGCACCTCTTTGTGGCCCTATATACCTCTAATCTGCTGTAGGTCCAGAAGGTGTTCTGAGGATAGTGGCTGGGGAAGCCATATTTACGCCTGGCACATGCTTGGAGGGGGTCTGCTGGGGACTCCTTACCCAATAAGCCAAACGTTTCTAGGGGCATTCTTACCCACATTTTCAACTATCCCTCTATGCCTTGCTGCAAACAATCCCACAGTGCCTCTCACAATCCAAGATATGGAAAACCTTTTGCAGAGCCTGTGTGCCCACCTAGAAGTGTGATCAGGTGTGATAAGCAGTCCTCTCCTTGGTGGTCACTACTCAAACCCGGTTCCCGGGGTAGCTACCACTGGGTTTGGTGCCTGCCTGGCGGGAGGATGGGGGGGTTCAAGGGCTGGGGGCTTTCCACCTGACATTTACTTGTAACAGGGCAGGCCCCTTTGTAGCTAACTAAGTTCCTGGGTGCCCCCTCTAGTCTTCCTGCCAAGGGAAGAAAAACACCTCCATACACCCAGGGCATTGCTCATGCTCTTAGAGTAGTTTTCACACGTCTTTCGTACCTCATTCAGGCTGGACAGTGACTAGAAAGCTAATGAAAATTAGCCTCCAAAAGCTTTAGGCAAGGTAAAGGTAACATTCCAAAAGTTATATTTCCAGTGTACTTGATAAAAATCTGACTCCACCATTAGATTGGATTTTTATTAAATATACAAATAAGTCTATGAATGGTGTCTGTAGCTAGTACAAGCCAAAAGTTTAGAATCAAAGCAGTGGTTCCCAATCTGTAGTACGGAGACCCCTGGGGGTCGGCAAAGCCTCCTCAGGGGCTTGTGGATACTTAGAAAATTAAATATTATAAACAGATTAATGAAGTGTATATAAATAAAGAAGCTAAATGTACAATTGAAAATTTTAAAATGTACTGTAAACGTGAAGAAATTTGGAGCTAGAGACTTAAAATTAAATCAGTATCCTCAGATTGATTTGTGGGATCAGTGCAAGTGCATCAAACAGAATATAGTATGGATGATGAGTGGCCTCAAATGAAATTGGAAACGCTCCAAGCTTATTAATAAAATTTAGATTTTTTAAAAATGCATATGTTTTTGCAAATTAAATAAAATGTGCTATCATTTTTGTATTTGCTTGAATATTTCTTTCTTAATTTTTTGTGTACTGTTTTGCGATTCAAATAATTAACAATGTTCCAACTGCGGCCCTTGTTTAGCAGTCATGACTAAGTGGGGGTTCCACTGGATTTCTATAATAATTGCGGAGGAGGGGGGAGTTCCCAGGTTCCAGTAATGATTAATCAGGTTTTCCCACTTGTCAGAAGGGCGATTTTAACAGATTTGGGTTGCACTGTCTAAGCTGCTGCCGTCAGGCTATACAGGATAGGCATGAGGCCATGTTTTCACTGCCATTGTAGTGGATGGCACAAAAACTACGGCAGTCTACCGGTGGCATTTCCCGTTCCAAGCCAGGAGTGTAATTCCGCACCATATACTACCGCCTTATAAGAAAGTTAATTGTGCTAATCAGGTTTAAGCCAATTCAACATGTTTAAAAGGGGAGCCCAGGCACTTTAATACTGTTTAGTAGGGCTACACTGTGCAGAGTTCTAATGACCGCAAAACATATAGGGTGCAAATTTGGGTAAAACCACACAAAAATACACCTATAGAAAGCTATTTCCCCTCTAAATCAGATGATATCACATTGGAACCGCCTAGAACATATGATTTGCCATTTGTAGCACACATTCATTTTGAAAGGGCAAATCAATTGATATAAAATGCGGTCATTTTAAATCGCTGAGTTTATCAATGGCCCTTTGTAAATCGTAAAAACAAAATGAACCTTCCCAAAGGCAGCTGATAATTATTGTGAGAAATGACATTGGCTGGGCTAGCTCTATTTTTCGGGGAACAGCATAGACATATTTTATAAAGCATATATTACAAAAGTAAGATTACTGGTGTTAATGGAAGTGTGGAGACTAAACACTGATTGGAAGCTGCATTAAGAAAGCAAGGGCAAATGCTAAGCAGAGACGGAAAGTGGATTGAGAGGCACAGCATGTAAATTTACATGCAGGTTCACAAAATATGACAATACTAAATTCCATGGATTCACGTAATCTGGATTGTGGGATTTTGTGATCATAACTTGCAATTGTTATGGTGGAAATGTTTGAGTACAGCAGATATTCCACCATCAATAGATTAGCTTTGCGTTGGGAACATGGGTGTTTCTAGTGGAGGGGCATGTAGATGGCATTTCAAATGTTGTCAACACACACCAAGTCTCGTGTTTCACCCCATTTTGACTACTAACACTACTCCCAAAAACAAAGGATTGGAGCCAGTGTTAAAAAACAGAGGCTCCCTTATTTTTTACATTTTGGTGCGCAAGAGCCACTGAACTGAAACTATTGGAGTGTTATTTTTGAAGGAATATACACCTTGTCATGAAGTAACGGGGTCCATCACAACACCTTATGTTGCTAAATGAAAACGTCCAATACAGTACCTTGATGGTGAAGCATCCATTAGGCGCTATGATGTATTGATGTTGCCTTGATTATGGTTATGGAAATGAAATCTGGGCTTGCTGGAGAAAAGAGTTTGTTTATAGATACAGAGCCAAAGCACAGTGGGAAACTCGAAGGGGAGACCTAGCGTGATTGGGTGTTAATGAGGAGATGACTTCGGGAGGGGCCAGGGAAAGCCTTATTTCGAGCTACATTGTTTCCTCTCTTTTAAGTCCTCTTCGCCTACACCATATGCCTTGGCATAGAGGCTTAACGAGTGGAAACAGTTGAAGAGTCCCCAGCACAGCCCGGACAGCATCCACTATAACCCCAGCCAGCCTCCATGATCCTCCTAGCCAGATGCTGCAGTGGACTTCTGTTTTTTAGGTCTCGCCTGCGTTGCAGCACATGCGCTGCTTCGCCATGGCGAGATCTATTGTCATTGCTTTTGTGTCCGGCTTCTCTGGAAGCGGGGTTGGTGTTCGCCCGGTCTCCATTAGGCCCGCCCACCCTGACTGCATATTCTGCTAGACTTGCTCGGACTTTTCAGGAAGCATTCACGGCGTTCGTTGGTGTCCGCCCTGTCTCCATTAGGCCCCGCCAACTCTGATTGGATATTTTGATTAGACTTGCACGCGCTTTTCAGGGTCCGCTGGCGCCAGACTCCCACCATAGGCGGGGACCGGTTCAGGTGGCTGCGGATGCCGAGGGGTTAAACCCATCCAACGAGCACCGAGAGGGATCTGGACCCGGGCATGGTCAGACAGCAGGCCCCCATAGCCCATGACAGCATGCCTCCCTCCCGAAGACGCGCGGTCCGCACTTTCATCCGCCTTCACCCTTTTCCCTCGGCAGCAGCGAACGAGCGAGGCTCTGTGTGGAGGAAACGCAGGCACCCCGCTCAGCCTAGTGTTTTGGCCTTGACGCAGCAGGCGAAATACCCTGCGTACTGCCTCCCGACGGCCACAGTCATCGTGGTCCAGGTCTAGGTGGCCTCCATTTTTGTCCTGAAACTCCTTTTGGGGGGAGCTGCCACTTCTGCGTCATCCCGGCACCGAGCGCTCTCTGCCCTGGCACACTAGCGGCTCTGCCTCATGCTTGAGGAGAGGGGGAGGGTGGGGGATCGCAGGCAAACACATGGCAGCTGCCTCATCATGCCAGCGTTTCCTTGAAATCCTCCTATTTACATAGTGCGGTGCAAAGGCGAGGAACAGAGAGGGTCCCCCGGCATGCGCTAATAGAGTGTGGTGACATGCAGCGATGGGGACGGTGGGCAACTCCTGTCTTCATTAAAACCCCAACGCAGACCAGGAAACCGTGTGCTGGCGCGTTTTATTCACGCTCACGTGCTCCAGCTATGCCTCTTAGCACCCGTAATTTTAGGGTCTCTCTGACCACCACAGTCCCTAAAAAGTGATGACCAAAGCAACGGGATGTGCAGATGAACCAGCCTCAGACCTTGGGAGCATGCAGTCACCCACTCAAACATCTGCAACATTTCCCATACAAAAACCTGCATTTGTGCTCTTATTTCCCTTCTGCAGCACGAGTGCCACAAAAGGGGAAGATTTCTAGAAGTTCTTGTGTTTTGTGGTACCATTGTCAGGGTTACCACTGAACCCGTCGTTACTCCATCACGCTGTTTTTTTCTGAGCGCCTTTCCCTCGTATAAGTTATGAGTTCACTTCTGCAGCAACCGGTTACTGGTGTATTTCGCTGCTGCAGCCCAGGTCTCTGGTGCCCCTTAGTGTTAGCGTTTTGAAGCCCAGCATAACAAAGAAAAAAAATGCGCGTGCCACACCGATACTGAAAGATGCATCTGCAGTCTTAAGGCAGCTGAATAATACATGCCGTTTCAGTGTTCGTGGGCTGGTCCAGTGGATGCCTCTGAGGCCAGTCGCGGAGGCATGCGAGGTGTGGCTGGCTAATCGTCGCATGGTGGGTGTCAAAAGGCTTGCGTGGCTTCATAAGTTTCCATCAGCTGCCTTTATAGGTTTAAAGAGCAGCGGGGGCAGCCCGTGACTTCTGTGAGTGGCTCCTCTGGTACCTGACTCTAATGATGGGAAGGGATTAGGCTCTGGCTGTCAAAGCCTGACGAATTAGGAGAACCCGCGGAAGTTCTCTAAGCGGTGCTGGCAGATGGTGCACCCAAAGGTTTCCCTTTCATTTCCCCGCATTGCTTTTTAGGTCTCGCCTGCGTTGCAGTGGCATTTTATTTCACCATTATTTGTTATATTTGGGCAGTGCTATATCCTTTTTCCTACGTTGCAGGACAAGGAGCTAGTTTAGTTTACTAACAATCTACCCTTTTCCATCTGGAATGTCCTGGTGGCTACGGTATTGTTGAGTCTCCCTATCTACACACATGAGGCACACTGCTTTTCCCATAATTACTTCTCGGATTAAATATCACTTTTCATGTTAAATTAATCCTTTGAATGCGTGTTCCAAAAAAGTCACTTCTTTCATTGAATGTGATACCCGTGATTTACGCGCTCTTCCGGTCCAGCATGCTCTGCTCAAATAGAAGAATCTTGCAAATAGGTTACTCTCTTGTACCTAGAATCCGAAACCAATTGCCAAAACACCATCCGTGGGATTTATGCGAAACTTCAACTTAATTAGCCGTGCATATGTTGACACAGCATCAGGAAGTTACGAGATGCTAAACGTCAGTCGCTGGATGGATAGTTTCTGATCACAAAGCCAGCTGACGTTGACAAGCCGCCATGTTATCGATCCCTCGTTTCCCTCTTCGACAGCACGCACTCTGCAGCTCTTAGGTGTGCTGTGTGTGTGTTTTTTTTCTCTGAACAGCTCAGTAAAAGTTTGAGTCGCATGTGGATTAAACATGGAATACTCAAAATGCCGGAGTAGTGGAAGTAAACACAAAGGCCTGGATGAGTGTCCAGGGACTCAAAGTGCACTACTAGCAATGTCACTGCATCCAAAGTGTACCAAATTATTTAACGAAAACCTTTTCAAGCATGTACAGTATTTAGACAAATAATCAATGAATCAAGAACTTTATCTCTTCTTCACAATACAATTCATAACAAAACCAACAGAAAATTCAAAAGATCAGCTTTTATTCAGTCGGTGGCAGAATCTTTTCATCTACAATCAATCATGATTTTCTCATCGCGATTAGTCGAATAGCTGTGTTTCAAACGCTAGTGTCCTTTCCCAATGCATTTCGGGCAGTGTTTTGCCCTTCTTCAGGGGAATCTATAACATCAATAATTACTGTAGGTATGATAAGAGTAACAAACCGTCCACAGAAATTAATTATTTACATGTTATAACATTAATGAAGAAAAAACGAGCAGAGGAGTAGCAGGGCTCTGTAAGTAAAAATGTGAGGGATGAATGAACGTTGAGAATATAGAAATTGCTTAAAAGAGCGCTAACTGAAAATAGTGCAAGCGTAAGAAAGTGTGATAAACCGAAGATTTAAAAGAGACACCCACAGTATCATGCAAAGGTGACGAGTAAAAAACGTGCCGAATTTACCACGTAACATTATGAGTGTATGAGATTATGTGCAGTTAGATCCACCCGTGGTGAGAAGTATCGAAGATAGAGGGTACCTGTGGACAAAGCTGGCAATGCAGCGGGTAAACAACTTGTAGCAAGGTAACAGTATGAGCTGGACAAAATAGAAAGGAACTATGGTAATATTACAAAGAAGACAGTGAAAATGTCGCAAGGGCGAAAAGCGCAAGATGATTACTTTCAGGACAGTGAAAAGCAAAATCGCGAGGAGTAGCGGTTCTGTGAAGGATTAAAAAAGTGGAAATTTAAATTCTAGGAGGTTATACAAAAATAAAAAGGGATTACATGTGGGAAACATTGAAAGAAGGCCTACCAGTTAAAGTGACTCGTAGTCTGAAGCAACAGACCTAAACGCGGTCTCAATATGCCGAGATCGAAGATAGCCGTTAGAACGCGTGCATTATGTTTTAAGCATGGTAGGGGAAATGGGACTAGATCTGAGAACAAGTGATACATAGAGATAGGACTGTTGCTGGATAGCCACTAGATTATTAGTAACATGACTAAAAGATAGTATCACCACGGAAAATAAATCAAAAGAACTAGGTAGAGTTAAAAGCGAGAGGAACCGAAAAATCATTTATGCATGCAACTACGATTTGGTGATGAAAATGAGATACATCAAGGAGTGGTGAAATGTATACCAGTGGTGGATGAGGTGCGATCGGAAGTGGAAGTGACATCATGAACCCTTTGACCCATAATGACATCACAGTGCTAGCCTTTTATCCCTACTCTTAGGTTTACAGACCCTTTCTAGTTGCAGAGATACTAGGGAGAGGGCAAGGAGTAGAAAACAATGAGAATGAAGCTGGTTCTTAAAGCTCTGCTTACTTTACATTCTTTCTGCTGCCTTCATGACCCTGAGTCCAAGGGAAGTAAGAGCACAATACAATTACCGTGGCACCTCCTGAATGAAACCCGTTTCTCTACCTGAAGTGCATCTGAGAGCCAGGCAAAATGAAGGATCCGACTTCACAATATCAACCTATGATCAATCAGTTACAACAATCTTGAAGACATCAACATGACCAAAAAGCTGCCCAATCTGCCAGAACCCCTAGAATTAAAACATGCCTTAATAAACTGCTGAACTGCAAACACTGCCACTCTCTCAATTTTACCGTATAATAGAGATACTGACCATCTTACTCTCACCAAGCCTTGGTTTAAACCAGATACCAACCAATTATTGGCACTACGGAAAGGTTACAGGATTCTGCAAGCAGGCAGCATTCAGGGAACAGAATCACACTCCTCTAAAAAGAGGCCATCAGTGGCAGTGTCATCAAAATTCAATGTTTCTATTACCCGTTGTTTGCATAGGCGATTTCACTGCCTGACAGCACAGCGGGGATCGCGTGTGATCGCTTCGGGGCCTCACCACTTACTTAAGGTTGTGCTCAGAAGTCTGTGTGCTTGTTGTGTGAGGAGCAGTCAGGTCACGTCAGGAAACAAGCATTTGCAATGCAATAGGTCTTGCATTTATGCAAGATTGAGCTATTGGCGTTGTAAATGTCATTGCCTCCAGCATCCCCTTCCTCAGCCCCAGCTATGCAGGGAGCTATGTCATGGTTGCCAATGCGAAGGGAATATTCCCAGTGCTAATCGAAGCTGCAGAAATTGTGACATATCCGGGGTGAAACGACTTGTTGATACCAGCAACTTATGCACAACGGACACCGTAGGCAGGAAGCGGTCCCATGACACTTAGCCACTTGTTAGAGAAGAGAGGGGCTGAAGATGCAAACTGAGGGGTGTTAAGAACATTCAACTCCCACGAAGTTTTAATTGCTAATGTGTATGTACAGTTAAAATGTTTGTTTTAAGCTCTTTATAAATACGTAAACGTAGTGCATGAATACACCCCTTTTATCTATTTGTTTCTCCTCACGGCAGAGATGAAGCCCAAGGGTCTGTGCAGCTTTTTACCGTGATGTGACAAAGCACACTGCATTTACTTCTCAATATACTTTGCTCTGTTTGGTTAAGGTTAGTCAAAAGCGCTAACATTTTATAAACCAAATCTCTTTGTGACCAATGAACAGCTGAGAAGAATGCCTTCTTATAAAAAAGAAAAAAGGCTGCTCACTCACTTGTTTGTCATTGCGTAGCAGAAATGGACTACGATGGCATGATAATGACTTCCCAGTTTTGATTTGTCCGCACCATACACTCCACCATAGATTCTCAACTTGTTAGTGCTCTGCTACTCTGACACAGTCGATAATGTATGCAGTGGCAGTGGGAGCGGCAAAGTGGATTGTGTAACAAGAAGCTTGCCGCACTCAGGGGCCCTGGCTCCGACTAAGGTCATCCTTGGATTCTCGGTTTGTATTTAGGAGACAAGTCTGTCAAAACTCAGACAATTTTGAGATAACCTCCAGAAAATCGTCTAGGAATGCTGCTAACGAATTATGAAACGCATGTAATTATATTAAAAACCTAGAATGTTTTGCTCTTTCTTCCCAGGCCCCCATAAGCAATCTTCTGCTCCCTTGGCTTCGGTATACCTTTGTCCTGTTACTCCACTCACAGCATCCAACTTTTTTCTGCTACCAAGTAGTCCAACTTCTTCACCTTGGCTCGGTCTCTACCTCACCCTCCTTTCTCCGTCATGCCCATCTCCTTTTATAGTACCCTTACCACTTCCTCATCATACTATCTCCTACCTTATCCAGGCCCCTCAAACTCACTCCCGTCATCACTCTTGCCTTAGATTAGACACAATTTAACAATAATCAAAACACACAAACATAAGTAAAACTTGTACTGCGCTTCCTTTTGTGTGTTTGATGACTGGTGCAGTGCTACTTCCTGTGCTGTAAGAGCTCTGTGTATGTGAGGGACGATGGCACTACTGTTGCAAATGCTGTTCCTATTCAGTGTACGACAGGAGTCATGTGCAGCTTCTTCCCGAGTTAAACTGCCCTCTGTGAGAAGGAAACGTGCACTGCTATTACTGCCAAGCGCCCTGTACCAGTCTCTGTGCAATGCTAGCTTGCACTGCCCACCCAGTACTTTATTCGATTTTAGAAATAAAAAGCATGAAAAGTTCAACAATCCATGACACGCTTCAAAATCAACCTCGATATCAACAGTTTAAAAACTATCCTCGATATCAACAGTTTAAAAATAACATAGAATAAATACACAGTTAAAAAGGTCCTACGAGGATATAAAAGATGACCAATGTCCTACACTCCAATGGGGGTTTAATCACAGCGGTTTCTCAACTTAACAGCGATTTAAAAAAAACTATGGACGCTGAAAATGTCTCCCGAAAGCATTTGCAAGTATATGAGTGGAGGGTGAACCTGAGTAAAGTTAGCCTTTTCAGTACGGGGAGAATATAATGTTTCCCAGGTACTTTACAGAAGCAACAAAACATCATGAATGTAGCGTATCTTGCGGAGACTTACCGTCGCAGCCACAGGACGCAAGATTAACACCCCTATTCCCCCCACTGCCGGTAGGCTAACAAGAAGGGCAATAGGTCTTGCCGGGACCTGGTGAGTAGAAATCGGTCACACTACGATTAACACACAACGAGGTAAGGTTCGGTAGAGGGCACGGTTTTCAAGAGGACCTATCGACGAACACTAGTCTTCATTAAAGCATCCTATTCACTATCCAACTGCCTCCTTCTAAAAAAAGTGTTAGTTCACCCATTTGTGGTTCTGCTTGCAGATACTTTCCGGAATCCTAAATGAATCTCCCCTACCTAAGTTCAAAAAACAGTCCCTGAAGTATTTAAACCAGGGAATGTGAAGGAAATAACCCAAGGCCAGGCAGTCCTTGATAATCTCTTTGCTCAGTTGGATCCCTGGCCTGGTCCAGATATTTAACCAAAGGGAGAGTGGTCAAAAGGCAATGATATCAGTTAGATAAGCCACTCCCAATTCTTCATGAACTGCGAAGGTTGAGGTACTTTGCTGGACACACAGAAAATGTCTTAATAAAGCATTTTCAACATTTTGCAACTCCTTCTGATTAGTGCGATTCCAAATTTCACTTACATAAACTGTTTTAGAAATTGACTTAGCCCTGTAAATCTGTAGGAGAGCACCAGTGGGTCTGCTGCCTAATTGCGTAGCAAAATTAAATACAGCGGCGTTCGCTCTGACAAGGTCCTCTTTTTTTCTGTTAACCATGGGATGCCAGCTCAAGGAGGAGTCAAACAAACAGACCCATATAAGAAAACTCCCTGGTCTTTGGCACCAGAGAATATCCAACTTAAAAAGTAATTGATTTGGTTCAATGGGGGCCTATGACCATTAAATAAGATTTATCGTTCAATGATAAATCCAACTGCTCCATAAAACAAACGAACGAGTCCCGTAAGGTCTGCAGGCCCATGGCAGTTCTGGCCACGAGTACGGCATCGTCTGCGTATAATAAAACCTGCTGCAAATTATTAACGTATAAGTTGAAAAGGAATGGGACCAAGATACAGCCCTGCCGCACCGCTCTCTGAATTTTAAAATGTCCGGTGACCTTTAGGTCTTTTGACTAACTTACTGCTGCCACCATGTCCCAGTGGAGGTCCCTAAAAAAATAAAACAATGTCCCGATTTACCCCCATAGATAATCTGCCAGAGTTTGGATTTATTTATTCGGTCAAAAGCGAATGATAGATCCATAAATGCCAGCTATCCGGAGCCAGGTCTTTCAACAGTATATTTACCTAATACTAATATAAGTTCAGCCATGGATCCACAGTCGACCTTCCGGACCGGAAGCCATACTGTGCCTCCAACAACATTTTTAGTCTCTGTCCATTCCTAGTGCCTGTTTAATAGAATGTGTCTCATCACCTTAACCACTGAGTCAAGCAGTGATTCGGGCCTGTAGCAGTCAGTACTGTCCCGATCATTCCTTTTAAAAACCGGTACAATAATTAACCTTGCCCAAGACTCTGGGGGCCCGCCTCCGCAGCGGTATTAATAACCAAGGTCAGGACAGGGACCCAAACTTCCACATCCGGAACGTAATGATTGGGGGAGCCTTGTTCTTAGAAAACCCCAATAGGCCTTTCTTGATCTCCTCAGATGAACATTTTAAGGCAGAGTTCCTTTCTAACCTGCCCGTTCCCCCACTAATTGCCGAGGATGAGGAATTATACATTTCCTCAAAATGTCCCAACCAGCTGCCTTCGGTTATTTGATCCTCCAAAGCATCACCGGTATCTGCTGCGAAAAAGGGATTATTGATGATACTCTGGAATTTGGAGCTACTCCACAGTGTGCTGGCCTCAATCAGTTCTGACAAGGCCTCCTCGTTAATGATGTTCTTCCATCTAGTAAGTTCTTGTTGGAACAGACTATGACTATTCCAAACTAAGGTGGGATCCCTTGGTTTGGCCCTCAGAGCTCTCTTCAGGTTTCTCAAGGCCAGGGAGCAACCCGAGTCAAACCAACTAAGCAACATACTCGGTTGCCGCGGGCTGGTACTGTCAGTGTTTCTGAAATGGTATTGGAAATCTCAGAGAAGGCCTCCAGGATACTAGGTGGTGTGTTCTGTTGGGATATACAAGTCTCGAGCTCGTTCTTACTCTGGGTGTAAAGAGTGTTATCAAAAGAGTCTGGAATTATCTGGGACCACTTAAGTCTCCTACCTCCATCAATGGAGGTCCTTCTTACCCCCAACCTGAGAGAATGAGCCAACAGGGACCCACAGATTAGCACACACCAGGTTATGATCACTAGAAGGGCTTGAGGAAATTACAAACTCTGAAATAAAAGAATAGAAGGATGTAGAAACAAAGATAAAATCATTAAAAAGACTCACACCCCCTCCGTGTAAAAGTGAGGTCAATTTCCTTTTCTCGGGGGCAACTTACACATTGCTGAAACTAGATTAAATTAAATTAAAATGGTGTTAAGACTTGTTCCCTGTTGGGCATGTGCATACCAGTCATGTGGAAGCATCCTAGAGCCTGCACTCCTTCATCCCTCGGATCCCCACGTAAATGAACATTAAAATCACAAACTACCGTAATATATGCACTAGACACATTGAATCCTTCCGGATTTCTCAAAAATGAAACCTATACATGAATGTTGGTAATCCCTGGGGGAGCAAGAGATGGCATTATAAAAATTAAACAGGAGAAATTGACTCGATCCCAGGGAGAATAGAAGAGCTTGCAAAGTAGGAACTTCAGTAGGTAGAACCTTAAGGCTACAACCTTAAGGCCACAACGGATTGCTGGGGACACAAAAATGTTTAATCCCCCCCATTGATCTCACCCCCTCGCGTCGGCTACAGGCAGAAATACAGTCATGGAACCATCCAAAAAAAGAGCGATTTGTAATTGCCCATGTCTCCTGGAGACAGATCACATCAAAACCTTAAAAAAAGGTCAACCAAGTAGGGTCACTGTACTTGCCAGAATATTCCAACTGATAAGGTTACACTATTTATGGCCTGAAGAAATAGGAGCCTGGGGAGTTGGGTCTTGAAGTGCCATATGAACCTCTTCTAGAGAGTTAGTCCCGGGCAGTCAATCACAGCCATCCAGGGTTGATAAGGGGGCAAACTATTCGAGAGCATGATGTCTGGGGCGACCTTTTGCCAGATACCCTGAGGTCCCGGTGTTTGCCTATGGCCAGGTTGTGATGGGTAACACAATGGTCTGTAGAAGAACCCCAAGGGGAGAGTGACAATATTAGAGATAAACCCACTAGGGGCAGAGTGCCTAGCAGATGCAAGAATTCGCTCCGCTACGTGAGGCCTGTTGAAATTGATGATGCTACAGGCTCCCGAAAATGATTTCTTGACCCTGCCAGCCCAGTTCACTCTTCGTACCATAATAATATAACTTGTCACCCCAGCCCGCAGTGTGGTATTTAAGTTCAGGAAGTGCAAATCTTTATTTTGAAGTTGATCAAAGTCTTTCCTGGCACCTGATGAAAGGATAGAAAGGTTCCCAAGCACTACCACGTAAGGAGTAGATTGGGGAGGAAGATTAAAAGTAACCAGTCTGCGGCAAGGAAAACGCATGACACAATTGCGTGGCCTGTTAACACCACCTTCAGAAGGGCAAGTAGATGAGATCTTGTTCCTACCTGCCCCCTCCCCACAGTGTACACCAGCACTTAATGATTGAGGAATTGTGTTTGGCCTTGTGAGGTGGGCATGGGGTCTAGGAGTAGCACCAGAACTCTGAAATATTTTGTTTGTTAGGTAAAGCTAAGCAAAAAAAACATATATCTTCGTTCTAGAAGAGCTAAAAAAAAAAAAAAGTGGCTTCCCGTTCCTATTGGATACTGGGTAAAATGGAGTACTTTTAAGATAGTCAGAAATTCTGCCAGCAGGTAGCGGACAATGCAATCATGTAAATGCTATGCTGAAGAACATTCAGTTTGAGTTCTGTGCCAATTATTTTATTTTATTTAGGATTTTGTAAATAGCTACTAGCCACCAGCGGGTGGCTATCACTGTACCCATTATCAATCCCTTTAATGATGACTCTTGCATACATTTCATCTGTGTCATGGAGCAGTTTATTCCTGAATTTGGCAACAAGCAATATACGCACAGAGGTTCAGTTTGGCAAAATCCCTGCGAAAATGGAGTTGGAGAACACAGATTTTATTAACGAAAAACACATGCGGTCTTTTCAAAACAATGACTGTAAAAAGTACTCCTGCCGTCTTAGTGGGAGCAGTTTCGACAAAGCGATCTCCACCTAGCCAAAATGAATTTCTTGAATCTACAAGCAGTCACCTGCTGCACTCCTCATGGCCAGCTTAGCTCGGACCCCAAATTTCTAACTAACATAAGAGATTCTGTGTTGTACTTTTAATTACAAGTGTCAAGTTCACCATATTGATTTCTAACTTAATAGAAAAGTAAAACGGTGATATCAGTGTAAAAAACAGAAGTCTCTCGTACCTGGACATGAACTCCACCAGTCTCTGATAGAAGAATCGCCCTGCAACAAGACAGACAGGTTTTCAAGTCAACAGCAGTCTTCTTACCATGTACAGCACGTCACACATGACCATGCAGAGTTGTCCAGTCTGTGGAGCAGGAGACAATAAGCCTATTATAGACACCAGAACAATACTCAACAAACATTGGAAATGCAATAGGTCTCGCATTTGCTTGAGCTATCGGTGTTGTAAATGACGTATTTTACCCATCTGTTATGGAGAGTATGTATGTGGTGTGTAGTGGAATTATGTGGGTTGGATTGGAATTGTTAGTTGTCAAATTTCGTGTTGTGTATTTGAGTGGTGGGGATTTTTGTAGTGGAATTATGTGGCATGATGTGCAGTGGAAAGAACTGAGGCGGCTGCCCGTTGGTAACTGGTCCCCCCCTCGTTGCCCATAAGGCATGCCCACAGTGTCTGCTGTTGGGCCGCATAGTTGTTACAGAGAAGTCATGGTTTGGATGGGAGCTAGATGGAGTTTCTAGGTCCTGTTCTTGGGGAGGTGGGGGAGGGGGGTGTTTGGAATTGTTGGGGACATGTTGGGGAGGGATCCTTACCGGCGAAATAGCGGAGGTCTGTTCTCGATTCAGCAGGATGCTATGGGAGAATGGCTGATTTAACAAGATTGAGATGTATGACCTGGAATGTGAGGGGGCTTCACACTATGACGCGGCGACATAAGGACCATGCCTACTTAATCCGTAGGGGGATACACATTGCACTACTCCAAGAAACACATTTAACAAGGGCGGAAGGGATAGCGCTGCAGCGTAGATGGAGGGGCCAGATATTCAACACCACCTACTCTGCATTTGCTCGAGGGGCGCTGATCTGGATCAGGGCGGGAGTCCCGTTCCAAGTAGTTAGGCAAGTGGTTGATCCTGAGGGTAGGCACGTGGCTGTTGAGGGGAAGCTAAGGGGGAAAGACATCGCCTTTTGCAGCCTATACGCGCCCAATGTTGACCAGCTGGGCTTTCTGGCGAAGATATCTGGAGCGTTGGCCCACTACTTGGCGGGCCCGCTGGTGATGGGTGGGGATTTTAACTCTGTTGTAGATGTTTCCCTAGATAGATCTCACCCTCCGCTGGCGGACTCCCCGGTGCATCGCCTAACCAAAGGCAGACTAGATTGGCATGCGCGTTGGGGACTGATAGATGCTTGGCGTGCGCAGCACCCGGGAGACCGAGACTACTCTTATTTTTCTGGCATGCATGAACTGCATGTTCGATTAGACGCGATACTATGTTCCCCGACAGTAATGCCTGCTATAGTGCACACTGAGTATCGAGATCAGATATCGAGAACGATATCTGATCATAACCCCCTGTTAGTCAGAATGGATTGGATGGCCGGAGTCTTGTGCGTTCCTACCTGGAAACTGAGACCCGAAGTGTTAAATGACCCACTGTTCCATGCAGCGCTAGAAGAGGGCATAACACAGTACTTTGAGGAAAATGCGGGCACAGCTGCGACGAGGGCGACGGAATGGGATGCCTTTAAGGTTGTCATCTGGGGGCTCTGCATAGGGAAACATGCGGGAATAAGGAAAACGCTCCTGGATGATCTGAACAAAGCGGACTCCAGCCTGCGAGAGGCAGAGATAGCGAGGCCTGGCCACCCTGAGCTTCAGGAAGTGGTTACTGCAGCTAAAGAAGCGGTGGCAGTGGAAGTGGAGCGCTTGCGCAGCTTTGACCATAGAGGCTATGTGATGAGGGTCCATGCTGAGGGAGATAAGGCGGGGACATTGTTGGCGTGGTTAGCCAACCCCACAAAGCGGAGTTCCCCTATCCTGGCTTTAGAGACGGAGGAAGGGGGAATGGTTTACACCCAAACCGAAATTATGCAGTGCTTCAAGCTCTATTACGAGACACTCTACAAAAGTAGATTGGAAGACGGGGACCCTGCAATCAACGCTTTCTTAGATGAGTTGCCATTGCCAGGACTGGACCACGAACAGGCGAAGGAACTGGGGAAAGACATAGAGCCGGGAGAAATTCGAGATGCCATCAAGCGCATGGCTCGCAACAAAACACCGGGCCTAGACAGCTTGCCCATAGAATTTTATGGGAAATACGCTGACTTGCTAGTACCGCGGCTTCAAGATGTCTATAAAGAAGCTAGAGAGTTGGGACGACTACCCCAATCAATGCGCGAAGCGCTGGTGATCCCACTGTTGAAGCCAGGGAGGGAGAGTGAGAACGTGGCCTCCTATAGACCTCTATCGATGTTAACCACCGACTATAAAATATAAGTAGCATACTGGCGGCCCGATTACTGCGATACATGACCACGCTGGTTCATGAAGACCAAGCGGGGTTCATACCGACGCGCAACACTACTGCGAACATCAGGAGGCTAGTGCGACTATTAGATGATGATCACCCAGAAGCACTACAGCCAATGATACTCTCAGTGGACATTGAAAAGGCTTTTGATAGCTTAGAATGGGGGTATTTGTATACGGTATTGCGACAGTTTCGATTGGGAGAGGGCTTCCTACAATGGACATCAGGATTATACACTTCAGCCGTGGCTAGAGTGAGAGCGGGCTCCTTGATCTCACCGAAGTATCTAGTGGAACGAGGGACGAGGCAGGGATGCCCGCTCTCCCCATTATTGTTCGCCTTGGCGGTGGAGCCCCTTGCGGCTAAAATTCGAACAGGTCAACACTACGGGGGGCTGGGTAGCAGGGACGGATGGCACCATATCTCGCTTTATGCTGATGACTTATTAATATTCCTCGAAGACGCCGATAGAGCAATGGCAGGAGCGGAGAGCTTACTCTCCGCTTTTGGAGACGTTTCGGGCCTGAGAGTTAATTGGTCTAAGACATGCCTGTTCCCGGTGAGACAAGGAGAACCTAGACCGGCCATGACTCGTGCGGTGCGATGGGAACCTACCTGCCTGAACTACCTCGGGGTACACATCTATCACACGACGGCGGATATGCTGGAGGGGAATGTGGGCCGCAGTGTGAGAGCGCCGAGAGGGAATATGGCCTTTTGGGCCACCCTTCCCTTGTCGGTGACAGGCCGCATATCCCTTTTGAAAATGGTGGCTCTCCCTAGTTTACTATACTATTTTAGGACGTTGCCGGTGTGGATCCCCAGCTCCACTTTTAGATTACTGAAATCGATGGTGGTATCTTTTCTCTGGGGCGCGGGTAGGCGTAGAGTGGCGCAGGCAACGCTTATACGACCCAAGGCAGAAGGGGGACTGGCGGTCCCAGACTTTGAATTATACTATTTAGCAGCTCAATTGCAGATCTTCACCCAAAATGTGGCGCGAGTATTCCGGGGACCGGAATCCGGGAGGGAAGGGGGAACGCCGCGCCATGTCCTTTCATAGATCGCCTTGCAGCAGAAACTGGAGCCTAGGGACCTCCTCACAGAGGAGATGACTTTCAGACTCTGCTGGAATTGGTCCCAGCGCCGGGCGGGAGTGTTGCATCCGTATGCGCCGGAGATGCCGCTGGGGATACTAACGGCATTACCGCACGGCGGAGATTGGTCGCAATTACAGCTCTGGGAAGAAGCGGGACTACAGGTGGTGGGGGATCTGTATGAAGACGGGTGTGGTGAAATGAAGTGCTCAGAGTACGTGTTCCGTATTGTTTGGTGTACACGCCTTACTCTATTATTTCTGCGTCTTTTTACTGTTGATATCACTGGATATTTAATAAAACAGTTGTCCCGTGGTAATCTATTTTAACTCACATTTTTCACACACTGCACTTCATTTCACCACACCATAGGCAGCTTCCTTCTATTTGGGTAGTGTTTTCCCCCCTTGTTGGATAGTTAAAAACATCCCTGAGCTCCTCCTTTTTTAAGTAATTAAAGGAGTAGTAGCTCTTTAACCACACCAGGTGTGGTTAACGGGAGGTCCCAGATGATGAAGCATGCCACCTCGGTGGGTGATGGGACTTGGTCCTTGTAGATAGGATCCTCTACTGGGGTATGCAAACTGGTTTCTAGGTTTCATCGGTAGGTAGATCTCCTTAGACCCACGGGCTCTTTTGCTGTTCTAGTTCTGATATTTGGGGATTTGCCCGTGCTGGTCTTTAAATTCCCTTAGACCCTCCATCCATTGTGTATTTATTAGAAACCAGTAATACCAAATCGATGTGGGTTTTATTAGGGAATGTAGCCTGCACACTCGAGTACTTAATATTAGCACAGTTAACTAAATTGAGGTAGAATCCTAGTTCATGGCCCCATGTTAATTTGATAACAGATATCAAGTCAGGAGTACATGAAAAGGTATTAAAAAAAAGAAACATACATATTTTCAGAATTTCTGTACAGCTTGAGAAATCTATTTGTACAAGCCGGCCCTCTATTTCCCTGACTGGCTGGCTGGTAGAACACTCTTAACATGACATTTGTCAGATTTAAAACAATTCTTGTGCAGAAAATAGTCACTCCTTTCAGTTTCCCTCACGCAGGAACATGCCCCTGCAAAGGCTTGAGCTCAATTTGTGTTCCTCTGAGTCTCCTTGGGAAGTGTGGGGGTACAAAACATGGAAGGGATTTATTTGGGGCCTGAATGGCCATAGGTGATAAACTGGGTGCAAATCATTTTGGAAATTCGTAGAGCTACTGCAAGTGAAACACCGGTTTCAGGTACCTGCAGTTTAGCAGCAGTATGAGCCCTAGCTGCATAGAAACACACCACAACCATATATCCACATCTACACATTATAAGGTTTCTATCACTGAGTACATGATCACACTACCCGGACTGTCAGGCCAGTAGAATGTAAAAATATGAAATGTGTCAGATGTTTAGTATTTTGTTTTTTAAAACATGGTAATTGCCACCAGTCTCTCTTGTGCAGGAACTTATCCCTGCCAAGGCTGGACACCAACTGATCTTCATCTGGATCTTCTGAGGGTGGGAATGCCCGAAATGTATAGATCCCTGGGCTGTTAGGAGCCATAGCACAACCATACATGTTCAACATCTACATAACCTATAGCTTCTATCACTGGATGCCAGACCTACATTCCACTAATTGGCTGAGGAGTAGAATGCTCTGAACATGACGTTTTTCAGAATATAAACATTGTATTTATTTTCAAGAAAATGATAATTCCCTTGAGTTCCGCTAGCACAGAAGCATATCCCTGCCAAGGCTAGACTTCAATCTGTATGTGTCTGTGTCTCCTAAGAGTTGGGGTGCCACACTTATATGGGCTTCTTATAGGTTTGGGTGCCCACAGGAGATAAACTGGGAGCAGTGCATCTAAGAAAATTGAAACGCCATAGAGAAATAGACCAGCTTGGATACCTGTCTTTTGGTCGCAGGCATCTCCCTTGGAAGGAATCATCTACGCAACCTAAATTTTCTAGTGCTTAGTGCTAGACCTCCCACACCAAGATTGGCTGAGTAGGAGACTGCGCTGAACATGACATTTGAAAAGTTCTTAGCATTTTCTTCTAAAACACTGTAATATCATCCAGTTTCCCTCAAGGAGGAACAAATCCCTGCCGAAGCTTGACCCCCATCAGTGTTCACCCTGGTTTCCTGTGTGTGGTGGTACCAGACATACACTGGTTTTCAGTTGGTTTAAGCAGGGATCCTCATACCAAACAAAAAGGAATTTTTTGATAGGGTAGCTTTCTTACGGAATATATGTAGTATTTGGGTCCAGGGTTGGCTGGCACCTCGGGGAAATCTACCAACCCCAGACATTTTTAAAAATTAAAGCACCGACAGAATCCAGGGTAATGTGGCTATCATGAAACCAAATAAGAATGAAGATCCTTAATGCCTTTCCAATATCAATTTGTGGATTACAACAAAATCACAATTTCTTCTCTAATCTGTGACAGAAAACGTAAGAACATCAGCAAAAGACAAAAGTCTTACCCTACAGTGTTCCCACACATCTCTTCATAAATAGTACCCTAAAAGGGGGAGTGGGCATATAGACAGGAATAGGCCAACACTTAACTATGTGAAGACAACATTAACAGTACATCAACTTGACATGGCCACAGTTTTGGCGTGGGCCTGTCACCTATCACAGGCCCAACCATACATGTGAGCTAACGTTTTTATCGGCAGACGTGCGGGAACATTGGCTATGGGACCTTTGATGTTCATTGCAATGTCCAGAACTTTCCGTAACAGAAATATGAGGGAGATCTGTTTTTTCAACCAAAGTTGGACGTTTGCAGGCCATTTCTTATAAGTGGTGGCATTCACACAAGCAACATTACTAAGATTACCCCAAAAGTGGTGGGATTTGAAATGCGTGAGGTGGTTAGTTTTACCCTGGTGCCAGACGGCCTAGGCTCAAATACCGCAGTTACTCACATTAAAAAAAGTAGCCTAATTCCAAGCTTTCTTGTGTGCTTTCCATCGGTTCCTGAAACCTATTCTGACTCAGTGATGGGTCCACCCTCAGTTAAGGGGTACATTTTTAACTAGGCGAAGTGTAGGAAAGAAAAGTGACATGTCATTTGCTAATTTTACTGTTTGTGGCACTGAACCACTTTTCAAAAACTTTTTTCAGAAGCCTTCCTCAAAATTACCTAGCATTATGGGTAATCGAGGGTGGTTCAAATAATGCCCTATCCCTAAACTTGTATTCTTGGGAACATTTGACAAATGCATAGTTATTCACCACTATGTACTCTTTATAGAGTTTTTATTATCAATTGATGCATGGTCAGTACAAAGTGAAAAACCAATGTAAGGCACAGCTCGATTGGCAGCTCTTGCTAGCTGAGGCTTTAAACAAACAAAAAATACTACATATGTCTGCGACACCCAATTTTGTGCTCCAGCAAGCGCCCATAAACTTACTAGACTTTTTAATTGGCTAAGAAGAAAGACAAAAACATATAGATCTTTGCTGGGGCACAGGTGAACTTTCTTTTAAGTTCTGCTTCCACACGAACACAGAGGTCAGGTGCCGAGGACTGCATTGCTTGATCTACTCAAAGACACTGGACTGTCTGACAGCAGAGAGCCTTTCATTGTGAGTGCACCGTGAGGACGTCATCAATGCAGCCCCTTCTCTTGTCCACGGCTACGGCCCACGACCTTGGTAATGGAAGCCCCTCAGCTACCAGATACCATGAGTAGGACTTGCCAACCTTCTTCCCTGCAAGCCTGTTTGGAAGTATTGTGTGTGGCTGTGCCAGGAGTTGATGGGTGGAGGGCCAGAAGACGTTAATCACACAGAGCCCACTGCCCATTTCAGGAATGGTCAGGCTGTAAGTCTTGGATCAGTACAAGCAGGATTTAAACATCACTTCATGCTATTTGTTCTCAAGCGTACTCATGGATTCCAAAAGGGGTGTTCCAATTACCCCAATTCCTTTTGTTTGGGAAGGACAGAGTGCAATAACTTACACCTCCATGGGAACTTCATCTCCAAAATTCTTAATTACAACACCTGTGTTGCCCTTGCTGATCTAACAATGTCCCTACCTGATAAACAGATCCTACCCCTTACTGTTCATCTTGCTTCTGTCGCACATGGACTGTTATGCGAGATCGGAAACAGCATCTTTCTTATGGGACAGAGCGAATGCAATGTGCATTTATAATCCCAACAATAATCATAACAACCCAACTCCCATGACACTGTTGTCTCAAGTTGAGATCTCAACAAGAATCTTCCCCTCTGGTGTACTGTTTACTCGCAGTGGTAGATATGCTCAAACTGGGACAGACTATTACTGGCATCACTATGACTGTCAATCAATCTTATGTGTGCCCAAATTAAGACTAGTCTGGTTCCTCTTTTCCTGCTTTTGTTGTGCTCACCATTAGACATTTTGCAACACAACCTCCTACTCTACATAGGAAGCAGTCCAGGGACACTTCAGACACTACCCGATAGAGTGCCATTCTGATCCCAAGCTACAGAATAGGACGATCCACCTATGAGATACGTTGTAAATACGTGGTAAATGTTTTCAAGGGGAAAGCTAAATTAGTTAGAGGCCTAACAAACTGTGATTTTATACAACCGAATGGCCCTAGACTGTGTCCTGGCTGCTAAGGGTGTTGTATGCATTATACTTCCAACCCAATTGCCTCTGTAGTTATTCATGAACAGATTAGGAAACTATGTGAAACTGTCAAAGACCTGCACACTATGGATGAGAACTTAGGTTCTGAAGAATGCGACTGGGAACATGAGGAAAATCACTTTAAGAAGAGGTTAAAAAATACTGCAAGTATTGTTTTATCGTTATTGTTGTCCTGCTGATCTACTCGTTTGTGTAGCCTCTACTGCAAGCACCAGCAGAGTCAAGGTTACTTGCCAATAATACCGTTTTTTTTGTTTTGTTGAAAATTTGTTTTTATTTTGTAACAAAGAAAACAATCGGTACTCAGTTAGAACATTACATTTGATATGCATTTCGTTACACACATGTATACAGTTATAGCAGTTCTTGAATTGTTCTGTCTTTTGTAGTTCACCAAAAAAATTTCAAAGCACAACCTTAAATGAGCATCATATGTAGTACACAGTCTTCCCACTGAATCACCGCTCAGTCACTAATGTTCGATATTGTATTGTGTCTTCCTGAGGGGCCTCATATATTACCGCGGTAGGTGTTCCATTTTTTGGGGCATCCCCTGTGTACATACACTGCTTTTTCGGTCACCATTGATGTGTCCATATCCTGGCACCATTTGTGCAGGGTCGGGGTCTGTCTGGCTCCCCAGTTAAGAGCTATGTTTCTTTTGGATAATACCGGTTTTAAAGTCTTTGATGATGGCGGTATTGATGAGAAGTCTGATTATAGTACCTTGGTAAGTTGCAAAGGTGGTATTGAGTATGTAGTATATAGAATAATTATATCGAAGTGCCCTAGGTTGCACAGTAAAATAGAGCCGGAAGAATGGATTGTAAAAATCTGAGTCTTGGAATAACTATAACCAGCTGCAGCCACCTTTTCTTGCTCATGATAACATTGCTTAACATGTGCCCATCTTTGAGGCGTGCTGAATTTTGTTACACGAGACATGAAGTTATGAATTAGCTTGTTCATGTGGTTTACATGTTTCATACTCGTAAAGGCAATTTTCTATTTCATGTGAACTCAATTAAGGCACCTGCTTGTAAACTTGGTGAGAATTCTGGCATGAGATAAATACAAGAAACTGGGACGAACCGTGACGGCGATGGCATTCTGGAGCACACTTGCCCTCTCGGTAACCGGCCGAATAGCGCTTGTCAAAATGGTAGTGCTGCCCCGTCTGTTGTACTACTTTGCCAACCTGCCGGTGTACATACCGGCGTCTTTCTTCACGCCCTTTACGCGCTCCCTCCGCGACTTTATATGGGGAGCAGCGCGCCACAGGGTCGCGCTGCCCAAACTGTGTATCCCCGTAGGCCAGGGCGGGCTCAGGATGCCATGTTTTGAACATTCCTATCTGGCAGCGCAGCTGCAATGGGTGGCCCGGTGGCTGGCGGACAGATGCCACGAGAACACTGCGACGGCGGAGAACCCTCCGCTGGCGTTGGCTGAGCTCCTTAGAATCTTTCATCCGACGGCGGGTGCGCTACGGCCCAAGCCGCTGCTGTTAGTGGTAGCGTGTAAATGCTACCGTAGAAGTCTCCGGCTTACCAGGGCCAGGCTCCCATACGCTCCGGCTATCCCTCTGGAGGGCTCCCCTTGCGGGCGAGGCACGCATGGGGCTGCAGAATTGAGGGATTGGCATGCGGCTGATATCCACACTCTGGAGGACCTATACCATGAGGGGGGCATTCTGCCGTTCGCGACCCTTGCGGAGGAGACGGGGCTGGCGCAGGGCCAGTTTCTCCGCCATCGGGCACTGATCGAGACGATGGTAGGTCACTGGGGTGACTTGCGGGAAGAACCGGAGCAGCACTTAGTGATGCAATACCTTCATGTCATGGGTCGAGGGGGACACCTGATCAAATGGTTCGCCGCAGCCTTGCGGGCGCATGCGGCGCCGAGCCTAGGGGCATTGCGCGAGAAATGGGAGGGGGACCTTGCCCGCCCTATGGTAGATAAAGAATGGGAGAGGGTGCTGCAGGGGCCGAGGAGGGTACCTAGAAATATGAGATTCCGCCAAATACAGTTTTTCATCCTGCACAGGGCCTACCTTACGCCGGCTGCCATTAACAGATATTTCCATCGCGTGGATGCATGCTGCCCCCGTTGTGCGGAGGTTCATGCCGACCTGCTTCACATGCTGTGGGGCTGCCCGGAACTGCAGGCATACTGGCAGGCGATACATGGGGCGCTCCGCAGGTGCACGGGGCGGGAGATTCCCTCTGAGTGGACCACTTACTTGTTGCACCTCTTTCATAGGCCGCCCCCGGCTAAGGTTGCCTCTCGTTTTATAGATCTGGGGATCATAGTGGCGAAGCGACTTATCACCAAGCGCTGGAAGGCGGACGCTGCGCCGCATGTGCGGGCATGGCGAGGCTCTTTTCTGGTCTGGGCAAAGGCGTAGGAGGCGGCACTTCGGCGGGAGGAGACACTGGGCCTGCATGCAAGTATGAGTAGCAACCCTACACACTTTCCTACTCCCTGCTGACGAGAGGCAACTACCTCGAAACACGTGTCCAGGGATGGCTAACGCTACTCATACTTGCATGCATTACACGGGCATAGGCGTACTCGCCGACGCTGACCTCAGGGACCATTTTTCATTGGGGTAACACGCTTGGTAGGTGGAGCAGTGTGCGACCAATTAGACTTCTTTATTTTCAGGCTCCCTTGAGCCGGTGGAGCCGACGGGCTCATGGTTACGCACCTGCGCGCTACGAGAGGTACTTTACCTGATAACGATTTTAGCAGCTTACACAGCAACCCTACACACTTTCCTACTCCCTGTTGACGAGAGGCAACTACCTCGAAACACGTGTCCAGGGATGGCTAACTCTACTCATACTTGCATGCATTACACGGGCATAGGCGTACTCGCCGACGCTGACCTCAGGGACCATTTTTCATTGGGGTAACACGCTTGGTAGGTGGAGCAGTGTGCGACCAATTAGACTTAACTTTATTTTCAGGCTCCCTTGAGCCGGTGGAGCCGACGGGCTCATGGTTACGCACCTGCGCGCTACGAGAGGTACTTTACCTGATAACGATTTTAGCAGCTTACACAGCAACCCTACACACTTTCCTACTCCCTGCTGACGAGAGGCAACTACCTCGAAACACGTGTCCAGGGATGGCTAACGCTACTCATACTTGCATGCATTACACGGGCATAGGCGTACTCGCCGACGCTGACCTCAGGGACCATTTTTCATTGGGGTAACACGCTTGGTAGGTGGAGCAGTGTGCGACCAATTAGACTTAATAGTAAGAAAACAGGTTCATTGCTCCCTGAGTAAGCTAAAGAGAAGCAGACAGAAACCCAGTGAAATCACTACCTAAACGCTCACGACGCATCACAGACTTAACTCAAACCAAATTAAATCAATAACAACCAATTTCTTCCATCAGATCGATTCAACCCCTAAATTAAGTTATACACAAACAAAGGAACACCTCTGATTGTCTCTATAGAAAGAGGCTCATGATACATGGGTGAAGTATCAAAGAATGCTACAGTCCAAATAATCCCAATCAATACATTTAATGCAACTATATTGAAAGGGCCATCCAGTAGGTGATGTCACAGTACATGTTGAAGTTGGAGTAGACATCATCGAACAAGGCAATGTTCTAGAATGCCAATTGCTGTTGATTATTAGCAATACAGGCTGGTTTAAGAGGAAGCCTTTTTTCTCTCCACACTGAAATGCTCCTTTACATCTTTAATGCCCTGCGGAAGCAATGTTTAAAGGTCCTACAGATGATATGTGGTGTGAAGTAGAGAGGGGGGTTTACTGCTCAGTCTACAGTAGAACCACAGAGAAGAATAGGTGTGGATAGCCCATGTCTGCTTACTCTCTCGTATGCACATGTCGTATCACTGAGAAAAATTGTAAGCAAACTAGGACATATTACAAAGTAATAAAAGACTACTCACAATATAAGATTATTTTCCTGATCTGACATACTCTTGCTCATCCCTGATGTCTTACGTACTGTACACAGAATGCCTACAATTTACTCATTGGTAATATATTTATTCAAACAGAACTACACGCTTGTCTAATGGGATCAAAAGAGAAATATGTGCAGTAGAGTCATATGAGAAATCCTGTGAGCAAGAAAGTAAAACAATTTACATAATGTCGTTTTCAACCCGTCAGTTATCTCCTCAGAAAACAGGCAATATGCTGGATGAGATCAATCTGTAAATGACAGAATGTTACACACCATGGCTGATTTTATCATGTTGATTTATTACACAGTCTTAGATGTGTCACCTGATATTTCAGCAATGGGTCGCCAATTGTCGTAGTGGTATCTAAGAGTAGTTTTTAAAGCCAAGCAACAGTCTTCAACTTAACTGAACGATTTTCCCTTTTAAGGTAGTCTCCCAGCATTGGTGATAAGTGTTGGATCAATTATCCTACGCACCACGCATGGGTGCCTAAAAGAACAAACAACTGGGTCGAAGTCTAGTTCCAAGTATGCAGATGGCACTAAATTTGCTTTAAAGTCCTATCAGGAATTTCATGCCCCAGCACAAAGACTGAATCGCCACTTTCCAGGCATATACAAGCAAGGTGTACCTGTTGTAATTTATCAATGAGCAAGTTTTTGTATAGTATCCTGGTAGTGACTTAATAGCCTGTTTACATTCCAATTCATGAGCACTCCATGATGTAAGAGTTAATGTCGAGATCGGGAGGAAAGAGAAGAAGCTGACCCAAGACAGCTCATTCCTTGAAGTGATAGGGACTGACGCGCACTAGTCTCCCAGCGTGATGCAATGTCGTAAGGCTCTTCCATATGTTCACTTGGTATCGGATTCCAGTTTATGAATTTACAGGCCACTTCAATTAGTTTCACGAAGCAACAATCATTTCTCGATGCAGTGTTGTGGGACCAGGACAATTTGCCTGGTCTCTCACAGGTCACTGAGAGGCACGGAAACTGTCTTCCCAGTGTTATATATACTGTAAGTTTCACCATTGTCAATTCTATTTATATTTAAGGCGCTTGGGATTTACTAGTCATTTTTTTAGTCTAGGCTATCTGTGTTCATTTGGTCATGGCTTCAAGCAGCGCACCGAATTTAACCCCACCTCAATCTTTTACTCCAACCTCAAGAGGGAACTCACTTTAATGGCAAGAGTGGAAAGAATACTTTCTAAAGTAAAATTCTACTCTAGGGGCCTCATGTAGGAAGCCAAATACCGGTCGGTAACGGCCGAAATTCGGTAAATATCCCGTTACCGAGTCATGAGTGTATAAAATTGTGTGGTTACCTTAGAAGATGGGAAGTGTTGCAACAAAGAAAGATTCTCAACTGTCTCTTATGATCTTGTAAGGGTACTGAGTGAAGATTAATCTGAGCTGGGTGACCATCCTGGATGCCTAGCCAACAATTCACCTTCTGTATTGTGTGTTTAGTGAAGATCGAGGAATCGTTTTCCTTCAAGTGAATTGGAGGATTGTAACATGTAATCTGGAGCATTACATCATGTAATAATGTTTGATGATACATGTTGGATTTGTGGGTGTTCGTGCCTCGTGTCGTCATTTCCGTGTTTCTGTTCATGTGAGTATGTGTGTGGGGCATTAAGGGTGGTGGTGATGTGTGTTTTATGTGCAGGGATTCTGTTTGGGGACTTGTGTATTATGTATGATATGGAGTTAAAAGGCAAAAGATGTATTGGATTTACCCATGCTGTTTTGGAAGGTTGGTTATAGAATGCCTTTCAAAGCTGGGAGGGCAGTTGCTGGTTACCCGCTTTCCTGCCCGACGTGTTCTTGGATGCTCATTAAATCTTTCACATATGATGGCGCCTTCTTGCATCCTTTTACACGCCTTTAACTTGCTTGCTACCAACTTATCCTGTTTTTTTTGTGATGGCCATTCAACAGAAACAATCTTGGGAATATCAGTAAAAACCCTGATTGTAGCTCACCTGGATGGGGCCCACTCTCTGGCATCCCAGAAACAGATTTTATACCTTTGAAAAGAGTTATTCATTCCACTGCCCAACTGAGCAAAAGACTAAGGAAGTTTCAAAGAACCTCACAACAATCAAGTAACTCCACTGGCACCAACTAAAAGCCCCCACCAACTTGTAAGTCGGCTGCATAACCTACAACAAGCAAGAATCCAACCACATCAGCCAAGCAAGATCATCAACTCTAGTGGACAATGTAACACCTGTAGTTGCAAACTAATCAGGCTCAAGACAAGAACATGCAGGAAGGACGCCAGGTCTTCTCTTGTTCAGCTCTCTAATGATATTCGGCAAGTTCAATTACTTATGCATTTTAGGAAGAGGAAGGAATTAAATACCTTACTCTTCAAGCAACACCCCACCCACTTGAAAATCTTTGGTTGATGGACCGCCAGCTGGGAGCCTCCATCTTGACCTGCTTGAGTCTTATCCATCATCCCCTCTCCTCTTTTATAGAGTATGCATGTTATAATTATAGTTATTAGAATTACCACTAAGTTTATCAAGTGAAACAATAAATTAGTGGTTACTGTGACATTCAATAAACTTCTGTGCATAGCGACTTTCAGAGAAAGCAACAGGAGATATGACTAGTTAGAACACTGGAATGTTGGGACCTCCATCGAAAACAATGGAGGAGCAGCAGCCTGCAATAACCGGTATAGGTACACTGCTCTCAACATTTTAATGTTCTGATACAGAGCCTCTGCCTGTCCCATTTCCCTGCCTCTCCAAAATAAATGGAGTGGGCAGGGGAAGGCGAAGGCAGAGGGTGTACTGTAGGGCACACTGGAGCCTTCAGCCTGCATCCTCCCGTTACTCACAAAGTTACTGGAGTCTCACAAGGAGGGGGGAGAGGGAGGGAATGCTGCTCAGCTCCTGGTCTCCCTATCTCAGCTGAACGAGAAAAAACAGTTTAGCCGAGCTGAAGGAGAACCAGGGGCACACTTAAGCCCCCTTTTACAGCTATTGCAGTGACTCCTCAATAGCTAACAGCCATGGCCCTGTGTGTGCTGTTAGCTGTTGACGAATTACAGCAAAAGCTGTGAAACAAAGGGTTTGAAGCCCCAAGAGTGTCACCGCCCTCGAGCTCCGAGAAGCCTTTGTTTTTCTAATTAGAACATTCCACCCTCCCTCTTGTTGCTTGCAGCCAGCCCTCCTCCCACTATTTGTGCCCTTTTTAGGTCTCGCCTGGCTATCGCGCAAGCGATCGCTCAGCGAGACTTATCTAGGGGCTTCAGAAAATGCTCCCAAAGGCTTCCCAGGCGGATCGGGTGGTGGTTACGCGCACAACCACGCGCATTCCATTTGCCACCAGCTACTTCCTGCGCGTGCGCCGCCTCACGCATTCAGAGAGATTTAGTAAGGGGCACAAGACCTTAGGAATGCGGTTTATGGCCAGTGCATGTGAGGCATTCAAGCGCGAAGCTGGCATCTGGCATCGGACTTGAAAGCAGCAGACTGCTTTCGCCAGCGCGCGCTCGGCCTCACTTCCTGCATCCCCTCTTCCAACAATTAACTTTCGTTATAACTCACACCCCATATGCTCGTTCCCTCCCACCCTTCCTTTGATGTCCGCTTTTCTTGTTGTTTACAGACCACGCCACACACTGCTGCACGCCACACACTGCTGCACGCCACACACTGCTGCACACACTGCTGCATTACACACTGCTGCACACAGCTGCACGCTGCACACTGCTGCACATCTCACACTGCTACACGAAACACTGCTGCACGCCGCACACTGCTGCACGCCGCACACTGCTGCACGAAACACTGCTGCACGCCACACACTGCTGCACGCCACACACTGCTGCACGCCACACACTGCTGCACGCCTCACACTGCTGCATGCCGCGAACTGCTGCCCACCGCACACTGCTGCACGCCTCACACTGCTGCACGCCGCACACTGCTGCACACTGCTGCATTACTCACTGCTGCATGCTGCACGACACTGCTGCATGCCACACACTGCTGCACGCCACACACTGCTGCACACTGCTGCATTACTCACTGCTGCATGCTGAACGACACTGCTGCACGCAGCACAATGCTGCACGTCGCACACTGCTGCACGCCGCACACTGCTGCACGCCGCACACTGCTGCACGCCACACAGTGCTGCACGCCACACACTGCTACACGAAACACTGCTGCACGCCACACACTGCTGCACGCCACACACTGCTGCACGCCACACACTGCTGCACGCCGCACACTGCTGCACGCCGCACACTGCTGCACGCCACACACTGCTGCACGCCGCACACTGCTGCACGCCGCACACTGCTACACGCCGCACACTGCTACACGCCGCACACTGCTACATGAAACATTGCTACACGAAACACTGCTGCACGCCACACACTGCTACACAAAACACTGCTGCACGCCACACACTGCTGCACGCCGCACACTGCTGCACGCCGCACACTGCTGCACGCCGCACACTGCTTTTATGCGAGTTTATGCTACTGACATTGTAAATGACAATGCTTTTTATTTGTTTTAAAACCAAAACATAAATAAAAGGCATTGTAATTTTACAATGCCAATAGCTCAAACTCTTATAAATGCGAGACCTATTGCATTGCAAATGCTTGTTTGTTTTTGCACTTTTATATAGGGCCAACTCGACCTGAAGGAAGAAGAGCGCTTTTAAAGGAGCACCAGTTACATTACACAACGTCAGATTAATTATTTTTTTTTTTACGCAGGGGGGGATTTAAGTTATTTGCCCAGAATCACAGGATGTTGAGTCGACACAGACACAAAGCTGGTTCCCCAGTTGTATGTAGCTCTAGACGTAACACCACATCCTCCTGCCCGCCCTTCGTCCCTCGTGTTGTTTGCCACTACCGCTGTCCATTATGTGGAAGCCTGCCCCTGCTACAAATATTGGCAAAGCCAATAGGTTTTGCCCAGGCGCGATCTGTTGGCTTTCCCAATATTAATTTGGAACTGTTGCACAGCAGCACAAGCTGCTGGGCAATACGACCGAAAGAAAAAAAAACTAAAACTGATATGACACGTCCAGCGCTGACCTCGCCATAGTGCTGTTCTTTTTACTTCAAGCCATGATGCAACGTAGCCAGCTCTGCTGTGATTCACATCAAAATAAACATTGCAAACGCCAACAGATCTCACAGAGGCTTTGCCAATGCTTGTTCCATCAGTAAATATGGATAAAAGGATGCGATCTTTACCCTTGTGCTCACAGCCAATCACAGAAGTGAAAACAGATCCCGTGAACCTTGGGAAATGTTTGAGCACCCGCGATTGGGTGGAAACCTTGGACCGAACACTAGGCTGTGATTGCCTGGAAGGAACCCTGCGCTCAAAGACTAGAATTATGTGTCACGAGCACACATGATGGTGTCGGTTGAATGAAGCAGGCATTGTCAGGCTGAGGGATAGCAGCACTTAGCTTTTTTGCATGGTGCTGCGAGACCGCAATTCTTCCCCAGGTAAAACATTGCTTTCTGTTAACAAAGAGTGCCTGGGGCTGGGGTGGGCTGGCTGATGTCTGTCGGTGGCTGAGGAGCGTGATGACAAACAGTACTAAAGAGAGATTCTGTGACCTCTCTGGAGAAGTATATCAAGCTCTCACAATCACTGCACAACACTAATGTGACACTCTGAATAGCACACCTTCTGCACTGGTAAGAAGTCGCTGTTGGTGGGAGTTTCCAGGGCTACAATGAGGCAGAAGAAACAACCAAGCATAAATAAATAATAAAACAAAGGTTGCATTGCACTAAGAAAAAATACTTATAAAGGTTCCAAAAGTGAGACCTATTGGCTATGCCAAGCGGCCGTGAAAGTGATCGGAATCGCGATCAAACATCAAAGCGGCCGTAAAAGTGAAAGTAATCGCGGAAAAGCATGGCGCGCGCGCGCCCGCGCACATAAATTGTAGCTCTAGGCTGGCCTGGTAGCACTTTTTGGAGCCCTCTCAAAAAGTCTCGCCAGACCAGCGCATGCGCTGGGTCAGGCGAGACCAGTGGCGTCACTAGGGGGGTGCGGACCGCACCGGGTGTGGTGACACCCTCACGGGGGGTGACACCAAAGGGCCGGTCCGGTCGGTGTGTCACTGTCTGTGGTGCACTGCAACTGTCCGCCGTGCACAATGTTATTGAAACCACTCAAACCAGCAGTCCAGAATGAAACCGAAACGCAACGACGACGCGCGCAACCTAACCTTGTTCTATTCAGGAGGTGCCTGTGCGCAGCGCGCACTGTCTCCTCCTCCGCCGCGTCTGCGCGCCTTGGCAGTGACGTCACGTCGTCACTAGAGGGGTGCAGTCGGCGATGTTGTTACGGGTGGAATCCGAATCCCGCATGCGCATTGGCCCCCCCCAAGTGCGCGTGACATGCATCACGAGGGACGAGGAGGTGAGGAGGTCTCAGGTCGCCACTATAATTTAATTTTATTCCAAGGCAGCAAGGCCGACCGTCACCGAGGTAGTCCCCCCCCCCCCCCCCCCCCCCCCCTTGTCGGCAACTCAGCAGGTGAGTGGCCTACTATTGCCTATCATGTACAGCGCTCCAATACCTTCGGGTCGAGTTCGCGCTGTATAAAAGATGCAAAAAAAATCTAAAACCTGTCTTAGTTTCACTCTTATGTTTGAAGCTGTACTCCATCTGACCCCTGGAGTCAGTAGCACACACACACCTCTCAGTTCAACACCTGATGGTGTGCCCGGCCCTTTCCTTGTTCACTCTCACATCCTCTCCGGGTGCGCCCGGCCCATTCTTTCTGTGGCACAGCTTTTACTTATGGCGGTGGGGCCGGGTGGGGGCATTGATTGGAGGCTGCTGCAGCCGAGGCATGGCTGTTGTCAATGCTTGAAATCGAAAAATAGCAGTGCCCACTTGTTTCGGAGAAGTGCCGGGTAGTCTCCAATTAAAAGTGCACATTTAAAGCAATGGCTGTTGTTCGAACCCGAGCAAGATTACAGCTGGGCTGCCACCCCACCCCCTCCCACCTCTCCACTCCCTGACGAAGTGCTTTGAGGAGGAGATCCCCAGCCCCGCCCTTTTCGTTTGTAGTGCACAGGGCTGTTTCACTTATATGCTGTTCACAATGAAATATAGTAGCACAAGTCAATTCTTTATGATTCCTGCCGAGTGATTTATTTTTCTGTTTACGACCGGGTGACACCATCACATGGGGGGACACCGTAGGGGAGTGCGGAGGTATGGGGCACAGGGAGGGCGGAGCTATGGGGCACAGGGTGTCCATAGTTTTGAGACACGAGGTTGTGTAGATATGACACATGGGGGTGCAGACAGGCGCGCAACACCCATTGGACTCACAGGGCTTCAGCCCCCCCCCCCCCCGTCGTGTGTGGCAGCCCGGGATGAGACAGCTTCCCGGCGCTCACACAGCCGCACCCGAGCACTTCACAGGTCTTTAAAAGACCATTTGCATGTTAATGAGGCCTCGCTGTTGTTTCACCCCTTCTAAGAGCCCCAGCAGCTCCACTCTGCCTATGGCTTAAAAGATTCAGCCCCCCCCCCCCGAAATTTTTTCTTAGCCCCCCCCCCCCCCCGAAATTTGGCTCTAGTTGCGCCTCTGGGTGCAGATGTATGCGATACAGGGGTGCAGGGGGTATGGGGCACAGGGGGTGCGTGACACGGGCGTGCGGAGGTATGGGTCACAGCCTGGGAGTAGGGGGTGCGAAGGTACGGGGATAACGAGGTACACGGGGTGCAGGCGGAGTAGTGGGTGAGTAAAAGGCAGCGCATATAATGTGAGCCGTGACAGACAGAGGCCGTGTATAGGGGTGCTTTCAGGCGAAATGGGGAAAAAAACGAGGTACAACGGAATGCTGAGAGAGTACTAGGTTCTGGGGTGAGTTTCATGGAAGGAAGTCTACGGAGGGGTGACTGGGAAAGTAAAAAAAGGAGGGGCGAAAGTCAGTGCAAGTGGAAGCCGCGCGCGGCAGACCCCTCCCATGAGCGCTGGTGTGCCACATAAATCCTCCGTGGCGAGGATATGAATGGCTTGTCATTGTCCCCTGGCCCTCGCGGTTCCCAGAGGGGAGAAGCGCCGGTGAAACATTGCTGCGTTGTTGGCTGGTGAAGGGAGGGCAGCCCTCCGCAAATTAAGCATCTCACTGCTCCACGCAGGTTCACGGAGGGCTTCAGGTGCAACTCTCCTGTGCATAATATGATTGCTGACGTCGAGCATGGGAAATGATGTGCGGCTAGAGGCAGCCCGCAGAGCGCACCGGGCTTTCGCATTACACGCAGGTGGGGGGCACCCCTCCCCATTCATAGATCCGTAAACGCGTATTGATTATTGACTCTACAACTGAGTCAGATGCGCAGCTCCAACCCTCTTATCACAATTACGCATTATGTTTTACGTGCTGTAACTATTATATTTTTGCGGATAGCAAGGATCCATATACCCAGGTGTGTTTTATCGTAAAATATACCTTTTAGAAGGAAAGGGAGCACTTTCTTTTTGTCTCCCCTTGTGTTTGGGATACCTGCAGAAGATCGGTTCATCACAGTATGCACAGTGCCAGCATCTGCACTGTGTGCTCTCGGAGTATGCAGAGTAACCGGGGGCCATGGGGGTAGGGGGGGGGGGGGGAGCTGAGAAAATACTGGTGGAGAGAGATAAAAGGGCGGCACCACTAGTACAGTAAATGGGGTCCCCAAGGAGGGAAGGTGTAAGGTCTGTGCCACGAATTCATGGTAGGACACGAGGCACCCCGCAGACACAGTACAGAGTGACAGCAGATCTGATGAACATGCCCCCTCCCCGCCCCACAGACGCCCCCCCCCCCTTGTCCTTGGGAGCGTGGCACCCTGTCCTGGGGTGACACCATGAGTTACCGCACTGGGTGACACCAACCCTAGTGACGCCGCTGGGCGAGACCTAACAAATGACAAGGGAAATTAGTGAAACAAATTGCTGCTGTATTTTATGACCGGCGTAGGCATCCAAACAGCAAGCAGCAAAGTCATAAGTCACCAAATATACTTTTGGGCCACCAACTTTAATACACCAAAGGACACCGATTGGTTAAAGCTATACTATGCAGAAAGGTGCTGACCCAACCCACCCGCTCTCTATATTTCTTTTTTGCAGTGTTGATTACAATATTTCTCACAACAGACAATAGCAAGACATGAAATCTGCACAGCGGTGGATCAGTGATCCCCGCTACACTGAGGCACAGTACATTGACAACTGCAGATGCACATCATAGTAAAAGCATGGAAGCTGAGGCTAAACCTAGTGTAGTGGTTTTAAATTACCCATCAAGAAGCACGAAGAGGAGCTACCTTATGTTATGTGACACTTATTAAGTTTCAACACAATTTTCAGAAATGCCATCAAATCCGGAGTTTTAAGAATCAGCTGCCCATCGAATAAAATGTATGCCAATGTGATTATTTTAATTAGGCTATTTCATCGGTTTACTGATGTGCCATTTACGTACGACATTTTGACATCTCATTTTGTCACTTCCCCAAATAATGACCCTACTGAGAACTTTTCCTAGCATGCACTGTCACTTTCCGTGACATCACTAAATACCTTAGCTACTGCTCATGCCTGACAATTTGGAAAATAGGAGTTTTCAGTGGCGCTGCTGCTGTGCACAGGCTGCAGCACACACACGGTTTGCATACTGAAGGGTCACAGCAGAATGCTAGCTATGTTTATAGAAGTGTAACTAACGTGTCAGTTACTCTATAGAAGACATGTGGGTAAAACACTTTGGATCTGTGTTGAGTTGTGCTGACGCATGTGAAAACTGCTATTCTCTCCCCGAGCACAGCTTTGCCTCCCCCCACACCCTTCTCAGGGCTCGCACTTACCCGAGTGCTCTTTGTAGAAGTTCTGGGAATCGTTTCTCGTCCAGCTGAAGAGTTTGCTTCGAATGATGAGGAATCTGTTGCTCAGGATCTTTTCATGCACAGCCTGAGCCGAAAGCAGAAACAGTGGAGTTACATAAGTTGATGAAAGCAAGTGACCAATCTCAGAACAGACCACGTGAAAGGTAGCAATACCAATGACGCTTCTTAGACGTGGTGTTACAAAGGTTACAGATAACTTCTACTTACTGGATTTCAGTGGCAAAAGCACTTCAACGGCAAAATAACAGTCCTTAACGCAACTTCAACTGGAGTATGGAATACATTTTGTGGCAGTTATGTTGGATGGTAGGTAATAGCTATGTTGGACTTGGCCTTTTTCTCAGGGTCATCCCTAAACTTTTTGCCTTCACTACTCACACTTTTGCTTAATTTGCTTTTGCTGACCATAGGACTCTGTGCAGATTAGCACTGCTAACCAGTGCGAAAATGCTCGCGCTCCCTCCGTAAAACATGGTAACATTGCCTTATGTCCAATTGGCATATTTAATTTACTTATAAGTCCATAATAAAGAGATACTGTACGTACCCAGGGCCTGTAACTTTAATGCTAGTAGAGGGTCTGCAGCACTGATTGTGCGACCCACTTAAGTAGCCCTTTAAACATGTATCCGGCGTGCTATTGCAGCTTGTGTGTGCAATTTTAAAATGCCATTTCAGTCTGGCAAAATGAGCCGTTTCCCAGGCCTAAATCCTCCTTTTTAGTACATATAAGTCACCCCTTGGGTATGCACACGACAGGCCAGACGTCATGGTGAAATTTATTTAAAAAGTAGGACATGTACTTCTAAGTTCTACACGTCCTTTTAGTGAAAACCCCTTACATTTATTTTTCACTACTGCAAGGCCTACCTAACATTGGGGTTGCCTTATTACATTTTTAGAAGTGTAATTTCCAAATGGGAAAAGATAACCAGTTCATGTTAACTGTCTCTGGAATCACAAATTAAAATTCTAACTTATGGTGAAGTGGGATTTTAAATTGTTATTCTGAAAATACTACTTTTAGTAAGATGCCAGTCAGTCAAAAACTTTTATTTCGATATATCATAAAAAGACATAAGTACATAATTACAGTAAGATTAATAAAAAAATGGACATTAACATGTGATTCAATCCATCAAGAATTAAAAACATGATTTAGAAGTTAAATAGACATTTAAAACACAATTAAGAACGTTATTAAAAGAGACAAAGTAGTATCAATGGGGATATAAACACATGAAACAGCATCCCATCCCTAGACGTATCTCATACCCAAACACGCCTACGCTACAACGCTAAATTGACCTCAGTAAGAGCAATTTATAGCCTATCAATTTTTTAATTTTTTACACCTTGAATACCACATGGAAAGGAGAAATCTAGCCAACGCAAACACTATCATAGGGGTAGTATCATATTTAAGGATTCTAAATACCTCCTGATAATCCCTGAGACCCCTAGACTTACAGAGTTGGATAATCAATTTTGCTCTTGCCTTGATGTAAAGAGGGCAAAAGAGCACAACATGCAACTCTGTCCCACAAGTATCAACACATTCTGGACAAAAACTCGTTGGACAGAGCGCGCTGGCCCACCTATGGGTTAAAGCCCTCAGTGGTAAAGAACCATGTCTGAACTGGTTATATAATTTCTTGGCCAGTGGAGGCTGCATAACATCCCAAAAAAATTTCAAAGTGGGGACTGATCTTAATATCCAAAAAGGTGTTAGTAAGCCTGCCCAAGGAAGAATTTAATAATGTTTCCTTTCGATAGTGCTGAAGAGCCGCGCTCAGTGATTTTTTAGTCTGTAAAGCGCAAGACTCCTCTGGTGACGTCCACAGGTCCCCCTTACCTAAGGCATAGCAAGGTTCTTAATGAGCATTAACCATGGGATTTCCCCCGAATTCCCTCTTGACAAGAGATCACCAAGGTCCTGCCTATAGCTCACAAGCTCAGATGTTGACCAGAGACGTCTCCAGTACAGGAGTGGATGATTTAGGGCGATCTCTTCAATAGGAACCAGACCTAAGTCCCATCTCAGGGGGATTAAGGGGGTACTCATTGGTAATTTCAAGAGCCGCCTAATAAAGGTATTCCCGGTCAGAATTAGAGGGGCAATACTACAATGGCCCCAAAGCTCTGCGCCGTATAGCGCACCCCCTCTTACTTGGGATTTATAAATTTCCATAGGGGGGCCCAAGGGCTTAGATGAGGTGTTATTAAAAACCTTTAGAATACCCCCACAGATTGTGTCAACTTCAGATTGGCCTTCGCCAAATGAGACCCCCATTTCATTTTGTCATTAAGAGTTACCCCCAGGTAATCAAAAGGGGATACTCGGTCTAGCACTATTCCTTCCATCTGGGGATGAGGACAGTTGGCTGGGCTAGAGCTGAAGACCATAAATTTAGTTTTAGGTAAATTCAATTCCAGATTCCTTATTTTACAGAAGGAGCAAAATGCCTCTAATGTACGCTGAATGCCCATAAATGATTTTGACAATAAAAGCGTGTCATCGGCGAACATTAGGGCAGGAATCTTTCGCCCCGCTAACCTTGGGGAATCCAGATTACTAACACACAATAAATGATCAATCAGCCCGTTGATGAAAAGAGAAAATAATGTTGGAGCCAAAACACACCTCTGCCTCCCACTCTTTTCAACCGGAAAGGGACCCGAAATTTCCCCACTTCTCCCGTATCTCACCCTTGCGTATTTTCCGTCGCGCATTCGCTTGAATAGATGGCACAAATAGGGGGGGGCGCCCATCTCCAATAATAAGGCCCAGAGCTTCTGCCTTTGAACCATATCAAACGTGGACCGAAGGTCCACGAAAATCAGGTATAAATTACCAGCACCAATAGAAACCGTCTTCCAGTAGACCAACTGTAATCTGAACAGTTGGTCGATAGTGGAAACTTTTGCTCGAAAGCCCGCTTGAAGGGAAGTTAGGATGTGATGTTCCCAACTCTGTAATCTTGTTAAAAGCATGCGGGCGAATAGTTTCTGTAGAACATCAATCAGGCTTATAGGGCGATAGTTGGCCGGGTCCAAGGGGGAAGATTTTTTGTGGATGGGTATAATTTCAGCTCCTAGCCAAGTGTGGGGAATCTCAAGGCCCTGCAAGATGGCATTAAAATAGACCCAAATGTAAGGAGCCCAGATTTTTTGTTCACTTCGATATAAATCACCTGGGATCCTGTCAAGGCCGGGGCTTTCCCCAATGATAAACTGGTGAGAGCCAGCTCGATTTCCAAAAGGGTGCAGGATCTGCTCTCCAAGTCCACATGTTCCGGAATAGCATTTATTTGAGTTACTAGATCTATTCCACAGTCGGACTTATTAAGCGAATAGAGGGGCTTAAAATGCTCTAGCCACACCTCTTCGCTAAGATTGGGGATGATTGCGGATGGACTTTCTACCGAACCAGCTCGAACAAGATTACAGAATGCCCTGAAATCTCGAGCATCTAGGGCTAGCTTAATACTTAACCACCTTGTGTCCTCCCACTCGGATTTTGCCTCCTTTATCAGCTTTTTATAGTTATCCCTCGCAGATCTGATGCTTGACTGGGTACCCAGTTTTACTTCCCTAATCAAAACACTCTTGGCCAACCTACAACTTTTGTTATACCAGTGGTCGTTCTTGATTATCCTTGGCCTCTGTGTGGTGGTGCTATAGAAATAACCAGCCATAGTGCTAAGGAGTTTATTGTGTATAGACTGCAGGCCCGGGAGGTAATGCTGGAAGAAATCTCCATTGAGACTCAGAAGGTGGGAGACCTCTGCTAGAGAACAGGCAACGTGGCGGTATAATTCCGCTAACTTAGCCTCTTCTGTCGCAATTTTTGCCCACCTGATGCGTCTACCACCTGCCGCTAAAACCAAATTCACACTGCTTGTTAATACTGGAACCCTAAAAACACTACGACCCCCGATATTGTTTGCTAACTCTAGTGACAGTAAGTTATGGTCACTGTCGACCCTAGGGATAACAGAGAAGGCTCCCAGGTAGCTCCAGAATTCCACATTCACCAAAATATAATCAATTGTTCAACGATTCCCAGGTCTATTAAAGGTATGTTAACCCGGGACATCGGGAAGAAGTCTGCCGTTACAGGCCCTCAGAGAATGTAAAATAACTAGCTTATTAATCTCAAGGGCCAGAGGCAATAAGCGTTTTTCCGGGTGCATAATACAGTCGGGGATTTTACAATTTTCATCCTCATCCGAGGTCACTGAAGGGATCCCAAGGAGGGGTTCGAAATGACAATTAAAATCAGCGCCTATAATTCTGTGGGCCGAAGGGGGAAGAGAGTATAAAAGAGCATGTAGGGCACCCAAAATCGATAAGCCCATCTGGAGGGGATAGGGACGTAAGTAGACATTAAGTACTATGCCATTATCCTGCCTTAGCCATTTACAGCCTGTAGTCTGTACCTGGGTCACATGCCCGGGTGTTGCTAACAGTTGAGCAATGTGCATTCCTCCTAGACAGCCAAACACAATAGAGAGCTTATGTGTGCCTGGATGGGCAATCACTGGCAGGATAAGAGAGGGGAGCTGGGCACATCGCCACTTACGCATGAATTGGCTGTGTCCTGCCTCCACACAAAGGGCTGCATACATCCTGTAGTTAGTCTAGAGCCAGGACAGGAAAGGCAGGGTGCCTTAGGACTTCAAAGGGAAACCTCTAGAAGCTTATCCCTCACTTTAAAAAAAAAAAAAAACTGGGTATAACAATTGGACCTCAGATACCATCTCTTCAGTACACTTCTGGACCAGTGGATACTCTGCCAGAACTGCTGTGCTTCTACCGGGACTACCACTCTGCTGGACTGCTGTTCTAAAGGTAATACTATACTGCTGTGCTGACCTGCTGCCCTCCTGACTGGGGAAGAAGAACTAGACCTGCAACTTCATCTTCAATCCAGGACCCCACAGTGACTCCAAAGGCTAGTCTTCTGGCCTCCTGATCTGAGCCTCAGGGACCTAAAAGGCTTCCCAAAAAGCTCATGGACCCGCCTGCAGTGAGTTCCTGACCCCCCCAAGTTTTGCCTCTCAGATCCTGGACCCTTGGTGTTGCTCACAGGCTCTTAAATTAAGCTTTTGGAATCTTTGTGACTGCAAACGTGTCTGTTCGCACCGAGACTGCGCTGCTCGCACCAAAATCCAGCACAAGCTTCCGCCAGCCTTTCTCTCCATACAGCAGCATCGACAGCATGTGGGGGACTGCCAACGTGAAGCACAAGTCCACCCGCCCGCAAAGCCTGGCCTGATCTTTGTGCCACGCCAAAAACTTCCTGCGAGGCTCTCCTTGCCCCCCCGACCCTCTCTAATGCAAACTGCATTCTTGGCACAAAACCTGAGAAGGTAAAACTTCAGCTGGAATAATCTGGGACTGTATTTGAACCGCGCTCCATTGCTGTCGGCCTCAGCTTTTGACTTTGACCCGGTCCAGCGCGAACAGATAGCCGTGATTAGTGCTTTGTGCTTTTAGTTGCTATTTTACACTTTATTCTTTTAAAATTCATAAGTCTGGTTCTACTGATTACAGTTTCTGTCGTTTTGGTCTTGTTTCTTTAATGAAACTTTCCTCCATTTTTCTAACTTAGTGTGGGATCTTTTTATGTGGGGGTTTTGACTGTTTTACTGTTAGGTGTGTTGCAGCACAAATACTTTACACATTGCCTCTAAGTTAAGCCTGGCGGGTATGTGTCAAGCTACCAGGGAGTTGAGTACAGGTTAATTGGGGTTTGCATGTGCCTTACCCAGACAAGGATTCTGGTGGCTGCTTGACCAGGGCTCACACCCCAGTCAACCAGTAACCCAATTTCTCACAAACTATAACAAGAGAATACACACATTTACCAGGCATACATAGTTACAGTGTAGATGTTCTCAAAAGGGAAGGCGAGGGCCAGAATGTGTTAGTCAATATTGTTTTTGTAGGAGGAGAGGAGCTTAGAGACTAGTCTTCAGTGTGGGAAAGGACGATAGTGAAAGCAGGTCAGAGAGAAGTGAGCTGCAGTTGAGACGTTCCAGAAGACTTAAAGACCAGAGCCTGTACTGCATTGAGAGGTTACAGAGCGTAATACATGAGGTCAGGAATGGCCGAGCATAAGTTGTGAATAAGGACGCATTAAAAAAAGGTTTTCAAGAGGCTTTGTGTGGAAAAAGTGTTACATACTAGGATCGCTAGGTTGCATAGGGCTTTGGTTTTGAGAACTAGGCAACATGTTTAGAGACAATAGTATAATTATTGATTTACTTATTTTATAAAGTGCATGACTGCCCATAGATGTCCTGGAGCTGAGATTAGAGATCAGAGATCTACAGTGTATCTGTCACAGCCGAGCAAAAAGGCTGCTAATGCTCAGAAGTGCATGTCTTCAATTTTCTCCATAATGTTAAAACATTGTCAGTGGCTCTAAACTCCAAAGGCAAAGAATGCCAGGCCACAGCAACTCAATGAGACAAAGCATGGCCTCCTTGTTCTCCTGATATTCAGGACCACTTTTATGAATGAGTAAGTAGAACACCTGGGGCAAGAGAACATATGCAATATGCATGTTGGTACAGAATATGAATATGCCTAGAGAGGTTATACATTTAGCATTTTAGCAAATTAATGATCTATGAGTAGACTGATGAATAGTAACATTTCTTGATTTTTCTGGAGATCAGTGTTTTGGCCAGTACTTAGTTTGTGAAAGAAAGAGTGCTAAAGCCTGAAGCTTTGCTCTGAAGCCAACGACCGCTGTAATTAAATGTTGGAGCACCAAATACCGAATTCAGTAGTCTTTAATCCACTATCAGATGCTCCCTTCCCCCTTTTCTCACACTTGCAGGTTCATGCTTTCATCTTTTTCCTCCTCCATCTTTCCAATCTGTGTGTTTTTTCCCTCTCATGCACTTGGTAGATATCTGATATTGGAAAAATAAGTGCTGGCTCCCAAAAATTAGTGCTGGTGCTCCCCACGGGCAACCACAGGCTCAAATTAAGCATTGGTCTTGGCTCTGTGGAAGGGAAAGGTTGGTCGAAAATGTGCATAAATATTGTACTTGCTGGGGGGGGTGGGGGGGGGGGGGGGGGGAACATATTGCAGTATCATCCTTACCATTATGATAGCATAAGTGGTATGGTGAAGAGGGAAGGAGCCAAAACTGAGCCTTGGTAACTTTTTTAGATGGGGTCTCTTACCGACCCCATGAGGGTTACTGAGAGCATTTGCAATGTGGCTCAGAGTGATCTTTATTTTGCCTCATTTATGAAGGAGTGCACATATCTTAGTTTTCATTGAGCAGATGAATGATCCTCAGGTGTGGGTAGTGATGAGAAGGAGTTAGGCATGTAGAGTGTGGCTGTTAGAAAGTCATCCTGCCCTGGGCACCCCCCAACTTTTTGTTGACTGGCACTGGTGGTAACTGACTCTGACTGGCCCTGGACTCTGCCTGCCCAGGGCCAGTGCTATGCTTCAAGAGACACATTTAGAATACAGTGAAAACACCTACATACACTAGGGTACACTGTGGGTTGGGGTACCCCTGTGATTGGCATGACCTACCTTAAAAGGCCCTGGTACATAATAGGGCAGAAGGACTGAAACTATCTATCAGTCCCTTGTATATAATAGGGCATGGCAGTTTAGAGGCCAGCAGCCCTTTCTGCACTTGTATGTGTGCACTGCTGAAGCTTGAGGTCAGTTTAAAAGTAGCCCGGTGTTGCAGGACTGCTTTTAAAAAGTAAATTGTGGCCAAACTCGACTTTGGTTTTTGGGGCACTTAAAAATGGTTGACCTACAATATTTGGGCATATTAGGTACCCACAGGGTCTCCCCTATGTGTCGCAAGGGTGGGGGATCAGGTATTTATAAGGAGGACCCTTCTAAAATGAGTTTTATATGCCCTGGGTTAAGTGAAATGGCACATTTTTCTCCCCACATTGTGATTGAGCGCTGCCCAAAATCGACTTTGGTGGTAGGAGCACTGTGGAGGGAGGATCTGCAATATTTTTACATATTCAGAACCCCTAAAGTCCCCCCTGGGTGTTCCTGGGGCGGGGGTGCTGTAGATATATGTAGAGTACTTATAAAATAAGTTTTTATAAGCCCTGGTGCTGGAAAAAATTTCCCAAGTCATTTTTCCCATTGTAAATCCCATGCCACATAGGTTAACATGGCAAGAAGTTATTAACTAATAACTCTTGATAGAAAAAGGCTATAAATACCATTCAAAGTCTTCCTAAAATGGTATTAATAAATCCAACAATATTATATTGTTGAATTTCTCCTACAATGTACATTCAAGAAGTTATAAGACTTTGTTTATAAGCCCAGATTCAGCCTTCTTGGGGCCTGTCCTGATTGATCAGAGTTAAGTGGATTTGCCAGGCTTCTTCGAAGAGGCGATAAAGAGCCCCTGGGGTTGACCAGCTGTACTAGGAGGGCAGTGTCCTGTTGCACAAGACTGCCAAAGCAGGGGGAGAAGTTGTAAACAATGGACTTCAAGGGAAGGGGAAGACATCAGTGTCATTTACAACTCCACTCTTTTGACCCTCAGCCAGATGCTAGGATTAAGGAAGGAATGAGCAGATGGCAAGGGGGAGAGGCTGTGGAGATTAGCCATCCTAGGGGTGTGTTTAGTCAGCTCTTCTCTCCCTGCTGGAAATCAGCCATTATGAATTTGGAAGAATTGGTGCACAAAATAGTGCTGCAGGAAGTGGTCAGATCTTTGGGTGATACCCTACAGTCCACTGGACAGGTGTGACTTCCTGCTTGACCCAGAGAAATTGGAATAAGTATCTGGGAAAGGCAGAGCCCCTCAGATCTGCTGCTTGAAAGTTAAGAAAGCAAGACGGGCCAGGCTGGAAGTTTGATGTGCATTTCCTAAGGCCTGCACTCAGAAGACTGCAGCTTCTAAACCATCTGAAACTACAGCCTTTGGATTACCTTGCCGTAAAAGGACTAAAGAGTAGACTCCCTGCAAGCTAAAGGTTAACAGAGCTCACCTGGAATATCACCACCAAAGATCCTCAACCTAGAGAACTATCAGTGGATTTGTAAGGGTTTTGTCCAAGTGGATTCTGGAAACTGAAGTCCTCAACTTTCAAGGACCATCTTTGAGTGAGTTTGAGGCACTTTGGGACCCTTTGGGGAATTTTAGGAAGAAGTTCCAGAAGTTTGGAGAACTTTGGAAAAAAAGCTCCATAAGGGGACCGACTCAACCTGGCCAGCCAAGCCGCCTGCCTTTAACCGTGGGTCAGCCTGCCATCCAAGTTTGACCCCGCTGACAAGCTCCCTAGGTCCTACTTACAGAGTTTGACCGAGAGTAATCGAAATCCAAGGCCAGTGAATCCTCACCAAATAAGGCCTGGTTAAGAGCATCAAGGGACCCTGCGAGAAAAAGTTCCGTAAAGTTTTTAGTGCGAACGAAGAAAAGGTGACCGGGAGCAACCGCGAAAGTCAAGCCGCCAGCCTTCAACCGTGTGTCGGCCAAGATCCTTGGTTTGCGCCGCTGGAATGCTCCGGAGGTCGGACTTCCATAAGTTTGACCGGGAGTTCGTCGCAAGGCAATCCGGCGAACCCTCACCGAATCCGGACTGGCTGAGAGCTTCGAGAGACCTTGTGAGAAAAAGCTTCAGAAATGTTTCTAGGGGGAGCGTGGCCTGCAGCCGACGAACATGGCCGCAGCCTAGAGGAGCTCCGGACCTCCGCCAGATTCCCAGACCATCCGCCTCAATTATCCGTGCCCTAATCACGTTCCTGTGCCATCCCATGCTCCCTGAGGAAGACCGGCACCCCTCGACCCGGCTGGGATGCACAGCGGCTGCAGATGTACTAAGATAAATCGTGCTACAAAACTGAGGCCTACCTGCCACGCTGTAGCCGGGGTCTCGAGTGATTGGGTGACCCGGCGAGCGAGCACTGGAATCTCTCTCTGCGTCTAGACTCATGAAAGTGGAGCCGCTGCACTGAGGACTGTCACCATCCTGCAGGCTTGATCCGATGAAAATTCCGTGCCCCCGTTGGACCCCCTGAGCGCCGGTGCCCTTCCTTCGGGCTGTGACCTCACTCTGGTGCCAGGGGGGCGCTGTTCGGAAGAGGCGCGCATTAACCAGTCAGCGGGCGAGGATCGGCGGTTGCGGAGGCTACGCAAGGCGAATTTACAGTGCCCTGCACCGCGTTGAGATCAGAGCCGCCTCGCCCCTTCATGTCTTGGCCTCCCTGAGGCTGCCATACCGCTGGCGGTGTGCAGTCCTGCTCACGCTGGTCCTCTGGAGCTCGGAGGATTGCACCTGGGACAATAAACAGCGGCCTCCCCTGTGGTGTGAGCAGGGGCTCGGAGGACCATGCTTGTGGCATTATACAGCGGCCCCTCCTGCATTGCACGCACAGTTCAGCCCAATGCAGTAGACCTACGGGCAGTGAGTGACCCCGCAGCAGTAGAACACTCTTTATAAGGGAGCGGCGGCTGGGAACACATCACCGCCGCAGCCCCCATTGTAAACACCTTCCAGGTCCCTGCCCCTGCATGGAGGACACCGTGTGAAGACATTGACTGACGGGATCAGTGGGGCACCTGCGACTACAGACACAGCCCATTGGAATATAGTCTCGGTGAGCCATCATGCAGTGCGCAGCCCCGGTGGTTGGAGACCCGAAAGGCCGTGTGCGTGGACCTCACGCACAGGCAGGCAGCTGAAAACTGAACACGAGGGTGAAAGGTCGAAAACAACGACGGTCGCTCTTGGTGAAGACACTGCAACCCTCAAGCAACAAATGCTACACCTGGAGCCGGAGCACAAATTTACGGCTGCGAAGCTAGACGATTTATGAAGGCCGCTCACGGCGCAACAACATACAAATCGTAGGAGTGCTGGAGGGAACAGGGGCGTCAACCATGGACCTGTTTGTAGAGGACTTAATTCAGAACAACCTCCAGCCTCGAGGACTCTCTAACTATTTTTCAGTCGAGAGGGCTCATCGTGTTCCTGGCGGCAGGCCCAAGCCGGGAGCACCTCCCAGACACATATTAGCTCGCATCTTTAACTTCCGAGATCGATATCTCATCCTGCAGGCGGCCCCTCCTGTCAAGTATGAACACAGTACTATTTCCTTCTTTCCAGATTATACGGCCACAGTCGCCAGACAAAGACGTACTTTTTTGGCAGTGAAGAAAGAACTTCAAGCCTGTGAGATCAAATACTCCATGATGTTCCCCTCTAAGTTGAGAGTCATAGCAAACGGGAAAACATGGTTCTTTATAAACCCTAAGGATGCACATGACTGGCTCGAGAGCTGGCAACGAGCCGCAAACTCCAGTGGAATGAGCCGCGATCGTAACCAACAACCAGGACGCACATCCACAGCGGAACAAAGGGACGCAACCTTATTGACCGAGACGCCCGACGATGAACAATGACCAAAGGAAAGTAACCTCCCTTCGGAGGAACACCCACTCAATCATAACCCATTGCACACATCTGGCAACCATGACACGTCCAAGCGACTCAGGACAACCGTGCACTACGAACCACGGAACATTGCGACCGCAGGATGGCTTGTGCGTAGACAGGGGCTCTACAGCTCCGCCTAGAGACACCCTCGAGTGGACCCTCTATGATGACTGAGAGACATTATGAAACTGATGCTCGTCTCCGAAGATTCCTGGACAACAGCTCAGATAACGTATATAATGTTGGGGTAAATTTGAGGAGGTACCGGGGTGGTTTCACCCCACCTTACGAAGTTACAGGAAAATGGGTTCTAGGAACTCTGTAAAGTTGGGGAGGCGGGAAGTTCTCACACCGTCATGCAGGGAGGCAGGGAGGGGCGAATGTTTAGTAGTAATATTTTAAGTTTGTTGTTTCTTTGTTCAAAGTTAAGGGTTATGGTGCACCCTTATTACATTTGTACCCAACCGCTGCTTGGTAGTCAACACATGTACTCTTCCCCTACAGACCCCAGTGTCACGTATGATCACCCACCCTAATATGTCAGTTCCTCTATCTCAACAACCACTACACCTTCCCTTGATCTCCTGGAACGTCAATGGCCTTGGCGACAAGGTGAAGAGGGGACTGGTATTACAATACCTTAAGCGTAAGGCGCCATCAGTAGTTTTTCTTCAAGAAACCCACTTGGTAGGGACGACCTGTAAGGCCCTAGACAAGTGGGGCTTTAAATTCATAGTCCACTCAGAATTCTCCTCTGGCTCCCGCGGGGTTGGAATCCTGGTTAAAAACACAATGCCCACTGATCATTAAGCACACGTACGCAGACGATCAAGGCCGTTTCGCGGCCATGTCATGTCAATGGGAAGGACTTGCTTTGAACATTATGACCGTATACTTACACCCCGCACTCCACTCATTGGCACTCCCTGCTCTGAGCGCATTCCTGCTCCAGCTTCCAGAGGGAGACCTTATACTTGATGGTGACCTCAATGCCACCCTCAACGACATGCTAGATAGGACACCCCACAGACAACAGCACCAAACGCACTCTCCCCTGGCTGATTTCCTCGACACGATTGGTCGGTCTGGTCGACGTGTGGCGCTCACAATACCCGCACACACAACAATATACATACCATTCGGGTGTACACAATAGTCTCTCAAACATTGATTATAAACTGACATCAGCAGATTTTGTAGGGAACTTTACGGGTATGACCCGTCTCCCACGAGGGATATCAGAACATTCACCAATACAACTACATGCGCATCACTTTTACCCAGCTGCGTCTCGTCTCTATAAATCCAGGCATAAAAACCCAAAGATCAGGAAAGGTCTCACTACTACCACAAAGCACTATTTTACTGAAAACGAGTCCTTAGTCACCTCTCCCCTTTCCCTATGGGAAGCATACAAAACTGTCCTTAAGGGACAGGCTATATCCCTCATTACAAACCACAAGAGCGAAAAGGCCATACAGGTATCAACACTTGAACCGGACTTACACGACCTAGAAGCAAAACACTCGCGGGATCCCTCAGGCTCCAACACGCGCCGACTCAATCTAAAAAAAAAACGGGACTACAAGGAGTACTTATGGCACGATGCCAAAACTAGACTGACGACCACGCTCCACACAATTTATGAAACGGGAGACAAGGCGAGCAAAGTTCTAGCGTGGCTCGATAAACAAGAATGAGCAAGTTGCTGGATCGCGGAACTTCGGGACCCTCAGGGAGGAATGATCACAGAACCCCGACTCCCTGGCAACTCACTACACTGACATCTATACCCCCTCAACCAAAATCCAGCAGGAAGATGCAGCTGCATTTCTCTGCGACATACGTCTCCCAAGGCTCACAGACGACGATATGTCGGTATTGGACTGCACTACCGATGAGCTAACGATAGCAATAGGGAACATACACAGGGCTCGAAAAATCTGAAAAATGGTACTAGTCCTGCAGGTCTAGTACCTTCAAAAATCTCCTAGACCTAACTTCACCCTACTTGACCTCCGTCTCTGAAAGCGGAGCAAATGTGACAAGTTAACAAGATTTAAAGGCATCTTTATTGCTCATTAGCTTTGTGAGCAATAAAAATGCCTTTAAATCTTGTTAACTTGTCACATTTGCTCAGTTTTTAAAGACAGAGGATAAAAGTTAGTTTGTTTTCCTACTCGCCAGAAAGGGCGAGTAGGACCTAAAAATAGCATATGCGAGCGGGCGAGTGGATTTGTCGAGCCCTGATACAGTCGGGGAAGGCCCTGGGACTGAATGGTATTCTGATAGAACTCTATAAGCAAAACGTGACGGCACTTGCCCCCCACCTACTGAACATGTATAACACAAGCCTAGAATTGGAAGAACTTCCTAAGGACCAAAGAATGGCCACGGTGGTAGTCATATACAAGCCACAGGCAGAACCGGCCTTCGGCCTAGACTGGTTGCTCCTGGGCCCAGAAAAGCTGAACCGTGCACTATACAACACTAACTATAAACTGACCCTACTAGGCCCTACCAGACACACAATCCAACTCTGGCATATAGTGCAAAGGTAGATGGGGTGGCGGAATGTACTCACGCAGGAAACACCCTTTTGGAATACGAGAGCATTAAGTACGCTGCGCAACACCAAAGGTTTCAACCACTGGGATGATATAGGAATATCCACAATTGGCGATCTTTGGCGCAAGGGAAAGGTACTCTCGTTCACTCATCTTCAAGAGCAATACACGATGGCACCCACAGAACACTTCCGTTATCTTCAAATTAAACACGCCCGTGAGGTGACTATCCCCCCAGACACCAAGCTTCCTGAAGCCTCCACTCTGGAGGATAGGCTACTCACCGATTATATGACCAAAAAAGCCATGTCCCTCACCTACCGAAAGATAATAAACAACCATCCTGATTCCATGCAACCTATCCGGGAAAAATGGCAAACAGATGTAGGGGATTTGGATGAGACGGACTAGAGCAATTGAAAGTACTCCATAGGATATACTACACATGACCGACACTATGCAGGATAGGCAAGACTGACAGTCCACATTGCCTCAGACAGTGTTGAGCAATAGGGCTGTTTTTTCACACAATGTGGGAATGCCCCGCGGTAGCGACGTACTGGGCGGAGGCTATGTCATTAATAACTCGACTCAGCGTCGCCCCTGTACCCCCGGAACCTAAACGCTGCTTATTGAACATTTGGGAGGCCACAGACCTGAATACCACTGGACAAATATGGGCGACGCTGGGCATGATGGTGCCGAAGCGAAACATAGCTAGATTGTGGGGGGCGCGATACGCTCCCACGATTCAAGAATGGAGTGCAGACATGGATCTGGCCATGGTGGCAGAAAAAGCGGTGTATATCAATAGGAGGTGTCCCAAAAAATGGGAACGGTTGTGGGGAAAATGGAACGCATTCAGAGGGGGGATATGTACTGCGCCAACTGTAGATACCTCACAGGACGAGGATCAACCACCATACTTGGGGACACTGTTTTATGTCTCATAGCAACTGTCATGCTGTGTTTATGAGTTGTAATTAGGCCTGGGCGGTAAATTCCGTTCCGTTCGCGGAATTTGCGGAATTTGGGTAATTTCGCGTTCCGCGGAGAACGCGAAATTGCCCAAAAATCTGCGTTCCGCGACTTCGCGAATTTTTTTGCTTGTTCGCGTTCTCAATATGCGTGTTCGCGAGATATTTCACCCCGAGCACGCAAACAGCGATCGCGAACAGGCAAAAAGTATCGCGAACAAGCAATTCCGCGTGTTCGCGGAATTTCTGCGTGTTCGCGGAGAATTTTTACCGTTTCGCGGAGATTTGCGTAACGCGATTACGCAAATTCCGCCCACCCCTAGTTGTAATGAATTTATGTACGTGTGTGGCAAGAGCAACGGGTCAAGTGACTCCGGATCGTACGGCTGTATGTAATTTTGCACCAATAAAACAAATAAATGAAAAAGAAATGTTTCTAAGTCCGAAGGTAAAAACTTTGACCCACACCTACCGCTAGGTGCAGCTGCCCAGGGCTCCATCGCGGTCGGCCAGAACTTTGACCCGATCTATCAGGACCAGCTGTCCCGATAAGGCGCTATAGGTTTCTATGAGCTAGAAAGTGATAAAAAAAATTGAATTCATATCTCCGTTTCCCTACATTGGATTTTTGTCGTTTTGGTGTCATTTTAAAGATAAAAATATGTCCTATTTTTATGAATTGGTGTTGGATTTTTAATTTGTATTGTGTCCTAATTATTCACTGAAATTGTGTTTTTTAATTCTTTACATACCTGTCTTTGAAGTTAAGCCGTCCTGCTCGCAGCCGAGCTACCAAGGGTTGAGCATAGAAATAATTTTCTAAGACCTATTCTGAGCCTATACTGTGTTAGTGACCTTATTGCCAGTGGCAGATATACATTTGCCCCTACTAATAATCCTCTTTCCAACAGTGGTGTTAATCAAATACTCTCTAATAAAGAGGAATTCCCTGTTGGTGGTCTCTTAGAGGAGACTCGTCAGCCGGAGGTTCCAACAATGGGCATCTCATCAAGAGGTAGTGACTGGTAATTAGCCTTTTCTGCTGGCGGCATTGATGAGAGTCTACTGATCAACAATGAAGCTCCTTTTGGCAGTGCTCTCTCAAATACGTTTCTGATCTGAAATGAGGCTGCCACAAAACTCCAAGAACGAGGGCTCTAGGACAGTCCTGGGCGGAAAAGATATTGATAGAGCAAAGTTCTTGTAAGTATTATTTCTACACCAGTTACACATCTCATAGGTGAAAGCATTGACAGTCAGCTCAGAAGGAACTAGGCCTATGCATGCCAGGAGAGATGAGGATAGTTGACGCATTGCCTGAGTTTTAAAGGGAGATTTACTAAATAAAAAACACAATAGTAAATAAACGTTGGCAAAGCCAAATGGTCAGACCCTCACATGCTGTTTTTTTAATGCAAGCATATGCCATAGGAGAAAAAATCATGCCATCACCTAAATGTGAAGGCCATATGCTTGTAATACATATTTTACATTTAAAAATGAATGCAACATCACATATAACTTTAACAGAACAGTGTGAATGCTTCCTAGCAGTCAGGTATCCTTATAACAGTTAAAGAAGCCTTCTTAGTTTTAATGCCATCGCAAGAAAAGATAATCCTTATTTTTGCAAAGATAAGATTTTGAATTGCTTTAACCGGAAGACCTAATACGTGAGGTTGACTACAAAAAAGTAAAGAATTAAAAGAAGCGCGACCCAAAAAGCTATAGCATTCAAGTGAACTTCCTTTTAGGCAGATTTGCATATGTAAGCAGGAAAAATGCTGTCACTACAATACAAGTTCATGTGTCGGTACCTGAAGTGCCCCATGGTATGTGCTGTGGTTATCAGAAGCAACATATGAATGCAAACTAAACAGATAGACCAATGGGTGAACAGGAATGACCCAAGCCCCTTTACCTAGTAATTTATTGTTTGCTATTTTTTGTTGGCATGAAGTAACTATAAATAAGGCAGACAGACCTAAAACATGTAGACGGGGTGTCGATGTGGAAGAATGGACCAGTTGTTCACTGTACACTACTCACCTCTGCTATGAGAGGGTGTGCCACCGCATCCGGTTTGAGGACTGCCAGAGTTAGCTGCAGAGCCCTGTGACCGCGCTGATGGATCATCGTTGACATCTTAGACCGTCCTGTTGAGAATACAGACAAGATTGAGACTGTCAGGGTCACAGTTTTACTTTGACATTACGTTCTACGTGAAAGCGGCAGCAGTAGGGGTGCGTTATTCCCTGATATGGATGTTGCAGTGGGAAAAGGACGCTTCAGCTGCTGTCGCACCGGTTATGCGAGGGGGTTTACATTCTGATATATGCAGCCTACATTAAACGAAACAGAGCAATGTATCCCTTCAACAACCCTTCGATATAAAATGATACTAATCTCTCAGCTATAAAACGCTTTTATCCAAAGCACATACAACAACTTGTATACACAATTATTGCACATTTTAAAATACCACCCATTTTACTAACCCTAGAAGGCTGAAAGGCTAGGCTGACCGAGCTAAGACCTGTAAATAACAGAACTCAACAGTGAGCACTTAACTTGCTGAGCTATACTTGCAAGTCTCTGTTTCCTACCGGTTTATGGTTCAATCTGCCAACAGCCTATCTACCCTTTCCCCTACGCTTCCCCATTATAACTTTAAGAGTATCTAGTCAAGAGAAAAGAGAGAGACACTGATGTATTGCCTCGTTTTAAGTTTAAGAGAGCTTTATTTAAGTATAAGAAACAAGGTACAACTTACATCATAAGTTATAAATAAACAACGAGAAACATAATGCACGATATAAGAAGACAAAACAAACCATTATGCAATGACACAGTAGTATTGATAGATAACAGGTAGAGAGTAGTAATATTCTAAATAGATACCTTAATGAAACAGTATTTTTTGTTTTATAAATTTAAAAAAAACAAAAAAACAAGAGAAAGAAAGAGGGGAAAAAGGAACGAACATAAGAAAGAAAGTTCAGCACTATAACAATGTTAATCCATATTGAATTCAGATATTACCACAATAAAGTTGCAGACAATGCAATGATGACAATAAAATAACCTAATGTATACAAATAAATGAAGATAAAAACTGAAGAGCTCATGGTGGTTGAAAAACTGTCCTGGAACTGTATTGAACGAGAGAATAAATAATTGGTGGGTGGAGACCAAAAGGCCTCTTTTCTGAGAAGTTGGTGTGTATGAAGAGACAAATACTCTATCCAACCTATGATGATGACAGAGAAGGTTCCACCAACCGTTAAAAGTAACTTTAGTGGGATCTTTCCAATTAGTGGTAATAACTTGAAAGGCAATGGACACTAACAAATTCGCAAACAATCCGATTTTACGAGCACCAAACCAAACTGGAAAAGTACTTCCTAAAAATATAGAGTTAATTTCAAATGGAAAACTAATAGAGCATACAGAGGAAATAGTTTTACAAATTTTAATTCAGAAAGAGGTGATGTTTGGACATAAAAATAAGAATGTAGGTTTGTGCCAGGAGTAGTTGAGCAGGTCCAACAAGCAAGCGGTGAACCATGCGTGTATTTAGAAATATAGATACTGGAGTTAAATACAGCGTATTGTAAAAGTAATATAGAGTCTGAGTAGTGCTGGCATTACAGGAAGTGCGATGTAATCGGGACCAAATACAATTCCAAGTATGTATGGAGAAAGTTTGCTGCAAATCCGACTCCCATAAAAGTTCAACTTTACTCTTAGGGCGATTGGGGAGAGAATAATGAAGATATTTATAAATATGGAAGGCCAAAAAAGAGAGGAAGAAGTGGGCACCGACTCTACTAAGGAATCCGAAGAGAGGAAGAGTTAGAGTGGAGACTTGATGAGTAAGGATCGATTTCAAAGATTCATATTTAAGGAGGGGTGTGGTGGACAATCCGTATTTAGACTGAAGCTCACTGGGGGATAGAGGGTGCATTCCATAAAACAAATGCTTCACTTGGACTATCCCCTTGTTGACCCAATCTTTAAAAAAAAAGGGTAAGATTAGAGAGTTTAATGGAACTAATATGCCAAATGGAAGAATCAAGAAAAATCTGCAAAGGTGAAAGAGATTTGGTGAGGGTCGTATAAATAACCAATATAGATTGTGAGATAAGGGGAGATTTAAAGGAACAGGGAGGGCGTGGGAAATTAGTGAGTGATGAAAAAGGAAAAGGTTGAATCAAAGAGTCCTCTAAAGTACGCCAAACCGTTGAAGGAGTATCCTCAGATAGGGAAAGATGAGATAATAATTGGCAATTTAAAAAAGAATGGTATTGTCTAAAATTTGGAAAATTGACACCAACCTTATCCTTAGGTGCCGATAGTGAAGACAGAGAAATACGAGCCTTCCGTTTAATCCATAAAAAAATACTCAAAACACTATAAAGATATTTGAAGAATTTTAATGGAATCTTCACGGGGAATCTTCATCTTAATAGTGTCCAGCCTACCCCACCATGATAGGTATAGAGGTGACCATTTCTCTGACATATGGAAAACTTTAGAGAGGACATCGTCTAAATTGAGTTGGACTGTTTTAGCAATTAAGGAAGAGTATTTAACACCCAGGCAGGTGATGTAACTAGAATTCCATTTAAAATCCTGGTCAGTAAACATATATTTTAAACAATATTTGGTTAAAGGAAGTTGTTCTGACTTTGTAAAGTTTATCTTATAACCGGATATGGTAGAGTATGAAAATAACAGACCGTTAAAAGCCGGTAGTGAAACTTGGGGATCAGAAACATATAACAAAATGTCATCAGCATAAGCTGTGAACTTGATTTCAGAGGTTTTGTGACAAAACCCCCGGAATAAGGGAGAATGAAATAAGGTATGAAGAAAGGGTTCAAGAGATAGAATAAACAGTAAAGGAGAAAGAGGACATCCCTGACAGGTGCCCCTTTGAAGGGTGAAGTAAGATGATTGAGATCCGTTAACAAAAACAGAAGTCATAGGAGAGGAATAAAGCAGATTTATAAAAGACAAAATGACAGCGCCGAATCCATGCCATTTAAGGGCTTGCATCATGAAAAGCCAATGAAGGCGATCAAAGGCTTTTTCAGCATCAAGATTGATAGCAGCAAAGTGGAGTAGAGCTCTTAGAGGCAAGATGTAATGTGTTTATAAAAGGTTCTAGAATTGTCCGCTAGTGTTCTACCCTAAACAAACCCGGATTGCTCAATGCCTATTAGATCAGGGATCACTTGATTAAGACGAAGAGCTAACACTTCAGCAAAGACCTTGCAGTCCAGGTTTATCAAATATATGGGACGATAATTAGCACAGGAAGAGGGGTCTTTATCTTTTTTTGGAATCAAACAAATCATTGCCTCCAAAAAAGTGCTATGAGCTTCCTTGCGGAGAAAGAAATACTGGAAAAGAGAAAGGAGATGAGGAAGTAGAATTTGTGAAAAACAAGAGTAAAATTTGGCTGTAAAGCCATCAGGGCAGGTAACTTTGTCTTTAGGTAATTGGGCTAAAGCAGCCTTAATCTCAGAGATAGATATATCTTTGTCAAGGAATGAACAATAAGGAGAGAGGGAAGAGCGGGGAGGAAGCGAGCCAAAAAAACAAATCTAGAGCAGAGTCTGAAGGGAAAATTCAGGGGTAAATAAAGTTTTATAAAAATCCGTAAAGCAGTGTAATATATTTTCGACTTTAAGATGGTTAATGCCCTTGTCATCTATAATATTAGTTATTCTGGATTTTTGTGATTTAACTTTCAAATAATGCGCCAGCAATTTCCTGCTCTGTCGCGTCCGCTGTAAAATTTAGAATTGATCTCTAATAATACCCCGGAGGCCTCGTCAGTCAATTTCTTGTTGAAATTTAATTAGCATGGATTAGTTGTTTGAGGGTGTCATCACTATTGGTAGTATAATACGCATGTTCAAGTTGCTTAATAGAAGATAATAGAGATGAAGACTCCTTAAGTGACTTTTTCCTTTTAACGGTGACATAATAATAAAGCCTTTGGACGTCGCCTTAAATGCATCCCAAACAACGTGAAGTGGCATGTCTGAAGTGTTATTGGTATGAAAGAACTCCAGTAAAAAGGTTTTAAAATGTTACACAAAAGTGGGGTCCTTGAGTAAAAAGTTATTAAAGCGCCACCTACGTGATCTAGACGGGAGATCTAAATAAATAAAAACCGGGGCATGATCAGACACAAGAATAGAACCAATGTCAGCGTGAATTAAGTTGGTTAGTAACTGAGGCGTCACAAAAATGTAATAAATTCTGGAACTGGAATTATGTGTAGGGGAATAAAGGGTGAATTCCAAACTATCAGGATTACAGATCCTTCAAGTATCTGCCAAACCCCTAGACCGACTAGTGTTTAAAACGTTTTATTGCATTTTGTTAGGGATATACCTTGATAGAGATTTTCTGTCTGTGAATGGGCCCATGATCTGATTAAAGTCACCATTAACAAGAAGGTTCGGGTTAGAGCAGCAGTGTAGAACATGTGACAAGGAATGCCAAAACTGAACATCAAGACCAGTAGGTCCATAAACATTAAGTGACAAGGGAGAGCCATTAATAACACGGTGTAGGAGAAGCCATCTAACTTCAGCATCTCTCTCTTCCTTTTTGGTCGTTAGAGATAAAGATTTATGAAATAGTATCACCACCCCATTCTTTCTCTATTTGGCACGAGAGCAAAAAACATGACCCACCCAATGTTTAAAAGAATTAATATCACTGACAGTAAGATGAGTTTCCTGTGACATTGCAATCTTACATTGTAATCGAGATAAATGGGTAAGCACTCTTTGTTTCTTAATCAGGTTATATAAACCCTTCACGTTCCAGGACACAATACGTACCTTAACAGTCATAAGGTAAGAGAAAAAGCATTAGAAATGACCATGAGCAATCTGAAATTGATAACAATGAGAATTTGCTGTGGAAACAAAACTGAACCATCTTAGAAAAGGTTATTCAATAAAAAGAGGTACAGGATATCCACCTTGGAGAGGGTAAAAAAGAAAAATATATTGAGGAAAGGTGGAGCAGAAAAAAGGGAGAAGAAGAGAATGAAAAAAGACTGCAGAGCAGAAAAGGAAAAGGTAGCGGAGAAATCTGAAAAAAATAGTAAAAAAGGAGGAGGAAAGGAAACAACAGTGAACTTAAGGTAGGAAGAGAAGTTGACAGAAAGCTGGGACGCTTCAGTCAATAGTGAGAACGTATACAACAAGAGTAAGAAGAATAACGTGGAGAGGCGAGGAAGCGTGAAAGGGAAGACGGCCAACAAATTGACAAATTAAAAAATTGCAACAGAGACCAAAAATAGGGCGAGGATATACATAAGGTTAGAAACGGCAGTTAAATGAGATAAAAGAGAAAGAAAATAGGAACAGGAACAACAGGGAGCTAAACCAGGTACAAGAGGAGATGAAAAGAGCAACAGGCAAAACCAATGACTGGAGTAACACTTGCCAACAGAAGACGAAGAACTATAAACACTAGGATTAGGAAGGAGGAGCAAGGGAATGGACACATTAAGGGGGAAATCTGTACAGACAAACATCTGTAGGGAAAAAAAAACTAAAAAAATAAAAGACGAAGTTAGTGACGAATCAACCTGAAAAATGGACAGATATACAATAAATGTCAGATTAAACATGAGATTAACAACAATAACAGCATTCCCTGAAAAGTAAAACATATTGTTAAGAGAACAAGAGCAGTAACATAATAGAAAAAGAAAATTCAGGTTTTCCCAAATTCCATCTCTTCTCCTTTGTGACGGGCAATGAACTGCCTTAAATCATCTGGGAAGTCAAATGAGAAAGCCCTTTCTTTGTATATGACCTTGAAAAAACATGGATGCCCAAGACCGTATCTGGCGTTCATGGAACGTTGAGCAGGGCGGAAAAAAAAACTCTTTACGTCGGGCAATGGTCGCACGAGCCACATCCAGAGAGAAAAATATTTTCTGGTCTGACCACAGCATTTGTTTTCGTTGCTTAGCCACTTACAGAACCATTAAACGGTCAGTATATTGCAGAAAAAGGACAATTAACCCTCTAGGGCAACTGGTCGATGATGAGGGCAATGGTCCCCCAGATTTAGGGCCTAAGCGGTGAGCACGCTATAGATTAAGGTTAGTGTCTTCCTTGAGACCGACAATTTTAGTGATATGCACCTTAAGAAAAGACAACGGGCCCGATTCACAGAACTAACTTAAGACAAAATCCTAAACTTACTACCATTTTTGTATTCACAGAAGGCACTTACTCATTTTGGTATTCACAGAAGACACTTACTCATTTCGGTATTCACAGAAGTTAGGAGTCCTAACTTTAGGACTCCTAAATGCCTTCTGTGAATACCGAAAGTCTTAAAATTAGGATTTTTCTCAGTTTAGGAGTCCTAAAGTTAGGACTCCTAACTTTACTACTACTAAACTGAGAAAAATCCTAATTTTAAGGCTTTCGGTATTCACAGAAGGCATTTAGGAGTCCTAAAGTTAGGAGTCCTAACTATACTACTACTAAACTGAGCAAAATCCTAATTTTAAGGCTTTCGGTATTCCCAGAAGGCATTTAGGAGTCCTAAAGTAAGGAGTCCTAACTTTACTACTACTAAACTGAGAAAAATCCTAATTTTAAGACTTTCGGTATTCACAGAAGGCATTTAGGAGTCCTATAGTTAGGACTCCTAACTTCTGTGAATACCGAAATGAGTAAGTGCCTTCTGTGAATACCAAAATGCGTAGGTGCCTTCTGTGAATACCAAAATGGTAGTAAGTTTAGGATTTTGTCTTAAGTTAGTTCTGTGAATCGGGCCCAACATGTCAGAGCCTTCTGGCCCTTCAGGGATGCTATAAATTCAGAGGTTGTTTCTCTGTTTCGGTTTTTCCCCGTGCTCAGTCTGTTGTTTAAGGAGAACAATTTCTTTAGACATGGCGTTGACCTTGGAGGAGACATCTTGGACATCACTGATCCGCTGCGCCACCGTCGACACTCTGGATTCCAAATTGGACCATTTCTCCACCATTCGTTGAAAAGTGGCATTTGTATCAATAACAACTGGATTCATGAGCTTTATTTCTTCCATAAGATCCTCTAGGGATAAAGGTAATGGGGACTTTGTAGGGGAGTTAGGCTCTTTCTTCTGTTGTTTTGAGGTGGTAGTGGGGTCTTTGTGGACAGAAGACATGTTGGTGGTTATGTTCCTTTGACCAGGAGCAAGGGCGGGCTCCATATACAAGTGTGTAAATTGCTAAGAGAACCAAATGAGCTTGTGAGCAGAAGGCCGTTGAGTAGCAGAGCGACGACTGTAGGGAAGGAGTAGGAAAGACCTCCAATGAAATCACAGCAGGCGACCACAGGACCTCGTTTGCAGTGAGTGAAGAAATTATCGTAGGAGCAATAGGTTTTGAGATTTCATAAAAGTTGGACCCCAGGTAAATATCACCAGAGAGGGAAAACCAGTGAAAAACAAATGAACAAGAGCAGTCGGCGATATTATGTAGCACAATACATTATTGGGACTGGCCAGGACAAATATAATGCCTTAAAAAGGATTTTGTTTACCTTCGAAAGTTCTGTTTATGGGACCACTGCATTTTGCAGGGTACGCGTCTGAATAACACCAAAGACAAAATGGCGATTGTGTGTCTGCGGCTCCTGAGGAGATCGCGACGCGGGAGCAGAATGGAACAGACGCGGCTTGAAGAGGTTCCAAACAAAAGATACCTGTGTCCCTGGAGTACATGCATCAAATAACCTGCTTCATGATGGAAAATGAAGCGGAGTGCTACCAAAGAAGAGCCTCAGTATCCGTCGAACCGCGGAGCTTCAAAAAGATGCGGCCACCTTGTGGGCGGATAAGCCATGCCCCCCCATTGCATCGTTTTAAAAAGCACCTCCCACTGCATAGTACAAACAGTCCAGTGAATTGCAAGAACCGTATGATTGCATGGAAACAGTACATTTAACCCGTCAGTGGTACCTGCTGCTTGTTCCCAAACTAGAAGACATGGAGACCAGGCCTATAAAGGAAAATGTGTCTCCACTGATTGCTGGATTTGAGTCTGTGACAACATAGAGGAGCGAGTGGTGAGAGCAAGAGTTAACCAATGGGTGAAAGCATAAATGCAAGGGTCGGTGAGCAAGTGCATGGATGACGGACTGTGGATGCAAGACCCCTGCCTCCACTCACTGGCTCATTTGTGAACTCATCAACTCGCCCATCCTCGATACCCCACACCCACAAAACCTCAATAGAGGCTAGACCAACCGCCATTGGCGGTGCTCGTTATTGTGGTTACTCGTTTTCCATGACCAAATCAGTGTTCTCTGTTAAAGGTTTCAGAATGGGAATGAAATAATCGATCACTTTCAGTTAATGTCACTAGAAAATGTCACACAAGAGAAATATTATGCCTTTAAATCACAAATTACTAATAAAGTAAAAATGAATATTGAAATGACGAGGGTTTGTCCCAACAGAAAAGGATCGAAAGAAAAATATTATTTCCTTCCATTGCGGATGAGGACACTCCACACCCAAAAACAAGAAATCACAATTGACATAACGAAAAACTGTGAGAAAAAGACACAAGAAAGGGACACATCTACACATAGAAAAGCCATGAGTTATGAGAGCGAGAGAGTGATAGATAATCAAGGATTGATTATGGTTGTGTGAAAAAAAGACTGACATACAGGTAGCTATAGTGACAAAGAACCTGATCCACAGAGCATTTCCATGAATAAGCAGGTCTTGTTCTTACAAATCTTGAGTAAGGGGTGTCTAAGTCTGGAGTGATACACACCAACTCCACGAAAATGCTTGGTGAACAGGACTAAAGAGAGATATACAGATAGGGAGACAGGCAGAGAGACAGACGATGGGCTAGAAGGAGAGGGAGCAAGAGAGTTGGGTAGATGGATAGACGGATGGATTGGTCAATGAAGGATTGAGTTGATGGATGATGAACATTCAGATAATTAAACACAAGAATATACAAAAAGAATAAGAAGTAGACAGAAAAGGACAGTGGCACACAAAAATAAAGCTTACACAGACCAATAGGTAAACTGACTGACAGGTTGAGATAAGAAACAACATGCAAAAAATTGATGTTAATAAGTGGATAGATAGAATGCCAGATAAACAGAGCCACCAGCAAAAAAATCAGAGAGAGAAAATGACTGGGGAAAAAACAAAGAGAAAAGCCAACTGATACCATGGTTAACTGAGGAGACAAGTAGGTATATTGATATAAAGTTAGACAGACAGGCAAACAAGAAGATAGATATATTTACATGAGCTGCTTGTAGACTTCTCTAATATGGAACTCTATGAAAATAATGTACAATTAAATCTTTAGCACCAAGTTTTGGGTGCTAAAAAGCTGATGCCAATATGCAGATCATGTTCCTAAATCAGTGGAAAGGTCACAAAAGACAGGAATGTATGTTTTAGAACTTTAAACACCATTCACTTTTGTTGCTCGTGAGTGCCGTGGGTGGCAGAAATGCAAAAAGAACAACTGATGGACGGAATGCTGAAAAATGTTAAACATTCACCCCCAGTACAGCGATCTGGGCCTTAATCCATCGATTTCTTTTCTCACCGCCCTTTCCAGTTTGGACCCAGCCATATGCAAATCAGTCTTGACCCTGATCCCCATGGGAACAGTCCAGCTCAAACTGCCAAGCCAATTCGATGGATTAGGCCCAGATCTATGTATTGGGGGTGAGTGTTTGACATTGTTCAGCATTCCGTCCATCAATTGTTCTTTTAGCATTTGTCACCCCAAGTGGGACGGAAATGTCCACTCTTTTTGCATCTGTCACGCCAAAAGGTAAGGGGATGTCCAGACGTGGGTCCCGTGCTCGCTGTGACACTGGATTCAAGCTCTCCTGGCTGATGAAGGGTTATACCCAGATACCGGGTCCTAGGATGCTGGTTTCCGGTCATTGAAATGACAATTACATTTGCACAGACAGAGTTTTACTAATAAAACTATACAGCACACAAATGATAATGCGTAGAAATGGCATCATCCGGTGTATTCATTTGTTTTGGTCATATTAAAGTATTTGTTACCAACACACTTCAGAATTAACACAATGTGCTTCATTTGTGGTTTCCTAATTCTGATATTTTCTTAAATACTTGCACACTTCATTTAAGTGTTGTTGTGCGTTAGGAAAAAAAACATTTCCTACCCCAAGTATCCTGCAAGATGGTCACATAAATGTGCTCAGTTTGAAGTCGGAGAAAGAAAAGTAAACACCAAGCTCCCTCGGAAGACAAAGCCAGAAGTTTGACCTCAGTCTTTGAATGCACAGCAAATGTGAAAAGATAAGAACAAGATTTACAGGCCTCTTAACAGAAAGGAGCCCTTGTGGAAGAATACAAGGAGAGGAAGTGTGAAAAGGCTTTGCTCCTTTGGAGGGATTAACTCACGCTGGACAGCCTAAAACAAATAAAGCCAGCAAACAGAAAGCCAGAAAATCTGAGTTACAAACCACAAAGCTAATGGTAATTAACAGGCAGAATGCATTCTCGGGGAAGCTTTGTGAATGTCCCCAAGATGTCTTTAGCAAACCAGATAGCTGTGCTGTCTGGGAAGCTTTGATTTAAAAAGCCAAGTACTGGCACCATGCAGCAGTAGTGAGATCTGGGCACGTTGTCTTTTGTTAAACTGGGTCCAAACTGTGGTGGCGTGGGGAGCAAAAGAACAAAGGATTAAACACAGATCCTTGTGACTAAGGGTGAATGTTTGCATTGTTCGGCATTCCGTCCATCAGTTGTTCCTTTTGCTGCCGTAAGTGGGAAGGGCTTGCCCAGATCTGGGTCCCATGCTCAGTGCGTCGCTGGATACAAGCTAGCCTGGCTGATATGGGGTGATTCCCCGAAATCGGTCCCAGGATGCGTTTTTCTGGTCCAGGGAGGACTTGGCTTGGCTGTATGGGCTGGACTGTTCCCATGAGGAACAGGGTCAAGATTGATTTGCATATGGCTGGGTCCAAACTGGGGTGGTGTGGTGAGTAAAAGAACAATGGATTAAACCCAGATCCCTGTTACTGGGGGGTGGATGTTTGCATTGTTCAGCATCCCGTCCAACTTCTACACAAAGTCTAGCAGCAGCAGTTATTATTTATACAGCAGCAACTTCTGATTCTTGTGGTAAAACTGTAAACATACTGCAGTGTAGCAAGAACGCAATAGTGGTGTTGCTCAGTTGATGACTAAACACATGCTTTATAAATTTGTGCGCAATAACAGGTTTGAACTACTGCGGGACATTACCATGGTTTCATACGCTGATAAATCGAGCATTATTGGTTTGAGTGATAGCAACTCTCACACTGCTCTTAAGCCGCAATAGAGAGTGTTGCGAACTCATGGTGACTATCAATAATGCTACACTATGCAATGGAAAGTATTTGCACACACAAATCTGCAAGGTCTTGACACAGGTTTCTAACTGAGGAGAAGCAAGGTAAGAGAGGCAAGAAGAGACATACAGTGCCTTACTTTATTTGCGTGTGTGCTTTATTAGAAGTGGTTCATTTATTGTGGCTCAGTCGTTGGATGCAAAACCCACTTAAAATCAATAATGCACAGAAAATGTGATAAGCCTGTGGCATTTGCTAGCCAGAAAAGCGAAAATGAGCCCAACTCCCGCGGGCCCCCGACACCTACTTCTTCAAATGTATTTTTCCTCTGGATCATGTACATATGTTTGTCGAACCCTCCGGTTGTTAATCGTTCTATGAGCATTCCTCAAACAATTCTTAGTGTGTGACTACACTGATTTTCCCTGCGAATCTCTCCATGGGGTCCCCATTCGTTTAAGCTAAGGGAGGACATCATTATGATATGTGAATGGATCTATGCATGTTTGGCACTGATCTCACAATTTTGCAGTGGTTTGCTGCGTGCACTATTCACATGTGAAATGATGCTTACAAATAGTCATTATGACCATAAAAATCTTTTTTCCATGTTCATTTTTAGGTCGAGCCTAGCGGCAGCGTGCATTCGCTGTTTGCTCTGTGAGGCATGCAGTAGTCAAGTATGCTGTGGAAGCCTCGCCTACTCTGCTCCCATATTTTTCATTGGGTGGTGTCATTGTCCTTTGTAAATGCTGGCTTCCGATTGATAATGAGGCTTGTTAATCCCTCCTAGTTACCGCCCTGTTGCCATTTGTTACCTCCCATGAGGACTGGATCTTTTACTTGTGGTGTTACACGGTCTCCTTCATAAGCCGGTAAGCACTATTTTTTTTTTATTTGCATCGTGGGACCTGCAGTCTCGCATTTACAATAAAAGTTATAGTCTATAAACTATAAAGCATACAACCTTGACTGGACAAACTATTTATTCCCGACTTGGAACAACTTTAGATCACTACTCGAGAGTTCTATTCTAATGACCGTTCTGCGTCTGGTACTCAAAGAAAGATCATGGAAAACAATTCTTATCGTCCATATTTTTTTTAATTTTATTTTTCGGATTCCAAATAATTTTTATTAGATATTTCTTATAACAGAAAAATAAAATACTCTATACAGTGTACAGAAATATAAGATTTGACATTATACATTAGCTGGGCAGAACATGGCAAATACAGCAATATGAAAAAACAAGGAAACTTATCACAAGCAATTTATAAAAGGCGGGAATACAGAGTACCAGCTTATACATGCTATTGTACACTGATGACTAATCTTCGTGTAGTCCAGAAAATAAGGAAGATACAAAAATATTAACAAAGAGATACAGGAAACCTAACAATAACTAAATAAGAGAATAAAGAAAGAGAAAGTAAGGCAATGCAGAACAATAAGAGGTCTACTCCTGCTTATGTTGGGTAATATGTTGAGTTACACATTTTCTGGATCTAGTGCAGCAGAGGGTCCAAACAGTAATTTATGCATCTTTGGTACACGTGCACGGTTCAGAAGATATGTGAAAGGGAATATCCTATAGAAAGAGTCTGGATATCATTCATGGTAGTTTATGTGTGGTGAAATATATGTCTAGTGTATCCCACAAATGTCTGTTAGGTGTTCTCCAGGGAGAAGTTTGAAGAGCGATATTATCCGTGCCCCTTAGGTGAATAATCCAGTTCATCCAACCTTTATATGATGTCTTATGTGTATTTTTCCAATTATTCAGGATAATTTTTATTGCTGATGTAAATACAAGGTCCAATAATGTAATAGCTTCACAATTTAATGTATCAGCCTTTATAAAGCCAGTTGTTAATGTAGCAAATTCTCTTTTTAGCTTACAATTAAATAGTTTTGATAAAAAATCAAATACATTATCCCAAAATATTGATACAGCTTTGCAATGTAACTTAAGATGGGCTAAGTCACCTACTTCCTCCTTACAGTTCCAACAGATGGGGTCATCGCGGAGATGTTCTGAGTGCAATCTAGCAGGAGTCCAGAAGCCATATTTAGTTTGAGACAAGACCGGAGATATTTTATTACGGGTGGTAGAGCTCCAAATTTGAGTCCACTTAGATTCGGATAATGGGCTAGAGGAGTGTAGTTCCCAAAAAGCAATGAGTTTATAAATGAATGATATTTGATGGCCTAGCTTATTGATCTTTGTTATAAAGTGTGGCAGAGATGGAGGTGAGTTGTGAAGTATGGCTTTTGAAATTGCTGCTCTAACTTTCAGAAAGTTATAAAATTCTTTATTGTCTAAATTGTATCTAGATTGAAGGTCCCCAAAGGTAATTGGATATGAGGAATTTTCTAGCCGATTGGGGAAGAAGATTCCTTTGGTAATCCAGGAGTCATAGTATAAAGTTTTCCCCTTTATAAAATATTACGGTTGTTCCATATGGATTCCAACTTAGATTTTTTTATGGTTGAATCGAGTTTCTGATCTAATTTTAGTAACGCCGTTTTTGGATTTTTGAAAATAGATTGTGAATTAATTAACTTTATTTGGTTAGAGGTGAGCAGGGCAAGAGGATTAAGATTATCAAGAATAGATTTTTCGACTTCCAGCCATACTGGAATATAATCACCTGGAGGTACGATCCAGTAAAAGCCCTGTTTAGCTAGAAAGGCTGTTTGGTATATCTTAAAATCTGCTAAATTGACTCCACCTAGAGATTTGTCCAGTCTTAGTTTTGAAGTCCAATTCTAGCTTTCTTGCCTTATAAATTTGAATATCAAGTTTATGATGAAACTCATCTGTTAGAAAGATGAGTAGATAGTTAATTAGGGGTGTAATCATCATTTTTATTGTTTCAGTTCTTCCCCACCAAGTGATAAATATTGGAGACCATGTATCTAGCAGTCTTTTTAATTTTTTCCAATGTTATACTTTCATTATGGTGTGATGTGTCAATTATATCACTACCAAATTCTATACCCAAATATGTAATATATCCGGGTTGCCACGCAAGGCCAGAATTGCCTAAAATCTCTCTGATGCAATAAACATTCAAGGGTTTACCCGCTGATTTGCCCCTATTTAGTTTATGACCAGAATGACTAGAGTTTTTCCCTAATGTTAGCATCAAAGCCTTAATTGAGGGGCCCGGGTCTTCTGTTACTATTAATATATCGTCCGCATAAGCAGCTAATTTAACTTGAGTATTATTAAAATCAACTCCTTTTAGGTCCGTGTTCTGTTTGTTGTCATGTATTAAGGGCACGAACGCTAGTGAAAAAAAAAAAAAAAAAGATGGTGAGAGTAGGCTTCCTTGTCTTGTGCCTTGTTGGAGAGTGAAAGATTCCGAAAGTGTACCGTTAATTACAATATGTGCTGAAGGCATCAAGTAAAGAGCTACAACCATATTTATATACTATTCTCCCAAGTTAAATGACTGCACATAGTGTCGTAAGAATGACACTTTAACTCTGTTGAGCGCTTTTTCTGTGTCCAGTGTGATTGCTCTAGAAGGGTCTTGTTTGAGAGCAGCATTTTCAAGAACATGGCATAATAATCGGGTATTATCATTCGACATACAGTTTTTAAGAAAGCCTACTTGTGAGTTACTTATCAAGTGTGGAAGAATTGCATTTAGTATTGTGGCTAAAATTTTTGCATACATTTTGCTGTCGACATTTATGAGAGAAATTGGTCTGTATTTTTTTGGTAATAAGGGATCCTTCCCCTCCTCAGGTATAACAATAATGTTGGCCTCTGTCATGGAGCCTGTCGTTTGTCCTTTAATTGCTATATTATTGAATACTTTTAACATAGTTGGTTGCAGTTGTTCTGCAAAAGTTTTACAAAATGTGGCAGTGAAGCCGTCAGGACCAGGGGCCTTATTACCCTTCGGGGATTTAATCGAGGTGAGCACTTCTAGTTCGTTAATTGGTTTTCCTAAAGCCAGTTTGTCTGCTTCGTTCAGGTGAGGTAAGTTCAGTTTATTCAGGTAGTGGGTGCACTCTACTGAATTAAATTCTTGATCGCTCCGGTATAAGTCTTCATAGAAGGTTTTAAAGGTATTTAAAATATCTTTTTGCCTGGTAAGCGTTTGATTTTTATCTTTGATTGACGAGATAGTGCTTTGGTTCTGTTTGTGTTTAAGATAACAAGCCAACAATTTACCCGCTTCGCAGAGATTAAGGGCCTTACATTTGTTTATCCATACTCCTGCTCTTTTACTCAGAATTTTATTGTATTCATATTTCTTTTGTGTTAGAAGACTAAGAGTATTAATATTATCTTGCGAATTGGCATGTGATGTCTTCAAATGTTTGATTTCATTTTCTAACTTAACTAGCTCAGTATTAAGCTTTTTATTGATCTTTGTTTTAATCTCAATAATAACTCCCCTGATGGTTGCCTTCAGAGCGTCCCAAAGGGTGTTTACGTTTGTTCCAGGAAGATCATGAAGTTTGAGATAATCTATAATTGCCTCCTCAATTTTCTTTTTATCTTCCGGGTCTGATAGGAAATCGTTATTAAAGCGCCATCTTTTGGGCGAGTGGTTATTATGACTGCCAGCCAATTTAACACCGATACATGAGTGATCGGACACTAACTTGGGTGAAATGTCTGCTTGGTCAAGTAAATGTGTGAATGACCCGGATATAAGAATGTAGCCTATTCTAGTGTATGAATTATGTGGGGCAGAGTAAAAGGTGTAATCACTAGAGTCCAGGTGTTGAAGGTGCCAAGAATCTTTGAGATTAAACTTAGTACATATCTTTTGAACTATACTGTGAGATCTTGTAACGTGGTACTTACATTTTGACTGGCAGTCAATTATAGGATCTAATGGGATGTTAAAGTCACCGCCAACTATGATGAGATTATCCTGAGGAAGGTTTTCTATGGTATTTTAAATGTCTTCCCAAAAATTGGGTTTGTCTGTACTAGGACCGTAAATGTTTACAACATGTATAGAGTCTTCCCCTTTTTTTAGATGTGTAACTAGTACTCTACCATCATTATCATGTAAGAACGATTTGAGGGATACATTAGCTTTCCTTGCTACTAGGGTGATTACTCCCTTCTTTTTATGGTCCGCTGGAGAGCATGAAACGTGTGAAATCCAGTTGTGTTTAGCTAAATAATCAAAGATTTTCCGATGTTTGATTGGGTGGTTAAGCCTTTTAAACATTTAAGGAGACGACGTTAAGATAGTCTACAAGATTACTTGTCTTGGTTTGAGTCATGGCATACGTAAGCAAAAATATTGTAATAGCGCTACTAGGACACGTAAAACAAACAGTGAGTAGTAATTCTTGTCAAGTGCGGACATTATGCAATAATGAGTTCAATGGAAAGCAAGGCAGAAGTGACAATAAGAATAAAGAAAAAGATAAAAGAAAAAGACAGAAAACAACTGGGGATACCCAAAGTAAGGTCCTAAAAATCCCAAACCCGTTCTGCAAAACTTGGGGATCCCCTAAAGCCCTCCGCCCCCACACCCCTGCGCTCCCCACCCAACTCCCGATACCTCGAATATCGGAGGTGCGACGGCAGGAACGTCAAACTGCCAACTTACAGAAGAACTTATTATAAAACAAATTCGAACTTTCCAGAGTGTATCATGTTATCAAACTCTGTGTTATAGGTCACTCCTTAGCACATTAATACCAGAAAATGAATATACGCTAGAAACAAAGCATAACTGTACCTACTTATATAATGCTTGGAAACGTATACACATTAGGAAAGACACAATCCTAGTTACTTAACCATATTAGAACAAACAAAAAAAAAAGTCATACTAACAGTAGGAGTGCTTTGTGCTAGAGAAACTGGCATGTGCTAAAAAGACTGAACTTATTAGCCCACATTTGAACTTAGTTGGTTATGTACCTATTGTGGTGATATAGAAGAGTGAAAACCGCACGTTAGCCGGCATAATAAACACAAGACATTTCGTTACTAAGCTACGATTGCTACAGGATATGTTTCGTCTAGCTGGAAGCAAATACCAATAAAAGCAAGCTTTAAGACCAAGAAGCAAAGGAAACACCCAACATCATATGAGCATGCATGAGAGGCACATGTAAAAGGCTTAACTAAGAAATGGAAAAGGATATCATGACTTCCTTTTGTTAGAGAAAGAGTTACTGTGGTCCATGTCTTGAGTAGCCGGACTTTATAAAAATTTCGACAAGTCATTGGGATCCGTAAAGTAGCCATGTCTACCATTGGCTACAATTCTAAATTTAGCAGGACCAGCAAAAGAGAACTGAATATTTTTACCTCTTGGTTTGTCTCTTAGAAGGAGGAAGCCTTTTCTTGTACCCACTGTAGGTTTAGCGTAGTCCTGTGTAAAGATTATTTTCTGACCGTTACAAGTGATCTGGCGATTTTTACGGGCAAAATTGAGGATGGCCTCTGTATGTCGATATCTCAGCGGTTTGCAGATGATAGCACAAATTGTTTGCCTTGATGAAGAATTGTATGCTGGAATTCTGTGTGCTCGGTCCAGTTTCACATTTTTGAGGAATTTTATACCTGTGATCGGAGGGATCCAGATCTCCATGAAGGCTATGCATGACTCCGCCGAGTCCTCTGAGCCCTCTGGATGCCAAGAATTCTTATGTTGCCTCTTCTGTTCCGGTCTTCAAGATCGGCTGCATGTTTTTTTAGGATGGTAGTAATGTCTATTAGAGATTTTATGTTTTTTTTTGGCCTGCAATGAAGAGTCCTCGACGTCACTAATTCTTTGTTCAGCGGCGTCTATTTTAGAATTGATTGTATTCATGTTCACCCCCATGGCAGTGAGTTCTAGCTGCATAGCGTCCGTGTTTTGTTTGGTAGATTTAGCTAGGTCATGAACGTTGGCTAGCTTTTTAAGAATCATTTCCATCGTACTGTTTATATCTGCTTTGGCCTTAATAGGCGAAGGGTCACCTTTATTTCGTTTTTATTGGATCTTGGATTCCTTTTCAGCCATAGTGAAAATCTTGGTAGGTTAGTGTGAACGACTTATGCTGTTAATATTGTTAGTAGTCGCCCTGGTGACAGTAGCCAACAATCGGTGTAAGAGAAAGAATGTGAACAACTGTAGGCGCACTTGGCTGGTTCTGAGTGAAGAGAATGTTTATTATACTGCCCTCAGAAAGTCTCTCACTATTAATATAAACTTACTCCATCAGATGGCTGACCCATTGGATGTTGGTTTAGGATCTTTCTGCAAGAAATGATGTGGATGTCTGCACCGCCTACATTGCACCGGGGGTTAATCAACCTTCACATTGTGTACAGGGACTCAAAAGCAAAGGGGTCATTCCATTATAGAATCTGGCATCAATGACATGCAAACTAGGAGGTTACAGTTCTGGTATGCAGAAGTAAAGATATGGTAACCAGCGTTGTACAGCCAAAACGTTTGGCAAAAAAGACCCTCAGAGAATGCTGGTTATCTGAAGGTTAAGTACTGTTCCCAAAGGCTTGAGACTGACCTATGTGCGATTAAATTGCAAAGGACACCGGAGCAAAGCAGAGCAGGTTGAAGTCACGAAGTAGCATGGGCGCCATTTTGGGGTCAGGCCACACGCAGCAGGAAATCGCCATGACGATAAAAACAGTTGTGCATGAGTCGCTCCATGCACCAGCGGCCGCCATATTATTGGTAAATGTCTGGATACTTAAACAATGCAGCACGGGCCCCTAGGCGAAGGATGAGGCGCTTGCCGTTACACACTAGGGTGAGGCGCTCGTCGTAACTCACTCAAACGGCCGCCATCTCAGGGTCAGGTCACACTGTTAAATATTCCTGCAACATGAAATGTCGTTTTTGCTGCTGCAAAGGTGATTTTGTACCTCAACAGAGTTCGAGGACTTCAGGTCTGTGGGATGGGAGCTTGGGTGACTCATTAGAGCTGACGATCACTCAAAAGTGACGATATGGATGTACCTCGTCCGCCATTTTGTTCTTTTGAATTTCCCCGATCGGTGAATGTTACGGCTGTGATTATAGCAAAGGCAGCGCTTTCCTCTTGAAAACAATGGTATCCTCAGGGGCAGCACTTTGTCAGGATCCGCATACTGGTGTTCAGGTCCGTCGATGATCACAGAAACTCCGGGTTTCTGGCGTACCATCTCCGAGTTAGTCAGAGCGACAGGATCATGCAGCCATCGGCTCTGCCATCCAAGTCACACCCCCGCCCCTTGGCGTCCATTTATTGTGCACTGTATGTCTTGTGAGAACCCAAACAGAGCACCTAAAACAAATGTTTGGAGTTACTGCTCCTCGCATATCAAGACGCAGGGCTACTCAATCGAGATGATGGGGTTTTTAATTGGATCTGAAAAAATATCTATAACGCAACACCTCTGTATACAGCACTTTAAGAGCAGGTCATAGTCACACATGTTTTAGCACTCTGAGGGAAACTGCCTCAGCAGCGAAGCACAAAAAAAGCATTTGCAATGCAGCCTCGCAGTTAGGCGAGTTTAAGCTATTGGCATTGTAAATGACAATGCCTTCTATTTATGTTTGAAAAAAGAAAACAAAAATAAAAAGCATTGTTATTTGCAATGTCACTAGCTCAAACTCGTAAAGGCGAGACTTATTGCATTGCAAATGCTTGTTAAAGTAGTGGTGTTGCTGCAACGCAGTATAACCTGTGCTTATCTGTGACAGTTTATTTGATAGTATTTCTATAGCTGATGATATTTTTTAGTGTGGTTTAAAGTTGTCATGAAAGAGGTGACCTGGAACAATTCACAAAAAATAGGTTTTTAAATTGAAAAATGACTAGTTCGTAAGTTTACTATTTATAGAAATATATGTGCATCACTGAATAGAACAACATTTGCAACGCAATAGGTCTCGCAATTACAAGATTTTTACCTATATGCATTGTAAATGATAATGCCATTTCAATTCAAATCACTTTTCAGAAGATTTTCAATCAAGTTACAAAAAACATCATTTCATTCAATTAAAACTCACTACTTGTTATGAAAAAATTTAAATTGGAAGTACCACCAATTAGAATGAGATAAAGTGCTATGTGCCTTCCCAGTATATCATGAGGTCTACAGGATCAACAAGTTTCATTTTCCAGATAATTAAATCACAAGATCTACATAACTCCACATCATTGATCAAGGTAATAAAGTGCTACGTGCCCTAACTGCATGCTTTAAGATGCAATGCCATTTATGTGTTTAAAAAAAACACCTGCAAAAATAAAAGGCATTGTCATTTACAATACCATCAGGTCAAAGTCTCTAAAATGCAGACCTATTGCATTGCAAATGCTTGTTTTTCTTCATATTGTTTTAGAATTTGTTCCATTGATGTCTCCAGTCATGTGTTTTTAGTAATTGCTATCTATGTTATGTGTTGCATACACGCAGGACCAATAAACCTCGTAACTACAGTCAAGGCTGTCCTACAGGGCTACACTCAGGTATATTGTGTCTGTTAATGAATGTATTTATATGTTTGTATTAGAGGAGTTAGGAAAATAAGGATCTGAGCCCTGAAGAAGGCCTGGGGCTCCCCAACTCTCTATGGGTTATTATACATGCTGAAACATGTTGACTCATTCAGACGTAGGGATAAAAGATAGTAGCATGCATTGCCACAGGTTTAAATCATCCATTAGAGCTACCTCCATTAAAAGGAAGTCTTTGGGTTAGGGTATATGGATTGTTAGACATTCTAGATCCTGATTCCACATTTACCCACACTCCTTAAAAGCACTCCTTGTATGAAAGAGGTGCCCATTCACCACTAGACTTTTCTCTGGTGAATGAGGTGTGGTCAGTGATGAAACATCACAAACCTATTTTTGTGAATCTCTTGGGGAGACATAATACGAAACAACTATGAACTTCTAACAAAGGGGCGTTTCCCATGAAGTGAATTCCTTTGTTAAGTTTGGTCACTTTTGCTTACGGTTTTTGCAGTCATCTTACAGACCCAGCCATTTTATTTACACAGTTTCTGCAATATCTAGATTTAGTAATACTTTAGAAAGAACGTGATAAGGCTTCAGCTACTTACAGTAACTGCTCATGACACAAGGGTCATTATAAAAGTATTGCTCTGTTTATGTAAAGAATACAGTACAGGGCTAGGAACTATCATATAGGCTTATTAATTGAAGAAACTCGAATAACATGTTTGCAGGTAAACTCAAAAGATACGTTTGGCCAGCAAAATCCAAATAGCATTGTACCAGGTCGATTTCAACATTAAAGTGAACTTGAATTTCTTTTTAGTTTTAATTCACAGGGCACCTGATGTGCACTCACTGTGTTATATTACTGATCCATATTATTTAGTAAAAGTATGACAGTGTATTATTTTTGGAAGAAGAACTTAGCAGTCACTTTCTTTAGAATAAATAATAATAAATGGTTATCTATGAACATAATTATTCATATGATTACAAGAAGGGGAAAGGAACAATAAAACCTTATTTATCATTCACGTTTTTGTTCTTCATTTCATTCATATCAAGACTTAACTGCAAGACTACACACAGTGCTTCACAAAACTCCCAAATATATAAATCAACTATAAAGTTAAGGTGCACAAAGCCAAATTTGAAAATATTGTAAGAGAGTTGAATGCAATTTCAACATTTCGAGGTTTCCCATTAATTTCTGCCGTTTCAAATAACTGGGTGGAGGCACTGATATCTATGTGCACTTACCTACATAAGATTACTATTGTGTAAAAGGTTTGATGGCTAATTACCAGAATTAATCAAGAGTCCCCTATAATGAAGAACGTGTGTTTGTATCCTTGAGGGGAACTGTAGCCCTCACCACAGTCCTCGTTATAAAATGTTTAGTTGTATGTCAATCATTCGGTTGGGCACCTAAGTCTTTTTCATTTTTACACTAGCATGTTACCACCGATTGGCGAGAAGAATCATAATTGTCAGAACTCTCTCTCTATCCTATTGTTACAGGCAACAGGAGAAACGTAGACGGGAAAAAGTGCATTCATTTGCTCAGACCAAACAGTATAACTGTGGCAAACCTGTGCAAAACTCAGAAAATGGAGGATGCCTTGACTTTTTTATTTTTTTGACAAATACATGTTTATTTACCAGTAGGAGGATAAATACTTTTTATTAAATTTTCATACAGCTTACAGGTGGAAAGCAGTGTGTGTCATAGCACATCGAAACAGAGGAACACAAACAAATCCCCCCCCCCCCCCCCCCCCCCCCCAAGTGATCGACCAATGCATTACTGTGGCTGGTTGTGAATACATTCAGGAAGACCTTGTATACATAAAGGAGTACGTCATGCACAGGCAAATTCAACCGTCCAGTGAGGCGGTAGTGGCTGCTTGATCTTTATTCTGCAGGTAGAGCAGTAGCGGCTCCCAAATGTCTTTCGTTCTCGATGTTGCTGGTAGCTTCTCAGCATAAAGTGAAAGATTGTCCCTACAATATACCAAATCCCTAATCCAGTGATCCGGACTAGGTGCGAGTGAGCCCTCCCATGTCATTGCCACTCTCCTCTTTGCCATCAGCAGGGCAACCCTGATAAATCTACCAGTGGCACCCTTCAGTTGTGGTGTGAAAGATAGCAGGCAGGCCTGTGGGGTGTGTGGTAATGTGACAGTAGTCATTGCCTTGATTCTGACCAGTACCCCTACCAGAACTCAGCCACCCGGCCACACTCCCAGGCCAGGTGCCGGAAATCTGCACTGGGCACTCCACATCGCTTGCATGCATCGCTGTCACGGAGGCCGCATCTAAACAGTTTAGATGGCGTGCGATATGCCTGGTGTAAATATTTGAAATGAATTATTTGCAAATTACCATTTGAGGTGCACTCCCTAGTGAGTTTACAGTCGCTTTCCCACTCCTTTTGTGTAAACTGAGGATTGAGCTTGGTGTTCCATCTGTCCAGACTTGTATGGTCTTTCGCTACTTGTTCGTCCCTGGCTGCCCTGTACAATTTTGTTATGAGCTTTCGCCGTGTTGGACTGACTACAAGTAGTTGGAGCGTTTGGAGTGTCTGTGGCTCCTCCGGAAATGTGGGGTAATGTGCCCGGATTGCCTTCTTGCGTCTGTGGAAAGTGAATTTGAAAAGCAGGGTGCTGGTATGAACATACCCCATCTCCTTGTCCGTGAGGAAAGTGCCATTAGGGAAAAGGTCATGCATTGTATCTATCTCTGCCCATGCCAGTGTATGCATAGCGCCTGTTTCCTGCGTAACCAACAGCGCTGCATGGTGTGCTAGCGGGAGCGATGGGGCGTACAATGGGAGTTTTGCAGATAGTCGGCCTATAGCTTGGCATGCTGCTACCATGGTGTCTATTGTGTTGATTTCTTGTCTAGGGGTGCTTCTGCGTGTGTGCGTTACTTCTGATTGTAACTGGGTGAGCATCTCTGTTCTCCACCGCAATGCGTGGTATGAACTCGTGGTGACTAAGCCAGTAATACACATACTGCGCTTGGGCTCACAGATAGTACAAGTACACATTGGGCACGCCGAAGCCACCCTTGTCATAGTCCAGTGTTAAGACGTCCAGGCTCACCCGGGCTTGCTTCCCTCCCCATATGAGTCGTACCAGCAGCAAGCGTACCGTTTTAAAGAAACGCTGCGTCAGTTTTAGTGGTATATTGCTGAAAAGGTACAGAAAGCGGGGCTATGCGGTCCACCAGTGACAGCGGCATCGTTGACCAACGGTCAACTTGCTGCTCTAGTTTGTCGCATCCCACCCCGTAGTGCTCACGTATGACTGTGTCTGGATCTCGGTGCAGCCACACTCCCAAGTACTTGATCGGGTCAGCAGACCACACAAAGGGGAATTCTATTGGGTAACGCTGGGTGCTTTGAGTCAGTGGGACCAACAGGGACTTACCTCAGTTTATATTAAGTCCCGAGAAATATCCAAACCTGATGTATTGTCGCATTCTAGGCGCTAGGTATACTTGGGGTTCCCGGACGAAGAGCAGCAGATCATCGGCATACAAAGAGAGGTTCACTGGTCTGTGCACGAATCTCAATGCCATTTCCTTATGTCTTCGTCTTATAATGCAGGCCAACGGCTCCAGCATCAGGGCGAAAAGGAGCAGTGATAGGAGACACCCTAGGCGGGTGCCCCTACCAATCCGAATGGGACCCGACGTGAACCCTCCCACTGGTATACGTGCCGTTGGGTTCATGTATAGCAACCTCAACCATCTAATGTAACTGGCTGGAAATCCCACACGGTGAAGGATACAAAACATATAGCCCCATTCTATCGAATCAAACGCTATGGCCGCATCTAACATGACTGCCACCGCCTGTAAGTCAGGGTCGAGTACTTGAAGCATCGCGAATATGGTACGTAAATTATGTGACTTAGATCTTTCTGGTATGAAGCCAGATTGGTCTGGAAGGACCAGGTTCGGCATCAATGGCTAGAGCCTAGTATACAAACTTTTCGCTAGGATCTTTGCGTCTATGTTAATTAGGGACAAGGGATGGTACGACTGGTAACACGAGGGCTCCTTATCTTTTTTTAGCAGAGTTATAATTAGAGCTTCCCTTAGGGTCGGGGGAAGCATCCCCGTTTCATAGGCTTACATGTACATTTCTAGCATGAAAGGGATCAGGTCATCCGCAAATGCCTTATAAAATTCACTTGTGAGGCCTTCCGGTCCCGGCGCTTTTTTGTTTGGCAGGGAATGTATTGCCTCTCTAATGTCGGTAGCTTCAATCGGCTGGCACAAGTAATCACGTTGGCCAAGAGATAACCAGGCCAGGGCAATGTCCTCCAAGTACTCTTCTAGTTCCATAAGCCCGGTCTCGCCTTTTGAGGTGTACATTTCGGCATGATGTCGCCGGACTCCGCATCACAGCCTCGCAGCTCCACGGAACAAACGCATTACCAGCTGCGTGCCGCATCCCCACAGCCAGACTTCGCATCACAAGCCCCGTCAACAGGATCCTCAACGAAGACACAACAGGACCTTGTACCGCAGCCTCCCCGGACTCCAGACTGACGCATTGCTTCGTGTGCATGGCACATCTTCAACGATGATCCACGCAACCAGGATTCAACGTACTCTGTCCAGATGGCCTCACTAGGTCCTTGTAGCCGGCCCACGCCCCATCGCGGTCAGCCTGAATTTGTGACTTTGTCCCAGTCTGTCGCAACCAGATATCCCCTATAGCGCTATAGCGCTTTGTGCTTTTTGGCACTATTTTCACTATAAACTTTAAAATTCAATATCTCTTGTTCTACGAATTGAATGTGTGTTGTTTTGGTCCTGTTTTATTTATTAAAAACTTTTCTATTTTTCTAAACCTGTTGTGGGCTCCTTTTGTGGTATCACTGTTTTAATGTTTGAATTCTTGCACAAGCACTTTACACACTGCCTCTGAGTTAGGCCTAACTGCTCTGTGCAAGCTACCAAGGGGGTGAGCACGGGTTAAGTTGGGGTTTGGTTGTGCCTAACCCTGACAAGGATTGTGGTTGTTGCTTGGCCAGGGCTCACACCCCAGTCAACCAACAACCCAATTTCTTACACTTTGTATCTGCAATTTCCTTGATCTGATTAAGTTAACACGGTGCAGCAACGCTGCAAATATCTGCTTATATGCCTGGCAGTTGCCATTTCTGTTTCCACGTTTGTATGGCTGTTGGATCTTTATTGGTTGGGAGGGGATGTCCCTCATAATTAACTTTACTCTTGAACATGTGGTTAGACCTTCTCCACCTAGGAGTAAGGTGTCACACACTTCCCAGCATGAGATTGTGTATAGTTAAAATGTATATATTCAATTGTTAGCTGAATATGTGAGTCATGAAAGTGGCAGATTGCTTTGTCTGCTCTTATCTTCAAGCTTCTGAAGCCGGAAGGAACAACATACTATCACTTACCTTTGTACAACTCATTCTCTTGTTCCGTTTTCCTAAATCTTTTCCATCAGGATTCTGTCAAACTGTTTTATTCTGACTTTGATGATCCATTAGAAGATATGCTAATTGTCAGTGGGGAAAATCTGTGTTTGTGGGCTACTAAACATGTTTCTCGCTCTTACAAAAAGGTTTAAATCAAGGAATGCGTATGAGATTATGATGAAATGCTATAACCCCATGACTAAAGTTAGTATTACTAACCTAAGCATGAATTATGTAACCTGCAAAGTTAACCAAGATGAGAGTTTATTTATAGATGAAATAAAGGAGGATATGGATAGGTGAAGAAAGGGGAGAAAGAAAAACCAGGCAGAACACATCACTGGGAAGGAAGAAGAAACTCTAAAGAAACTACCCCCTAGATTATGCTCCAATGTCACCGAAAAGGGCTCTTTTATGCCTCATACGACACCCAGAGGGATATGAGCCAGTTGAGAAATTAAGATGGAGAAAATACGAGCACAACTATTTAGTTAAGGGAAAAACCTTTTCAAACCTAGATGCAAGTATAACAAGCATTGGTAATGCATCAGTTTTGCCTATGTGATGAATAACAAGCTGTTTTTATCAATCACCGTCCGGAACGAGGGAAAGAGGTCCCTGACAAGTATCACAGGAGTGGAGAGGAAGTGGCCAGAGCTGCTGACTTGAGAGCTGGGGATACCAATTAGAGTCTGGGCGTCGCAACATCCTTTGATTCTGGACAAATCACTTAATCTCCCGAGGTGATAAGTTGCGCTATATAAATCTGCTGCAAGACACAATAGCAGAAAGAGGCAAAACTTTATGAAAAATGAGTTCCACCAAAGTGGATGTTAACAGTATTTCAGCTATGAGAAGCAGATGAGAAACAAGCATTGGTGAATGCAGGAAAATATGCTACAGCCAATAGAAATGGTGGAAAAGTAGGTTGGCAAGCACAGGAACCAATGAAAAGAGAGTGGGTAGGATGTAAGCCCCTTTTAAGAGTTATATTAAAAACAACAGATTTCACAAGCAAAGCACAAGTGCTGTGCAGGCGAATCCTTAAAAGGATCTAAGTATGTATGTGGAAAGTCAGCTTATTTCCAGGTACTACACAACCTGACAGGTAGCTATTCTGCAGCATTAGTTTTACCCGGATTTATCATGCTAACGAGTTAGACTTTCCTCTTGAGCAATACGTAAGGAGGGGTAAACATAACTTTCAACAGATCCTCAGTGATATCTTTGGAGCAGTTATACCATCTATACGAGTGGCTTGAAAGATGCAAAGATTAGAATGCAAAGATTAGAAAGCGGTCTACTCTAGTTGATCGTCTTGCCACTAAAACTGCAGATGCTTTTACTGTGATAAATAAAGAACTGCTTGCAATGGGAGCTATGGTTATGCAAAATTGCCTTGCCCTGGATTTACTCCTTGCGAAGGAAGGAAGAAGTTTACAAGGTCATTCATGCTTGGGAATGCTGCACCTATATACCGTGCGTAGATAAGAAGCTTGACAGCTATATTACTAACAGTAGAAACATGCACAAATCAACTGATTCACTGCAAAGAGATTTGCTAAGATAGGGTAATGACTTGGTTGCGTAGGTGAAGGAATTTTAAAATTGCTTCGAACTCCTCTTTTGCTTGTATTCATTTGCATTTCCTGTGTGTTTAATTCCTTGAAGTTTTGCAGAGGAATTTCATCACAAAACGGTATGGATTGTGAGTATAAGATGTCACCTACAAGAGGAAGAAAAGGAAAGAGCCTTGATATGAAGGTTGAAGAAATGCAAAGTGAACTTTACAACACCTTGAAGGGCGTGGAAGAATCCTACAAGAAGAACTTGAAGTTAATTAATGATTTTCTGTAATAAAGAATTAAATTGAGATTTAGAAATCATCACAGGAAGGTTTTCTTTCTGCATATGAAAAGCTTACCTAGACTGTGCTTACACTTTCCTCCATCTTGCAAAGACGCCACAGTACATCACGTGGTGGCTACTGCTGTTCTTCTTGTTCTAAATAAAGTAATGCAAGACTCACATTAATAAACAGAGAATGTTCCCAGAGACTTTCTTTCACTGTACTTGGCCAAGGACATTTCAACTATCCCAGGCTCGTTATACAATGCAACATTTTGAATACTCAAGATAACTGTGGGAATGCCGGCAAACTAAATGTATTACTACCATGAAAGAAAATTCAAATGTATTCTGTAGTAAAAAATGTTTCATTTTACTCGTTCTCTATTGATGCATATCCTGAGAACCATGTACTCGCATAATGTATGAATGGGTTAAGTCCTATAAAGAGATGTGTAGATTTCTATGCACAGAAGACCCTTTTCTACAGCCTTAGAAGACAAACCTATGCAAGGATTTCAGTTAGAACTGTACTGAGTGCTCCATACTTATGATTTGTTTGCTTTGATGCAGAATTTTCTGATGGCATGTTCTATATAAACTGCCAATTAATTCTTCATATAAAGCTTTGAAACAACAACCCTTGTCTGTCACCCTGTGGCGGCTTCAGTCAGGGAGCACTAAAGTCTGTATCGAGACTGCACTGCTCCAAGTTTTAACCACTGTGCGCCCCGAAGTGGAACCGCGAGTTGGATTTTAGGATATTAGGATAAGCTTGTTCACAGACAGATCCATTTCAGCACGTACCGCTTGTCATAGATGCCATAAATTGCTAACTATTAGCATCTTGGCCAGTACACAACATGCTGTGGATTCTATAACCCCTATTACAGAGTGGAATATTGTGCACACCACTTCAAGGGTGCTACTTTGTGTATTCAGTCTGTCAGTCCATTTCAAAGAGAAAATAACGGACGCTGGTGAACCCAAATGGGAAAGCTATTTTGGGGTCCAAAGCAATGACGATGCAATAATAATACATTCAATACTACCAAAAGATCTGCCACCAGCGATTCTTGTTTTTTTTTATTAATGCACGATTACAATATAGCGCTGCAAATTTCCAACATTTCAATTTACATGGAAAGAAAAAAATATATATTAAATCATATTAAATCAGCAGCATTTCGTCATACATTATCTAATGCAGACTTTTTAAAATTTTTACCCCACCTCACCCCCCCCACCCACCCCAGGGTTGGACACAATTTTTTTTTTAAATGTGATTCACATCGGGAAAATACCAAGCCGAATAATTATCTCTCAAGCCATCTGGTCAAAGGTTCCCAGATCTTTAAGCCTTTCGAGCGGGAGCGGGACCCTCTTTTTTCGTCAATGGCTTTTTCAAAGTTATAGTTTGACACTATTCGTGTTAACCATTGATGATATCCTGGTGGAAATGGATCCAGCCAGGAGGAGGTCAGGCAAAGCCGGTATATCGCCATACCTATGAAAACAAGTTGCTCTTCCGGTTTCCCTCAAATTTCTTCATCCACACCAAGGCAGATCAAGGAAGAAGAGAGATTAATATCTCTCCCTAACACTTCTTTTATAAATTTTGCGATCTCTGATTTCAGGTTACTTAATGTGTCATAGGAGGCAAACCTATGATTGAGATCTGCCTGGTGCAAAGAGCATCGGGGGCAAAAAGTCCCTCTACCTGTCCCCCATTTCGCAATCTTCTTAGGTGTATAATAAAGAGAGAAGCAAGATTTATATTACTGGGCTTGAAGCCGCGCCGGAATTAACAAGCTTTGTGCAAGCTCGGTTGAATGAAGAAAAAAGTCTACGTAGATATCCATTTCCTCTTCCCACTTCCTAGCCCGTATTACCAAATCATCTGACATTAGTGAATTGAGAGAATCATACACAAAACCAATAGTTAAATATTTCTTTCTCAGATTGTCTATAAGAGTTACTAATAAAGCCAGACGGGCCGCCACATTTTTTCCGTAAATGATCGCGAACTTAGAGATACTTATAAAAACCTCTCCAATCCTAATCATATCTTTCTTTAAGAATTCCAAATGAAACTATCTTGGATAGAGAACAAAAATCCCCAAGTTTCATCAAACCTTTATTGTGCCATCTTTTAAATTGTTAAATCTTTAAAAATTTCTGACAAGTTAGGATTATTGTAAATTGGAGTGTAGTAGGTCAGACAGCCCAACATTTTGCGAACCGTTTTCATAGTTTTAAAAACAGCTATCAGCGTCTTAAAGCGAACCTTCTTATAATGAGAATCGTTCAAAAATCTCCAGATCCATCCCCATGCATCTCTGCCCATTACAAGTTCTATTGGGGTAGGTATACTTCCCAGTGGACTATCAGTTGACTTATCAGAAAAAAGGGTGAGATTATACAAAAGCATAGTTGCCCAATAATAAAGTTTAATATTGGGAAGAGCCAGGCTGCCTCTATCCCTGGGTAGGGAAAGAAACGTATAAGCTCTCCGAGGTTTTTCATAAGCCCATATGAATCGAGAAAACAGATCTTCAATCTTTTTCAAGCAAATAGCACTAAATTCCAGCGGGATAGTTCTTATAAAATACAAAAACTTAGGGAAAAAAAGCATTTTGATTAAATTGCACCTGTCTATTATTGAAAGAAGCAAATTATGTAATCGAGTTAATTCAGATTTAGTTCTATTAATCAAGGGGTCAATATTACAATCCACAATCCCTTCAACACTGGTCATAATATCCACTCAAAGATACATAGCCTTTTCGACCTGTCGAATGTCATTGCCCATACTAACATTCTTGCAAATAATCTGCGTTTTAGATCTATTAAGGGAATATCCAGATAAACGACCGAATCTTTCGGCCTGTATTTCAACCTCGGCCATAGATATGCCGGGATTTGCGGTTACCAAGGCAATGTCATCGGCATAGGCCAAAACTTTTGTTTCCCAGCCATGAGAGATAATAGAGCTGATCTTTTGATTAATTTCCAAAAGTCGTAAAAAGGATCTATATGTAACGCAAACAAAAGTGGTGAGCTGGGGCATCCTTGGCGTGTTCCTCTAGATATTTTAAACGTATCAGTTAGTGTGCCATTTAAGAATAATTTCGCAGTTTGCTGAAAATACAGCATCTTGAATGCCTGTATAAATCCCTGGCCTATCACGACTCTTGACAGGGTCTCCCATAAAAAAAGCCAGGAAATCCTGCCAAATGCCTTCTCGGCATCGAGTAACACAAGTGCCATTGGATCTTTGGAGATATGGGCGGCGTCAAGCAATGAGATAACTCTCCTAATGTGATCAATGGTACCACATCCAGGGATAAATCCATGTTGCCAAGGTGATATTACTTTATGTATTACCCCAGCTAATCGGACCGCTAATATTTTAGAATAGATTTTGCTGTCCACGTTTATCAACGTTATTGGATGATAAGAGGCAGGTTCAAAAGCAGATTTGTGCTTTTTCAAAAAAATAATAATTTTGGCTTGCAACCAAGATTCAGGTGGTCTCTCTCCCTTAAACACATGTACGAGTAAAAGAAGCATAGCTTCTTTTAGTTCAGTAGAGAATTTCTTATAAAATTCCGCTGGAATATTATCTAGCCCAGTGGCTTTACCATTGGGAAGGCTGTTAATACAAAGTAGGGCGTTTACCATTGAGGGGGCTCCTCAAGTTTGACCTGTCGTCTTGAGCTAACTGCACCGCTGGAATCCAATTAAGATAGATGCTAACGTAATTTACATGTGTTGTGTTAGTTTCATAATATAGAGCTTGATAATGGGTGAGAAACACTTTGCCAATACCCTCCGGATCTGAGATTATTACTTGGGTGGGATCTTTTATTGCTGTGATAATGTTCCTTTTGGTTTTTTGCCTTGCTCTAATCGCGAGGTGATGCCCAACCTGCTTGCTGCATTCATATGCCTCCTTCCTCCAAATTGCTAATCTATCAGCCGCTTTTTTGGCAGTTTGCTCCATTACAGATGATTTTGCAGACAATATTCTTGCAAGTGCATCCACCTTTACCATCCCTAAGAACAGTGATTAAACTTCCCTCTGCGGCACCTAATCGGGTTTGTAAATTATCCAGAAGTTGGCGCTTTTTCCTATTTAAGAAAGATGAGAAGCTCATTGATTCTCCTCTTATTGCTGCTTTTAACGCATCCCAGACCATTGCAAAACCTGTGCTATCTAAATTGTCCTCCATAAACTGTGGGATCCAAAGCCTCATATGATTACAATATTCATCATTTAATAGTAGGGATCGATCGAAGGTCCAGTTGACCATTTCTCTAGTGACCCCGGTTACCCCTTTTATTTCCACAACTAAAGGATTATGGTCCGAGACTATGCGTGGGGTGCTTTCTATTGAACATAAATGAAGAATTGAGTGGGATACAAACATAAAATCTAATCTCACCATTTTGTTGTGTGGAAAAGAATAAAAGGTTTGGCCGGGATCGGTTGGATACTGTGAGTGCCAAATATCAGTAAGTGTCTGTTCGCAACATAAAGTGCTCAGGGCTTTGATCACCTTTGGTTTCCGGCCACAATAAACCCAATTTTTGTCTAAAGCTATATTCTTATTAGCGGGTAAATTCATATTAAAATCACCGCAGATGATTAAAGGTAGCGGCCATTTATCCAGTTCATTATTCATAACGTCAAAAATTGCTGGATCATCTGCCATATAACGTGAATATCATAAGTGAATCCCCATTTTCTCTGCGACATTCAGTGATAACCCATCTCTTATATTGATCAGCTAGTGTTCGTATAAACTGGATTGAGCTTTTTGCAGATAGTACTGCCACCCCCGCGTCCTAGCCTCTTGAATTGTGGCCCCTACTACTGTATACCCGAGCGAGTCTAACAGGTGGATCTGGGTTCTTTCAATATGGGTTTCCTGCAAACACAGGATGTCGGCTTTAAGAAGCCGAAGAGCAATCGCAGTATTGCGTCGTTTCTTAATATCATTAAGGCCACAAACATGGATTGTTGCTATACGTAGTTTACTCATTTAAAGTAGGCAGATTCAACCAATAGCAAAAGCCAATACCAGAAACCATGTTGAATAAGAAAAAAACATTCGAATCATCCACCTTAGTGCCAACCCCACCCTACCCTGCCCCCAACGGGTCCCCAACCCCCCACCCACTGAGGCAACCTGGTTCCTGGAGAGCCAGGATGATGACGACTGAGCAATCAGGGTCCCTTGCCCCCACCCCTACCCTCAAACTATCCACTCTATCTGTGCCAACGTATATTGCAATATCACCAATTTTGCTGCACTAAGCCACCAGCTATTCTATACAATGTATGTATCTTTACATTATATTTTTATTGTTATATTTTATGCTGACCACAAAGTGGCCGGAACTGCTGTAATATGCAAGAAAGAGACCCACTTCCTTCCCTTTGGCGTCACTATTGCAAAATTCCTTTCTCACCTGTCGCAGGGCTGATTCGGTCTCAACTCATTCATGTACGAGCCACAACCAACATGAAAACTCAGTGCTTTCTGTGATGAATTTATTATGCAAATATCGCGACCTCCATGTGACATAGAAAGAGGACGCTCACGCACCCACGTGAGAGCTGTTGCAGAAACAGATTTGGAGTGCGAACTACACTGGTATTGACAGAATATGTCTAAATCTTACCCCTGAATGATGCCGGAATAAAAATTCTCCCTATTACAGAGCAGCCAGTTGGATTTACGGTTGAAATGTCGGTTTTCTGTGCGACGCCACCTATTTTCAGACACTCTAAATTATATTAATACGCGCGCATATGGACAGAATTAGATTTAGTGTCTGACTGAAGCACTCAAAGCTGCCCCTCGCGAGATCATACTGCCTCATCTGGAAGAAAGGATAAGTTTTACTCTGCTGTGACGTCATGAATCCTTCTGCTGAGCTTTGCATGGGGGGGCGCGACCCACGGTCTCCCCCTCCCTCTGCCCCTCCCTCCAGGATGCATCATGGGGGCGGTGCCTTGTGGAGCGGGCGGAACCGTCCGAGCCCGAGGACCCACTCCGGAGGCGGCGTCGGGGCGCCCAGGGGTGACGATCCCGGAACAGGCGCCTGCGCGCGCGGAAGGCGATCCGACAGAAATCATGCGCATAGCTGATGTCCCCCCCATTGAGATCGTGGACGGGACATGGCGGTTGCAGTTCTTGTCCGCACGCGCATTGTGTGAGCCACCGTATGACGCAGACGCAGTGTGGGAGACGCACTCCCTCCCGCTCGCAGGCGCAGTAAGCCCTCTCGCTGATGCTTGTTGCGTAGCTGCCGAGACGCCGTGGAACAGAGGCGGGCACGCGCCTGCTAGAATCGGGAGCGCTCCTGCGAAATTCGGGAGCCACCCTGCACAAATCAGGCGGACTCCAGAGACGGTGAGATTAGCCCTGTTCCCACCTTAGTAAGGGCGGGAGGTAGAAATTAGACGAGTATTGAGGACAGAACTAAAGGCACACCGGGTATCTGTGTACCGGGCATGAGACCACATTGGTTGGCTGGCAGTGCTGTCTTTGGAATCATGCACAACACTGGCAAGCCAGATCATGTCTCCACTATGACAATTGTCTTACTGTGATCATGTCTCCATCATGAACATTTTTAGGTCACAGCGAGTCAGCTTTGGGCGATGTAATAAAACGCCATACAAAAAGCAGTACATCACATGAAGGTAATGGAAGGGTCTTAAAAATGAAATGTGATTGTAGTTGCGGTCGAGGGATTGTGGAAGGAATGTACATTTAGTCGAGGCAATGCACTTGTATGTAGGCTGAAGGTTTTAACTGTGCTAATGCAAGGGTTAATATAGGCCTGCTGTGGTATTAACTTTCAGTGGCTATTAGCGAGATTAAGAAATGTTGTGGTGTTGCTCTTAGGGGCGGTGAGGGTAGCATTAGGGATCACTTGGAGATTTTCATCTTAAATTATTGAGGAGTAATAGTGACGTTAGCAGAAACGTAATTGGACATAGTTTAAATCCGCGGATTAATATGTAAAAATCTATAGAAATATTTTTAGCAAGGAAGGATTGGCGGCCTGAACAATCAAGTACAGCTGCTGTGTGCCTCTCGTTGGGGCTACTGCCACCTTATTTGCTGTACCTTCATTAAAAGGTAAATGGTGCTTCTGGGCAGTCGGTGTTGAATTAGATCCCTTAAGAATGGCCGTAGTCATTTGAACTGGCCCACGCATCAATAGAACATGCACTTTATCTGTGTATCGTCTTTGATTTCAAATGAAGCTGCATTGTCTGTCTAAAGAGTTGCATTGTGTCTGTCCACCATCACTTCTCTTTTTTTCTAACATAAACTAGCTAGAAGATGTTGGTGCAAGCAACAGTGATTCCAAAATGTACTGCTGCGATGCAGTGGAATTGGCACTATTTTACGAATTCTTGCATGTTACAACCACCACCTGCCACCCACCCGCAGCATATTTCCTTCGATCAACAGCTACTGCGCCTGAATATATAAAATAACCGGATCTCCTACCACCAACTCCTATTCACTTTGTGCTTTCTCTCCACCTCTTGAGTCGAAGCTTCGGTCTCTGCTCCCCATTGGAGAAGAGAGCCATGGTGAGCTATTAGTTTCTCTGAGAGACTTGTCATCCTGTCCTGAAATTTAGTGAGAAACAATTTGTGCTTTCCACTGTTGCAACATCATAGCAGTAAATAACCAGTTCTGCATTCTGGTATTCCTGCTTTTACTAAACATAGAATCAAAAATTAGCTAGCATTCGCGCCAAGAATTTTCAATTCTATTAAGGACACGGAGGCGAGGATTATGCTTCTCCTTCTTTACTGCATTAATCACAGCAGCCAGTAAAAACATACAATTTAGTAAAACAAACTACATTGTCCATGGTACTTTGCGTCAGCCACGCCTCCTGAGCCCTGGTTACTGCCCCATCATCCTCTTTCTTTGCTCGAACTGTATCCAAGTCCACTAAATCAATAATATTTCACGAACATCCTCCAACATGGAAGTTAACAGGAACAATTTCCATTGAAAGGCTTCAACTGAAGACATCACTTATTGAGACTTCTTGTCTGCACCTAGGAAAAACAAACATGAACAACCCGTAACTTCTGCGTATTACCACAATTCAGTACAATATCAACGGGTGGGTAAGCATGAACAATCATATTGTAACATAGCCGGGTGGGATAATCCTCACCTCCGTGTCCTTAATAGAATTGAAAATTCTTGGCGCGAATGCCAGCTAATTTTTGATTCTATTACAGGACCGGAGGCTTCGGATTATGCCAGTTTAACGCTTATTAAAAACAACAGATGTTATATCTCTCACCGGATTATAATAAAATTGTTTGAAAGTTGATTCAGATGACCAATCAGCACAACGCATAATGTCTTGAATGCTAGATCCTAACATAAATCACTTTGATGCCATGGCACCACGCACAGAATGTGCACCAAACATTTGAATATCAACACCAGCTTTCTTCATGATATAATGAAGCCATCTGGCTATGGTTGCAGCAGACACCGGTTTAAAAGGTCTTTGCAAAGCAATCAAAAGTTGAGTAGAGCCTTCAGGTCTCCATAATCGAGTACAATCCTCATAAGTTTTCAAGCATTGGACAACACATCATTTTTCATTGCGGGGAAAAGCATTATACTCTATATGTCTGGAAAGAGTCTTGGTACGGCCTGTAATAGTAAAAGAAACCCCTTCCGGAGTAAATACTCTACCTGTAATTTCCAGTGCCCGCACATCCGATGAACGCCTGCAAGCTGACAAACATAGAAGCATCGCTAGCTTTGCAAACAATTGTTTTCGCGATAACAGTTTATTCGCTGGCCAACCATTGAATAGAGAAATGACTAAAGAAACATCTCATAAGCCTGAGTACTTAGGTTTGGGAGGATTCGCTATCCTTATGCCTTTTAAGAAGTTTACAAATCATAGAATGCATACCAACCGGTTTCCCATCGACCGGGTTATGCCCTGCCGAAATGGCTGATCGAAAGTTATTTACAGACCGATAAGCCAAACCGCTTGCTGCCTTCTGTGAAAGGAAATTCACAATATTGGGTAATCCTGCCCCCACGGGATCCAGGTGCTGTTCCACGCACCAACCCATCCAGCCTGTCCAGGCTGAAGAGTATCGCTTCCTGGTGGAAGGCGCCCAAGCCTGCTTGATGAAAGCTGAAGCTGTCTCCGAAAACCCTAGCATTTCCCACTGTTGCCGGAAAGTTGCCATGCCATCAGTGACAACCGCTCCGAGAGGATCAGAGGATGTCGCTCCCCGTGAGGTCCCAGGAGAAGAGACTCCGACCATGGGAGCATCCTGGGAAGATCGCAGCTCATCTCTAACAATATCAGGAACCATGGTTGCGCTCTCCATTGTGGCGTCACTAAAATCACCTCTGCTCGTTGTCTGAGAATGAGAGAGGTCACTCTCGGGATGAGAAGGAAAGGTGGGAATGCATAATTCACTGCCCCCGACCAATCCTGAAGGAATGCATCTGTTGCTTTCGCTGCTGGGTCCGGCCTCCAACTGAAGAAGATGGGAATCCGGCGATTCAGCCTGGAAGCAAACAGATCCGTCTGACACGGACCCCAAATTTGGTGCAGCCATTAGAATATGCTCGGCAGTAACTTCAAATCGCTGTAGTCCCTGAGATGTCTGGAATTCCAGTCCGCTATGAGGTTGGCCTGACCCGGAATATATTCCACTATTACCGTTATCTGGCGGCTCAGGCAGTAATGCCAGAAGTCCTTGGCAATCTCGACCAACAGGGACGATCTCGTCCCTCCCAATTTGTTTATGTATCTCACTGCCGATACGTTGTCCATCCGTAGCAGGATGCAGCAGGAGGTCTGCTTGGGGGACAGGGTTCGAATCGCAAAGGAACCCGCTAGGAGTTCCAGACAATTTATGTGTAGAGATAGTTCCTGGGGAGACCACCTTCCGCCTGTGGAGATATCGCCGCAGCGCGTCCCCCAACCCCAACGACTGGCGTCGGACTCTATGACCACCTCGGGCAGGGAGCCAAAAATGCCTCTCCCGTTCCACGCCTCCACGTGGCCTGGCCACCATCGCATTTCGTCCTTTACTTCCTGTGACAGGGGAACCAGGTCCGAGTATGCCAGACCCTTCTGTAGGTGTTGAATCTTGAGCCTCTGTAATGCTCTGTAATGTAGTGGGCCCGGGGAAATCGCCTGAATGGATGATGCCAATAACCCCACTATTCTGGCAATAACCCTGAGAGAAACCATCTGCTTGTTGAGAATTGCTATTATTTCTTTCTTCAGGTCCTTGAGCTTAGCTTTGGGAAGACGCAATTGGGCCGTCTGGGAATCTATCACAAAACCCAGAAACTCCGTCGTCTGCGACGGGATCAGAGCCGATTTGGCATGGTTGATTACAAACCCCAGACTCTGCAAGAGAGAGATCGTAATTTGAAGGTGATGTGAAACCAATTCCGGACTGTGAGCCATTATCAGGATGTCGTCCAGGTAGACAATCATGCGTATTCCTTGCTCCCACAAAGGTGCAACCACCTGCTTCATCACCTTGGTGAAGCACCAAGGAGCCGAGGAAAGCCCGAAAGGAAGGGCCAAATACTCGAACCACTGACCTTTCCATTGAAATTGCAGGAAACTGCGGTGTGGAGGAAAAATGGGAATGGACAGATAGGCATCCTTGAGATCTAGTCTGACCAGCCAATCCCCCTGTTTTAACAGGTCTGCCAAAAGGTGGATCCCTTCCATTTTGAAATGTTTGTAAACAAGGTAGTGGTTGAATTCCCTCAAATTCAGGACCAGTCTGTGACCCCCACCCTTCTTCTGGACCAGAAAAATATTGCTGCAAAAACTGTGAGGCTTGTTGTTGCATAAAGCTATTGCGTGTTTTTGCAGCAATTCTTCTATTTCGTTGTCTATAAAAGTGCATTCTTGTTGGGAAAAACGGAGAGGGTTCGGTAGTGTGTCCTGACAGGGTGGTTCGTAAAATTCCAGTTGGAACCCTTGAACCGTCTGAATTATCCACGCATCCTGGGTAAGGTTGCGCCAATTGTGTAGAAAGAATTGAGTGCAACCCCCCCAAAGGTAGAAGGCACAAATCTGTTACGCTTACCTGCGGAATTCTGTGCTTGAAAGCCCGCTCTGTTTCCACCTCCTTGGAACCGGCGTTTGTTGAATCGACGACGAGTGGGATAGAAGGTTCCCCCTCTAGTAGAGTCCCATTCACCTCTTCCGCGACCGTAGTCACCTCTGAGGGGACCTTGATTAGCGAAACGGCCTGACGAGCGTCCCCTGCCTCCTCCGGCCCTGTTAAAAAGGCCTTGGGTAAACACTTGCTTGATTTCTGATTGAGCCTTATCCAAGGATGTAAAAGTTCCCACGTACTTTGATGCATCCTTCACAAAACGGTCTCCAAATAGGTTACCCTCCGCGAGAGGACCGGGTTCAGCGGCCGCCAGATCTGTAAGATTAGTGTCCATACACAATGAGCAAGGACTTAACGTCGTTCAGTAGATATGGCACAGTTGGCATTGCCAAGCAGGCAAATGGCCCTCTGCGTCCATCCTGCAAGGATATCTGGATCCACCGGGTTCGCTGTTTCCTTGACCACCAGCGCCATTTCCAGTATTTTTGCGAGGGGTCCTACCACGTCATGGAGCTTGTCCTGACACCCTCTCCAGGCACGGGCTATCCCTTTTTTGGGGTCTCTGGCAAGTTTCTTTAGAAAAGTAAGCAGACTTGCATCTATTTCGGGGGTCTCTGCGACTTTATCGGGTAGGTCTGGTCGAGGGCACTCCGACCTAAGGCGATTCTGGACCTCCTTATCAAATCCTTTTCGGATGTTCTCATGCAAGTATTCAATGATTTCGGGTGCTGGAGCCCAGTCCGACGATCTGGGATGTACTATTTCACTAGGATTGAAGGTGAAAGGAGTATTGGTTGGAATCTCCGGATTGGAAGAAGCCACTTTCTTGGTCTTCTTCTTGGGAGGGGCCTCATCATCAGTTGTGGTAGCATCGGTATCAGTGGTTGTGGTATCGGAGTCCACATAGACCTTTTGCTTACTCTTTGCCTTGCCTCCCGTGGAGTATTCGTGATCGCCTGCAGGTGGCGGAGGAAGTGAGTCCAGGGCCGTAGCATGCGGCCATCGACGTGCTTTGACTACGTCAGTAGATGGGCGCGCAGTACGCTTGTCCTTAGTAAAACCATGAAGCTTGGCAAAACTTTCAAGCTGCTTGGTGATTGGTTTGAGCGCAGCTGCCAATGCTTGTTGCACAGTGTTGGGAACTGTGGTCTCCAGAGCCCTGTTCACCGAGGATTGGACAGAAGCGTCCAGAGCCTCTACTATATTATCTTCAAAGATAGTCTCCTGCTGTCCCTCATAATAGACCTCATCCTCATAGCGCACCCACTCATCCATGGTAATACTAATTCAGTGGGGCAGAGCAATTAATGTCACACAAGTGTGCCAAGTGACATATAAATATATATACTGGAGGAGTAGAAAGTGGGGGGCCAGCCCACATGCACACAAAAAGTTAATACTTGTACCAAGCCCCCTCAGCAAAAGCTGTACTCAGATTATTGCAGCCTATTATAGGCGTAGGAGCCGAAAAGAAGTTGTTCCTGGAGTGTGTGCTCACTCCTGCAGGGCGACGATTATTGCAGCCAGTCGGGCGTCTTTCCTACTACCTGTTTCTGTTCAAAAACGCGGTAGAAAAAGCAAAACGGGCTGATCCCGGCGTGTGCAACCCAAAGCAAGTCCAAATGAAGCCCAAATTGGATCGCGTGGGCCGTACACGTCGGACGGGAACCACCCGGCTCCTGCGGCGCTCAAGGGCAATGAGGGAAGCCCAAATCAACAGCGCTTGGACCTATCCTGTCGCTTTCTTGCCGCCCAGCGGCTTGGTACCTTCGCGCTTAAACGTGCCTCATGTAATCCGTAATGCCAGCAGCGCTGGGGATCGGAGCAAAGCTCCCGCTCACGGCGCGAACGTGCCACCTACACAATTGTTGCTAGAGGCAGAAAAAACCTAATTACGACAAACCCCTCAATAGACAAAAAATGTAGGCATGCACATTGACAATAAGTTCTCAAGCGTGGCGCGCTCTGTCAGCCCTGGCATATAATCACCAATTCAGTATTCAAGAAGATAGCGGAGGGGTACTTGGCTCTGGCTGTGAGTAGCAAAGAAAGAGGATGATGGGACAGTAACCAGGGCTCTTATGGAGGGGTAAGGAGGCGTGGCTGACGCAAAGTACCATGGAAAATGTAGTTTGTTTTACTAAATTGTATGTTTTTACTGGCTGCTGTGATTTATGCAGTAAAGAAGGAGAAACATAATCCGAAGCCTCCGGTCCTGTAATAGAATTACAGATTGGTAACAGAAAATAACAGGAATATTTTTCACTAAGGAGTTCTGAGTGACATTAAAAATCCAAGAACTGTGTGGCAAGGTTTTTTTCTGTCGGCGCTGTCGGGAGAGAACCGTGGTTGACTGGAAATTTGGCAGATGGCTCAGGTGCATGCCATCAGTGCTTTCCTGCATCCTTCGAATTTGCAGAAAGAGGCAGAAGAAGGTCTGTAAAACTACCAGCTGACATTCGGCTACCCTGCCCAGGGCTCTGGAGACCCAGGTAGTGTATTAGAATAGAACCAATCTTCCCTTATGACATAACAACTGAGAAATAAATTGTGTTTCCCATTCTTGTTATGTTGTAACGGAGGATAACCAGATTTTAAATCCAGTTATTCACGATAATAACTGTTAGTGAGAACCATACGTAATATGGCGTTTATTTCCATTGTTGAGTGTGGGAGGAGTTATAACTCATGAGATTTGAAGACACAAGTGGGTCATGTATCCTTCCAATCTGTCAGTGATAATCAGTTGTAAACATTCAGCATATGTGGTCTATGCTAAAAAGTATTTTATTGCAGTTTTCACATAAACCGCTCTACATTACCAAACGTAGAAAAGCAGGTGTGCAGGGTCTGGGAAATGGTTACTGACCTATATGGCAAACGTAGTTAAAAGGGAAAGAAAAGATTCAGAAAGTATGGAGGCAGAACATCGAGTTAAGGCTGATGCAGCAGCTCCCTCGGTTGCCCCGTTACGGAGGCGTAGAGCTAGAGGCAGGACCCCAGGCAGTAAATCAGTTGTCTCCTGCCACACTCATCTCATAGCTATCTAGCAAACGGGAAAGTACCACTCACTCATCTAGGTCCTCACCGTTGTAGGCAACAGAAGCAGGGGTAGGGGGAAACTGGAGGTGCACCAGCATCCAGTGAGGGTGCAGCAGAGACCTCCTCAGCCAAAATCTTCCCCTTGGCATCTATTCTGGTGCAGGCCACTAATATTGCTTCCCAGGTAGGCAAAATCAGGACCCTACGCACTGCTCTAGCCTCCTCTCTCCGAAGCGCCTCTCTCTCACAATCCAGCCATCTAGACAGCTCCTTTCTCCATCTACACAGGTTGGGGCCGGTGGCAGATTTCCAATTTATTGACAATTGCCATCAGGCAAGGATGAGCGCCAGATCTGCAAACCTGTCTGTCGCTTTTCGGGTCGCACTTCAAGTATTGAGGCCCAACAAGCACCGCTATAGAGAGCAGTCAAAGTGGCAACTGTGGCCCCCCGGTAACTTGTGATGCAGCAGCCCAGTTTGGGGTAGCACTGGGCAAATCCATACCATATGAGAGACCCTGCGTCACGTTCAATTCCCACTTCTTACTTTAAATGTAATGGGTTACTGTAGATGAAAAATTATATTTGGAGAGACTCCTGTGAGTTCTGTGCTGGAAGAACAGGGTTTTTTTTTTTTTAAAACTCTTTTTATTAACATTTTCATTTGTAACCAATACTGCAATACCATATCGTGTATTATCAAGTACATCACAGTTTGCTCGTGTCAGCCGCTGCCGCGCTTCAAAGGTTCCATTCTGTCTCCTCAGGACCCCAACACCCTCTTCCCCCACCGTGTCAAACATCTCGTGTCATGCCACCCCAGACACCCCCAGTTAGTCTGAGTCATCCGTTAGGGATTCATCCTGCGGGGGTTCACAGATGTTCCCTCGATAGTCATTCCACTTCCCCCATATCTTAGTCCATTTTTTGGGGCATCTTCTGTGCACATAGACCGATTTCTCCGTCACCATTAGGTCGTCCATACCATTGCACCATTTTTGGAGGGTCGGAGCCTGCCTGGCTCCCCACTGTTGCGCAATGTCTCTTTTCGCCAACGCCATCCCCAACGCTACCCATGTTTGCACTGTCTGCGTGATATCCGCTTCGTCCCAAATATTCAAAATGCACCCCCTGGGTTCAGGGACTAATGTTGCCCCCGTGACCTGCGCAACTGTACGCATGACTGCTTTCCAATATTTCTGGATGTGTACACACTGCCATATTATGTGCCAGAACGTGCCTGGCTCTCCGCACTGTCTGACGCAAAGTGGTGTGTCGGCTCTATGCAGTTTATGTAGTAGTGTCCTGGTATAATAGGTACGGTGTAGTATCTTAAGTTGTATTAATTTAAATCTGGATGAGATCGCCACTTCTCGTGGCGATGCCAGCGCGTCCTGCCAATCCGTCTCATCCAGCTCCCCCACGTCGGCCTCCCATTTAGTTTTGAGGGCTTGTGTCGGGTCTGGTTGGTTGTTTACCAGTTTTTTATATGTGAGTGAGATAGCCTTCTTCGTCATATGATCAGTAAGGAGCCTATCTTCAAGGGGTGTGGACTCTGGGAGCCTAGTGCCTTGTGGTATAAGCGCCGTAAGGGCATGCCTTATCTGTAAGTAGCGAAACGCCTCAGTGTCTGCCATCCCATAGCTACGCTGCAACTGCTCAAACGGGACGGGGCTCCCCTTTTTCCACACATCCCCTACCTTTGAGATACCGATCAAATCCCACTGTTTGAACCCCTTCGTGTTCCGTAGCCTGCCCAGTTTATTGGTGTCCCAGAGTGGCGTCGCCTGCGTGATGACTCCTTCCCATCTCATCTCCTTCTGTACTGCGTGCCAGATCTTAATTGTATGTGCTGTAGGGCCTATAAGATGCTTGTGTTGAGTCCTATTGTACAGTATTCCCATAAGGTTATCCTCCCCCAGTTGGTGTCTGTCCATACGGTAGGCCGGGTCTCCCTGATCAGCATGGAGCCATTGGTTGATTACCATCAGGTGGGAGGCCCAGTAGTACAGCTTAATGTACGGGAGTGCTATCCCTCCATCATACCAACCTTTCACTAGTTTGTGCATCGCTATACGTGTCGCCTTGCCATCCCACAGCAGCTTACTGAGTTCACTATTCACTTCCCGAAAATATGCTGGGGCGACCGGGAATGGTGTATTTTGTAGGGCGTACAGAAACCTCGGGAGCGCCATCATTTTAAAGAGGGCTGCCCTGCCCAATAGGGTGAGCGGTAGGGACCGCCAGCACTGCACATCCCTGCGTAGACGCTCCAGTGGTTTTTTAAGGTTTTCAGCTATGAAGCGGGGTTCCTGCGCCGTGATGTAGATGCCCAAATACATGAATCCCTCAGTCACTATTTTAGCAGCACAGTTACGTGGGAGTCGGGGTCTATCGCCTGAGAGTATATAAATATGTGATTTTCCCCAGTTTATGGTATACCCTGAGACCCGGCCGAACGCTACACAAATATCCATGAGGCAATTGAGTGATCGGGCCGGTGAGGCCAAATAAAGGAGTATGTCGTCCGCGTAGAGTGATATTCTGTCTTCCCACCCCAGCGCCCATTTAAGCCCACGGATTACCTGGTCTTGTCGTATCCACGCCGCCAAGGGTTCTAACACTAGTGCGAATAGAAGAGGGGATAAAGGACAGCCCTGCCGGGTCCCCTTAGCCAGAGGGAAGGTGCCCGAGATCCTCCCATTAGCCACAACCTGCGCCATGGGTTTTGTATAGAGCAGCTCCACCCATTTTATGAATTTGGGACCGAAACCTAAGTGGTGAAGTACCGCGAATAAAAACGGCCATTCCACCATGTCGAACGCCATTTGCGCATCCAAGGAGAGAATTATGGCGTCCTCTTGGATGAGGGGTTTGCGCGCCATGACACTATTCACTCGCCTCAGGTTCAGCGCCGTGTTCCGCTGCGGCAGAAACCCCGATTGGTCCGGGTGAACCACCGACCCCAGACAAGGCTGGAGCCGCCTCGCTAGCACTTTTGCTAGTATCTTCGCCTCTGCGTTGATCAGGGATATGGGCCGGTAGGACATGCAACTGGTTGGCGGTTTCCCGGGCTTGTGTATTGCTACTATCGTGGCCAAGCGCTGGTCTCTGGGAAGCTCCCCCCGTTCCAAGCTGTCATTATACATGTTCAAGAGGTGGGGCGTTAAGACCGTAAGCAGGTGTCGGAAGAGCTCCACCGGGATACCATTAGGCCCCAGAGCCTTGCCCGTGTGGAGTGCGAGTATGGCCTGAGTCGTTTCTTCCAGCGTGATGTCCGCCTCCAGCGCCTGCACTGCCGTGGGAGCCAACTTTGGCATTTGAATGTCGTGCAGGAAAGCTATGTTTTCTACCATAGTGGCCGTTGCAGTTGGTGTGTAGATGCGTTCATAATGTGCCGCGAGCTCCTCCACAATGTCTGGGGGGTCTGTGATTAGCGCGCCATTTGGTGCGGCCAGCTCTGCTATCCACCTACCAGCTTTGTCTTTCTTATCTAACCAGGCCAGCAGCTTTCCCGCTTTGTCCCCCTGCTCGTAGACTTTGTGTCTTGTGGTCTGTAGTCTAGCTTTCGCCTCCTCCCATACAAATGTTTTGTACTCTTGTTGCGCCAGCTGTAGCCCATGCGCTGCCGCCTCGGTAGCATCGGCGGCGTAGTCCGCCTCTGCCCGTTGCATGTTCTCCTCCAGCGCGTGGAGTTGTTGGCGCTGGCGCTTCTTGTGGTGCGATATTGAGGAAATGGCCTGGCCTCGCAGGACCGCCTTATAGGCTTCCCAGAGTGCCGTTGGCGACTCCACCGAGCGCTCATTCTCACTAAAGTATTGTTTTGTGGTGGTGACCAACGTTTTCTTGATCTCTTTAATCGCTAAATAATGTGGGTAGATTGGGTAGAGTCTGCGCCTTCCCGGGATGTCTGATGAGTATGTGAGCATGATTGGGGAGTGGTCCGAGATTCCCCTGGGCAAGTGCGTCACCTCTGCTACCTGTTCCAATCCCAGCATCTGGGTAAACATGTGATCTATCCGCGACTCACTGTTGTGCACCCCTGAGTGAAAGGTATACTGCCTGTCGTGTGGGAATTTCGCTCTCCAGGTATCTGTGAGGCCGACCGTATCTACAAAATCTTTAAGTTTCGAACTGGCGCTACAGGGGCCTCTGGGGGGTCGCCTATCCATGTCGGGGTTAACTACGGCGTTGAAATCCCCCCCTATAATCGTTGCACCTTGTGGGAGCGACAACAGGAATGCGCCCAGGTCCGGGAGCGCGGTGCCATGCAATGCTGGTGGGATATACACTGATACGAAGTTGTAGCGTTTCCCTTCCCATTGGCCCGTCAAAGCAGCGAATCTGCCCTGCGCATCGGTCCACGTCTGTTGTACTATCAGGGGGCAGCGCTTATGAAGTAGTATACCTACCCCCCGGGATCCAGAGGTGAACTCCGAGTGTACCCCCATTTTATACCCCCACCTGTCTAAGGCTTGACATGCAGTGCCCACCAAGTGCGTTTCCTGCAGCAGTGCTACCGTCGGCCCCTTTCGTTTAATGTATTGAAGCACCAGTCCCCGCTTAATCTTGTCCCCCAACCCGTTGACATTCCAGGACAGAACCACTAGGTGTTTGCCAGTACTGGTGTGGTCAGTGGTGTGCGGATTGTCGGTCGTCCCTAAGGTCTGTTCCGCGTCCAGCCCCATGTGTTATCGTATGTGGTATGCGCGGTGTATAATGGTCGGTGTATGGCGAGTCTATGCAGGTGCTGACCGAGCTTGCGGTATGCAGATAAAACCTTGTGAACCAAAACCCCCTGTAAACCCCTCAGCCCCCCCCCCCCTCCCTGCTGCCCTGCCCGGCGGATTTCAAACTACCCACCACCCCCAACTGAGCAGAGTGCTTTATCCCCATAACTGTGTACTTGCGTGCCAGGGGGGGAGATGCCCGTTGCACCCAGTCTTAGTCTCCCCCTCAGAGCTTCATCATGTCCACGGCTGCGAAGAGGGCTCAGGCTCCAGCCGTGTAAGCCTCCTCCTCAGCCTTCTACAGTATGGCGCCGTCTCTAGACTTCGTAGGCCTTCTGAGCCATCACCGGCGAGAGTCCACGGGGTGACAGCCAGGGCCAGCCCCCACGGCCTTCCTCCAGGAGCAGCCGAGGTCGTCATTCCATTCTCGTTGCCTGGCGAGCACCACGTTCATATCGTACTTGGCCCGGTGTCATAGTCGTACGTCCGCCTCCTCTTGCAATGGGTCCGATACCTCCGCCCTGCCCGCGGACTGTCCATGTCTCTGCGCCGCTCCCGTGCGTCCCGTTGGCTTCCACCAGCCCTCCAGCCACTCCGTGGCTGCCGTCTGGGACATGAAGAACCAGGTTTTTCCCTCCGCCTCCACCCGGAGCTTCGCGGGGAAGAGCATTGCATACTTCAGTTCTCTCTTTCGTAGCTCTTTCTTCACGTCCAGGAAGTCTCTGCGTTGCCTCGTTACCAGCGCTGTGTAGTCCGGGTATATCTCGATTTTGCTATTCTCCACTCGAAGTGGGGGAGCGACTCGCGCTGTCTGCAAAATGGCGTCGCGGTCGCGGAAGTTGAAGATTCTTGCTAGTATCGGTCGTGGTGGGGCTCCCGGCTTGGACGGCCCACCTGGCACCCTGTGCGCCCTTTCCACCGAGAAAAACTCCGACAAGCCTCTAGGCTGGAGTTTATTCTTGACGAGGTCTTCCACATACAAGTCCAGCGCCGGACCGCGCACGGTCTCCGGCACTCCCACTAAGCGGATATTGTTGCGGCGGGCGCGCCCTTCTTGGTCGTCCAATTTCGCCTCCATTTGTTTCTGCGCCAGTTCCAGTGCCCTTACTTTGTTTGTGAGCAGCGTTGTCTCCGTGGACAGAGCGGCCGTCGTGTCTTCTACCTCCCTCAGCCTGTCGTTGATTTTTGACACGTCTGCTCGTAACAGTGTAATGTCCGTGGAGATCGTGCCTATCGCCGTTTGCATTTGTGTCAGTGTGCGCATTATATCCTGCAGGGTAATCTCCCCTGGCTGACCGGCCTGCGTCGCGTCTTCATTCTGCCTGGGAGCCTCTGGGGTTTGCGAGGTCTCTCTGCGGTAGGCATATTTATCCAATTTGCCAGTCTGCGGCCCCCGTTGGCCTTTACCCCCCATGGTGCTTGCTTCGCCTCGCGGTGCAGCGGGAAGGTCGGTAGTCGCCGCTGCCAGACTGCGCCTTACAGGTCAGCGCTCGGCCTTTCGGTTTTCCCTTCCCTCCTCGCCTCCGCTCGTGCAGGAGGTCGCCGTCCAGAACTCGCACACTCTCCTCAGGTCTCGACGGGGAGCACCATATGCATCCCCCGGTGCGTCGCGTCCACTCTGTGCCGGGTGGGGGGGGGGGTTTTAGGCGCTTGATACGATCACCAGTGTTGTCCCCGCCACGCTCCGAGGGAGTTCAGGCTCATCAACCCTCTCTGCTGTGCGTCTCGATCATCTCGGGGCACTTCCAGACCGGTAGGCAGCAGGGCCCTTTCTCCGCTGGTGCCGGGGTGGGGGTGGCCAGGACACCTCTGTGACTCGTGTCTGGGCCCGCGTCTCTATTCCTTTGTGTGTGCTCCGTCCCGCAGTTCGACCCCGCACCGCAGGGTCCTGAACGCCACGGGGCCTCGGTCCACGCCGGTCGGCGCCCCCCACGTGTCGTGCTCCGCTGCCGCTTTGTTTCGCCCTACGCGGCGTCCCGGTCCTCGGAGCGAGCCCACTCTGCGCGCCACTTCCTCGGCCGCGCCCTCGTACTCCAGGCCCCGGTCGCGGTCCCGGATAGTAGGCCGCACCGCCGGCCTCGTCGATGCCGACCCTGCGGCTGCACCCCCAGCTCCCAGACGGCCCTCGATCAGCACCGGAGCCTCCCGGTAGTCAGAGCAGCTGGTCCTTGTCACCGTGGACGCGGATAAATGTCAGGATTTTGGGGGAAAGAGACTAGCGAGCGCGGAGCTCTCCTAGGCTGCGGCCATTGCTGTCGGCTGCAAGCCACGCCCCCCGGAAGAACAGGGTTTTGTCTCTTTATGTGCTGTCTGAAATTTCGTTTGGAGCAAAAAGAAATGGGGCAGTCCAGGGTCGATAAAATACTTTTTGACATAAGATAACCAGGTAATAGAGGTGGCATGTTCTAACTTTATACCGTCCTCCAGTATCTCTTTAGAAAACGATGTAAATAAGGAACTTCAGATCTTAAGCCGCAGGGGGCAACTAAGACTATGTCTTCAAGGTAAGGTAGGCCAGATTCCAAATGGGTGATTAAACTGGCAGTGCACCTAGTGGTAGCAAGGAGCCTACACAGAAACCTATTTTCTATTTTTTCCAGTGTGGACCGGCGATGTGTATCCCCAAACTCCTTCCCCATATATACTTAGAGATAGGGGTTTAGATATGTACAGAGTAATTAACTCTTTAATAGGTTTATGCCCAGTTTCTTGAAAAACTGGAAGATTGCCCCTATTGCCCCCTCCAGATTGCTGACTCGTTGAGTCACAAGTTTGTTCCAGCGCAGGTCACATGACAACAATACCCCAAAATAATTAAAATACTGGACTTTTGTAATAGGGATCCCTGCAATGTTGTGGGGATGGGCGAGGCTCTTTTTAGGGTCGCAAATCATGGTCTTTGATTTTATATGGTTAATTTTCAAGTTAAGTTCCCTCATAAAATTATTAATAATTTCTAATAACGACTGGAGGCTATTATCAGTTCGAGGTAGTAGACTGTATTGTCCACATACAGGAGCACGGGGACAACGCGGTCCCAAATCCGTGGTAAATCTTTGCCTCTGGACACCAACTCACTCTCTAAGGTGTTATTATAAAAGGGAACTAAAAAAGAAGCCAAAATACTGCCCTGTCTGACACCCTTGGTTGAAAAGTAAAAAGGGCTACAGTCTCCATTCATTTCAAAACAAACCTGTGCCTTCGCCCCCTGGTGCAGTCTTTTCAAAAGGTCAGTCAGTGCTGGGTTGATCCCAGCTTTCCCTATCATTAGCCAGATCTTTTCCTTATCTACCAGGTCAAAAGGGCTGGATAGATCCTTAAATGCCATGTGGATCGGACGCCCTTAGCTTACAAGTATTTACCAGAGCGCATGAGGAGGTTTAATGTTTGTTCCACAGCACTGACTCCGGGACGGAAACCAAATTGATCCTCCATAAAAAACGTAATCACTTGCCCATTCCTTAAGTAGATGAAGGATTACCCCCCCCCCAAAGATTTTAACGGAAGAATCTTGGAGGGAAATAGGTCCCCTACTCATAACATTCCAGCCAGTCCCATGCCGCAGCAGGATCCGTTAAAAAGTGAGACCTGTCCTCTGCTTGCACTCTTAGAAGGGCCAGCACAAGCTTGTAAAGCAGCAAGCAATAAAGCAACCTCAACTCACAGAGCCTCCTCTTAGCAGTGAACGGATCTCTCTTGAGTTTGAACCTGGAGGGTAAAGTCGGGATAGAGAGAGAGACCTTAGCATTCTCTATCACAAAGGGACCATGGTTGCGGTGCGTGCTGAAGAAGGAAGTCACTGTCTTGGAAATGTAGGAGACAGATCATCCCGGGCATGGTGGGGCCCCCAGCTTAGGAGGGAGAGTAGGTGTCCTATGTACCCGGTCCAGGGCATAGAACGTAGACAGGCCCTCTAGGGCCTCGTACTCCTGAAGCCAGCCCTCTAAGAAACTAAGCATGGAGTTGCTCTCCGGTAGCCCAACGACTCTAATGTTATTACGGCAGACTCTCTCTTCCTGGTCATGCAGTCTGGCAGCTAGCCACAGAGTGTGTAATCCAATTCCATGAGGTGACGGTCTGTATTTTAAAGCAGACACCCTCTCTGCCATTTTCTTAGAGTCCTTGGGAATGAGACCCAGTTCCATTGCTATTGAGTCAATCTTGCCCTTCACTTTCTCTCCTATAACATCAGTCGCGGCCAGCAGTTTGTCAAGTTTGCTGTCCATGTGGGAGGCATCCCAGCCTCCAGCACCCTGCATAATCCCCTTTGGGGAATGCTCATCGAAGCATCATTCTTGGGCCTGTGAGTGTGATTCATGTCAGAGGCAGATAAGGCAGAGTGAGGCTCACTCATATTTAGTATCCAAAGTTAGCGGCATCAATGCCAGGAGGTATGGCACTATCAGCCGTAGTAGTGGTGATAGGGGGTGCAATGCAGACTGTAGAATCCAAGGACACCACCAACGGGATAGCTGGGGAAGACCACTGCGCCTCTACACAACAAATAGCACAGCAGTCAGGGAGGACCACTGCAGGCAGCAGGGACGTTACCCTGCCAAAAGGCCCCTCAGCTAAGACATTGCCAGAAACCAATATCCAGCGTAGCAGGAGGAAAGCAAATCACAACTGACTGGGCCCCTCCAGCACAATAGGGCAAACGAGCACACCTCAGGAGCTTTATTGGGCAGATAATGTTGTAGTCAGCAGTGGGGGCCCCCAGTTGATTCAACTGCTCTCCCAGAGGCCAGCAGCAGGGAGAAGCAGAGCGATAGTGAGGTCAGAGGGCGGAAGTTCCCAGGGCCCCCTCTATCTCCAGAGCAAGGGAGTAGCCAGAAAAATAAAATGCTCCCCACTTTGAACCACACGACAGTAATCATGCAAGCAAAGTAAGAGTCCCTGACAATTTCTATGCAGGCCTTCGGGAATTGTTACACACTTTCTCCCATGCAGAAAATAGTGAACAATTATGCTTTAATATCACAACTTAAAAAGAACAGCTGCATTTTTACTGGTCTTCCTTGCCATCTTACAATTGCTCAATCCTTTGTTCTATTGTCTTTTCCTTTTATTCTTTATTAATATTTCTCACCTCTATTTCTCCCTCTTTTACTCCTTCCTTCTATTTACCTTTCTTTTCTTCTTTGTGATTATTTTTCTGTTCTACTTAATAGTATTCTTTCTTTCCACTCTTTTAAGTCCTTCTTTCCATCTTGTTTTCCTTCTTTTCAAATGTTCTTTCCCCTTTCAAATGTTCTTTCCCCTATCTCGCCTTCTTGCTACCTTTTTGCCCTTCTTTATTTAATCTCCTTTGCTTCTCCCCTCATTGCTTCTTTCACCTTTCTTTACTTATTGTTTCCATTCCTTACTTACCATCTTCCTGTCCTCCTTCCGTTTCATTATACCGTTCCTTCTTTCGTACTTTTCTCTTTTTCTTTCCTTCCTTTCATTGCCTTTTTTTCCCTGTCTCTCATTCCTCATTTCTTCTTGAATATTTCATTTTGTTTTCCTGATTTCCTTCTTTCTTTCCCTCCTATTTTTCATTTAGAATTTTTTGTTACTTCCTTTCCTTCCTGCTATCCTTCTTGCTTTATTACTTTCTTTCCCTTTTATTTTTACCTTCCTTTCACACTTCCTTTTTCTTTTCCCCCTTTTCACTTTACTTTCCTTCCTATCTTCAAGTGTGCCTTTATCAGCTGTGGGTCCTTTCTTTCTGAACATTTTTCCTTCTTTGCAGTCTGATTTTTCTTTCTCTTTCATGTCCTATCAGTCCATTAGCCTCTTACATATTTTAATCATTGCCATCATTTCTTTTTCTTTCTGTTTATCTCCCCTTTGACCGACCCCCACAGCTTTGCTGTGTATCTTCTTTCCTTTAATATTTATTAGCTTCAGCTTTTATCTTGTGAACTGCATATCCCACATAAAAGACAATTTAAAACAAGTTATTCTGACCCTGCTGAAGCTGTTAATGTTGGGGCTTCCCTGTGCCCTAGCTCCAGAGCCAGCAGGCTGAAAGACTGTGAGACTGAGGGACCACTCGAGGTAGCTGCCGCACTCCTCACCTGGCAGCCCAGGGAGGGGACGTGGGCCTCTAATAAGCCCAAAAGGTGTGTTGGCACTCCTGTGACTCCTGAAAGTCGTAGCCGACACAAATCCACTGGGGGGGCCCCACCTTTGGAGACACCGGACCAGTTAATAGGAGGATGGGGGAGAAAACCCTCACAGAGAGCTCCACAGAGAGCGCCGTAGCACGACCCCTGCCTAATGCAGACACATCACCAGCAGATTCCTTGGTCTATGTTGAACTACGGTGCCTTCTTGGCTCCCTTCAGATCCAGGGCACCTGTTACTGCGCTCATTGCCCCCACCCCACCAAATTGTCTGCAGTCCAGGGGTGCCTGAGTTATCCCGCACTGGGTGTGGCTCCCATGAGAGGCTGGGGGTTTGTTGGCCAACGAGAAGCTCGCACTTCCCGCTGCCTACAGCATGATGGCTAGCTCCGCCCCTCCCATGTGTAGTAGTTCTAAGCAAACCTATTTAACAGTAATCAGGATACAAATGATCAATTCAATGCATTGTGATAAAAGCACAATGAAGAGGCCTCCTGACCATTAGTGGAGCTGTTGTCCTCTGTCAAGTCAATGTAACATGTATTCTGTGAAAGAGTAATGAGTGTTTTCTCAGTTTTATTTTGCTGTAGTGCCTTAATCAAATGGAATTGTATCTTTATCTTTTAGTAATGTGTAAATGTGGTTTTTATTGTATGCTTTTTCAAAGCAACATGGACTACTATTTATTTTCAATGATACATTACACAATGGAGACTGCACTGTGTCGTGATGGTTCTGACGCACTTCGAAATCAAAAAGTATTGTTTGATTTGCCTATAACTTTTGACCGTGAGGACTGATTTGCAAAAACTTGGCAGTTTACTAGGTTACTCAGTTATGCCTCAGCATGCCTGAATTTCCGTCCACGGAAAACAAAGGTAAAGTGGGGAGGGGCATTTCCCATTGTAGTTCTCATAGGAATTTTTTTTGCTCCCACCTTACAGCCTGAACTGCTGAACAGATATACATCAACATTGGCAATCCAGGCAATGTCCATCACACAAAAAGGTTGTGCAAAATGCTAACATTTTGTCCTTATATGTATTTTATCATAAAACCATTAATGACAGTGGCCCCATTTTCGTTCATAATGTTTCACGGCCCATGTACATTCCGGAAAACTGCCATAGCTATGCTTTTGTCCTACGAAAGTTGAGAAAAATTCTTCAAGGCGAAAGACTATTCTCGGGGCGTGTTGTGGCCACGAACGAAGATGGACGCTTGATGCTGGGGCTCTGCTGAAAATCTGGTCCTGGACGGAGTCAGCGGCTTCGGCTGTGGGACGAGAGACCCACAACCCATCCCTACGACTTCACTCCCACCCCCTAAGACCAGATCGAGGAGTTCTGGCTGCCCTCTGTGCCTGCAAGCCTCTCTATGCACAATCTGCGGCCGGGCGGATGCCCTCTGGGCCTTGAGGCAGGAAAAAAGCCTCAGCCCTCTCGCAGCGGTCCCGCCCTGGCCTTCCCTTCTCTTTTTATCTCTCCGAGCCCGGTTAACAGCTGCAGGTGCTCCAACCTCTGCGATTCCCCTGACAAGTACAGGACCTCTGACATCAGCCTATTGGTTCTGACCGAGAGTCTTGCTGCGCCACGACCGCGGGGCAGACTGTGATGCGGCCCATCTCAGAGGACTCGCGGACACCCTCATGCGATCTGCCTGTGTTGCTTGCGGTGACCGTGGACCGGTGAAAATACATCCACAAGCAGGATAGACGACAACATTGGTCATAGTTAGGTGGGGGATCTGCATCCTCTTGTCCCCCCCCATACACCACTGTCTTCTCCCACGCACACCAGTGGACGGGAACCCAATAGAAGGAGGCCCCACCCTGCAACGTATGCCACAGTAGCCCTAAATTGAGGCAGGCAGGGGCTCCATATCCTCACCCCCCAATACATCCTTATCCACCCACCTGCTGTACTATTGCATTGAGTGGAGACACATCGGCTGCTGGAGTGCAGGTGGTAGTGGACGACGAGGTCCTGAAACCTTGCTAATCCTCCCCCCCCTCATTGCCCACCTGGACAGACAGCAGCAAGCATGTGTGCCATCTCTCACTTAGCCATCCTGCCTTCCCACCCAGCCCTAAACAAAACTAGAGGTCGCCTGCTCCACACATTTTGGGAGAGAACAGGCTTGCAGGGGGCCCTTACCCTGTAACCCATAGTGCCTCAACTGGCAAGTGTCAGGGCCAGATGGCTCCATCTTCTTTCACGCTCACAGCGTGATGCTGCGGGGTTTGCGGTAGTCTGCCCTGTATTGTTGCGGGGGATAACCGAACCAGCACCGCTCTCTGGCCTCACTGCCTCCTCCAACCGCCAAGGCGGAAGTTTCCACCTGTGCTCCAGAACCTCTATGGCGCTATAACTGCCTGCAGAACCACCCCTACGGCCTGCTTGCGAGGAGGGCAGTGCAGCAGACCTATGGACATCTGAGGACGATGTGCTCACCGCATAACCAACCATCTATTGTTGCAGCTCACTCACTGACCCGGGAAGAGATAACTCAACTAGAGACACTAAGGCCGAACGGATGACCCACGACCGTACCACTTGAACAAAGCCACAGCAAGCACTGCCCATTCCGTATAGAGGTACTAGTACTGCTTTTGAACCTCTTGGACTGGGAAACCCAGACCCCGCAACAACTCGGGACTTGCTGACTTTCCATTGGCATTAAACACAAGCGAACTGAGGACGCCCACCTCTCCCCTCCTTTCATACCCCTCATACTCTCCTGGGGGTGTATAGTTGCTGCCGATTTATAGACCAGAGCCTGTGAGAGCAGGGCGGCAGGCAGTGTCCCAGGCACATCTCAGTGCCAGAGGCCAACACGTACTAACAGGGAGCGAAAAACCCTAGAACGAAAACGGACGGATGCCAACTGGCAACGTTTCAGGAAAATCTGTACTACAGCTCCTCTTCACAGAAGCTCTTAAACAGCCCCATGCCATGGCTGGAGCAAAGGGGCCTACCCCCCTTTCAAACGTCACATCCCAACCATTACCGAACACCACACAAGACAACACCATGTAACGTATCCTGCAGGAAATATCGGCGGTAGGCCGTCGATTGGAAGGCATGGAAGCTAACACAGCCGCCCTGAGGGAGGAAACAAAGTAAGTACGGATAGACATTGCAGGGTTCCAGGCTCGTGTAGAAGGGCTAGATCAGAGACCAGACAGTGGTGGAGGGCCATCTGGACAATGTACCGCACCGAGATCAGGAGCTTCTTTTCCTCTGCAGCAAACTGATTGACCTGGAAGACCGCAGTAGGAGGGACAGGATTCGCTTCTTTGGATTCCCAGAAACGGAAGAGGGTTCTAATGTCAAAGTCTTCCTTAGTGACACCCTCCCAAAACTTACAGGCATTGCCTTTGAACCCTCAATAGAAATGCAATGCGCGCACTGTATTGGCCTGCCACGCAAGGACCCCATGGCTCGCCCCCAGCCTATTGTCTGTTTTCTGCGTCATGAACAAGCACAACAACTACTTTACGTGGCTCGCTCACAAGGTCCGCACTTTCATGATGGCCACAAAATACGCATGGCAGCTGACTTTTCCAGAGAGAACTATGACCGTCGTAAAGCCTTCCTCTCTCTTCGACCCCACATGTGCCAACTGGACATCAAGTACGGTGTTTTTGAGCCTGACCGGTTTCGAATCACCAAGGATGGCACCTCCAAGGACACAATGTCTCCCCCCTTCCAAGCCGAGCAGACTATGGAGGACAAACAGCAGATCCTGGCATGGAGGCAGGGATACTGAAAGACCGGCACACACACAAGGATAAAGCGCAGGTCCTCCATGCAGTATCTGCGCTCACACAGGGCCAGGATAAAGACAAATTTCGATTTCCCCTTGAAAACCACCCTCACAAGAGAATGACCGCCAAGAACTTTACACAGCGGCCCGAGCCTGATGACTCCAGACCTACAGCTACGAGATCGAAAGGAGCGGCATACGTCGGGCAGCTGAGTATCATTCACCAAGCTTTGAACATCTTTGTAACTGATTGCATTGCCTAATGATGTACATTTCACTGTTATTATTACTGTTGTTATAATTGCACTTCTTGTTTGCTCTGTGCTGCGCTCCCGCAACCCCCACCCTCTTACTATCCGGAAGACAACATCACCTGCTCCACTGGTCCGACAGACCCGGCATTACAAACTGGAGGCCATCGTGGCGATATCCCTCACTCCCTCCCGAGTAGCCCCCCCTTCCCCTCCCCATCAACCTCTACCCAATAATAGCCTCTGTTTGATACATCTCCGTACACATGGCATTCGAGCTCCACCCACACCAAAGATACGTACCTTCACTCCCCTCCCTTGCCCGAGACACCCCTACCAGCCCAGTGTCCACCTCAGGCATGCTTATGGGTGCCCCCAGCACCCTACGAATACCATCTTCGGCCATGTGGCCGACTACCACCCCTCCTATCCCCCCTACTAAACTAAGAAGACTTCTGTGTACCATATCATCCTCTTGGTTATTGTGCAATGTTGTTACTTCTGGCTAATGGATGCTCATTTTGCAACGATCTTCTATGTTTAATATAAATAAATACAACAACAAAAAGGAAGACTATTCTCATTTCAGATGTGTAAGCAGTGCAATTCCTCAGATGTAACTCAACAATTGACATTCCTTAAACTGCTCAAACCTTGATATTATTTTCTCTATAGTTAGTCAGTCCCTGAAATGGTGTTATTAACCGAACTCCTTCACAGATATTTATGTGCTCCACAAATTTATAAAATAAAAGCTTTACCAACCTGTTCAGTTTTCTGATAATTGCACTACCGCCTATTTTATAACATACTTCGACTAGGAAAATATTTGAATACAGTTCTTAAGACTAGTTGGCAGTCATGAGAGTTGAGAGATTAGAGGACAAAAGATGACAAAATAGACAGAAAAGCAAAAGATAAATAAATGCTGCTGTGACTGTGCAGGGCTGTAGCAGCAATTATTAAATGATGATGATTGGAAAAAGGGAAACAAGGTTAGAACAATTACAATTGAAGCATGGTACATTAAAGGGAAGTGATGCAATATATAGTAGTACATAAAGAAAAACGGGAAAGTGGGGAATGTCAGACTAGAGGGTGCAATTGTCAGGGAGGGAAATGTGGCACTAGGATCACAACACGTGCATAAGACAAATCCTGGCAGTGAAGCTTGCCTAAGTGGAGGGTGAAGTGAGGAGATTATGAAGGAGATTATGTGGCAGTAGAGACAGACCTGTTGTGCTTGAAGCGGGAAGCAAAAAAACACAAACGAGAAGAAGGTAGCAAAAGAGATGACAACAGAGGAGATGATTTGTGAAGCTGTGGGGCACAAAGGCGAGAAGGATGTCGATAGAGGTGTGCCATGGGGCAGGTGAAGTGTTGTACAAAAGACAGATTGATGGGAAAAGTAATAGGTCATAGGGAGGATGAAATAAAGAGCAAAAGACCTCAACACATGAAGGTGGCAAGTAGGGTGAGAATGAGTACAGAAGAAGTGAGTGAGGGGTTAAATGTCTAGGGATGGAAGAAGTGTTTCCTGATTATTTTAGTTGGCCATTCAGTTTTATTTTGAAGATTCAACCAAAATTGTTCCTAATAATGATCATTTAGGAAGAAGTGGGTGCAGCCAAAGGAGATCAGAAGACCTTGTCGCACAACAACATCATGGAAGGCGATGGGCATGGTGTGCCAGAGCTGGATCAAGAGAAATACGATGCTGAGGAAAATGTCAAGATCATCTGTCTGGGAGATAGTGCTGTAGGGAAGTCCAAGTAAGAAAAATTTCTGATTTGCCTCCCTTCAACATCCCTCATTGTAGTGCTTGATTCTGCATCTATGGTTCTGTCTTGCCACTGCAGTTCCAGATCAGCCATCATGAAAGTACGGTTCTGTCACAGTTAAGCCAACTCGTTCTTGTCCAGAGTATGGTGGAACTGTTTCAGTGGACACTGTACCTAATTAGCAAATCAGTAACACCCAATGGGAGAGCAAATGGGCTCCCCATTTGTGCATGCAGGTACAGAACCGTGGTGTGCTTTTAGCAATGGCCCTAGCTCAGAAACTCCGCTTGTTCTTTCCATTTCTATATGTTAATTGGTTCATACACACTGAAGTAGTGTGACTATATCTGGGTGATTTAAGTAATGTATATAGCATACACTGTTGACGAAATTGTGCCTTTGCACATCATTGTTGCATGAACAGGGATGAGTTTGATCTACCACAAAAATGACTTAGTGAAATTTGTTCTAAAGATTGCCTGATTTCTTCTTGACTTGAGTGTCTGGTGTATATAACCTTAGTTTGTGGCTACATCCTGCAGTATTAATCCTGGTGGTACTTGCTGCTATGGAAATTAAGATTGTAGTAGCAGTCACATTTAAGAAACCATTTCTGCTGCATGTTCATACTTGACAACCTTCTGTGAGCAGAAAAGGTAGGATTTTGAGGTTTGGAACTACCAATTCACATTCTAAAGTAAGTTAATTTATTAGGTTTAGTATTTATGTAGATTTGGCAAACACATTTATCCTAATAAAATGCGCACATAATTTTAAATACATTTTCCATCCGTCAATAAATACATATATATTACAAAAATATATATATATATATAACCATAAAAGACAAAAAATGGTCTCCTATCATGTCAATACATTCTGGTTGCTGTTACAAATACAGCAATAAAGGGCATAGATAATCTATCATCTTGGCAGTGTTAACCAATTTTAAAATACATTAATAGCTCTACTATACCATATTTGCCTATTATGTATCCTAATACTTGTTCCTGGCACTCTGAATTCCTGAAAACTCACTAATCAAAAGTGTCAGGTGCAGGGACTTATCAGCTTCTAGACAGCAACTGCACTATAATAACAAGTTAAGACAATCTGTATCCAAAACAGTATCAATCCTATTTTAAAAAGTCTCTGATCCAAAGTGCCAATCCCGAAGCATATCATCCGCCTCAAATCACCAACCACACTAAAAGTGCTGAGTTATGTGCAAAACAAATCTATAAACCTGACAATATCAGAATTTAAAAGTGAATTTGTTAACCAACTACATTGAAAATCATAGTCTATCTTCTAATCTTAAATCCTGAACACATTTTCTGAAAATACTTGCCTAGCTTATAACCTAGCATAGTATTTTCATATTTCACAGTTAAACTAAACAATGCCTTAAAATACCTAATACCCACATCTCTTAAAACTGGGAGTAGCATCCTCCTTCTATCATCTATAAAGGCTGAGCAAATGACTAACAGATGACTCAATGACCATAGTCCAATATTGCAAAATGGGCAATTTCTAGCAGTGCGAGGAAAGGAACTTTTTGGAGTCCTGCCAGTCTATAAACTGTTGCATCTGTTGCAGCCTCAAATTCGTCATCCACCGTCGAAGCCCCTTTGAATTTATATCCTTTAAATATTACTGCATTTTTCCTAAGCCTAAAGTCTCATACAAGTATGTAAGATGAGGTCGATTCCCACACTCCCTATAATCACACTGTAGAGGAAGCCTTAATGAGGCTTTAACTGTAAGTTTACTGAACGCATTTTGCCATATAACTGTATTCAAGAACCCATTTGGATCCACACTACTTATAATTTTCCAGGTTCATCATCCACAGGAGTGAATTCTCAGTTTGATGGTAAGAGTTCAATAAAAACCTAATTGTGGCCTCAGCAGCTACAACGAATCTCCTCTAATAGTTTAAAAGTCTTTGAAAATATTTATATTTGATACTTATAAGACCCAACTCATGTTGAATAGCTGCATTCATTGAACCCCTAGAGAGGCCTAACTATAACTTCCAAATATTCATTTCAATTACTTCCAATCATTTTATTTTTTCCTCTATTAAGATTTCGGAGTAATATAAAAGCAAATTTATTATTTTCAGGTTATAAACCTCTATTAACATCTCCACAGAATTATTACCCAGCTCAGTCTCCAATCTCACCAGTGCTGCAGCTACCTGCTTACTCTCAGACTCTTTCTCTGAAAAGCGAGGTGAATTCGAAGTTCCAGCTAAAAATTATACCTTTTATATTTATAATCTCAAACAAACTCAAACGATTGGTGGTGTAACCATAAAATATGCCGAACTGATTTATTTCAAATACACCTTTTTGGAGAACGGCCATAGCTTTTGTTTTTGACACATTAATAGTTAAATAATTCTCCCTGCAATAACCAGTAAAGGTCTTTAACAATCTCTGCATACCCACTAGGGTTAGATCCATGATGATTGTACCGTTAGCGTAAAATAGGTGCAAGTTTTCCACCTGTTCCAGTCTTGGTGAAAAAAAGACCTCACTTTATTCAGATTACAGGGGCTATCTGTTATGTATATGGAAAATAAGAAGTGAGCAAGGTTACAGCCTTGCCTCAGGCCATTGGGAGTTTAGATTTTCCATGAAAGAGCACCAATTCTCCTCAACTGCTATTTTTTTGAATTTTTTTTTCCATTTGTTTATTGGTTTTAATCAAAGCCAAACATACATGATTGGACGACATACGCGAGATGGTTAACAGATCAAGGAACAGCAATTAGTACTTAAGGTATACTATGCCCTCCCCTCGCGGCTCACTTGTTTATTCATCTCCATTTCAGCCGTGGGTGATACACAGAGATTCCCTCGATATACATTCCAATGCGACCATTTTCCATCCCATTTCTTGGGGCATCCCCGAGCCCCAAAGACTGCGGTCTCTGCCAACATGCATCTATCCATCTCGTTAGCCCACACGGTGACACGTGGTGGGTGACTCCCCCCCAGCCTCGGGCCAGTTCTCGCTTCACCAACGTATATCCCAGTGTAGCAAAGTGCTGTTCAGTTTCCGTGAGGTCGGTTTCCTCCCATATGTTCAGCAGTCCCAGTTGTGGTGTCAGTACTATGTCTTTCCCCAGGGAGGTTTGCATGTGCTCCGAGGCCCCCTCCCAAAGTGCACGTATCTCTGGGCAACTTCACAACGTATGATAAAATGTGGCCTGTTGTCCGCACCCCTTTGTACATAAATCGGCAGGTCTAGCTCCTATTTTCACCATAACTTTCCCTGTGATGTATGATCGGTGCAATATGCGAAGCTGGATCAGTCTGAATCTTTGTGTAATGGCCGCCTCTCGAGGGGACATGAGAGCCATTTGCCAATCTTCATCATCTATAGGGCCCAAATCATCCTGCCACCGCACTCTAAGCTTTGAAAATGTATCTGGCAAGTTATTGCTCAACTTTTTATAAGTTAGGGATATTGCCTTCGAGTTAAGAGGTCCATCTAATAGACGGTCTTCCAATGGCGACGTTTCTGGTATGTCTTTAAAAGACGGGAACGCCCCCGTCAGTGCGTGTCTTACCTGCAAGTATCTATATACTTTTCCTGTCGCCATCTGGTAACGCCTCCGGAGGTCATCAAAGGTAAGTAATGCTCCCTTCTGTACCAGGTCTTTCACTGCCGAAATCCCAATAAGGTCCCATTTGTCAAACCCGGGCTGATAGCACAGCATGCCTAGCTTCTGGGAGAACCACAACGGCGTGGCCCGCGAGAGGATCCCAGCCCACCCAAGCCGAGAATTAACTAGGTGTCAGATCTCTAGTGTATGTTGAGTAGGAACGAAGAATCTCCCCCTCCCTTTCCTATCGGCAGTGTACAGAGCCCCCAGATATCCGGACCGGTCTGTTTGATATCGGTCAAGCACGTACGCTGGGTCATCAGGAGGGTGATATATCCAGTGGTTAACAGCGACCAGTTGCGCAGCCCAGTAGTAGCGCTGTAGGTCGGGGAGTGCAATCCCTCCATCGTACCAACCTTTCGTCAGTTTTTTCAGTGCAATCCTGGAGGTCTTTCCATCCCACAGCAGTGTGCGAATCTCACCTTCGACTGCTCTAAAGTACGAGTCCGGGACTCTGTGAGGGCAGTTATGTAGTATGTAGAGGAACCGAGGGAGGGCCAGCATCTTGAAAAGTGCAGCTTTTCCCAGCAGCGTTAAGGGCAGCGACCTCCAATGCTTCACGTCGGCTCGCAGTCTAGCCAGAGGGGGAGCCAGGTTGGACCTATAGAAACAATCTGGGTCTGGTGTTACGAAAATTCCCAGATATCGAAACCCCTCCATTGCCACTGTTATATTGCAGTTCGACGGGAGTCGGGGGGCCAGGCCTCTCAACATATATAATGTGAATTTATGCCAGTTAATAGCATATCCCGAATATTTACCGAAACTTGTGAATATGTCAAGTACCGCTATGATCGATTTGTGCGGGGATGCTAGATACAACAGTACATCATCTGCATATAGGGATATGCGGTCCTCCAAGCCTTCCGCCCACCGCAGCCCTCGCACCATCACGTCCCTTCGCACCCAGGCCGCAAGAGGTTCCAGTATAAGAGAGAACATTAACGGAGACAGTGGGCATCCCTGCCTAGTACCTCGTCGCAGCTCGAACGTCCGGGAGGCATAGTTGTTGACTCGCACCTGTCCCAACACTCCAGTATAGAGAAGCCGTACCCAAGCTACGAATTTAGGGCCCAGCCCCACCTTTTTAAGTACCGCGAACATATACGGCCATTCGATAGAATCAAATGCCATTGAGGCATCAAGAGATAGCACTTCCAAATCCTCCTCAATAGAGTCCCTTCGAGCCATCACATTGTGTAGGCGCCGAATATTGAGGGCAGTATTTCTGCCTGGCATAAAGCCAGATTGGTCCGGGTGGACCAGTGATGTGATAACTGTCACCAGTCTATTCACCAAGACTTTGGCTGGCACCTTTGTCTCTACATTGATCAGCGAGATTGGTCTGTAAGAGCCACATTGGCTGCCGGTTTACCTTGTTTGTGGATGACCACTATGGTGGCTAATCGCTGGTCCGCTGGTAAACTACCTACTTCCAGGCTCTCTTCATACATGGCTTTCAGGTGCGGTACAGTCAGGGAGGCAGTTGCTTTCAGAAACTCTACTGGAATGCCGTTTGGACCCATGGCCTTTCCAGACTTGAACTGCCCCAAGGCTTTACGTATTTCCTCATTCGAGCGATCCGCCTCCAAGGTCTCCCTATCCCCTTCCGAGAGAGTCGGCACATCACTGTCCCGGAGGAGCAGATGAGTCTTCGGCTGAATAATGCGTAGAGGGGGAGTATACTCTTTCAAAATGATCGGCGAATTGCTCCGCTATTTCTCGGGGATGCAGCACCGTGTCGCCTCCCGGTGTCGTCAGCTTATGCACCCATCTAGCTCCCTGCTCCCTCCGTTCCAACCATGCCAGCGTCTTGCCAGCCCTCTCGCCGAGTTCGTAAAGTCTGTGCTGGGTGGCACGATGTTTAGTCACCATATGTTCCCTGGTTTTCATCCTATATTCCTCCTGTTTCATTAGAAGCCTGTGGCTCGCGTCTGGGGAGGGATTTTGTAAGTGTTCTCGCTCCAGCGCCAGGAGGCAGACTCTGCCTGGACCATTTGTTCTCGCTTTTTGGCGACATAGCCAGTCTTCAGGGACAACGCTTGCCCCTTCAGAAATACCTTGTACGCTTCCCAGAGTGTTTGTGCGGAGTCTACCAAACCCACGTTTTCAGTAAAGTAGTTCTCGGTTTGTCTGCGGAGTTCATCCCTTATATCCGGTACGTGCAGAAGCCATGGGTTAAGAACTATGGTAGTGCGTGGTTGTCGTTCCCAGTGTGTGTATTCCAGCTAGACTGGAGAGTGGTCTGATATGCCTCTTGGTAAAACCTTATACTGGGCAAAATCACCTATTGAGGACTGACGGGTGAGAAAATAGTCTATACGTGATAAGCTACTATGGACATTCGAGAAGTATGTAAATAATTTACCAAGTGGGTGAAGCGCACGGCCCACATCAGTCAGCCCCATTGCCATCGCGAAATCAGCCATTAGAGTGTTGGCTTTCTCTTTGGATTTCGGTGGTTGGCGATCAATCGTGTAATCTAATGTAATGTTATAGTCTCCCCCCATGATCAGTGTGCCTTCTCAGAGTCCTACCAGCTTACCCCCCAAGTCCCCTAGCGCTGCCCTGCCCAGCGCGGGCGGTAGATACACTGAGAGGATGTTGATGTGTCTCCCATCCCAATGGGCCTCTGCCCATGCGAACTGGCCACCCGCATCCGCCCATGTCTTGTGAACAATAAGGGGGGTGCTTTTTTTAACCAATATGTCTCTACCCCTTGAGCCCGTGGTGTAGTCCGAATGTACAAGAAGTTTGTACCCCCGCCTAGTGAGGGCCTTGGACTTGTGGCCTACCAGATGCGTTTCTTGCAGCAGGACTACATCCGGCGAGTGTCTTTTTAGATATTGCTGCACAATCCCTCTCTTAATCTTATCGCCTACCCCATTTACATTCCAGGTCATTACGGTGAGTGTTCGGTCCCCCCCCATCCCCCCATAGCTTTGCATCACACATTTTCCCAACATCCGGATTATCACAAACAGAGAAAAAGCTTGAAGCCGCCCACCAAGCAGTCGTCGCCCCATGTGCAGCGTGGATACTGTACCCTTCCAAGTCACGGTATAGCAGTGTTTACCAACAAAACCAACAAATAAACAACAAACCCAATGTCCAGACCTGCCAGTATCCTCCCCCCTCCCCATGTTCTCGCCCGTAAAACAATTTAGTTTCAAACATCCCCCTTCCCCCCCAACCCTCCCCCTCCTCCCCCCTCCCTGCTCCCCTGCCTGTGGATTTAGAACTACCCACCCCCAAACTTGGCAGAGTGCAATTAACTAGTACTTTTGCCATCCACAATTCGTGTTGCATGGTTGCGATCAGCTCACAGTACTTAAAACCCATTAGGTCTATTATCGCTCACTAGGACCTCCTAGGTAAGCCTCACTTTACTGGGTTTAGCAACTTCTTCCCTGAACCCCCCCGCCTACTCGCACTTTCCAGTCTAAACACCGGCTCCCCACCAGTGAGGCCAGGGATTATCACTCCTACTCTTTCGACTGTCTGCTCTCCTCTGGGCCTTTCTTTGCGCACTCTACACGGACGTTCCTGTGTTGGTGAGGCCCACCAGGACGTGCTCTGCCCTGCCCCCCTACCGTACTCCAGCCTTCCATCCAGTCCCAAGCTGCCTCGGGCAAGTCAAAGAACCACGATTTGCCATCCGACTCCACCCTCAGCCTAGCAGGAAAAAGCATTGCGTACTTCACCTCCCGGTCTCTCAGTTCTCTCTTTACCGCCTGAAAGCTGCAACGCTGGGCCTGGACCTTGGCCATGAAATCAGGGGAAAAGGCCACCCTCGAAGTTATCTATCTTCAGCGGGGGTTAGCTCTCGCGGTCTGCAGGATAATGTCTCTATCACGAAAGTTGAACACTCGCGCAATGAGGGGGTCGTGGGGGTGCTCCCGGTTTCGGTCTACCTCCCGGCACTCTGTGGGCCCTCTCAATGGAAAAGTAGCTGGACAGAGTCTTAGGCCGCAGGTACTTCGTGATGAGGTCTTCCACATATAGGTCCGCCGCCGGCCCCTCAGTTTTTTTAAGAACACCTAAGATGCAGATGTTGTTTCGGCGAGCCCGACCTTCGTACTTATCGAGCTGTTGTGCCATCCTTTCCTGCTTCTTCTGCATGTCGAGCATCTGTTGTTGGAGTTCCGACGTGTCCGACTGCAAGGTGCCAGTGACCATCTTGAGTTCTTTGATTTTTTTTTTCGTCCATCTTTCGGAGATCGGCCCTAATTAGAGAGACCTCCACTGTGACTGAGTCTACTGAGGCGCGCACTCCGCTGATAGCCGCCATGACGTCGTGTAGGGTGGGTTCCGGTCCCTGCGTGGTGGTGGTTGCTCCCCCATCTTTTTCACCCTTTGGAAGACCATTTGCCTCCTCCGCCTTGGACCACGCGAATTTGGCCAGCTGCTTCTGGGCATTTGCCCTAGATCCTTTACCTCCCGTTGCCATGGAGGTGCGCTTGGCGAATGTCTCTTCGATAGAGAAAGGGGCAGCACCGGAAAGACAGTGCTCGTACTGGGTCCGCAAGCTTCTCCTCCTGACTCGCCCTTCAGTCTTCACGGCCCCAACACACGGAACATCCAGGCTGAACTGTCGGACTCGGCGTAGCTACCACCAGGGTAGTGCAGTGGCTTGCGGACAGTTCTACCCCGGAGGCACCTTCAACCCTCAACAAAGACCATCCGTTGTGGTGTTTTCGGGGGGACACCGGCTCCCAGTTACGTGTCCCGAGGGCTTCGGGGCGTGAATGTCTCTTGAGCCCACACTATTGCCCCCGCCGCTGCAGCCTGTCCGTGACTCAATCCGGCTGTGCCCTGGCCCCCGCTGGAGAGGACAGCCGTCCCTCGTGACCAACCAAGTTCCTTCGAAGGGCCAGCAGCCTCCGACCTCGGGCGTCCGCTTTTACCTGCCACCACCGTCTGTGCCTGCCCCGTGGCTGGCCATGCTTTATGTACTGCTGACAGGGTTGGAGGCACGCAGGCCCACTGATCCAGGCCCCTCCGAGCCGCGTGGGCCCGGGCATCCGCCGCCGACTCCAAATAGGTCTGATGGGCCTAGTCTGCCGTTACTATGCCCCGGGGGGGCGGCCGGCACCCCACCCCGGAGCACCTCGCTCCTTCCGGCGGGCTAGATATCCCCGCTGCCGCTCCTCCACTTCGGCACCAGCACTGATAGCGGCGCAGGCCGCAGACCGGGGCCTCGATTTGGACAGCGCCCACTAGGACTCGGATGTCTCTGCTTCGGCGGGCCACCAACTGCTCACTCCCCTGCCAGGCTTCTCACCCGCAATTGTACACGCTCCACGTCTCAGCCGAAGCCCAGAACAGCGCCTTCGCCACTGGGCCGCAGCAATCTCCAGGGCCCCGAAGCCGGGTCGCCGCCGGCGACAAAACTCACCCGGACTCACCGCCGCCAGCCCCGATGCAAGTCAGCGCCCTCCCCAGGCAGCCCGAACGGCACCTCCGATCCTCCACCGGCGTAGGGGGCTTCTGCCGATACTCCGCACAGCCCGTCAGGGCCGACTGATTCCTCGCTCCGGAGGCTGCTTCGTCGCTCGTACTGCCCCTGGGATCCGGAGCCGCCGCCCAGAGCGCAGCGCCGCAGAAGGCGGCAGGAGCCCCTCCACACTTCTTTCTCGCACCAAAGTCCTCCCGGGGGGTCAGACCAAGACAGGGTCTACTTCATAGGGATTTTTGTTGTGGATGGCACAGGATCGGGCAGCACAGGCGCCGGGGAAGCAGGAGCTGACTCAGGCGGCGGCCATTCACAACGGCTGCTAGCCACGCCCCCCTCAACTGCTATTTCTGTCCACAACTCATCCTGTAGTTGAATTATCAGGGCCAGAAGTCCCTTTGGGATTCCACAATTTTTCAATTTATTCCACAGCCTTATTAATCTGACCAAGTTACAAGTGGTCTAAAACACAGCAGGACATATGATTAAGAACCTACCCCCTAGAACTCTCTCAGCCCTTATGCTCTGAGATCCACACTGGCTTCCCATATGAAAGAGATCACTTTTCAAACTGATTTGCCTGACATACAAGTCTTTATCGGGATCAGTGCCAAAATACCTATGCAATAAGCTCACTTCCTACATTCCAAGTAGAAACCTCTGCTCTAGCCACCTATCACTCTTATGTTCCTGACGCATTTGTACAGCCAAATGATGAGGACGTGCCAACTCCTATCTTGTCTCTCTCCACTGGAATAAACTTCCACTTTCCATTCGAGCATGCCCAAGCTTGGTGGAATTTAGGAAATGCCTGAAAACCTGGCTGTTTTAACCGCCCCTTACCAACTTACCTGCCTAACAGTGCCGAGATGTTCCTACGGGGATGAGCCATGCAATATACCAAGAATCAAATAACATAACAATTTCTGTAACATAGAGGACCTGGTGCTCAACCAAATAATATTTTTCTACTAGCAGCTTCAGTAAAACATATCTGTTGGTCGCGGAATGGCCTCTCGTAAAGCCAATCTGTGTATAAGGGATGTGTTTGCCTCTTCTACCCACTCTTCTAGGTGTTTCAGCAATGGTTTTGCATAAATCTTGCTCGGGATATCAAGCAGTGTTCTCATCAAATTTTGTGGCAGTTGCTTGGGTCCTTTCTATGAATCAGATCTAATACTACCACACCAAGACTCCAAGATTCATTTTGTTTTTTTTAAAAACTGCCTGAATAAAGGCGTAAAAACTTGAGCTCATAATGTAGAATGTAACTGTAGTATTTGTGCAGACAGGACGTCGGACCCCTCTTCGCTTGATTTTATTGAGCTCATTATTAGAGCCTCACCTCCCTAACAGATGGGATCTGAACTGGCTGCAAGTCAGCCCCCCAATCACCCTCAACCACCCATTAACTCTCAATCACCCTATCCCCCATTGATTTGTCTACCTGATTACTAGTGTCTTTTGCTCTATGTAATGTATTAATATATTCACCCCAGATTCTTTCTCTATGGATCTAGCTGTGATCTTTATGTTTGAACCCATGTATTTCAAACCAAATTCCAAGGGTTTAAAGGCCTATTCTGCCTCAGGGCGGTAATGCGTTCTCTCAATTTCTTATCTCTTTCAAGCCAGTTGATTCTCCTCACCTCTTTACGGAATGCCTTGTTAGCTGATTTTATTGCCATCACTCTTGTTTGGTTTACTTCTGCGGGCTTCTCTTACGGTTTTGCTTCTGCTTTATCAAAATTTGATTTCCCAACAGAAGAGGCTCTTCACCGCCTTAGCTTATTTGAACAGAGCTTTATGTTCTCTTGCAACATACCATACTCATTTAGGGTATTCTTAGAAGATTGGTGCCCGTAATCTGTAAGCAACCCTGGTATCCTCCCCTCCGTTTCTCTTATTACCCTGGTTGTCCAGATAATCTTTCGCTAGTTCTTACGTCGGATGGGCTGTTCGCCCATAATTCTCTGTTCTTCGCAACCCAGTTGAGTATTATTTGTAAGGATTAAGGATCGTCATCCTCATTGTCCCCTAGAGATAAATCCATCACCCAAGAAAAGTATCCTACGAATATGATGGCATAATCCATTAGTAAGTTACTAATTCCATTATAAAATGTACTTTGGGCGGGGTAAAAACTGAAAGTCTTCCCATTAATAACAGCCTGGCTAAGCTCCGGTCTCTTCCTATTGAAGTACTCTTAACATCCCCATCACTTGAGTTGGAATGTCCAAAACTCTCTCCGCTTCAACCACCTCACCATCTACCTTTGCTGACTGTGGTATTTTAATATTAAAAACCACTACAAGTAATATTGGCACAGTTGAGTAACTGTGCTGTATGACCTCAACTAATCTTGTTAGTTCGGTCACCTTATGACCTTTCTCCTTATTGGGTGGCAAGTACACATTTATGATGATCAGCATTTTACTACAGAGGACATTATTCTCTTAGTTGTAGCCTTTCTCTCAACCACTATATTTATAAAATCTGAAAATTCATTAAATATTCTATAACTTTTACTATCCTTCTGGACAGCAACTCATGTCAATAACCCTCTGCACTCCCTTGGATGAACAAGTATGCCCTTTTCAGCATTATTATAGTAGGCAATATGGTCCTCAACTAACACCTCATTTATTTTTCATGTTTCCTGACAAGCTACAATTGTATATCTGCCCACTCCATTTAATTTTATTAAGCTGTTCAATCTTTCTAAACCCTGCTATGTTCCACACCAGGATACCGAGACCTTGTGTATCAGGAAGGTCTCCTTTCCGCCATTAACGGTCTGGAGTTAATGGCTGCCACCACCCAACTTCATTCTTGTTCCTCTGCCCTCCCTCTACTTTTCACATAACTTTCTTATGGCCTGAATCTGATGCATGTATTTTTAATCTTTCAGGGCCCATCCCTAGCAGGTTGCAAAAACTATGGCATATGACCTTTCCAAGTCACCCTCTTTATACCAAAGGCATGGAAGGCAGTTTTGATTTTGCTCGATCTGTCAGCAGCATTTTACACCATCTCACATGGTATCCTCCTAGCATGGCTAAAGAATAGTGGCATCTCAAACACTGTATTGGCTTGGATTAGATCCTTCCTTACCAATCGTAGACAGGCCCTTGGAACCTTCCTTTCTTCTGATCGTCCTATTACACCAGGAGTACCACAGGGCTCAGCCCTCTGCTATTCAATATATACATCTCTCATCTCCTTGTTACCCTCTTTCGATATTGAAGTAACATCATACGTCAACAACACACAATAGATTCTATCCCTGGACAAAGATTCCACTAAGACAGAACTCAATTTTAAACTATGCCTAACAGAGGTCATCCAGTGGATGAAGCTCAACCATCTCGGGTACAATACAGATAAAACTGAGATCCTCCTGATAAGGAAAGGACAATCCCTTCCAGCCAAGTGTGTGGTGGCCGGAAGACCCCACAGCACCCCAAAATACTGTCGAAGTAGCAAAAAACCTGGGAGTGCAATTCGATACTTCACTATCCTTCCGGCCTCACGCCCTGACGGTGGCAGGGACATGTTTTAACAAAATCAAGACATTAAAAAAATTATTTCACTTTTATTCCTCTCTCTGCGAGGAAGACCTTTGCGGTGGCACTTATTCTATCAGGACTAGACTACTGCAGTAGCTTATTAGCAGGAGCAAATAAACAAGTACTGAAGAGACTACAAGTGGAACAGCATGCGGCTGCTCGCCTAGTTCTAAAATTACCACGTAGATCCTCTGCCTCAGCCGCTCTTAAAACCCTCCATCGGCTACCTTTGCATTTGAGAATCTTATTCAAGATACTCTTAATCACCTTTAGAGCATCCTTAAATCAAGGCCCAACGTATCTCTCAGCTAGATTCACCCCTTACACCACTGCCAGGACTCTCAGATCCTTGTCGGCAAACTTCCTCAAACCCCCTTGCTTTAGGTATAAAAATAGGGATGAAAAACTGTAGCTGCATCAGGAACCAAAGCTTGGAATCTCATGCCAACACACCTAAGGCTGATTAAAACAGAAATACAGTTCAAGAAGGCCCTGAAGACCTGGATCTTTGGTTCTTCAGATGAACTGCCTATCCCTCATATAGGATCCGCTCCTGTCTACCTTGACTTTCTTCCGCACATCACCAGGATGCTCCTTTTGGAGTGACAGCTTGCGCTTTATAAACACCTACTCAATACTCAATACCATTGTAAATATACTAGTGATATATCTTTTGAAGTGATCCTAGATAATGAGGGAATGTTGCAAAAAATTGACCGGATCTTGGAGCAATTCATAAATGAGTTGGGAGCCCAGTCAGCAAATATATCCTCTATTGTTAGTGGAAATAGATCTCCTTTGCTGTGATTTAACACAAGTAACTAGTGACTTTTGTTTAGCTCTGCATAGTTTAATTTACGCCTTGTATCTTCCACTGATTATCTAGATGGCTTCTGTTAGTCAGTCAGGGCTAAGGACCAAAGGTGTCTTTCTTGTGTTTTTTCAACTTGTGTACCTAAATCTCAGTTTCCATTATCTTCTAAGCCCTCAAACTACCTTTTCAGTCTCTATACCTGATTGATAACCTGTTACTAACAAATTAGATGGTGCTGAATTATCTAAACCTCTCACCGCATGTACTTCTTCCTGGGTAACCATTATTTCTGTCATACAGGGAGCAACGATCCGGATTCATTTGTGTTCAGGGAAATGCCTTTTAGCTTTCTTTGTCAGTCTCTTATTCCTTTTGTTCTTCCTTCTTCCACAAACTTTCCTAGACTTATTTTTCTGGGAAATTAAAAAGACTTCTCTAATACTTGCCCTCTGCCTTTTTTTCAGTTTTTTATATCTCTGCCAGTTTTCCGGTTTTTATATCTGTAGTCGGGCATGAATAATTTATTGAATTATTCTCCTCTACTTCTTCCAGTATTACTTTGTTCTCCAACTGCCTGGGGGGTTATTTCTGGGGTTAATTTTGTCTCGGGCTGAGTGTATATATATCAAATTTCAAAGTCTGAGGAGCCTCAAGATACTCTTGAGTTAGTGTGCCCCCACCCACTTTTACCACTGGAATTTTTTGTAAGTTACCGGATAAGTTCAATGCATTCTGATGTTTAACTATTTCACAGTTAATATTGAGATCCGAGTCTGCAAAAAGGGCTATGCGATCCTCATGTCCAAGCGTCCATTCCCACTCCTGTATCTGTGCGTCACAACGTATAAGTCTTTCAAAGGGTTCAATATCTCCTGTAGAAAGAATGGGGAATAGGGGACAGCCATGGCTGGTTCCATGCCATATGGGTAACTCATCAGAGACCACTCCATTGATCTGTACTCTGGCTGTCGGTTTGGAGCCTAACAAGTCCTTGGAATCTGGATCCAAATCCTGACTCCTCTAGCACACTGGTCATATACCCCGGTATCAAAAGCTTTTTCAAAATCTAGAAATACCCATGCTAATTGAGGGGACAAGTGGTAACAATGTGCCAGCGCCACATGGAGGCTTCTCAAACAGTGTATCATGCTCCGAGAGCGCAAAAAAGCACATTGGTCTGTTCCCCAGATACAGTCAGTGGAATACTTAAAGCGCACTCTGTCCGATCACAACCCATCCCTCCTTCACCTGAGGTGGGCACAACTGTGCCAAAGAATACCAACATGGTGCCTCAAACCTGAGGCTTTAGAAGACCAGGTGTTCCTTGAGGAAGTTTGAGTGTATCGTGAACTTCTTTAATACTATTGCAAATACGACGAATTCCCGACTGACACAAAGGGGCGTATTTTGCTCTGGGGCAAATGCATGGTGACCTCTATAGGAGTACGGCACTCTCTTGAAGCTGACCTTGAGTCTGCAGAAGGGTCACTGCGCGCATTGGAGATACAAAGGCCAGCGTATATTGTACCGTCAAGAGCAAATAAATAGGAGATTCCTGTAGTTTTACACTACCTTATATAGCTCCAGACAAAGGCAGGGTGACAACACAATCAGAGAATCCCTGACTGCTATTTTCTTCCCCACCCTGGAGGCTGAGGAGACAAATGTATTAGGGGCCCCCACAGCTATACAGGAAATTAGAGCTGCCATCAAGGGACTAGCTAGAGGCAAGACGCCTGGAACAGATGGGAAGCCCATAGAGTTTTACGCTGCTTATATTGAAGAATTGGCCCCCAAACTAGTGGAGTTCTAAGGCGGCTCTTGAGGTGAGTCATCTTCTGAACTCCGCCTGGGAAACATTGGTAGCCCCCCTACTCAAGACAGGCAAACCCCCCGCCCCCTCCTGGTTGTGAAGCTTATAGACCACTATCGATGCTAAGTTTGGATTTTAAATTCTGTCCACAAGGCTCCAACCACTAATGACTGACCTCCTATACCAAGATCAGGCGGGATTCATTCCGGGGCACAATACGGCTCTTAACATCAGACAACTCATGGCACTTATGACAAGAGGGGACGAAATAATGGGCGAAGATGTGGTCTTCGCGGTAGATATGGAGAAGACTTGACAGTCTGAAATGGGAGTTTTTATACAGCGTCCCGGATAAAATGCTGTTTTTCCAACTGGGTAAGGTTGCCATACACGAAACCAGTGGAGAGGATCAGAACAGGCCGGATGATATCAAAGAGTTGTGGAGTCTGGTGGGGACTTGGCAGGGATGCCCCCTCTCTCCACTGCTGTTCGCTCTTGCCATAGAGCCTTTGGCCCCCCTCTGAAAACAATGCAGCACCCAACCATACTAAGGGTGCTCACTCGCGGAGCAGCTTGGGTGTGCCTCGGGGAATGGGAGTTGGCAGGTGTGACAAGACTAGGAGTTTTGTGCAATGGTAGGGAGCTCATGCCATTCGAAGAGTTTAGAGAGGGGTATGACCTGCCCCAGGAGCACTTCGTATTCCATGCAGGGATCATAGCGGCAATTCGTGCATATTGGAGATTGGGGTCAGCTGAGCCCCTACAACACACAACTTGTGGCTACATGGTCACAGGGGGAGGCAGAATCAAGGCATTCACATGCCTATTCGGAGCCCTGAGCAAGGACACAATACAACAGCTGACCAGATTACGAGATAGATGGGCAGATTTGAATGTCCCACTGGGAAGTAGACTATGGGAGAATATACTAATAGCGATTCCTAGGACCTCGAGAAATGACAGTTTCCAACTTATTAACTTTTTTATCTTCCACAGGGCATACCTCACACCGGTGCGGATCAATACATTTTTCCGAAAAGACTATGTGAAATGCCCGAGATGTGGGGGTGGAAATTCCACACATGTTCTGGGCATGTCCAGAGCTGCAGAATTACTGGACAGCAATAGCTGCCACTATAGGGTAGGTCATAGTGACCAGTTCCAAGCACCCCTGCACATTGTTTCCTGGGATTGTTCCCGCATAACTCCAAGGCTCCAAGCTGTGGGTTACAACCAGGTTCCGGGGCTTGGCTTTGATTATAGCTAAGCGTGAGATCACCTGACACTGGAAATCTCCTGCAGCGCCCAGAGTCACTACCTGGAGGGCCGAGCTAGAGAAATGGGCAGCCTGTGAAGGGAGGGTACTCCTCAGAAATGCCAAACGACGAGTAGTAATCTGCAAAAGTCTGAGCAATGTCAGAAGTACAATGGGTGACACAGTTTCCATTGGTAATCTCGGATATAACCCTACTTGCCAAGGGTGGGTATGACAACTAATACACTACCTTCCCATTCTTATCCTCCCCACCCATACAACCGCGCTGTTGCTGCGTGTCAAATTGGGTTTTTGCTGCTTCTGAATCAGTGGCAGCTGGCTGGCGGCACCCCCGTCTGGCGCGTTGTAAAGTTGCGACTCTAGGTGACTGGCCCGGGATTCCAGTTGCTTGACACGTTGGTATTTCGCTTCTTTATCTTGCCTAAGTATCAACTTAGCGTGTCCCCCAGACAGTTGCCTTGCACGCTGCCCAAATATACCTGGTGAGCACACCGACCCAGTGTTAAGTTGGAAGCAGCACGTGACCTCTCGCTCTACTGCGTGTCTATAAGTTTTGTCTTGGAGATGCCAAGCATTGAGGTGCCACATAGAACAGCGGACTGTGTTAGCCTCACCAATGTGGAGTAATTACAGGGCATAATCAGAAATCCCACGCTAGAGAATCTGAATGTGAGACACTAAGAGAGCATCTGGTGTGGGCATGAAGAGCATTTTAGTGCGGGCATGTGTATGATAAGCTGCAGAAGTATGCGTCTACTGTCGCTGTCTGGGGTTCCAGATCCTCCATATATCAACCACTTTTGTAGAGACCTGGCTCTGTTACGATGGGTGTCTGAGGTAGGGCCAGTGGAATCCATTGAAGGATCAAGAACCTCATTTAAATCGCCTCTTTTAAGAGTAAGACCAGGCGGTAGTCGTTCGCCAATTCAGGGAGTTTGGTCAGGCCGGCTGACCAAAGCCACACGGGGTGTAAATGCACAGAAGGTTCAATGGGCGGCTCTCTATCATGCCTCTTAGGGAGGTATATCGACCTTGGGGGATCAGTCCAATTCAGGGTCATTATCGACGCAAGAAGATCGCCACATACCGTGAATCTCTAGCAATCCCAGTGTGATGCACTCTGCCATAGCCTTGCCTAATTAGAAATGGACACTTCGTTCCCATAAGATGGATCTCTTGCAACATTAGAATAGAAGGGAGGAAACGATAGGCATAGCAAATCACTGCGGCGCTCTTGATCTTATCTAAAAGACCATTAACATTCCACGTCATAACACTAGGGAATCATGTTTGGGCCCGTGATATCAGTATGAGCAGGAGCAAGAGGTCATTTGTCTCCACGTGAACAATTGAATCACAAACCCTACTTAAGGATATGATAGGAGTGTGGGAGACCAGCTGCCAATTCTGCATTGTATGGTCAATGCGACAACCTAAGGAAAAAAACGATAAACAGAACCTAACAAAAGAGCGATACCTTGCATGCATCTCATCTGTGAACTCCCCTCACTCCCCACCCCATTGTTCCCCCGTGAAACATCTGTCACCCCATAACAAATACCCCAACTCAAAATCAAGATGTGTTAGATAGATGTGGAGTGTTGGACCCCTCCAAGCAATAGGTTCAATGTAATGCTTTGCTTGAGTCTTCACAGGCATTCACAAATCGTTCAACCAGAGCTTAAAAGAATTGCCCTCTGCCAATGTCCTGAGCAAGGCCACTTATATTTCAGTTCGGATCAGCGTCCGAGAGTCTCCGCTGTGGAGCAAGGGTTCTTCTGATCTCTGCCTTGGCGCCGAAGACCCTGAGCGTAGGGCGTTCAAGTGTTGCGCCGTCTTGCTTGAGATCGGTTGTGCATCCTCTTACATGTCCGGACCGATTGTGGCCTACGGAGCGATGATTATCTAGTGGGCGAAAGCTGCTGTGAGACTGGGAGACCAGCTCTTTCTCCTCCATGAACCATTCCCAGGCGGACGCTGGGGTCTAAAATTTTTTTTTAAAAAAATTGGATTTGCTTTCATAAATGACTTTAAGTCGCGCTGGGAACTGGAGCATGTAGGATAGTTGGAGAGTTCTGAGTTTCTGTTTGATGGCTTCACATGTGCGACATTTGGCCTGGACCTCGCGGGTGTAATCCGAAAAATCACTTGTGAGGGACCCTTTTCCCCGAACCCCAAACCCTCGCGTATACCACCCGGATTACCTCCTTTACGGAGCTCTCCCTTCCCGGACCCGCCAAACAACATGATCTCCAAAGAGTCCGTGACAACGACGACCCCGCCCTTCTCTCTCTTACAGGGTCCAATCCGATGCGACGACAGACCGGAGGGATTCAACCGGTACCCCGGAAGCCCCTCCCCCTCCCAGGCGGACGACAACAGAAAAGGCGGAATAGAGACGAAGGAAGGAGTCGGAAGATCGTGGCAGGAACTCTCGACTGGCGATACGGAGGAAGGAGAAGACGGAAGTGGAGACCTCGAGGAATGGTCGGAAGACTGGTGGAGTCCTCCGGAGGTAGCTGAAGAGCGGCCGTAACTCAAAGGAGAGTTACGGCGGAACGTGTGAGTACCTTCCCCCATATTCTAGCTCATTAGTTACGCTGTGTAAAGCAATAGAAGCCCCCTTGTATATAGACTCCCTCACTTCTACAGTCACGTCCAACCACCTTGTAAATACTATACAGCACTATTTACACTATATGAGTCCTGTTTTCTCACACCCCTTTCAGAGCACCCTTTCCGGTACTAAGTCTTGCCCTTTCCCTTCTCGACCCGTTTCTTCCCCCCCCCCCCCCCCCCCCCCACGGTCCGTTTCTTCTTCATCACATTTTGGGTCTCGGGGGACGGTATCTTCCGCAGAGTCCCTGCAGGACTGACGGCTCCTCTGTTTGTTTCTCTTTCGGTCCTCCGAGGAACACCTACCCCGGTCTACCACCACCGAAGAGCGCCAAGAGCGGGAGGCGTACCAGAAGCACCGACAGCGACGACCGAGACGAGAGACCATCACCCCGTTTCCCGTGACTCTCAACCCTATACTGGAACTTGTGTATATTAAAGAAGCGCACTATAGCCCACTATATCTGGCCTCCTCGTCTGTTATTCCAGCCCGCCACACCCCCACGACTACATCACTCTTTTGGAATTTTGATATAGAAGGTCTGAGTGTGCTCTAGCCTCTTCACGATACAGACTCTATTGTTGAAATTGAAGAATCTCACTATCATGGGCCTACACTGCGCACCTGGAGGAGACTTGGGGGTGAATGCCAAGTGTGCATGCTCCACTGCGAACCAGGGAGAAAGTTTGTCCTTTGAAATCCTGGATTTAAGCCATTCTTCAAGGAAGTAAGCAGGTCAGGCAGCCTCCACATCCTCTGGAAACTCCATAAAATGCAAGTTTTTGCGCCTGGAACGTTTTTCTGCTTCTTCAGCGCAATGAATAACTTCATTTGTATGAGCGACGAGATGAACGACCTTGGCCTTGAGCTCCGTGACCTTGTCTTCCACTGTTTTTTAAAAATTAAATATTTTATTGTATTTAACACAGTCTGCAAAACATTCCACATATAGGTAAGGATACGCTGAAAACTTCTCAATGGGCATTACAGTGTACAGTGATAGATCGATTACACATTCGCAATTACTCCATCTCATCGTCGGATTCATGGTCTATGATTGGAGGAGTACATATATAACCTCCATACACATTCCATTTGTTCCACACTTTCCCCCCATTTCCTGGGACAACCCCTATGGACATACGTAGCTTTTTCAGCAACCATGATCACATCCATGTCGTTACACCAGCCAGTCACAGTTGGGGCCTGCGTTGCTCCCCAGTACCGAGCTATGTTTCGTTTTGCTACCATCATCCCTGTTATTGCCCATTGTCTGTCTACACGGTTGAGGTCAGAAGGCAGCACCTGGGAGAGAGCAGAACTGTATCTCCACTGACTTCAGTGAAGATGTCCAGTACTGCTTTCCAATACGATGTGATCCCCGGGCACTCCCAGAAAGTGTGATAGAATGTACCCACCTCTGCACAGTTACGTAAGCAATACTGGTCCGAGGCCCTACCAATCTTATGTAGAGTCACTCTTGTATAGTAGGTCCTATGTAATATTTTTTGTTGTATAAGTCGTAGTTTTGAGGAGATCGCTACCTCCCGTGGTGATGCAATGGCATCCTGCCAGTCCGAGTCATCCATGCCTCCGACCTCCGCCTGCCAAGTCACTCGTAGTCGTGTCAGGGGGTCTGTCTGGTTATTGATGAGTTTCCAGTACGTGAGGGAAGTTGCTTTTTTATGCAAAAAGTCGGTCAGGAGTCGGTCTTCTAAGGGGGATGATTCAGGGAGTGTAACTGTTGCTGGAAGTGATCTTTCTAGTGCGTGTTTCACCTGCAAGTATCGAAACCGCTCCCTGAGGGCCATCTCATAGTGCTCCTGCCGGTAAGTAAAGGTGACTACCTTGCCCCCTTCCATAGGTCCCCTGTCCTGGAAATTCCTATCAAGTCTCATTTCTGAAACCCTTTACTATTTCCCAGGGTGCCCAGTCTACCAGTGTCCCACAGTGGGGTGTGTCGCGTAAGTTTTTCGGCCCATCCGAGGTGTCGTGTTGCTGTGTGCCAGACATGAAGCATGTGTGCAGTCGGCCCAGGAATCCCTTCCGTTTTCCTCTTATTATATAGCATCCTATTCATTCCTCCAGGTATTCCACTGTTGATATGTGCCTCTCTGCCTTATTGAGACGGACAGTAGAATTGCAAAGATCTTGGCGGAGGAGCGCTACATCCACCTGTACCTCTCCAATCTTCTTCTTGACCACTGTTTGTGAGGAATGTAGGGCCTGAAGGATCTTGTGTAGGTTTTCGTCAGATATGGTGGCTTTATCAAGTGCCTACCTCCAGCTGTTCCAGCAGTAGTTGTAAATTGGTCAGTGCGTGGCTGGGAGGTGGGGTGGCTTTGCATTCTTGTCCACCCCTCCCCCCCCCCCCCCCCCCCCCCCCCCCCATATCGTTCTGAAGGCTGGGGCAGTAAGTGTGTGAAGAGGCTTGGCCCCCTGTTAGAAATGGGGGTCTCTAGTTGGCAAGGGCTTGCACCTTTGTCCAAATAGGGACCCTTCTTCCTAGTCAGGATAAGGGAGTTACACTCCTAAAATAACCCCTGCTCACCCCCTTGGTAGCTCGGCATGAGCAGTCAGGCTTATCTTAGAGGCAGTGTGTAAAGCATTTGCACATAACCAACAGTAATACAGTGTAAGCACTACAAAAAGACACCACACCAGTTTAGAAAAATATCCAATATTTTTATATACTTAAGACAAGACCAAAAACGATAAAAATCCACAATACAGTACTCAAAAATCTTCAGTTATCAAAATAACCTTGTAAAACAGTTCCTTGATGTCGATAGCTCCGTCCGGGGCTATCACGGCGTCATGAGCAAACAAATCCAAACAGTTCTGGCTGACCGCAGTGTCGCAGGCCAGGTACGGTGTCGGGAAGACCCGCAAACAGTACCTTTCAGAAATGCAGGGCGTCGATGACCTCTCGTTGAGCTTCCAAACACACGGCGTCGGCAGGCGTCTGTTTTGGAGGTCGGTGCAGGATCGTCGGGGCCCTCAAAGTCACAGGTCGATCTCCTCTTTGTTGTAGTCAGGAGCGCTGGCGTCGGCAGGCACCCGGTGCTGCAGTGTGAAGTGCAGCGGTGCGGCGTGCGGTGTCCTCCGGTCGCGGTGCGAGCAGCGGCTCGATGGCAGCGTCAGATGGCATCGTCGGTGAGACCAGGGTCACGGTGTGAGATGAAGGTGGTGCTTGTCACAGTGCAGCCGCGGCGTCGTCGTTGCTGAAGCACTGTCGTCGGCTGACAAACTGGAGTCGATGGCACCGGCTTCGGTAGGCCAAGGCTGCGGTTCGGGATGAGGGCGCTGCGTCGTGTAACTTTACAAGCGGTGCCCTCGAACCACAATGCAAGCAGAGGCGTTGATTCCGGCATGGAGCGACGTCGGGGATACCAAGGCATCGTCGTGAAGCGAGGCGGTGCGGAGTGTGGTGCCCACAGGCCGTGGTGCGAGCAGCGGCTCGGTGGCGGCATCAGTAGGCGGCGTCGGTGAGACCAGGGTTGAGTTGCGGCGGTGCCCTCTGCGGTGCCTTCAGGACACGGCATCGGCATCGTAGACGGCGTCAGGCTTGAAGTCTTTGCTGTTCCAGTGACTTATTGAACAAGGGGCAAGCTCTACCTCAAGCTCTTGAAGATACTCAGCACAAGTACAGAAAGTTCAGTCCAGTCCTTTCACTGCCCAAGACAGAAGCAGCCACTGCAGGCCAACCCAGCAAAGTTGTAGTTCCTCCTCACAGCTTCTCCAGCTCTTCTTCTTGGCAGTCTTCTTGATTCCAGCGAGTTCTCTGAAGTCTTTTCTATCCCTGAGACTTCCAACAGGAGGCAAGCTCTACTTCAATCCCTTGGAGAAAACTCTAACAGCAGGATGATGATAGCACAGTCCAGTCCTTTCCCTACCCAAGACAGAAGCAACCACTGCAGGTGAATCCCTCAACACGCCACATAAGGGCAGTACTCCTCCTCCAGCTTTCCCGGTCCTTCTTCCTGGCAGGTTCCTTAGTTCAGAAGTAATCTAAAGTTCTGGGGTCGGGCCCCAATATTTATACCACCAAATCCTTTGTCCTCTGAAGGCAGAGGGTCCTGTACCTAGTTCAAACCAGTTCTGGGTGCATTCTGCCAGTGTGCACCTTCTTCTTTTGTCAGTGTAGGCCAGGGTCATCAGACGCACCACAGGAGGTGGAGCCAGCATTGTGGGAGGCAGGCACAGCCCTATTCAGACCCAGGTGCGACTTCTCCCACCCATCTATGTGCAGATAGGTCTATTCAGCCCTGTGCTGACTCACCCCGTCTCCTGGAGTCTCCCCCAGCCCCTGTCATTCACAAACCAGACAGACAATACACAAACTAGCAGAGGCAGGCTGGATGGCTAGACAAGAAAATACCTACTTTCTAAAAGTGGTATTTTCAAACACAGAATGTTAAAACCTACTTCACTAAAAGATGTATTTTATAATTCTGAGTTCAGGCATACTAAACTCGAATTTCTACCACGTTCCCTGGGTCTGTTAGGATTATAGGATGTTATAATCAAACTGCCCATTCAAGCCTATGGGGAACAGTAGCCTTGCAATAGTGAAAAACGAAGTAGGCTGTAATTCACTATCGGGACATGCCACACACACCAGGGCATGTCCTACCTTTTACATACAATGCACCCTGCCCACAGGGGTACCTTGGGCCTACCTAGGGGTGACTTACATGTAGAAAAGGGAAGGTTTAGGGACTGGCAAGTTTGTGCACTTGCCAAGTCGACATGGCAGCTGCAGGCTGCACACAGGCTCTGCAATGGCAGGCCAGAGTTACACTTTACGGGTTGTTTGCATGGGTGACCCAATCCAGTGCTGCAGCCCACCAACAGCATATGATTTATAGGCCCTAGCACTCGCAGTGCACTTTACTAGGGACTGACACATAACTCAAATAGGCCAATCGTGGAAACACCAATCCATAACACAGTTTACACAGAGAGCATATGCACTTTAGCACTGATTGGCAGTGGAAAAGTGCCCAGAGTCCTAAAACCAACACAAACAGGTCAGGAAAAAATAGGAGGAAAAAGCAAAAAGTTTAGGGATAACCCTGCAAAATGGGCCATTTCCAACACCCACTTCCCGTGGTTCACAGCAGCATGAGCAGCTAAGCACAGGAACAGCCTCCAGCGCCGGGAAGACACTGGATAATGACGAGGGAAGAAGGAGCAGGGCCCCCAGAGGCAAAGGGAGCAAGCATTGCAGGCAAGTTATCACTCCGCCCAATCGCCCAAGGGGCAAGAAGTAGGTTGCTAAGGATCACACTGCTGCAGCAGTGTTCCTGTAGATTGTTCCAAGCCTCATTGCCTGGATAGGGAGGTGGGCGGTAGATCCCAGGGGCAGCACATTCCACCACGAAGGAGCGAGAGAGTCATCACATGTAATCGATCTAAAGCAGCCGTGTTTCACTGGAGGTGAAGGATGTAAAGAAAGGTCCACAACAGTCTGCCGGGTGGTCCCCCCGCTCCATCAACAGATCCTATCTGGGAAGGTGGAAGCCAGGATACATGGCCTACCCGCGGGGCGCACCGAGGCCTACGTACTGCAACACCACAGCTTCAAGCCCTGTCTTGGTCAGTGGGGCAGTGAACCTGGCCCCAGCTCCGAAGAAGGCCCAAACTTCTCAGCTACTGAGCAACCTGGGGTTGGAACGGGTGAAAATGATCAAAAAGGGCTAGGGCCTTGCCTCTTCCTTCCAGGCCGCCCGAGAGCCACTTCACAGGCCGTGCAGAGCGGAAAGGGGCAGATGTCGGGTCAGACCCCCAGGCCCTATGCCCAGCCAGCGCCAGTAGCAGAAGGAGCTGCACCTTGGGTCTGTCTCCAGGCAGCACAGACTCTTGGGCTGGCACCTACTAACTTCACTGAAGCTGCGTCTCTCAGGGGCTGTGGTATCACCACTGAACTGCTATCGCTCCAGAAGGGCAAGGTGGGCCCCTCACCTCGGGGGGCATCCCCTCTGCACCCCGTCTGGCCAATCTGCCAAACCGTGCAGAGGGCTAGGCATGGGCTGGAGACTATTCGGCGCATCAGGGCAGCAGACCTGGCCACAGCTCTGGGACAGGCCCTTGGCTCCCTCTGTTCAGGCAATCTCTGATCGGGACAGGCCACAATGTTCTGTGGAGGCTGTGTCCCATCTGTCATGGGCGGTCCCTAGTCTTCCAGAGGACGGTGTGCAAACCATAGGGGAGAGGACAAGGGAATACTGGCCCACCAGTTCCCTTGCTCGGCCAGCACCAGCATTGGAAGGGGTAGCACCCTGTGCCCGTCCATGGCCTGCACCAGGCTGGAGGACATGGTCGCTCGCACGCCTGGGTCGTGTCCCACAGCCTGGCCTCTTATGTGGCGCCATCGCACCTCACTCATCGCTCCCGCAGGACACCGCAGGCCTCCCACCTCATGGCTGTCTCCGGTGCTCCGATCCGTAGTGTCGCTCAGATGGCTAGGCAGGAGTTGGAGCCACCATTTTGTGTGTCACCCTGACTCTGAGTGTGGGTCTTGTCCCCAGTATTACAAGCCTGAATCACTGCCCCACTCCGGTAGTGGTAGCTGTCGGTGCTAGAGTGAGGACAGACCAGTGCAGAAAAGGCGAGGCACTGCAGCTGATGGTGGTGCATGACGGAGGGGTCTGGAGCACTCTGGGTGTGACCGCTATCTCGATTCACCAAGCCACGCCTCCTTATTAGGATTTTTTTAAATATTTTGAATTGAAGCCATCAAAGCTGACCCAATCATTGGACTATTCCCCATCCCCCCCCCCCCCCCCCCCCCAAAGCAGTCCGCTACTCCTTTCGTTAACAATTATGCGTCTTCCCATATAGCATTATGTAAACTACTGTCCGATATTAATGCATCCACTTTTTAAGGCAGTGATGCTCTACCCCAGATGTTTTCAAACTTTTTGGTGCCGAGACCCCCTTGTAAAACCTTTTTAGGCTTAAGGACCCTGTTACAGGACGAGGCAGTAGGCAGAGGATTTTGATATGGATATCCTTTAGTACGGTCTTTAGGAGATAAGTGGCCTGGACAATGGCCCTCTCGAGTCTTTTTGGTCTCCCTGACTTGCTTTCACTCGCAGTTCCTTCACTGGCGTAGCAGTAGCGGTATGGTTCCACTATCGTCTGAAGCCAGGATGCCCTTGGGGAAAAAGAAAGACACGGGCACTAGTGTTCTCGTCCCTGAACGAATAAACTAGCCCTTCACCACGTCATCGCATCTGTCGTGCAAAGAAGGGATAGGAAGTGATGGACACAGGCGCTAGAATACACCCTATTGTGCGCAAGCAGAGGATTCTCACTTAGGATGCCACCATGAGATTCTGTATCAGAAACCAATATCCCCTGTGCACCAAGAAAGTCTTACACCCAGGACTTCCTTACTTTTCATGCCGTTCACCCTGACAGCCCCGTGACGTGCTTGTGAGACCATACCTACCGGCTCACCCTGCTCACAAAGCTACACAACACTTGCCTGAAGCTGTGGCTCGATAACGGAGCCATGGCTGCCTCGTCCGGCACGCCTTCCCTCTGACAGTTCCGGCTCCCATTCTTCTCTCGTTCCGCTCTCCGTCGGCGTACAATGTCTTTGGCCATGGAACTGCTTTTCTCCCGCAGCCAATGTCCTCTTTTGCTTCCTCCAGTTCTCCCCGTCTCTCACCTGTCGCACCTCCTCGCACCGGAACGCCTCCGCTCTCCTCTCGCTCAGCCGCAGATGACCCGCTTCCTCCCCTCCGAAAGTGCAGCTCCAGCAGCTGATGACGAAACCAGCAAGCAAGGTTTTGCGGTGCCCCCAGGCTCCCTCCACAAGCCCATAGTGTATTATCACAGACCCCCTCCTGACAAAAATTTCTAGAACCTGGTACTCCTCGTCATCGACCTCTATGGATAATCCCACAGCAAATCATTTTTACGGTGGGGAAATATTAAAATGTGTTTATCAAACCAAAGGTCAGTGAGCGTGGAGGATGGTCAAAGGTGTAGCTAAAAACAGAGGGCTTCATTTATGGGAATTTGTGCGGGCCAGGGGACCCGGGTGGATTTGAGCCATGAATTGTGTTTGCTGTCTACCTTTTTTACGTCTTTCCTTCACAAGTTCCGGAGTGTAGATTGATAGTCCTCGTACACTTTTTGGCTATTGTCCCAGAACGCACCTCAGACGCGCATAAATATTCTCATGTCAGGCACTGCTGGGCTCAGCCATTCTGACCTCCAATAGCCAGATCTGGTAACATCTCATTATTGCTGTTTGGAAAGAATCGTATAGCCTTGAAAAAGTCTGTAGGACGAAACGTGTCAGCGGCCCATCTGCTTGACCTATGTAACAGGACTGGATAATAAATGTTACGCTTTTTGAGAAGAAAAGACGTCTTGGACTATGTGTATCTCTTGCTACAAGTTAGCATCATACTGTATTTATTGCTACAAATCAGCACTACTGTCTGGACTATCTATATGGTCTTAGGTACTCCTTTGTATGTATTAAGTTAACAAAGACTGGCCTGGCCTGTGGCTGTAGCAAGCAATACAGTGGGCGAATGACACCACAGAAAAAGTGATCAAACCTGCCTGCCCGCTTTTTCAAGTGAAAAGAGGATAAACCCAAAATTTGTGGAGCTCTATCTACATAGGAATTTTGCTTGAGTGAGATTATGGTACCTATTCTAAAGAGAAAGCAGCTGCCTTTCAACCCCATGCCAGCATAACTGCAAACACTCCGTTCCAGGTTACTCATACTTGCCTTATTGTTTGTCTGCTGAGGAACTTAATGTGCTGTCCCTAAATATTATTCCGTAGAAAAGGTCTATGGGAGGATGCTGCCATGGAAAAAGTGACACTAAGACAAAGAGTTGTGGAAAGAATTCGATTTCTTTACAGGCGCATTGGGAAAGGAAGCATTCTCATCTGTCACTCTGCTGACTCCATACTTTTTAAAATGCGTCCATCAGCCCCATTTAGTCACATAGTACGTTTTTCTGAAAACTGTACTAGTTTTGACATTTTGAAACCAAAAACAAATTAAAAATCAGGCCCCTAAATAAGCTGTGTAAAAATACACATACAGTGCCACAATCCTGTGACTTAGCCTCGTTGAATTGAGTAGTATTACTTGCTGCTGTATTATTGAAGTACTTTCTTTCTTCTTAGATAAGCACTGAGCTGCACCATACATTAGATCTATAGTTTAACTGTTGAGTTCTGATCTATTCCCTGTCGCACCACCTCCCTGAGAAGTCTTGGACTGCTCACTCTTGCGACCCTGAGATTGAAGTTTACAAAGGGCGCCCATTTTGCAGAGCCATAGTACAACAGACCGTAGGACACATCCGGCAAACCACTACACCCACTATGGTTGGGACCCAGTATACCCTGACTGAGCTGTGGCCTCGCGATCACGGTCTGACACCTCATGAATTTTAGTCACTTATTCACACTTGGACTGTAAACAGTTGATGACATACCAAATCCCCAAAGCGGATTTGCATTGAATTTATAATTATGGTTATGGACTTTGTGAGGAGCATGCAGTAGATCGGCATTGGAGTAGCATATTGTAGTTCTGGGGATGACTCAAAGCCCTTTAATTAAGGGACAAGAGACCCCATTTTGCCTATGTGAATTTTGGGATGTACGTCTGCTTTCTCTTAACCTTCATCTGTTGCCCTTTCAATAGGATTCACAAACCGAATCCTTCCTTGTTATTACAAAATTAGCAGGATTCTGAAAATCCTACCAAATAGTCATTTTTTGCTGTCATGGATCCGTACATTAGCTGCAGCTCAAAAATATTGTAGAATTGAAAACTAGACACTATTTTTGCAGAGTGACTGCTTTACATCCAGAAAACAATAAATACATCAGGTCCTTAATCTTTATATCTCTGCATCCGGAACGGTCGCCACCACCTCCTTACCAGGTGAGCTTTATAGAGGCATGCCCTATTTTAAAAATTTGGGATAATCGAAACATAATTATGGCTTCTCTTCTGTTGCCTGAAACATATTTTATTTAAAAGCATTTACAATGCAATAGGTCTCGCAATTGCGAGTTTTTGAGCTATTGTCATTGTAAATGGCAATGCATTTTATAAAAAATTAAAAGGCATTGTCATTTAAATTACCAATAGTTCAAAGTTTTGAAAAAAAGCAATACCTATTGTATTGCAGAGCGCAATGTTTGTGAAGCGGGCACCGCGCTGAGTATTCATGTTAAAAAAAAAAAAAAAAAAAGGAAACCGAGCGCAGTGTCCCTGAAGTGGGTGCAGCGCTCAACATCAAAGTTTTTAAACATTTAATTTAAACTGAGCACTGTGTCCCTAAAGCGGGCACCGCGCTCAGCTTCCAAATACAAATAAAAGCAGCCGCCATTGTCCCCATTCGTGTCAATAAACAAAATAGTCCTCACCCACTTATAATGCAGACCGTGTAACAAGCCAAGTAAAAGGTCCAGTCGTTATGGGCGGTAACAAATGCAGACAAGGCGGTACCAAGGAGGGACTAACATGCCTATTTATGAATCAGAAGCCAGCATTTAAGAAGGACAGTGACACAAGCCAATGACAAATATGGGCGGAGAGTAGGCAGGGGATCCACAGCATACTCTATTACAGCATGCCCCACAGAGCGAGCAGTGCATGCGCACTGCTGCTAGGCTCGACCTAATGAACTCATCCCCTTGGAACACTTTGGGGAAAAAACACAGGCAAAAAAGAAGACAAGCATTTACAATGCAATGGTCTCGGCATTGGTAAAGTTAGAGCTATTGGCATTGCTCATTACATTATTTTTGTTTATGTTTTTGTTTTTAAAACATTTAGCCCCTTCGCTGCCAGGCCTTTTCCCCCTCCTGTGCCAGGCCTTTTTTTGGCTATTTGGGGTACTGCGCGCTTAGGCCCCTGTAACTTTTTGACCGCATTAGGTAGCCACGCCAAATTTGCGTCCTTTTCTTCCAACATCATGGGGATTCTAAAGGTACTCAGGGTTTGTGGATTCCCCTGGAGGGGTCACAGAAAAGAGCCAAAATACAGCAAAATTTTGGTTTTTTTTTTTGGAAAAATTGGAAAAACGGGCTGCAAATGAAAGCATCTGGGTTTTTCCCTGCAAATGTTATCAAAAAAGGGTTTGTGGGGTTGAAATCACCATTTTCCCAGCTTTTCGGGAATACTTGACTTTTGTCAGAAACCCAACATTTTTTACACAGTTTTGGAATTTTTCTGGGACATAGCCTATTTTTGAAATTTTTTGTGCTTTTGACCTCCTTCCAGTTAGTGGCTGAAATGGGTACAAAAGCAATAGTGGATCCTGGAAAGCTATACATTTTCGAAAAGAAGACAACATTCTGAATTCAGCAAGGGGTCATTTGTGTAGATCCATCAAGGTTTTTTTATAGAAACAAACAGTTAAATGTAGGATAAATTGAAATTTAGTTGAAAAATACAGCCTTTTGTGTCAACGTTTTCACCTGTAACTTCTTCTAATTATGACAGCTCTTTGAAAGCAATATACCGTTGCATCCGCTGGACATTACTGGTTGTGGGGATATATAGGACTTGTAGGTTCACCAAGAACCCGACGAACCCAGAGCCAAAAACTGAGTAGTAACTTGCAGTGGTTTTTTATTATGTACCGGGTATATAGTAATTATTCTGTAAAAAAGTGTACATGGAAAAATCGGTATGAAAGACACCTATGTATTTCTGAAATGGGAACAAAATATAGAGTTTAGAAACAGTAGATATTTGCACATTTCTGAAATTGGGAATACTCATACTAGCATGAGAATTATCAGTCATTTTTTAGAATGACTTCTTTTTTACACAATATCTTTCATTTGGAAAGCAGAAATGCATGGAAAGTCAATAGATAATAACAGTTCCTTTACAAATCTGAATTACCCTAAGTCTCCCGATAAAAATGGTACCTCATTGTGTGGGTAGGCATAGTGTCCACGACAGGAAACGGCGCAAAACGCAACGTGGTCACACCACATTTTTACAATGCAAAATTACCCTTTTTAGGTCTCGGGACCATCCGGTCGGCAGACCGGAAGTCCGGAGATTTAATGACTTGGAGAAGAGGGGCTTGCACCCGCCCCTCTTCTCCCCTGTTCTCCATTGGCTGGCCTCTTGAATGCTGGCCAGCCACTGGAGAACAGGTCAGTCACTCCGTTGAAGGCCCGTCTTTTTCGGATCGGGGGGCGTGTTTTTTAAAGAAAGTCTCATTCTCTCCTCCAGCCAATGGCTGGAGGAGAGAAAAGACAAACACGCCCCTGAATCCGAATCCGCCACTGCCTTTCTCCGAGGCATTTCTTCTTGACCTTGGAGAAAGGCAGTGGTGTGCTTGTCCTCTCCCCCTGTGTTTAAAATAAAATTAAAAAATCAGCATATTGTTTATAAATAAAATGTTTTGAAAGTATGCTTTTGTCGTTGTCCTGTCCTCGGAGCTGATTTTGGCGGTAAGTGGTTAGGAGGGCCTGGCAGTGGCCCCCTCCTCTTTGTGTCAGCACAGTACGTGCTGGGTTTTGGGGCACTGTAGCGTTCCAGCGGTGTGTCCCGCAGCTCCGGGGGCGAGGGGGGCAATTTGGGTATTTCCCACTCGGTCGAGAGTTGGCTCCATCGTCGCTGTTTGGGGGAGTTCCGCGGTTATAGCTAGCGCCGTACAGTGAAGGGAGATGCAATCTGGGGTTTGTTCTTCTTGTTTGCGATTCGATGTGTTGGTATGTTTACTGTGGCCTGCGTTGCCTGTAGCTCGGCTCCCGGGTCACGGCCGGTGCACTATCAGTAGTGTCTCTTTTGGCCTCCGGCCATGTGTTCGTCGTACACGTGTCCTGCGGGGGGAGGGGGGGGGTCTTCTCCACCTCGGCTGGTGTTTTGTACGTGCCTGAGGCCGGTGGCGGTGGTGCTTGTCCACAGGGGCCGAGTTTCTGGGCATCGCGGCCATGCGGTCGTGCAGGCAGAGCTCCCTGGTGGGCCCACTTACTTTCTTTACGTCTCTTCCCCGCATTTGCACACCCGCAGCCCGGTTCAGGGGCGCGCTTTCGTCTCCCCGTGCCCGAATATGTAGATTACTTAGTGCCCTTGCACAGCGCTCCGACTTCCCTGGGTCGGGTTAGTGCAGCGTATCATCGCTCCCTGCCCTCCGATCAGGTACCTTCCGGTGCTCACTTTCTCACCCCGCGGCAGATATCTTTGTAAGGCGGTGCCTTCCTCGTGCCCGAGTATGCAAGGTGCTCATATTCAGCGCTCCCATACCTTCGGGTCGCATTCGCGCTGGGTCTCTGCTTTTCGCTCGTTCTTTGTGAATCAAGCCCAAGACAAACCATGAATCATACATTTCTGTCCAAATACTAACAATGGGAACCATTAGTTCTTTCCCGAGTGAAGACGGCTGAAGGAAGGAAGGAGAATGAGGATGGTGGGTGGTAATGGGAGGCATGAGCTGAAGGCCATAAGCATCTCGTTAAGAAATGACGGAGGTGTTGTAAATGTGACTGGGACAACATTCGCATAGCAGTGAACAGTCAGCTTTACAAAGTGAACAGACCTGCGAGAAGCACTATTTTAACGCTTCAATTAGGGCCATAAATTTGATGCTTAATTGCCTTTAATTTCAGCTAATTTTGATATTGTGCAGAACAACAAACAATGCCACCGATGTCCTCTGGGGTCATTGTTTTCTCTGTCTGCCTCCAAAGGAATCACTGAAATAGCTTTGAGTATTTGGCTGCATTACTTATTCAGAAACAAAGGGTTTCAGCAGCTGGAGCAATGCCTCGCTGGAGCAGCTGAAGAGAGAAAAGGCAATCTCTGATTTGGGTGCTAATGCAAACAAGCATTTACAATGCAATGGTCTCGGCATTGGTAAAGTTAGAGCTATTGGCATTGCTCATGACATTATTTTTGTTTATGTTTTTGTTTTTAAAACATTTAAAGAAACGGCATTGTCATGAGCAATGCCAATAGCTCTAACTTTAACAATGCCGAGACCGTTGCATTGTAAATGCTTGTTTTGCAAAGTGCCTAGCTCTAGTTTTTGAACCCTAGCTCTGCGGGCACCTTGGGAAACCTAGCAAACCTATACATTTTTGAAAACTAGACAACCAGGGGAATCCAGGATGGGGTGACTTGACTGCCTCCCACCAGGGTCTGTTACCCAGAATCCATTGCAAACCTAAAAAATTGTCAAAAAAAACACATTTTAGTCGTGGAAAGTTCCGGAATCTGCGTGGAACCACAAATTTCCACCCACCGCGCGTTCCCCAAAGTCTTACGAGAAAAACGGTACCACACTTGTGTGGATCGGCCTAGTGCCCGCGACAGGCAACGGCGCAAAACGCAACCTGGTCACACCTCAATTTCGCAGTGAAAAATGACCCTTTTTTGGAAAAATGACTAGCTGTAGTTTTTGAACCCTAGCTCTGCGGGCACCTTGGGAAACCTAGCAAACCTATACATTTTTGAAAACTAGACACCCAGGGGAATCAAGGATGGGGTGACTTGACTGCCTCCCACCAGGGTCTGTTACCCAGAATCCCTTGCAAACCTAAAAAATTGGCAAAAAAACCAAATTTTCCCCACATTTCTGTCGTGGAAAGTTCCGGAATCTGCGTGGATCCACAAATTTCCACCCACCCCGCGTTCCCCAAAGTCTTACGAGAAAAACGGTACCTCACTTGTGTGGATCGGCCTAGTGACCGCGACAGGAAACGGCGCAAAACGCAACCTGGTCACACCTCAATTTCGCTGTGAAAAATGACCCTTTTTTGGAAAAATGACTAGCTGTAGTTTTTGAACCCTAGCTCTGCGGGCACCTTGGGAAACCTAGCAAACCTATACATTTTTGAAAACTAGACACCCAGGGGAATCCAGGATGGGGTGACTTGACTGCCTCCCACCAGGGTCTGTTACCCAGAATCCCTTGCAAACCTAAAAAATTGGCAAAAAAACCACATTTTCCCCACATTTCTGTCGTGGAAAGTTCCGGAATCTGCGTGGATCCACAAATTTCCACCCACCCCGCGTCCCCAAAGTCTTTCGAGAAAAATGGTACCTCACTTGTGTGGGTCGGCCTAGTGCCCGCGACAGGAAACGGCGCAAAACGCAACCTGGTCACACCTCATTTTCGCAGTGAAAAATGACCCTTTTTTGGAAAAATGACTAGCTGTAGTTTTTGAACCCTAGCTCTGCGGGCACCTTGGGAAACCTAGCAAACCTATACATTTTTGAAAACTAGACACCCAGGGGAATCCAGGATGGGGTGACTTGACTGCCTCCCACCAGGGTCTGTTACCCAGAATCCCTTGCAAACCTAAAAAATTGGCAAAAAAAAACATTTTCCACACATTTCTGTCGTGGAAAGTTCCGGAATCTGCGTGGATCCACAAATTTCCACCCACCCCGCGTTCCCCAAAGTCTTACGAGAAAAACGGTACCTCACTTGTGTGGATCGGCCTAGTGCCCGCGACAGGAAACGGCGCAAAACGCAACCTGGTCACACCTCAATTTCGCAGTGAAAAATGACCCTTTTTTGGAAAAATGACTAGCTGTAGTTTTTGAACCCTAGCTCTGCGGGCACCTTGGGAAACCTAGCAAACCTATACATTTTTGAAAACTAGACACCCAGGGGAATCCAGGATGGGGTGACTTTACTGCCTCCCACCAGGGTCTGTTACCCAGAATCCCTTGCAAACCTAAAAAATTGGCAAAAAAAACCCACATTTTCCACACATTTCTGTTGTGGAAAGTTCCGGAATCTGCGTGGATCCACAAATTTCCACCCACCCCGCGTCCCCCAAAGTCTTACGAGAAAAACGGTACCTCACTTGTGTGGATCGGCCTAGTGCCCGCGACAGGAAACGGCGCAAAACGCAACCTGGTCACACCTCAATTTCGCAGTGAAAAATGACCCTTTTTTGGAAAAATGACTAGCTGTAGTTTTTGAACCCTAGCTCTGCGGGCACCTTGGGAAACCTAGCAAACCTATACATTTTTTAAAACTAGACACCCAGGGGAATCCAGGATGGGGTGACTTGACTGCCTCCCACCAGGGTCTGTTACCCAGAATCCCTTGCCAACCTAAAAAATTGGCAAAAAAACACATTTTCCACACATTTCTGTCGTGGAAAGTTCCGGAATCTGCGTGGATCCACAAATTTCCACCCACCCCGCGTTCCCCAAAGTCTTACGAGAAAAACGGTACCTCACTTGTGTGGGTCGGCCTAGTGCCCGCGACAGGAAACGGCGCAAAACATAGTGAGGTGACATCAAAATTGCCTATCTCCAAACCACCTGGTTTTGCAAGGGGGGTCTCTTGGGTTTTTGGGCCGGTGCACGGCGGCCATCTAGGGAAACCTACCAAACCCATACATTTCTGAAAACTAGACACCCGGGGGCTTCCAGGGAGGTATGGCTTGCGTGGATCCCACACTTTTTTGTGTGGGAAAGTTGTGGCATCACCGGGCTCACTCAAATTTCACACCTCCCAGCGTTCCCCTGGGTCTCCCGGTAAAAATGGTGCCTCACTTGTGTGGGAGGCCCAAGTACCCGCGCCAGGCAAGGGCCCCAAACGTAGTGAGGCGACATCAACATTGCCTATCTCAAAACCACCTGGTTTTGCAAGAGGGGTCTCTTGGCTTTTTGGCTCGGGGCACGGCGGCCATCTAGGGAAACCTACCAAACCCATACATTTCTGAAAACTAGACACCCGGGGGCTTCCAGGGAGGTATGGCTTGCGCGGATCCCCCAACGTTTCCTTACCCAGAATCCCCTGCAAACCTCAATTTTAGCTGAAAAAATCACTTTTTTCACACTTTTTTTGTGTGGGAAAGTTGTGGCATCACAGGGCTCACTCAAATTTCACACCTCCCAGCGTTCCCCTGGGTCTCCCGGTAAAAATGGTGCCTCACTTGTGTGGGAGGCCCAAGTACCCGCGACAGGCAAGGGCCCCAAACGTAGTGAGGCGACATCAACATAGCCCATCTCAAATGTCGCATCACTACGTTTGGGCCCCTTGCCTGTCGCGGGTACTTGGGCCTCCCACACAAGTGAGGCACCATTTTTACCGGGAGACCCAGGGGAACGCTGGGAGGTGTGAAATTTGAGTGAGCCCGGTGATGCCACAACTTTCCCACACAACAAAGTGTGAAAAAAGTGATTTTTTTCAGCTAAAATTGAGGTTTGCAGGGGATTCTGGGTAAGGAAACGTTGGGGGATCCGCGCAAGCCATACCTCCCTGGAAGCCCCCGGGTGTCTAGTTTTCAGAAATGTATGGGTTTGGTAGGTTTCCCTAGATGGCCGCCGTGCCCCGGGCCAAAAAGCCAAGAGACCCCCCTTGCAAAACCAGGTGGTTTTGAGATAGGCAATGTTGATGTCGCCTCACTACGTTTGGGGCCCTTGCCTGTCGCGGGTACTTGGGCCTCCCACAGAAGTGAGGCACCATTTTTACCGGGAGACCCAGGGGAACGCTGGGAGGTGGGAAATTTGAGTGAGCCCGGTGATGCCACAACTTTCCCACCCAAAAAAGTGTGACAAAAGTGATTTTTTCAGCTAAAATTGAGGTTTGCAGGGGATTCTGGGTAAAGAAACGTTGGGGGATCCGCGCAAGCCATACCTCCCTGGAAGCCCCCGGGTGTCTAGTTTTCATAAATGTATGGGTTTGGTAGGTTTCCCGAGATGGCCGCCGTGCCCCGGGCCAAAAAGCCAAGAGACCCCCGCTTGCAAAACCAGGTGGTTTTGAGATAGGCAATGTTGATGTCGCCTCACTACGTTTGGGGCCCTTGCCTGTCGCGGGTACTTGGGCCTCCCACACAAGTGAGGCACCATTTTTACCGGGAGACCCAGGGGAACGCTGGGAGGTGTGAAATTTGAGTCAGCCCGGTGATGCCACAACTTTCCCACACAAAAAAGTGTGAAAAAAGTGATTTTTTTCAGCTAAAATTGAGGTTTGCAGGGGATTCTGGGTAAGGAAACGTTAGGGGATCCGCGCAAGCCATACCTCCCTGGAAGCCCCCGGGTGTCTAGTTTTCAGAAATGTATGGGTTTGGTAGGTTTCCCTAGATGGCCGCCGTGCCCCGGGCCAAAAAGCCAAGAGACCCCCCTTGCAAAACCAGAACGTTTTGACATTGTTTCTACAACGTGAGAATTTCGGCACAATATTGCATGGACAATGTGACAGATATTTTGAGGTTTGCAGGACATTGAGGATAAAAAACGTTTTTGTAATGCACAAGAGAGACATCACCATGAACTCCCATGGGTTTACGACAATATCTACAGTTGGTGGGTTATTTTTACATGGAACATACACCTTGGCAGAGAAACTAAAAAGACCAAGAATCCTGCACAGCCACCTATTCCTCAAACGCACACACATACTGGTTGGATTTGGCACGAGGGCGAGTGATGGTTCAGTATATTAAATTTTATTAACAAGAGATTTCACAAAAATGAAATGGACTGTCAATAATTCAATGGAGAAAAAACTGAACCAATGACTCGCAGCTCGTGAGCTGTAAAGCCACGGCAAGGCACCAACCGCTTTACAGGCCATTCACACATCTTTCATACGTGATACACACAAGACCATTCGCACCATCAGGCACAAAAACAACACATTACAAAATTCACAAAAGGGACAAGGTACACCCTGCTTCAGAAAGGCAAATATTACTGCACAGCCATCTAATCCTCAAGCACGCACACATACTGGTTGGATTTGGCACGAGGGTGAGTGATGGTTCAGAATATACAATTGTATTAGCAAGTGATTTCACAAAAATGAAATGCACTGTTAATAATTGAAAGGGCGAGAAACTGAACCATTGACTCACAGCTCGTGAGCTGTAAAGCCACGACCAGGCACCAACCTCTTTACAGGCCATTCATACACCTTTCATACGCGTGAGACATACAAAACCATTCACACCGCCAGCCGCGGGCCCATCACATAACAAAACTCACACCAGCACACAGCGCCATTCAAGGGCCCATCACTTTCACACGCCCACATTCCTGACGCAGCAACTACACAAGCAGATGGATTGCGTGGAGTGGCACTCAGCTAGCAGTGTGTGTAGTGACCAGCAGCAAGTCACTACTCACACACAGCCAGCCGAGCGCCAGTCCACGCACACCGCTAGCCGAGCACCAGTCCACGCACACCGCTAGCTAAACACCAGTCCAGGCACACCACCAGCCAAGCGCCAGTCCAGGCACACCACCAGCCAAGCACCAGTCCACGCACACCGCCAGCCAAGCACCAGTCCACGCACACCGCCAGCCAAGCACCAGTTCAACCAACACCGCCAGCCAAGCACCAGTCCACACACACCGCCAGCCAAGCACCAGTCCACGCACACCGCCAGCCAAGCACCAGTCCACGCACACCGCCAGCCAAGCACCAGTCCACGCACACCGCCAGCCAAGCACCAGTCCACGCACACCGCCAGCCAAGCACCAGTCCACGCACACCGCCAGCCAAGCACCAGTCCACGCACACCGCCAGCCAAGCACCAGTCCACGCTCACCGCCAGCCAAGCACCAGTCCATGCACACCGCCAGCCAAGCACCACTCCACGTACACCGCCAAAGAAGTGCCAGTTCACACACACTGCCAACACATTTAGAATTTTTTTAAACAAAAATAGAAACACAAACAAATCACAAATAGATACAAATCTACAAACACAAAATCAGAAACTAAACACATTGCACTAACGGCAACCTTGAAACAGAATCAAATTTTTCAAAGACTACAAACCAATCCGTTAACTTTACCACTCATGAATGCTCCCAAAAATTCTTTTGAGTATGGTACGCTCTAAAACAAGCAGGGACACACAGCCCAGGTTTAGATGGACAGTCGGGGCAATACATACGAATCTCCTTCCGCGTACCTCTTCGCCAACAGACTCTGCATCTCCTAGTGGGAAAATCTTTTGCCGGTGTGGGAGGGATGAAATCAGGAAAGTGGCGATCTTTCAATCGAACCACATCCTCCACCACTCCAAATCTAGGAACACTTGCCTGTTCCACAACAACAAGGCTAGCTATCACAGAGTGCTGAAACTGAAGAAATGTCAACTTTGACTCAGGAGAACACTCCTTAAAAACAATAAAAGCATTGAACATTGCTAATTCGAAGAAATGGATGGCCAACTTCTTATACCAAACATAAGCCTTCCGAATAGCAGAGTAAGGTTCCAACCTCTGAACTACTCTGTCAACACCACCCATGTGCTTATTGTAGTCTAGAATGCACACAGGTTTGCGCACTTCAGCAACCTGACCCCAAACAGTCACAGGTGAAGTTCTCTCATCATGGATGGTAGTCAGCATGTACACATCCCTCCTGTCCACAAATTTTACAGCTAGTAGTTCATCACTACGCAAGGAACTGCACTGCCCCCTCTGAAGTTTTTTGCAAACAAGCTCTTTCGGATAAGCTTTACGGTTAGAGCGGATTGTGCCACATGCAAAAGTGTCCACTTTATACAATTCCTTAAATAATTGCACAGCAGTATAGAAGTTATCAAGGTACAAATGGTGGCCTCTGTTAAACAGTCTCCTAGCAAGATCCCACACAATTTTCTCTGCAACTCCAAAAGTGGACGGACAACCTGGGGGGTCAATAGCAGAATCTCTACCAATGTACACACGGAAATTAAAAACATATCCTGTCCTACTCTCAGACAACATATACAGCTTAATTCCATAGCGTGCCCTCTTGCTAGGGATGTACTGCCTAAAAACCAAACGGCCCTTGAACAAGACCAAAGACTCATCAATAGATATTTCTTTCCCTGGAGTATAGATCTCAGAAAATCGATCCACTAAGTGATCAAGAACGGGCCGAATCTTAAAAAGACGGTCACAGTCAGGGTGATCTCGTGGCAACACCATAGAATTATCAACAAAATGCAGCATACGTAGCAAAAGTAAATACCGATTACGAGTCATAACTGCAGGAAATATGGCAGTTGCCAACAAGGGGCTAGTAGACCAATATGAAGCCAAGGTTGGCTTCCTTACCACACCCATCAATAAAGTCAGACCCAGAAACTTCTTCATCTCTTCCAGATATGTGGGAGTCCACCGGGTAGCTCTAGACTGGGGCCTAAGTTTGTCGCTGTTGTTCCTCAAAAACTGTTCAGCATACAAATTCGTCTGCTCAACAATCTCACCCAAAAATACATCATCCATAAACAACTGAAAAAACTGTATAGGCAAAACATTTTCACAATTCACTGTACACCCTGCATCACCGCTAAAGGCAGGCAACACCGGCTGCACCATGTTTGGATCAACCCAAAGTCCAGCACTTCCAGTAGGAAGCCTAGCAGCCTCAGACTGCAATCCAGATGCCTCTTGCACCATCGGCACAGCAGTTTCCTCCTCTAAGACAGGCACTTCATCCGCACTGAGAGTTGCTTCATCCACCCCAAGAGTACCTTCATCTGCACTGAGAGTACCTTCATCATCCGATGATTCCATGTTGAGAGAAAACTCACTGCCAGAATCTTCCCCTCCCTCCTCTCCCTCAGACGCACTGTCAGTCTCATAATCATGCTCAGAGGAAGATTCAAGAAGCATACCGACCACCTGTTGAGCAGTCATTCTACGGCTAGCCATATTGCTTACTAATAAAGGTAACTTGTCAAACAAGTCAACAACAACAAACTCTTTGTAAAATAAGTAATAAACAAAAAGCACCTTTACCAAAAACTCAAATATACTCTAAAACAATACCACTCACTTGCCAGAGGCAGCTAAACTACTCACCACCACCTACTCTGTACAGACACAGTATGGATCAACAATATCCAACTAAAAAAGAAAGAGAAAAGCAATTACACATAAGACTATGCAAAACACATCACAAAGAATTTCATGCTCAAACCACTAACTAAATATGCCGCCATTATGACATCACTTACAAAAAAATTCATTCAGACATTATATTATTACGCATTTGGTGTAAATACAACAACAAACAATTTCTTATCAACACAATGCAACTACACAAAACTGCAGAACGGCCACCGTCAAAGCTTTAGACTAGAATAAAAAGAAGAAAAAAAACTTTATTGTAACATATGCATATAATGCTCTAGACCATCACGTACTGCGCAAAATGTATTGCTTGACCCTCCCAATTTCAAAAAGGAAAGATCGATGGCCCAATCCTTTACAAGCAACGCGGCGAGAATCTGGAACTGAGCCTCAGCTCCGGACCACCCCCTCCCTCTTCCCAGTCCTTCAAAACTAACCTCAAAGTTCTCCTCCTGCAAAGACACTTCCAAACTTAATTCACACCCTCTCTATTGTGTGAAGGAAGTCTTTACATTATAGGAAATTCTGTTCTCCATGCCCGTAGAAGTGCCTACCCAGTGTGTTCCTGTGTTTTGCGTGTCTGCCATTTATTGCACTTTTATACCTCTACTTGTACTCTTTTGTAAGTTGACACCACTACAGTACATCTGCTTGTGCTAAGACATCAAGCCTTCTAAGGTCTAATGGGGCCTTCTACGGTGTAGCATGGGAATGTGCTCCCTCAGTACAGTGGTGTGGTGGACTGGTCATGAATGCTGAACCCGGTTCCCCATTTCCAAATTCAACAGCTCCGGCAATAGTGCCACATCCCCACTGAACGACATACTTGCCCACTGAGAGAAACTCGCACTGCCTTCAGCTATAACCTAATTGTGCCCGCTATAAACACTTGGATGTGGCTCAATTCAAATTATGCACTTGATAAGAGTAATACGCTGCCTAAAAAAAAAAACCACTCCTAGGGAATGCAAAGCATGTGAAATGTAAGCAGAAACAACATGGTTACCTAAACGATCTCTCACTAACTATTCAGAAATCAGCGAGTGGTTTCACCGGAAAAGTTATGGACATGACTAGAGGGCCCTGAAGGGAACCGTTCCACTGTCCATTGCTTACATCCTTACAAAACATAAGCAGTATGGTAGACCACATCCATAAACACAGAACCATGGTGCACATTGTGTTTTCCAATTCACCCATCAACCAGGTATTGCAGTACCTCCAGAAATAGTACACTCTCCCACCCTGGAAACAACAATGCTGTTCAAAGGAAGACGAAAAAACGAAATTAGCAATACACTGGCAAACTCTGATGCTGGTGTACTTGGATGCAAATGAAATCAATCTGGCCACTTGGCAACCCCTCTGTCTTACTTTATTTCGCCCCCCCTGGGAACAACAATACTGTTCAAAGGAAGACGAGAAAACGAAAGTAGAACTTCACTGGCAAACTCTGATGCTGGTGTACTTGGATGCTAATAAAATCAATCTGGCCACTTTGCAACCCCTCTGTCTTACTTTATTTCGCACCCCCTGGGAACAACAATACTGTTCAAAGGAAGACAAGAAAACGAAAGAAGCACTTCACTGGCAAACTCTGATGCTGGTGTACTTGGATGCAAATAAAATCAATCTGGCCACTTTACAACCCCTCTGTCTTACTTTATTTCGCCCCCCCCTGGGAACAACAATGCTGTTCAAAGGAAGACGAGAAAACGAAAGTCGCACTGCACTGGCAAACTCTGATGCTGGTGTACTTGGATGCAAATAAAATCAATCTGGCCACTTTGCAACCCCTCTGTCTTACTTTATTTCGCCCCCCCTGGGAACAACAATGCTGTTCAAAGTTAGACGAGTAAACGAAAGTAGCACTTCACTGGCAAACTCTGATGCTGGTGTACTTGGAAGCAAATAAAATCAATCTGGCCACTTTGCAACCCCTCTGTCTTACTTTATTTCGCCCCCCCTGGGAACAACAATGCTGTTCAAAGTTTGACGAGTAAACGAAAGTAGCACTTCACTGGCAAACTCTGATGCTGGTGTACTTGGAAGCAAATAAAATCAATCTGGCCAGTTTGCAACCCCTCTGTCTCACTTCATTTCACCCCCCTGGGAACAACAATGCTCTTCGACGTTACACGAGTAAACTAAAGTAGCACTTCACTGGCAAACTCTGTGATGCTGGTGTATTTGCATACTAAAAAAAAAAACAGGGCACTTTGCAACCCCTCTGACTTATTTTGTTTCACCCCCCACCCCCCTGCCAGCACCCACCGATCACAAGATGTAAAATAAATCAATCTGGCCACTTTGCAATCCCTCTGTCTAACTTTATTTTGCCCCCGGGGAACAACAATGCTGTTCAAAAGAAGACCAGAAAACGAAAGTAGCACCACACTTGAAAACTAAATGATTCTGGTGTATTTGGATGCACATAAAATCAATCTGGCCACTTTGCAACCCCTACTGCTTACTTTATTTCGCCCCCCACCCCCATCCCACGCTAGCAGCACCCCCAAGGTCAAAAACGACAAAGAAACGAAAACGAGCGTTTTTTTTTGTTGAAAATTCACATAAAATCACCTGCGCTTGGACGATCCAAGCGCAGGAACAAAGCAGAGTGTTCAAAAACACATTTCCACCCCCCCAACATTGTGCCCCCACCCTACCTACCCCACAGATGCACTAATACCCCCTCCCCAGCCCCAAAACTGACCTTTACTCTCCGACGCGCAGGAAGCAAATGGCTTCCTGCGCCTCGGAGAGCAAAGGGGAAGCCTCCGGTGACGTCAGCGCGGCTCGCGCGCTGACGTCATTGATGACGCGGGCGGGGGGGGGGGGCGGGGGGAGGCAGGGGAAGGTCTTCCCCTGCCTCCCCAGCAAAAAAAAAAAGATCGAGGAATCACGGGGGGAGCGCCAGCGCTTCCCCCAAGGGTGGGTCCCATGACAAGATGGTCTCGTCATGGGCACAGCGCGACTGTGCTCCATGACGAGACCATCTCGTCATGGGCACAGAAGGGGTTAGAGAAACTGCATTGTTATTTACAATGTCAATAGCTTAATCTCTCTCAAATGCGAGACCTATTTTTGTGCAGGTTTCCTTCCTGCACAAAAATAACCATCCCCTCAACGCAGCCACCCTTGCACCATGGTACAAAGGTACCTGTGTGGGAGGGGTGTAGTAAAGCAACAACACAGGAAGGGGTAGGCAAGCAACAACAGGGAATGGGCAGGAAAGCAACAACACAGGAGGTGGGACGGGGCAGGAAAGCAACAATGTGCGAAAGGGGCAGGCAAGTGACAACGGGGTAATGGGGCAGGTAAGTAACAATGCAAGAGAGGGGCAGATGGGACAGACCAGGAAAGCAAACTGTAAGGGAGGTTGGCCAAAGCTCCCATTGAAGAGTTTCTATCTATTCTGGGCCCAGTGATTGGAGGAAAGTTCTCAGGAGAACATCGATGGAAATAAAAGATCATGTCAACAGTTTAAAAATAATTGTCAGACAGTAATATTACGTGAACACAATGCAATCAGGGAAAGTATCTGACGTCCTATCTCACCTATTTTCATTCTGTCCCATAATACTCATTTCCACATATAGATTTGTGTACCTCAGTCCTCCCTCCATTTCATGCAATATGACCTTTGTCTAGCATTTACCGTGAAATGAGTCACATCTAGTTCTGTGGGTGAGTTCAGGTTGTTGGGATTCATAGCGGCCACATCAGACAGCTCCAAACCCAATTCTGAATGGAATGCATATTTTTCACAGTGTCTGCCAGTAGGTCAGGAAGGTTTTTAGACTGCAAGCAAATGCAATCCGTGGTCTCTCTGCAGAGCACAAAGTGTGATGGCTACATTTGTGACAATTGGGATTCTACAAGAAGTTGTGTTAAAGTGCTTCACTGCTAAGTGCTAACATGATGAAAATAGAGGGCTTATAGGGGAGTGTGTGATTATGTGTATGGGGATAAAGTTGAGGTGATGAATGAAGTATGTGCAGAAGGAGACAGTGAAAAGACTCAGCTGAAGAGGAAAGAGGACGCAAGATATGCAGCTGGAAACATTGAGAATGATTTGGAGAGAAAACAGGGCAAAGGTGTCCAACACTGTGAGGGTTGCATAAGAAATTAGAATGAAGGGGAGAACTGAGTGACCAGAGGCCTCAGTAATATGTAAGAGTCTGTTTTCAGAATTGAAACATCCAACCCAAAATCACTCATTACAAAATCAGTGCTAGTTGTATAGGTGATACTGCTAACAAGAACTGGCAAAGGCAATAGTTTTGTCTGGTTTGTTTCCGCTATCCAGTTAAGCTTCCGTCACTGGCCCGGATTGAGGTAGTCGCGCTCTTAAACCTAGATATTTACACCTGCAAACTACCACTACTGGAATTACCGTTACGGCGATATACCTTCTATGTTGAAGTCACCATAAGCCGCCACACATGTCACAGTCACACACTTGCTCCGAGTTAAAAGTAACAGGGGCGATCACTCAACAGAAAAGCACAGGGAATAAAGAGGCGGGACCGCAGTCTGCTGTTGCGTCGCCCGGTGTGAAACCGTTATCAATGATCGACCCCAAGTAATTCACTAACACTGAAAAGTACGCCTTAACTGTAATCATGAAAAATCGGTAACATTGGACATGTCTCAGGGTCTCTCGGAGAGCGAGGGTTAGGGTGTTTCCCGCGTGTGTACATGATGGAGACCTCTGAGAGTTCTCCGTTCTAGTCAGATAATTCGGGTGGAGGATGTACCTGGTTCGCCTCCCGCCTGTTGACGGCCTCTTCAATCCTTAATGGGTGACTTTTGCTTTATCGCCTAAGAAAGCGACGTTACGGCCCGAGGGGACCAAAAGACCCCTATAACCCCAGCAAATGAGACCGGTATTGGTGAGGAGACTTCCGCCGACAAGAGCCACCCGGCCCGTATACACCGTCAACAGCTAGGAACTTCCTGTCGCTCCCTCAACCCTCCTTCCATGCGCCTCGGCTTAGCCGATTAGACTTCCACCTAAGAGAGCCACCCGGCCTCTACCTTGCGTCACTGACGCGTAGCCATTAGGCTGCACAGTTTGGGCAGCGAGGACAACGATTGGCTTGTTATTTCATGTGTGCCATCTGGGTCCTATTGTTTCTACTGCATTTAACGTTAGCTTTACCATTCGTGGGGCGGGGGGACGGATAAGCGTAACAGAAAACGTATGAGACCAGGATATCAAGACAAAAATAGGAAAAGGAAGTAAATATTAGCGTGGTAAGGAAATGAGGCGAAAAAAGTATTTGGCGAATATTTCGAAATAGAGGAACTACAGAAAGAGTAAAAATAAAGTCGGAGAGACAGAGTAAAGAAAATTAAGAAGATTTGAGTCAGCAAGGCTATGTTTCATGATACCACCGTTGGCAGTTTCAGAGAAGTAATTCTCGTAAACAGCTTTTGAAGAGTTCACAAGGCAGAGCAAAAGGCACACCACCGCCTTTCTCCGAGGTAGAGCAGAAATGCCTCGGAGAAACGCAGCGTCCTTTTCGGATTCGGGGGCGTGTTTTGCTGTTATCTCCTCCAGCCATTGGCTGGAGGAGATAATTAGACTTTCTGCAAAAAACACGCCCCCGATCCGAAAAGGACGGGGCCTGATCGGAGTGACGGGACCTCTTCTCCAATGGCTGGCCAGCATTGAAGAGGCCAGCCAATGGAGAACAGGGGAGAAGAGGGGCGGGTTCAAGCCCCTCTTCTCCAAAACATTAAATCTCTCGACTTCCGGTTCTGCCTTCGGCAGACCGGATGGTCCCGAGACCTAAAAAAGCACTGGTGAATCCAGTAGGCCTTGCCTTATTAAACAACTATTGCTCTTTAGGTCTTACTTATAACTGATAAGTAGGGGTGTGCAAAATAGTGTAATTGTTTACTTGTTTACTTGGGAAAGTTAGTGAAATTCTATGAAAATAATGCTTTCGACAGAAAACGTGGGTTGCTTGTGTCCCCCAACATTTTTTTAAGCAAGTACAGACTTTTCTTAAGTTTGAGTAAAAAACGGTCTCTGTTAGACATTTTATGTATGAACCAGTCCTTTGCCAGTATCTTGCAAGACTTTTTTACTTGAGATCGGCATACGCATAAACAATTGCCAAAATTGCGTTCGTGAAATTTCACATAATGCGAATTTCTACAGCATAATTTACATTGTACTTAGGCCTATTGAAAATGCAAACCAGAGCTATCAGTTTTAGCAGTGCTTGTTTATATTGCACACTCAGTCCCTGTAATTACTGTTTTTGTAGTCTGCACAAGCCTAAAAGTGCAAGATTTAAAATGGAAGGTACACAAAATATCCACTCAGTCACATGTGACATTTAAATACTTTTGTGGCTATGAAAAGCTGCAGTATGTGCCTTCCTGATGCGGGCTGTAGTATCCTAAGCTGCTTCTAGAGATCATGTTTGTGAGAAGTTGGCCTGGCATATGCTGTCTCCTAGTTATAGGGACACCTTGCACCAGTCCAATTCGAATCTTATTGATGATAGGTTTAACCTTTAAAGAAAGCTATCCTAGTGGTAGCTGTGGAGAGCAGCCTTCAGGCTAAGTCTTGAAGGAGTGTTAAGCTTATTGTTTTACCATAATAACCTCTTGAATAAGCAAATGAAAGAGTAGCCCACACAGGTATATATATAAAATATATGTATTTATTCTAGACAGAATCCCACAGTCTCTTTATGAGGCTAGTGGCAAAGTTACAATTCAAACAAGCATTTATAAACACAATAAATAGCACAGGAATCACTGGGCCCCAGGGGGGGACCAAACCATATATCAAAAAAGTGGTATAAGAACCACGACAATTCTACAGACAATGCCTAGGGCATTTAGGATCGCTGGCCCCTTAAGAATCCACCCCAGGTTATGAGGAAGGGGACCCACGGGAGGCGCGTGCAGTGGAAATAGCTGCTATCAGGATCTCTATTATAGTCTATGGAGAATGTCGCGGTTGAAATTACACAGATTAAAGTCACTTCTAGCAGGAGTACAAAGTTAAAACTTTAGAGTTAAGCTTTTGAGGAGCCCACTACCACGAGAGTACCGAGGTACCACTGTTACCTGCCCCAGGGAAGCCGGGTGCATAGGTCGATTCTGGTGTCGGGTCGCGGGCTGATTTTCTATAGGAAAATGTTCAAAAGTGCTGCTAGCCAAAAGCGTCGATGATGCCGTGAAGATCAAAGATGTGAAGATTGTAGAGAAGAACCTGAAAGCAGAGGTGACAGAGTGTGGGTCACAGCAAAGTGACCAGGAGGCTCAAAGCAAAGAGCCCTTCGATGTCGGGTGCTTCAGGTGCAAAGTGGTGTAGCTTGGATCTGCAGCCACGGGCTCCGGGAGGCTTCAAGGAAGGCCAGCTTCCGGAGGGCGACTGTCCCACGTCGGATGAGGGCCGCTGCGGTGTTAGTGTCCAGATTGGATCCACTAAGCCTTGGCAACCGCAACCCACGAAGAATAAACAAATCGGCTACAGTGCAGACCCACGAGGTCTGGGAGAGGTCTCCTTTGGAGAGACTGTAGAGCAGGCCTAGAGCAACCAGGGGAACTCTTGATTGTCGAAATAGACCTCCGCTAGGGCCCACAAGTCGAGAGACAAGGGACCGCGGGAGGCGGCAATTTGGAGTGTGTAAAAGGGCACCCACGGACCACCGGAGTGGGCTAGGGCGCTGGTCTTTGGCACAATTGCTGTAGAGTGGTTGGCTCGAAAACAGGCCAAAGCACAACTTCCCCACAGGTCAGGGTCGTGTGCTACGCATGAGGTGGCCGGTGTCCTGGGGTATTGGGGATCTCGGCACCCACGCGGTCCACGGTGCCCAAACTCGTTGAGCACACTCACTGGCCTCTGGGATGCGCTGGAAACCAACCTCAAGGGTGCTGGAGGTCGTCGAAGTCCGTAAGGGCAACGAGGTTCCAACCGGGTCACTTGCAGTGTTTCAGGTGCCTGCCAAGCAGGGGGATAACTCCTTTATCCCAAGGGAGATTTCTTCCGTCAGCTGGGCAGCAGCAAGTCGAAGGTCAAGACTGTAAAGTTCAAGATTAATCTGAGGCTCTGGGGCCACGTTATTCACCTTTATCCCCAAGATTAGGGGAGTGTCCCGAGTAGTGTCCACCAATGAGTGGTGAGGCGGGAAAGGGTGGCTACACCCTCTCCCCTTTGTGTGTTTTCCGCCTGGGCGAGGGGCAGGATGCCCCTGAACCGGTTCCAAGCGGTGTATGCAGAATGAGGTCTCTGCAGCTGCCTACGTGCAACTCTGAAAGGACATTTGGTGCACCCACCCTGTTCCAATCCACATTATCCTGTCTGGGGAGATGCTAGCACCTCCTTGCCACAGGAGCCCTATTGTCCAGCTGGCGAGGCTGGGATTTTCCCCAGCAACAGCCAGCCAGGGTCGTGTAGGTGGCGGGCAGTACCCATTTTGTGTTACTTGTGCACTTTTAAATTGGTGTCTAAATTCTGCCGCTTTTCCCATATCGCCCCTCTAGCAGGGGGGAATCGTACCCTCATGCCCATGGCTGGACTGGGGGTATGATTCCTACATGTTTGACACCAAACACGATATGGTTCTGTGTAGCCATTCTCAAGTTATCGCGCTATCGCGATAGACTTATAATGCGGTTAAGAGTATATGGTATGGCTACACTACAAACAACCCAGCAATGATTTTACGAGGGTTGCAGAGAGGCCCTACTCAGGTAGGGGTCCCCCCTCACACATATCTCAGCACCCTGCCCTGTAGGATTAGCAAGGCCTGCTATAGGGGTGACCTATGAGAGTACATGCGATGTAATGGGGTGGGATATAGGGTAACTATATCCCTGTAAGGGGTGCTAGCACCACCTTATCCAGACTACAGTAGTGGTCTGGTGGTGTCAGTTTGTATGGCTGTCCCAGGGTGGCACAATAAGTGCTGCAGCCCTGGTAGGCCTACTGAGGGACCCATGCCCTGGGTACCTAGGGTACCATCTACAAGGGACTGTCAGGGCACCCTCAGCATCCAATTGGTTAGTACCTAGGGTACTCACATCGTTTAACAGAGGAAGCAGATAGGCTGGGGTCCTGGATAGCAGGGCCACAGCGTGGCTAAAGTCATAAAAACAGTCAAAACATCAGCAAAAAGTTGGGGGCAACTTTGCAGTCGATGCCACTCTCCTACATAACCCCCCCCCCACCCCCCCCAAACGCAGGGACATTAAACTAACCTTGACCAGTTGAGTCTTCATGTTCTAAGTGGAAATATCTGGAGAGGCCATCTGCATTAGCATGGTTGCTCCCAGGTCTATGTTCCACTGTATAGTCCATCCCCTGTAGGGAAATGGACCACCTGAGTAGTTTGGGATTTTCACCCTTCATCTGTTTTAGCCATAGGAGGGGCTTATGGTCTGTTTGAACAATGAAGAGAGTGCCAAACAAGTATGGCCTCAGCTTCTTCAAGGCCCAGACCATTGCAGAGGCCTCCCTCTCTATAGCTGACCAACGTTTCTCTCTGGGGGTCAACCTTCTGCTAATAAAAGCTACTGGTTGATCCTGGCCCTCCTCATTCAGTTGTGATAACACAGCACCTACCCCCACCTCTGAAGCATCAGTTTGAACTATGAATTCTTTGGAGTAGTTGGGGCTTTGGAGCACTGGAGCAGAGCACATTGCCTGTTTTAGGTCATCAAAAGCTTTCTGACAGCTGACAGTCCACTGAACCTTTTTGGGCATCCTCTTAGAGGTTAGGTCATTCAAGGGGGTCACAATTGATCCATATCCCTTTACAAACCTCCTATAGTAACCAGTCAGGCCCAAGATAGCTCGAACCTGAGTCTGGGTGGTTGGAGCAACCCAGTCCATGATGGTCTGGATTTTGCTCTGAAGTGGTTGAACCTGGCCTCCACCTACAAGGTGACCCAGGTACACAACCTGACTCTGCCCTATCTGGCACTTAGTATCCTTGATAGTGAGCCCAGCTTTTTGCAGGGCTTCCAAAACTTTCCTCAGGTGGATCAGGTGATCTTCCCAGGTGGAGCTAAAGACAGCAATATCATCTAGATATGCTGCACTAAAGTCTTCCAGGCCTGAGAGGACTTGGTTCACTAACCTTTGAAAAGTGGCAGGTGCATTTTTCAAACCAAAGGGCATCACAATAAATTGAAAATGCCCACAAGGGGTAGAAAATGCAGTTTTGGCTTTTGCAGACTCAGCTAACTTTATCTGCCAGTAGCCAGCTGTCAGATCAAATGTGCTCAGATACTTGGCTGAGGCCAATCTATCTATGAGCTCATCTGCTCTGGGAATTGGGTGAGCATCAGTCTTAGTGACTGCATTGAGTCCCCTGTAGTCGACACAGAACCTCATCTCTCTCTTACCATCCTGGGTGTGAGGTTTTGGTACTAGGACCACTGGGCTAGCCCAAGGGCTATCTGGAGGGCTCAATCACTCCCAACTCCAACATCTTTTGGACTTCTGTCCTTCTGCAGTCCCTGACATGGTCAGGTTGCCGGTAGATTTTATTCTTGACAGGCAGACTGTCCCCAGTGTCCACTTCGTGAGTGCACCAGGTGGTCTGACTTGGAGTCAGAGAAAACATATGTCTGTAAGTCTGTAGAACCTGTCTACAGTCTGCTTGCTGCTGGTCAGTGAGGCTGCCTGCCAAGGCTACTCCATCAACTGACCCATCGTCAGGGTTCTGAGAGAGCAGGTCTGGGAGAGGGTCACTCTCTTCCTCCTGTCCCTCATCTGTTGCCATGAGCAAGCCCATGTCAGCCCTGTCCACATATGCTTTCAACCTATTGACATGAAGTACCCTGTGGGGACTTCTGGGAGTGCCAAGGTCTACCAGGTAGGTAACCTCTCCCTTTTTCTCCAGAATGGTATGGGGTCCACTCCACTTACCTTGGAGAGCTGCTGGGGCCACTGGCTCCAACACCCCTACCTTCTGCCCTGGCTGGTACACCACCAGGACAGCCTTTTGGTCATGCCAGGCTTTCTGTAATTCCTGACTTGCCTCCAGGTTTTTAGTTGCCTTCTTCATGTACTCAGCCATCCTGGAGCGGAGACCAAGTACATAGTCCACTATGTCCTGTTTAGGGGGTTTGAGAGGTTGCTCCCATCCCTCCTTCACTAGACAGAGTGGCCCTCTAACAGGATGGCCAAACAAAAGTTCAAAGGGGCTATAACCAACTCCCTTTTGTGGCACCTCTCTGTATGCAAAGAGAAGGCAGGGCAGAAGAACATCCCATTTTCGCCTAAGCTTTTCTGGGAGCCCTTTGATCATACCCTTTAAGGTCTTGTTGAACCTCTCAACAAGACCATTACATTGTGGGTGGTAAGGGGTGGTGAACTTGTAGTTAACCCCACACTCCTTCCACATTGCCTTCAGGTAACTACTCATAAAGTTTGTACCTCTGTCAGACAATACCTCCTTAGGAAACCCCACCCTGGGAAAGACTCCCAGGAGGGCCCTTGCCACCACAGGTGCTGTGATGGTCCTAAGGGGAATAGCTTTATGGGTATCTAGTGGCATGATCCACTACCACTAGAATGAACCTGTGCCCAGATGCTGATGGTGGGTCCAGGGGACCAACAATGTCATTCCCTACCCCCTCAAAGGGCACCCCCACCACAGGCAATGGTATCAGGGGGGCCTTTGTGGATTTACCTGCCTTGCCACTTGCCTGGCAGGTAATGCAACAGCTGCAAAAGCTCTTACAGTCTTCACTCATCTGGGGCCAATGAAAGTGAGGGACAATTCTGTCCCAAGTCTTGTTTTGGCCCAGGTGTCCTGCTAAGGGAATATCATGGGCCAGTGTGAGCAGGAAACCCCTAAACTTTTGAGGTATGACCAACCTCCTGGCTGCACCAGGCTTGGGGTCTCGACCCTCAGAGTAAAGGAGCCCTTCATCCCAATAAATCTTATGGGTCCCATTGGCATTCCCTGCAGCCTCAGCAGCAGCTTGCTGTCTGAGGGGTTCAAGAGTGGGGCAGCTCTGCTGCTCCAGGCTCAAGTCTGCCCTAGAAGGTCCCCCTGCCCCCAAGAACTCAACCTGATCAGGTTCCAGGTCCTCTGGGGCAGTTCCTTCTTCAGGAGCTAGATCCTCTTCTGCTAAAAGAGTCTCTACAGACTGATCCTGGGGGGAAGGCTCTGCCTTACCCCTGCTACTCCTCCTCTTGGAAGGTCCTTGGTCCATTTTTCCAGGATCCAAGGCCTGTTCAGTTCCTGTCAGCTTTGCTTTTGGCCTTGTCAGGGCAAACACTTCTGCTGGTATACCCAACATTGCTGCATGGGTACTTAGCTCCACCTCAGCCCATGCTGAGGTCTCCAAATCATTCCCTAGTAAACATTCAACAGGTAGGTCTGCACTCACCACAACTTTCTTGAGGCCAGTTACCCCTCCCCAGGAGAAGTTCACAACTGCTAGAGCATGGTCAGTACTAACGTTGCTTATATTGGTCACTTGGTAAATTCCCCCAAGTATGATCTGGTTAGGGTCCACAAGGTCCTTAGTCACCATGGTGACACTGGCCCCTGTATCCCTGTAAGCTAGTGACTCCCTTCCATTAATTTTTGGCTGTTGTCTGTATTTGCCCAGACCACTGGGGCTCACAAACAGGGACAGGTCCCCATCACAAACTAGAACAGCCTGAGTAGGAGTTCTGACTAGGCCAGAGGCCTCTCCAGATCCCAGGGTCAACCCTACTATACCCTTGTTCTGTGTACCACCACCACCTATAGCTGGACTAGGGGGAACAGGTGCCTTAGGGGCAGGTGTGGTACTATTGGAGTCTTTGGCCTTATTACAATCTGAAGTCCAATGGGTTTTCTGCTTACAGAACTTACACCATGGCTTCCTTGGTTGTTTAGCTTTATTAGCTTGGGTATTGTCAGATGCAGATTTTTGGGGGCCTGTTGAAGACTGCTGGTCTTTTCCCTTTTCCCCACCCTTCTCAGAGCTTTTGGCATCTTCCTTTTTAGTTGCACCCCCCAAGGGCTGGACCTTTTGCTTGATCCTGGTTCTGACCCATTTGTCTGCCTTCTTTCCCAATTCTTGGGGAGAGGTCAGATCAGAGTCCATCAGGTGCTGATGTAAGAGCTGGTTCTGACAATTATTAAGAATCTGCTCCCTCATTATGAGATTATACAATCCTTGATAATCATTCACTTTGCTGCCAGTTAACCAACCTTCCAGTGCCTTGGTAGCACAATCAACAAAATCTACCCAGTCTTGATTCTGTGCTTTTTGGGTATCTCTGAACTTAAGTCTGTATTGATCAGTGGTTAAGCCAAACCCATCTATTAAAGCATCTCTCAAGATATAGTAATCATCAGCATCCTCTTCTCTTACAGAGAGGAGCTTGTCTCTACCTTTGTCTGCAAAGGAGAGCCACAGGATTGCTGCCCGCTGCTCTACTGGGACCCTTTGTACTTTACAGGCCCTCTCAAGAGCAGAGATCCATTTGTGGATGTCATCCCCTGTATGATAGGGGGGCACAATCTTGTGGAGGTTCCTATTGTCAGGGACTTTCTCTCTAACTCTAGGGGTTTCATTACTGCCACCAGGGGTCTCTAGACCCCACTTTCTTGAACCTTTCTGAAGCTCCAGGGACTCCCTGTCTAATGCTAACTGTTCTCTCCTGAGCTGTAGTTTTGCCTGCTCAAACTGGATCAGTCTGCATTTCCTCTCTTGGGATGATTCTTTCCTCTGAGGAGAGGCAGAGGTCCTTTTGGATCTCCTAGAATGGTTGGACCCCACTGAGGGGGATCTGTTCCTTCTACTTGGATCCACCACTCTCCCTTTAGGGATGGAGAGAGTGCCTTTTGGGCCAACACCTCCATGTTGTGAGTGGTCTGGTTCTTCCAGGTCAGGATCTTCATCCTCTTCCTGGTCCTCACCAGAGTCCTCTCTAGGAGGGTCCTCTTCTGAGGGGTGCCCACCCAACCTATTTACCCCATCAGATCCTAAAGTCTGCTTAAAGTCTGCTTTGAGCAGGATCTCCCTGAGGCGTTGAGTATTGGCACCTTTGTTTGTCTTAAGTTTCCTAGAGGTGCACATCTCCCTAAGATCAGCAAAGGAGAGATGATCATATTTGTCGACTGGAACCCTTTGGGGTCCTTCCAGAGCCTTATGGGCACCTGAACCTAAAGACCTTTCTAGTGTAGTGATAGTGGTGTATCTACCTACTCTAGGTGTGGCCTACTAAACCCTTTCTTGAGTTGTAGTCAAGGTGTGCTAAACCCTCTACACACAACTCCTAAGTTCAGTAGAACTTATTGTATTCTAGCTTGAATTTATATGTACCTTTGGTACCAAGTAGCTTTCACTTTAGAAATTCAATTTGTTATCTGGTAAAACAATAGCAAGCTTGAATCCAACTGCTGCACACCAATGTGAGAAGTTGGCCTGGCATATGCTGTCTCCTAGTTATAGGGACACCTTGCACCAGTCCAATTCGACTCTTATTGATGATAGGTTTAAGACAACCTTTAAAGAAAGCTATCCTAGTGGTAGCTGTGGAGAGCAGCCTTCAGGCTAAGTCTTGAAGGAGTGTTAAGCTTATTGTTTTACCATAATAACCTCTTGAATAAGCAAATGAAAGAGTAGCCCACACAGGTATATCTATAAAATATATGTATTTATTCTAGACAGAATCCCACAGTCTCTTTATGAGGCTAGTGGCAAAGTTACAATTCAAACAAGCATTTATAAACACAATAAATAGCACAGGAATCACTGGGCCCCAGGGGGGACCAAACCATATATCAAAAAAGTGGTATAAGAACCACGACAATTCTACAGACAATGCCTAGGGCATTTAGGATCGCTGCCCCTTAAGAATCCACCCCAGGTTATGAGGAAGGGGACCCACTGGAGGCGCGTGCAGTGGAAATAGCTGCTATCGGGATCTCTATTATAGTCTATGGAGAATGTCGCGGTTGAAATTACACAGATTAAAGTCACTTCTAGCAGGAGTACAAAGTTAAAACTTTAGACTTGAGCTTTTGAGGAGCCCACTACCACGAGAGTACCGAGGTACCACTGTTACCTGCCCCAGGGAAGCCGGGTGCATAGGTCGATTCTGGTTTCAGGTCGCGGGCTGATTTTCTATAGGAAAATGTTCAAAAGTGCTGCTAGCCAAAAGCGTCGATGATGCCGTGAAGATCAAAGATGTGAAGATTGTAGAGAAGAACCTGAAAGCAGAGGGGACAGAGTGTGGGTCACGGCAAAGTGACCAGGAGGCTCAAAGCAAAGAGCCCTTCGATGTCGGGTGCTTCAGGTGCAAAGTGGTGTAGCTTGGATCTGCAGCCACGGGCTCCGGGAGGCTTCAAGGAAGGCCAGCTTCCGGAGGGCGACTGTCCCACGTCGGATGAGGGTCGCTGCGGTGTTAGTGTCCGGATTGGATCCACTAAGCCTTGGCAACCGCAACCCACGAAGAATAAACAAATCGGCTACAGTGCAGACCCACGAGGTCTGGGAGAGGTCTCCTTTGGAGAGACTGTAGAGCAGGCCTGGAGCAACCAGGGGAACTCTTGATTGTCGAAATAGACCTCCGCTAGGGCCCACAAGTCGAGAGACAAGGGACCGCGGGAGGCGGCAATTTGGAGTGTGTAAAAGGGCACCCACGGGCCACCGGAGTGGGCTAGGGCGCTGGTCTTTGGCACAATTGCTGTAGAGTGGTTGGCTCGAAAACGGGCCAAAGCACAACTTCCCCACTGGTCAGGGTCGTGTGCTACGCAAGAGGTGGCCGGTGTCCTGGGGTATTGGTTATCTCGGCACCCACGCGGTCCACGGTGCCCAAACTCGTTGAGCACACTCACTGGCCTCTGGGATACGCTGGAAACCCACCTCAAGGGTGCTGGAGGTCGTCGAAGTCCGTAGGAGCAGCGAGGTTCTAACCGGGTCACTTGCAGTGTTTCAGGTGCCTGCCAAGCAGGGGGATAACTCCTTTATCCCAAGGGAGATTTCTTCCGTCAGCTGGGCAGCAACAAGTCGAAGGTCTAGACTGTAAAGTTCAAGATTAATCTGAGGCTCTTGGGCCACGTTATTCACCTTTATCCCCAAGATTAGGGGGAGTGTCCCGAGTAGTGTCCACCAATGAGTGGTGAGGCGGGAAAGGGTGGCTACACCCTCTCCCCTTTGTGTGTTTCCCGCCTGGGCGAGGGGCAGGATGCCCCTGAACCGGTTCCAAGCGGTGTATGCAGAATGAGGTCTCTGCAGCTGCCTACGTGCAACTCTGAAAGGACATTTGGTGCACCCACCCTGTTCCAATCCACATTATCCTGTCTGGGGAGATGCTAGCACCTCCCTGCCACAGGAGCCCTGCCCTATTGTCCAGCTGGCGAGGCTGGGGTTATCCCCAGCAACAGCCAGCCAGGGTCGTGTAGGTGGCGGGCAGTAGCCATTTTGTGTTACTTGTGCACTTTTAAATTGGTGTCTAAATTCTGCCGCTTTTCCCATATCGCCCCTCTAGCAGGGGGGAATCGTACCCTCATGCCCATGGCTGGACTGGGGGTATGATTCCTACATGTTTGACACCAAACACGATATGGTTCTGTGTAGCCATTCTCAAGTTATCGCGCTATCGCGATAGACTTATAATGCGGTTAAGAGTATATGGTATGGCTACACTACAAACAACCCAGCAATGATTTTACGAGGGTTGCAGAGAGGCCCTACTCAGGTAGGGGTCCCCCCTCACACATATCTCAGCACCCTGCCCTGTAGGATTAGCAAGGCCTGCTATAGGGGTGACCTATGAGAGTACATGTGTTGTAATGGGGTGGGATATAGGGTACCTATATCCCTGTAAGGGGTGCTAGCACCACCTTACCCAGACTACAATAGTGGTCTGGTGGTGTCAGTTTGTATGGCTGTCCCAGGGTGGCACAATAAGTGCTGCAACCCTGGTAGGCCTACTGAGGGACCCATGCCCTGGGTACCTAGGGTACCATCTACAAGGGACTGTCAGGGCACCCTCAGCATCCAATTGGTTAGTACCTAGGGTACTCACATCGTTTAACAGAGGAAGCAGATAGGCTGGGGTCCTGGATAGCAGGGCCACAGCCTGGCTAAAGTCATAAAAACAGTCAAAACATCAGCAAAAAGTTGGGGGCAACTATGCAGTCGATGCCACTCTCCTACAACGTTAGTCAAACAGAAATCTTTTCTACAGCACGCTTCAGTACCTAAGGCCTGTTACAAGAGGTTCCGTGAGTCAAACACACATGCTTGCGGTAGCAGGCTGTAATACCTAGGAAGAGATCGGCGAAGCGAGGGAGATCAGAAGTGAAAGAAAGGGGGGTAAGTGAGCGAGAGGAGACGAGGCTAAGAGGACGGAAGGATGAAAGGGAAAGTCAAAGCAGTGAGCAAGAAGCGAGTACAGAAAAGAATGATGAAACAGAAATTAAAGAGAATGGGAGAGGGAAAATTAAAGCAAATGACAGAAAGGAAAGTGAGGGAAAGTGAAATATGACTGGAGAGAGAGATCACCTATGAAAGCATATTAGGAGTGGGAGAATGAAGCAAGCAGAGACTGGCAGGGAGGGTTGTGTAGGTCTACTTCTGAAGTCCATGCTTTGTATGAAGGGAATCTGCTACCAAAAATAGGTGCAGGATATTCTTTTATGGAGGATTTTGGGGACATGTGAAATTTGGTCCCCACTTTAAAGTCTAAAGGTTTCTGTAATTGGTTGAATCAGACTCACTTTGAGACATGTTACAGGAGTCCTTGCAGCTCGATTGACTGACCACATTTTGCTTTCTTTTTTTATAGGTTGATGGAGAGGTTCTTGATGGACGGCTTGTATCCTTTGTAAATGTTGTGCTTAAAATGTTGTTTTGTAAGAATTATCACAGTTCACGGCAACACAATTGACCATCCCAGCTTGCTAGAAATAAGCATTCATTTTTCCCCATCGTTTCGTCCCGCTCTACAACGGGTCTGTACTAGACTTGTCTTTAATATGGTTCAAATCGCCCAGTATACTAATCATTAATACAGAAATCAGTTACTTATTTGATTTGCCTCGGAGCGCAGAGAGGGGATACCCTGTTTATTTTCTATCTTGCATAATAAAGGAATCTAGTTAGTAGTCAATAATGTGGGCATGGAGGAGGAGCCTAGCGCGCAACCAAGATGGCCGCGTAGGTGCGAGGCTCCCGAGGACCTCCGCGACCTCCTACGACTATCCTGAACTTATCCTGTCCCAGATGAGGGGACTGTGTTGGTGAGCCCGAGCTGAGGTGGCACCCGTTTTCCGCTTCCAAATCGGACCTCGGACACCGGCTTGAGCACCGATCGAGATTTGCGGCCTTCTCCTAGCCGAACCCCGGATTTGCGCTGTGGGGCGATCCAGTGACAAAGTGAACAACAGCGGCGGGCAGGGCTTGGTGACTCGCGTACCCCGCACTTTCACTTTCGCTTTCGCACCCCCCTTGCTGTCTCTGCGAGGTTGGGTCGCGGGGCTTTGTATGTTGGTGTGGCCTCGCTGGGGGACCCTGCCTGCCCGCCGGCTGTGATCCACCCCGCAGATCTGAGGTGGCCCACCCCCGGAGCCCGTGGACCGGCTTGCCTGCCCTTCACGACGTGGCTGGTGCGACCGGGAGACTGGGACCATGGCCACGAAACAAGATGGTGACCGGGCAAAGATAAAATCGACCCGGCGTGGCGCAGTCCATCAGTCCAACAGCATGGACCGCTATACCCTCCAGAAGGGATCTCCCGAGGTGCCACGCAGGTCCCCTGAGGGCCCTACTGATGCCCCCGATCTGCCCACGGATCTGACTCTGCGGGATGTCATGGGCGCCATCGCCGAGATGAAGGCCTCGGTGGGCCAGCGTTTCGATACACTCGCGCAGAAGATCGACTCGGTCCTCGTGGATGTTGGCCTGGTAAGGGCCGATCTCTCCAAGACCAACGACCGAGTCGATTCTTTGGCCCACACCGCATCGGGCCTTACGACAGATGTGGCGGCCCTACAAACGGAGGTGCGCCGGCTTACTCGGGCGAGTGCGCTGATGGATCGCCGCCTGGAGGACTCCGAGAGTCGGGCCCGGAGGAACAACATCCGTATCATCGGGGTGCCTGAGGGACGTGAGGAGGCGGCGGCGGACCTCTTCGTGGAAGACCTGATTGTTACCCATCTCCAGCCATGGGGGCTGAGTAAATTCTTTGCTGTGGAGAGGGCCCACAGGGTTCCCGGGGGAAGGCCTAAGGTCGGAGCCCCTCCGAGACCTCTCATTGCCTGGATTTTTAATTTTCGGGACAGAGACGCTATCCTGCAATCCTCCAGACTACAGGGACCGATTAGACTTGACAATATGGACGTTAATTTTTATCCTGATTTCACCCCAGCGGTCCAGAAGCAGAGACTGAGCTTCCTCGGTGTCAAACGCCGTCTTCGGGACCTAAACCTCAAATACGCCATGCTTTTCCCAGCTAAGCTGGGAGTGGAGGTGGATGGTCGCACGCACTTTTTTGATCGTCCCGAAGCGGCCGGGGACTGGCTGGATACTCTGTCTGGGGATCGGGATCGGGGGGGCGGGGGGGGAGCGGTGGGGGGAGAGGGCTCGCCGGATCAGGACTGAGGGACCAATATTAGGCCTCGCTCGGGACAAAAATGATGCCACTTTTGACCATGCGTCTGTTCGCTTAAATTCCCCTCCTATGGAGGTTGTGTGGGGTCTCTTGGGGGTTCTCCCTCCTCCTCTGGGGGTCTAGTTAGTTTAACTATCTATGGGGCGACAGGCACACTGCACGTTGGGGGGGCTGTTTGGGCTCATGCAGGGGTGCAGGGAGGGGGGAGTTCTGTTGGGGTGGGTGGGCAGGGATGGGGTGTTGTTCGTTTTTATCACAAGGCAAACTTATTTTTGTGTTGGTTCTAAGGTGCTCTCGGGGGGACGAATGATGGTTTCTGTGTATGATGGGGGGTAGGGAATTAACTTTGTTGTCTTGGAACGTTAATGGACTGGGGGACAGGATCAAACGAGGTGTGGTCCTGCAGTTTTTGAAGCGACTCTCGCCCGATGTAGTCTTTCTGCAGGAGACACACCTTATTGGCAATTCCTTCTGTGCCATGAATCGGCGTGGCTACCGCCTTGTGGCCCACTCGGGCTTCACGTCAGGCTCAAGGGGTGTGGGTATCATGGTAAAGAACTCGCTCCCGTTAGAAATTGATGAGGTGCTCCACGATGATAGGGGACGTTACACTGTCTTGGTGGGGAGAATGGAGGGCAAAGTGGTTGTCTTTGTGTCAGTATACGTCCCACCGGGGCTGCAGTCGACCACCTTTGCAGACCTGGGGCGCCTCCTCCTTGGCCATCCGGGGGGGCTTCTGGTGGTGGGGGGGGATTTCAATGCGGTGGTTTCTGGGACTGTGGATCGTCACCCCCCTAGGGACCTCCCCCGGGCACAGGCGTGGCTATCCGGCCTCTTGGATACACTGGGATTGGTGGACTGCTGGCGCTTAAAACATCCCACGCAGCTGCAGTACACTTTCCACTCGGGGGCCCATGGTAGTCTCTCACGGCTTGATTATGTCCTTGTCCCGGCGACCTATGTCGGGAGGGTGGGGGAGGTGCGCCATTTGGCACGGGGTATCTCGGACCACTCCCCGCTCCTGTTACATTTCGATGTCTTTCCGAGGGGTGAGGGCAGGGTGGTCCCAATCAATTCCTGGTACCTGCGCGACCCCACCATTCGCGCTGACTTGATTAAATCCCTCCAGCGATATTTTGATGGGAATGTGGGGTCAGTGCCTTCGGCTATCTACCTGTGGGAGGCCTTCAAGACAGTACTCAGAGGGGAGGCCCTATCCCTTATTTCCCACGCCCGGAGGCGCGAGCGGGAGGAGGTGACCCGGGTGGAGGCTGAAATAGCCGAGTTGGAGGGTAATCTAGAAGATGGGGTGACGGATGCTGCACTACATGTCCTCCAACTCAAACAAGCGGCCTATAGGGCCCTCGTCACGGAGGCGGCCAGGGGCCTTAGTAGAGAGCAACAGGGGCGACTGTATGATGTGGGTGATAAGGCTGGTAAATTGATAGCGTGGTTGGATAAAAAGGAGAGAGCGAATCGTGTGGTCCCGCTGATTGAGAAAACTAATGGTGTGTGTGTAACTGAGCCAGAAGAAATTGTCTCCTGTTTCGCGGATTACTTCCGCGAGGTGTATTCCCCGGTCTCTTCCTGCTCTGAAGAGGATTCCCGTGCCCTACTCAGGGATATCGCGCTGCCGTCCCTTTCCGGGGAGGACAGGGTGTCGCTGGACGCCGCTCCCACCTCCGACGAAATCGCCCTTGCCATACGCTCGGTCGCTTCTGGCAAGGCCATGGGCCCGAATGGTATCCCTATCGAGTTGTATAAGTTGCGACCGGATACACTGGCGCCCCACCTCCGCGCAATGTTCCTGGCGGCCCACTCGCTGGGCTCCCTCCCGCTTGACCAGCGTCTGGCTACAATCGTGGTGATCCACAAGGAAGGGAGACCTCGGGACCGGGTGACTTCCTATCGGCCTATCTCACTACTGAATGCGGAGCCCAAAATTCTCGCCAAGGTACTGGCCAATCGGCTGGTCGGTGTGGTGGGCGATCTGGTTCATCAGGACCAGTCCGGCTTTATTCCCCATCGCAACACAGCACTTAACCTGCGGCGTTTGCATGGGGTGCTCGCACGCGTCCCATTTATACGGGAACCGGCCATTTTGGCGTCCTTGGACGCCACCATGGCGTTTGATACGCTTGAGTGGCCATACATCTGGGCGATGCTTGCGAAGTTTGGATTTGGCCCAGGATTTATCAGTTGGGTCAAATTGTTGTATTCGGGCCCATTGGCGCAGGTGGTGGTGAACGGAAGAGTATCGGCCCCGTTCGAGCTGGGCCGGGGCACGCGACAGGGCTGTCCCTTATCGCCGCTACTTTTTGCGCTTGCCTTGGAGCCCCTGACGGAGTGGCTGCGGTGGGAGCCTTCCATCCGTGGTCTCCGTTGGACCCCCGAGTATGAGGACCGCGTATCCCTATACGCTGATGACATCCTTCTGTACCTAGCCTCCCCACGTAAATCACTTATAGTGCTGGTTGATGTTTTACATTCATTTGGTCGTAACTCCGGTCTCGTCATCAACTGGGCTAAATCGTGCGTGTATGTTCTCTCTGGGGAGGCTCCTATTCTCCCGCGGGGCTGTCCGATCCAGATCGCCCCGCAGGGATTTCGGTACCTGGGTGTCTTCATTACTCTGGACCCGGAGGCCCGGTATGAACGGAACCTGCTTCCCCCCCTCCAGCGCCTGCAGGTCGATGTCGCACGCTGGCGGCGCCTGCCGCTTTCGCCGCTCGGCCGGGCGGCATTGTTCAAGATGATGTCTCTGCCGCGTTTCCTGTACGCTTTGCAGAACACTATGGACTTAGTCCCGGCGCGCTACTTCCGTGAGGTGGAGAGTCTGCAACGCCGCCTGTTCTGGGACGGGAGGCCGCGTATTGCCCTGGCGAAATTGACGCTCCCATGGTATGACGGGGGGATTGCCCTCCCGGATATTAAACGGTACTATTGGGCCTCCCAGCTAGCTGCAATTAACCATGGCCTATACGGGCCCGCCTTAAACCCGGCATTCGAAATGGACAAGATGCTCCTGCCAGGTGGCGACTACAATCGAGCGCTCTATTCTAGCGCGCCCGACGCTCGTCTGACGGGCCCCACGCGTGTCATGGTGCAAGTGTGGCACGCGGCCAATGCAGCTATGGGGTGGAGGGACCGTTTGACCCGGGTGTCACCACTATACGCGTCTGAGCGGTTGGGCTCCCTGTGGACCTCTAAGGGCTTTGAGAAGTGGGACATAATAGGCATCAGTAAAGTGGGGGATCTCTGGACGAGGGGAGGATTTAAAACGTTCGATATGCTGCAGGCGGAATTTCAGTTGCAGGGCAGTGAATACTTTCGGTATTTGCAGGTCCGTCATGCGCTGGGCTCCGTCTTTTCGGACGTTGCCTCCATCCCGGAATATTCCCCCCTGGAGGATAGATTGCTGGATGGGCACGTCCCGGACAGCACGATCTCACTGATATACAAAAAGCTGATAAACGACCGCTCGGGCCTGTTGACTGCCCTTCGTGCGGCTTGGGTTGCCGACGGGCTGGAGTTGGACGACGAGGACTGGACCTCCGCGGTGGCCTCCCCGAAGGAGGTGGCCATACCGGCTCGCCTTCGCTTCGTCCAGCTCAAGATACTCCACCGGGTCTACATGACGGGGCCAAAGCTTCTGCGTATGGGCTATGCTGGAGATGGGTTGTGTAAGCGTGGGTGTGGTGCTTTGGGGACCTTTCTGCATATTTTGTGGGAGTGCCCGGAGGTGGAGGGGTTCTGGCGTGGTGTACATGAGGTGCTGCGACTGGTTACGCATGTGGCGCTGTTGCCCGAAGCGAGGAGATGCCTGTTGAATGTGTGGGAACCGACTGATTACTCGGCGCCGCAGACGTGGTGGGTGACTCTGGGATATATGATAGCCAAGCGTGATATTGCTCAACTGTGGGGATCCCAGAGGCCCCCGACGGTCTCGGCCTGGAAAGAACACATGGACTGGTGCATGTTTCGAGAAAAAGTGGTGTATGTGGCGAGGGGTAAGCCTGGGACATGGGTGAAAGTATGGGGCCCCTGGAACGCCTACCGTGGGAGTATCTGTGTACCACCGTTGCTGCCTGATGCCTCGCCAGCCCCATCCCCTTAGCCGACTCATTCCCCCGCTGCCGGGCATTGGGTTCCCCCAGTCCTCGCTCTGCTCTCTTCCCCCTCTTTAGACTCCTGTGGATAGTTGGGATCCCCCCTCTAGGGGAGCACGTGCTGCTATTTTCGATTATGGGTTGCCTTGTGGGTGTGGTTTTTTTTTTTTTTTTTTTGTTGTTCTTAATTTAAAATGAAACCGTATAGTGGGGTCTGGATGATGTGGCTTTTGACGTTGTTACCTCCTGAGCATGCTCCTCTGCAACACCACGTGTTCCATAAATGTATGTCGTATGTTCCTGTCATTGCTAGCGGCCGGCCGGAAGGTTGTAGGCCCATACCTGTATACTCTTGAGACTTGTAATAAACGGTTTCAAAAAAAAAAAAAAAAAAAAATAATGTGGGCATGTTTGGGGTCTAAGTCTAATATAGTATATGCATCTGAAAAACCCTTAACTTCTGTACAGCCGCCCCCAGCAGCTCTCAACATTTGCTCTCACGCTATACAAATATACAACCACCGTAGATGGGAAGACTGTGCTTGTAGGTAAAAGCCTTTTGTTAAAATGTACCATCCTGTAAAAGGATCCGAGCCAATTAATATATTGTCATAATTTGCATCGCACACTCCCTGTTCCCCATGGCAGTCTCCGTTCCTGCAGTAAATCGGTTGTTTGCATAAAAAACATACCTAGAAAGTGTACCAGTGCATCCATAGTCTGACCTCTTCTTGTTTTCACTATTATGAATCAAATGCATAGCTATACTAGCTAGCACATTCTAATCCATGCTCTTGTTCTTTTTAGATTTCTGGGACACAGCAGGACAGGAGAGGTTCCAAAGTATGCATGCTTCATATTACCACAAGGCTCATGCCTGTATCATGGTAAGGCGTGATCACATGATTATATTTTTAAAAAGCGTAAGCAAAAATTCAGTCTCACAGTAATAAAGGAGGCTGGCTAAAAGGTTGCACAGACTGGCTGAAAAGTCACAGACGGCTGAAAAATGTAGAATATGGGGTCTGGATTCGCTTATAAACTTCTTGAAGTGGTTGCTTTATAACCTCTAAATGGAGCCACAAGACTGGGCTTTGCATACCCCAAATATTGGTCTATTCATCGCCTGTGACTGAGCAGGAACAGCAGCCAAGTCGTGGCTCTGTGAAATAGAGTGGTCTCTGCACTTGTACATAAAAAACATGTTTCTGAGGAAGTGCGCTTGGGAATGGTGCTGAGGAGACTGAATATGTCCCACATCGTTAAGTATAGAATGTGTGTCACTCCTTTTTCCAGGTTGTGGGCGTTAGAAATTGGATATCTAGTTGGCAGAGGTATGCACCCTGTCCTAGTAGGGCCAAAATCCTACCCAAGTTGAACTAGATACACACTGAAAGATAAACTGTGCTCACCCTTTGGTAGCTTAGCACAGAGCAGTCAGAGTTATCTAAAGAAGCAATGAGTAAAGTATTTGTGCAACACACACACACACACACACTCACACTAAAAACACCACAAAAATACTCTACACAGGTTTAGAAAAATAGAAATAATTTTATGAGTAAAACAAAGACCAAAACAACAAAAGTCCAATTAGCAGAACAGGAGTTACAAATTTTTAAAGAACAAATCAAAAATAGTGCTTTAGAAGTCAACGTCACTAAAAGGTTGCTTGAGGTCGCACTCGACCAGGGTAAATGCAAGGTTCACGCCGACTGCGATGGTGGGTAAGCCAGGTACAGGACTCAGACAGAGAAGAGTTGGCCTAACGGCTAGGGCGGTTGACCTCCAATCTGGGGAACTAGGTTCGAGTTTCGGCAAGGACGCGCAACATCCTGAGATTCTGGGCAAATCACTTACTCTCCCCATGCCTAACAAAAATGAATGTTTATCCTCATGTAACGTAACTGGTGCTCTGATACTCGATACCTTCGGGTCAAGTTCGCACTATATAAAACGCCGTTTAAAAAAATAAGTCCAGTCCCAGTGACAAAGCACCTTGGATGAAGCAAGCATCGACGTCGAATACATGATGCGAGGAGTTGAGAAGATGCCCTCTCTTCGTAAATTCAGTAGATGGAGGTGAAGCGACTGCGCCAATCTGCACAGTCAATGGAGACTTCGTCCACAAACCCCTTTAAGATGGAGGCGCCGCATCGCTGTCAAGGTGTGCTGTCCGTTGCATTGCGCTGTCGAGGGCTTCGAGTTGCGCTGTCCATCACTTTCGAGCCGTGCAGTCAGGTTGAGGCGAAGTCATTGAACGGTGCCTGCGTCTGTATTGAAGAGCAATGGTTGGGTTCTGATCGACAAAAGGTCATCACTGCGGCTATTTTTATGCAAAAATAGCTGCTGAACCCACTTCTGAGGCCCAGGACTGGATTGGCACCTCAAGCAAGGAAGAACGCACAGATGGCAGAGCCCAGCAACAGTAGCAGGGTTGTAGGAAGTATTTGATGGCCCTAAGACTTCAGAACAGGGAGCAAGCCAGCAAGCATTTTGAGTTACTCTGGGTTCAACTGAGATGGGTCCAGCCCTTGTCCTCAGCAGGGCAGAGATCAGCTGGCAGCAGAGCAGCTCCGTAAAGCAGAGAAGCAGTTCCTTCAGAACAGTCAGTCAAGCATAGTGGTAATCCTTGTAGCACAACAGTCTTTACTCCTGGCAGAGTTCTTCACAGGTCCAGTAGTGTACTGTCTTTGTAGGGTAAGAGGCCCTGTACTTGTTCCCAGTCGTGCCTTTGAAGTGGGGTTGCCTTCAAAGCAGGCCCGTGAAGTGCACAGGTCCCCTTTCCTCCCTGCTCTGTCTGCCTGAACATCTGTGGGGGGTAATCAGCCCTTTGTGTGGGACACAGGACATTGTCTATTCATGTGTGTCAGCTCCCCTTCCTTCTTCCTGCTCAGGAAGAGCTAACAGAATGTAGATCAATGCAGATGAGTTCTCTGTCACACCAATCCTTCCTGAGTTTGTGGATGTCTAGAGGGAATGCACATAGTGTCGGTGTCGCCCATCTCAGACTTATTGGAGACAGGATGCAAGGCAGTAAGAGTAGAGAAATGTCCACTGTCTAAAAGTGATATTTCTAAAACAGTAATGTTAAAACCAGGTTTACCATTAAAAAGGATTTATCATAGCCATTCCAAAGATATGAAACATGATGCAGCTATTCCTCTCTAATCTGCAATTACAGCTTGAAAGTGTTTTAAGGAATTCACAATGTTAGCCTATGAGAGGAGTAGGCATCCCAGTAGTAAAAAACAAATGTAGCAGTTAGTCACTACCAGGACATGTACCCCTTAAAAGCACATGTCCTATCCTTTAATTACACAGCACCCTGTTCTAAGGGGTGACTTATGTGTAATATGAGTGGAGTTTAAGACTTGGCAAGTAGTTTTAAATGCCAAGTCGAAGTGGCACTAAAGTACACACCCAGACCTTGTAGTGGCAGGCCTGATGTAGATTTGAAAGGCTACGTGTGTGGGTGTCACAATCAGTGCTGCAGGTCCACTAATAGCATTTAATTTACAGACCTTGGCTTTATGGTATACCACTTTACAGGGGACTTACAAGTAAACTAAATAGGTCAATTGTGTATATTCCAATGTTTCCTTGTTTATGGGAGAAGCACGTGCCCCTTAGCACTTTTTAGCAGGGGTAAAATGCTCAGAGTACTAAAGCTACAAAAAGGTCAGAAAACAAGGAGAAGGAAGGCAAAAGATTTGGGGGTGACCGTTCAGAGTGGGCTATTTTGCCAATAGTGGATGTGCTGCATGTGATCCATTTGTACCCAGGTGCTTTAGTCACTTCCATTGGTCTGTTTGAGTTGCATGAATCTTTTAGTTTCCCCATCTGTTGCTAGATGGTAAGAAGAGTCTGGAAACCCTTGCTTGTGAATTTTGGGGTGGTGTTCATTATCTGTTAAAGATAAGTGTTTATTTAAATTATATTTTAAAGTCTTGTACTATTACACTGCTTATTTGATGGGTTTCTTTAACACTGTTGTAAATTTGACACATTCTAGTCCTAGTGTACCCACACATTGTGCGTTGGGATAGCATGGCAGTCATACTGATTCTTCTCTTCCCTTGGTGCTTTCGATAATTTGTCCTAGATTGAAGGCATTTGAAGCCAAAGTTCTGCTTTATCCAGAAGTAACCATCATGGATAGCACAAGCATGTGCTATAGCGTTGCCTGTGTCTATATGGCTTCGATACAATTGTATTAGAAAAGGTTCTGATAAGGCTTCTGTAATTCAGTTGTTATTGTGTTTCATCATGAGCTGCATGGAGCACATTTTCTTTCCATCTGTTTTGGCCACCGTCGTACAGGGTTTGCATTATATGTTTGGCACGGAGTGCAAAACGTGTTTGCAGGGAAGGTATTTCGAACAAAAGTCTTCCCAGGAGTCTTAGGGCACTCTCTGAACCATGACAAAACACACACCATCATACAAATGAGAGCCATCTACTTCCAAGTCGGCGCCAGAAACTGCTCAAAGTTGTATAACACATCTCTAGCCACTGAACACCTCAGACATTTCACATTGTCGAAAAATGCCAAGAATGCTAGATTATTCACAAACTAACAACTTTGATAAGACCATTTCAGGCCTCCTACATGAATTTGATGTGCGTACCACCTTTCTAAAACTAAACTAGGAAAACAAAATAACCATCTCAACCATGTTCACCTTCCAAAAGCTGGGTAGATACGTAATCCCTTCAGTTTCTTTGCATATCCTGCACAAGCTTCATTGATCAAGAATGTTTTTAGCTGACCACTATGATTTACGCACTATTCTGCAACAGGTTTTCTCATTTCTGGCCTTAATTCTCCAAAATGAAAGCTTTTGATATATTTGCACCTTCATTATTTCAGAGTTAGGGTTTTGCTATGAGCCAATGACTATGTTTGAGTATGGATTATCCTGGTTGATGAGTCTTGCTTTCTCTGTATGTTTATGGTATTTGGCCGTTTTCCAGTTCAACAGTTGTTAAATTGTCTCTAAAATTCTTGGCCACACTTCGTAAAGCATGCATAGTTCTATATAACTGATTATTAATTTGGGCTGGGTTAATTTTTTGCACACAGGAGAAAAGAATGAGTGACTTGTCTGTCTTGGTGCCAGCTAGATTAGTAAACATTTTCTTTTTTTACTTCAGTTTGTGGAGTTTACAATTGATGTTTTTGTTTGTAAACTTGAACTCTTTTTGAGTGACTATATTGTGGTTAATTAAGTACAGTGTTTTCATTGAACTAAGATGACATCATGGTAGTTGTCATTTTAGGAAAAGGAGTGTTGCTGTGCACACCATTATATGTTGGACACATTTGTATCCTGATACCAGTTTCTTGGCGCCTTTGCCTTGATTTGATTTGTATAGTTTTTTCAAGTCTCCTGACCGGTTACTCAGACTTGTATTCAGTCTTTGCCTGCCTGCTCCTTGTGGGTGAGCCTATTTGTGTGATCCCCCCCACTCTTAAGCATTTATCTGTTGTAGGTTGCAGTTACTGGCACGTGCCCAGCATTGGCTCTTGCATAGATGCACATGCTTATAATTATTCTCCAGCGTCAGGCTGTGGACCAAGTCTCCCATTTGCTGTCACAAGTCTACAGACAACCCAAAATCCACTCAGCTCGGCTTATTTTCTTCAGAATGTCTGATTGTTTTTTTTCTTTTTTATAGTCTTTCCTCAATTTTTAACTGGGAGGCTGATCCCTGGGACTTTGGGTGTAACTATGGCTAAGATATTCTCTCAGTCAAAAGGCATGTACAGTGTGTGGTGTGAACAAGATCATCTCAGAAGACCCAATAGTAAATGTATTCGCCTCAGCAAGTCAAGACATGCTCTCAAAGGCTGCTTCATCTGTGTGACATTTAGCGCAAACTCCCTCAGCGACAGAGGATCACCTACTTAGCTGGTAAAAGGAGCAATCTCCATGTACCTCTGTAATCCCACGATCCTTTCCTCTGTTCTCAACAAGAATGTTTGCAGAATTTATTTAAGGTTTTTTCTGCAGCTATCCCCAACCGATGAAAAACATACCAGTTAGGGAGTTAAACACTGTGAATTTAAAAACCAATTCAGACTGATGTGCCAAGCCTCTCTTCAAATACTAATTTGAAAGACATTATTTCTTTCAGCCATAACGTCCGCAAGGCGTATTCATGAAATCTACATGCTTTCTCCTAAGCCACTTTATTTAAGATTTGACGAACACCTCCATTCATGGCCAAAGTACAAACTCCATTCCATCTAAATTAAAACATTTATATGCCAACCTTTAGTGCCTCAGCCAATTACTTCTCTAGAAAAGGCACTAGATTCTTTAGACCTGTTTCTAACGGATAACAAATGTAACTCTCTTTCAAAACAAGACATTGCAAGCTAAATCACTGTTTCTGACTCCTGCCATGCAAAACGTGGGGCCCTCTCAGGCACCGATTTGGCGCGAACTCCATTTGGGCCATGGTGGCCACAGCTGCACTTTCAGTTGAAGTGTCTCTGATGCACTTATGCATATCAGCAACTAAGGCTTTAACTTTCAGTTGAAGTGTTTCTGATGGACTTATGCATAGCAGCAACTAAGGCTTTAACCCATACCTTTCTAAAGCATTATTGCCTGGAAATGAATGTGGGATAAGCAGTACTGCACAAACCTTATCTCATTCTCTGCTTTCTGATATGTGTAATTTACTGCTTTGTCAATCTTAATTCAGGCATTGATATCTTTCATAAATTCTTAATGCCCACCCTCCCTGATCATAAGGCTATCAGTTTGTTCATAAGACAAGCTATTAATTTATAATAGTTGGTACCTCGGAGGAGGATTTGAGTTTGAGCCCATCCACCTCATTGCCAGTCTATGTGAGGTAGATTGTCTACCAGCAGTCTAGTCTGTCTTAAAAGTTTTCTGCTGTATTGTGATACTGCTGAGTTAACGTGATTATAGAGGGTTCTCAAACCCGATATCAGGGAATAATTCAAACATGTGACTCTAGGAAAGCTACCAGTGCTGAAGAACTGTAGTTATAGGTAAGTAGCTTCTTGCACATACTTAATATGATTCCCATTGCACAGTATTTTCTTATTTATTCTTCATTCTATTCATTCATCCACTCCGGCTTCAGAACACAGCTGAAGCATGTGTCTCCAATGAGCATGCGTACATATCTTTAGTGGTCTCTTGTAGTGTTCCAAGGAATGTTTTGATTTTATGTAAACCGAGAACAGAAAGAAAGAAGACTGTAGTTGAACTCACAGGGACAATAATGAATCTTCCATTAATCAGTTTCTGGTTGGAAAAACATAATGAAGTGACTGTGGGATGCGAGTTACTCAGTCATCGAATCAAAGGCATTGTCAGCAAAAAACAAAAAAAGGACAAAAGCATGCACGCTGTGATTGTTCACACAACCTTAGTCAATAACACAGCAGAAAAACAATGAAGGTAAAGTAAACCTGGTGTGCATTTCAGTCATTCAACAACCTGGAAAGGGCTGTTTGCACAGCCATAAAGAAGGTAGAACAAACATGAAGCAAATGTGGAATTATCTTTATTTAAACAGCAAACCTAAGGGTCTGTTAGCCAACATAACACAAGAGAAAAACACTAAAGTGCCTTTACTGTAGTAAACATTTTAGCCACCCAATAGCCCTAAAGTGCCACCAGCAAACTCACATATGATACAAAACATACACATGAATTGAATGTGTCTATCATTTAACAAATCTGAGGGTTTATCAGCAAGCTCACACAGGCTAGAACCCAAAAACATAGATTAAATCTGGGAAGCGCTTTAATCAATTAAGTTAAAGGGCATTTGTAAGCACTGTATTATATGTACTTTAGGGTAAATCTGTGGACTCCTTGGTGGATACGTGCATATCAAAAAATGCATGGGTTCAATGATTGCAAGTCAGGCTTATTTAAACCATCGAGGCTTAGGTTCATCGACCATCATTCATAGGAGTAGAACCGCAGTTGCAGTAAATGTGGGGAAATCTATGATCATCAAGATTAAGGGGCCTTATACACCATAGACAAAAATGAATCCTCTGAAGTTGACTGAAAACAAAAAACAAAAGTGACGTTCTAGTAAAGTGAAATGTTTCATTTTAAAATTAAAAAAAAACTGAAATTCAGCAATTATAATTACATTAATTGTTATTGTATTTATATAACGCTTACTACTCCTGAAGATGCGTCAAAGTACTTTTCGGCAAGTAGTATACTACTCCGGAACTCAAAAAGTATTTGTGGTGGTAAATATGAGTTCATTTGAGCGGTGGACATGCGAGTATGTTAGTTGGATTGACTAAGATAATGGTGGGATAGAAGAGGGAAAAGTCTAGAAAGTTTTATTTGGGAGATCAAAGTAGTAAGGTGAGGTTTGGAGTCAGTGAAAGCAGATATGGAAGAGTCCAGAAAGGGATGAGAGAGATCATAATAGTAAAATGAAGTTTGGGGTGAGCCAAGGAGGTATAGTGGATGGTTTCATGCAGACTACCTGCTCGGTTTCCTCCAGAAATGATCCTAATCATCCTAGGGCTGAGACTGCCACACCCAGATGTTCTAGTCTTTTTAGTAAGATGCTGTCATCCACCTTGCCTAATGCTGCTGACAAGTCCAACAGTACCAATGACACATTGAGACCAGAATCCAGACTGAGCTTAATTGAGTCAGCTATTTCTATTAGTGCTGTCTCCTTGCTATGTCGAGTGCGAAAGCCGTTCTGGGGTGGGTGTAGCAGCCTGTTATCGGCCAAGAATGTGGCGAGCTGGAGGCCTACTGATTTTTCTACAATCTTGGCAGCCAGAGGCAATAAGGAGACAGGACAAAAATTATCTAGTATTTTTGGGTCTGCATTGGCCTTTTTAAGAAGGGGGACAACATTTGCTCTCTTCCAAGAGTCTATTGAGAGGGGCATAGGGTGCAACAGAGTAGTGCATTGGAGAGAGCCAAATATATACAAATATATATTTTTTTCTTTGTACAGTAGGAGTAAGTAATAAGCATATAGATACATAACTACATAGAAAGAGTATACATGTAAAAGGAAGACAATATAGTGATATTTCAATATGTATTGCGTAATCTCCGCCTTTAAAGTGTTGCTGAATTTGAAGCTAATTTATTTGAATATTTTTATAACTATTTTTTTAATTTAAGAAGAGAGAATATGTAGTTGGTCAAATGTCTAAGGGAATGGACAGGAGGTCCACTCCTTTAGGTACTAAGACCCTCACACACCCAGGTGGCTTTTTATGCTTGATTAAAGGCCTTCCTCCTTGTCGGGCTGGTGCTGCAATGCCCTTGGGCACCTGTAAAAACGCTCTTTGTCGGAGATCTTTTATTCCAAAGCCGTTATGTGAAGTAGGGGTGTAGGGCTGTGAAGTGTAGTGAGGTATTAGTGCATAGGAATGGTGTTGTTAAAATAAACTAAATAGTTGTCTGAAGCAAGTTTTAATTGATGAGTCTGTTTAAAAACAGTGGAGGCTGACCGTAGACAATGGTCTTTGGTAGCTCAAAAAAGTCAGAGGTCAACATGTTTCTTGCCTGGTTTGTCAAAAAAGAATCAAATGTCATTTCGTCAGGACTGGAAAAATTCTTATCTAAACACAGTAGTTAGAATCGAGATTGGTGTCAAGGATAATCCAATCGCAAATAAACCCAAATGTGGTGTATCTTTAAAATGCCAACCCAAGTAGGGCGGGGCTAAAGCCTCCTAGAGTGAAGGCAGAGTGAACGCTCATTTAATGTCTGCGTCATCTTGACGGTAGCACAGGACAGCCTACCCAATCTCTACCAACTCAAGGAGGCTTTAGAGCCAACCTACTTGGATCGGCATTTTCACTTAACTAGGTCACTTTAACATGTAGTTTTTTTTGTGGATTTCTGAAAAAATATATATATCTTTTAATGTGAAGTAAGATATTATTTTGCCATAGCCAACAATGACATCACTTTAAACTTTCTAAGGTTTTTTCATCTTGAAGTAACATGTTAGAGAGGGGCTATGGGGTTCTGGTGGCATAGTCTTTAGCTCAGATACAGCACTCTCTACTCTTTTTTTTAGCAATCAGTGATTCTGAGGGCAGAATTGCAATGGGGTTACAGCGGCTGAGCGATGCACAAGGCCAACCGCACAGCTCGTTTGTCCTATTCAAGGGGTGTGGCTGCAGGCCACGTGGTTAGTCTTTGGAGGGTGACAGGAGCTTCTCGGCTCTGGTAGTCTCAGTGCTGGCGGTCCGAACAATCTCCGCAGGCACGAATCGATGTTTCCTCCCAGGGTGGAGGCAGTTCTGCAGTCCTCTTCTCCAGACATAGGCTCTGGTGATGACCACATACTTTTAGGCGCTTTTGGAAATACAATTGCTGCAGAGCGATCGGGTGCTGGGTCTTCAGTGCCTCAGTTGTCAGGCACTAGTTTGGCACATAGTGCATCAATGCATGAAGGCGACAGCCTTGATCTTCAGAGCAGAGTAGTCCACTTGACACCTTTGGGGTCAGTGCCAGGCTAACCACTTGCTGGGAGGGATACCATAGGCAAGCAACATAGGTTTGAAGGCTTTTCTTTCAGCTAGCTTTGAGTAGGCGAGGACGCTCATCTGCCTCCCAGACTCTGTCGGAACTGCACTGGCTGCTGGTATTGCAAAGAGTACAATTCAAGTCGCTTTGCATAATGTTTAAGGCTCTGCATGGGGCTGGACCTAAACCAATGCAGCACAAATTTAGCTTGGTGTGTTCCTGCTCGGAGCCTCTGCTCTCCACCGCTAAGTTGGTGAAAGTGCCAAGATCTAAAAGCATAACATCCGGAGGTAGGGCTTTCAGCACTGCTGCTGCGAGACTGTGGAACAATCTTCCACTGGAGATGAGACAACTGGATGATCTTCTTCAGTTCAGAAAAAGGCTGAAGACATGGCTCTATCCTAGAGCATGATGTCACTCAATCGGTTAGGCCCCCATGTACCATAAGTTCAGTTGGGCACACGTATGACAGCACCAGGATACCCGTAGGGTGATAGCGCGCTTTATAAGTGACAATAACAGTGTGGCAAGAACCACATGACACAGAGATGGCAGTATCATAGTCATGTTGTTCGAGGTTGCAGGCACAAAGGGTCAAGTGTCGATCTTGTCTTGAGTCAGACCGACCAATCCGAAACAACTCTTCATTTGCCACAGCCCCGATGACTGGGATTGCCCAGGAGCTTAAGCACACTCTCAAAACACGGTGGTTTCTCCGAGGAGCTCTGGTGCTAGTCCACAGTGTTGATCACATCCGTCACACAGTCAGTGAGTCTTTGGTGGATGGACCTTTGCGCCCTGCTCTCAGGTGCTTCTAGCCCGGTCAGCACCTCCTGCAGGATAGGCTCGCTCTTTCGCCTTTACTCAGACAGGACTTCTTGGGATCCCAAGAAAGGTAAGGCTGTTCATCCTCTAGATTTGACTCCAGTTTATGTCCCCTCACCTGAGAAGCTGGCTGGCCAGGCAGACACTATGGCTGGTTGCGCAGTAGTTCTCTGGGTACTCTGTGGAGCACCTTCTCCTTGGCCAGAAAGAACTTTGAACTGTAATAAGTTGCTCCCACTTTTATACAGTTAACAGACAGGGGATGTGAATTCTGTGTCTGATTTCACAGAACCTGTTTGTGTCAGTTCAATTTTCTTGTGTCTATAAAGCCCTCTTATTAATTCCACATAATGCATCTCCCGCGCAGATTCGAATGGAATTTGGGATGACTTAATCTGGCACTTGCGTGAAAAGGCCAATTTATGAAAGTGTGGAAAAGGATAAGAACGGATACTGTAAATCAATTGTCCAAATTATTGTAGCAGGAAATAAACTTAAACTGGAAAGCCCAGGCGTGGAAATATCTATTTACATCAATAGAGGAATATTCAGTAAACTCGGTCTGGGAAATGCCGATTAACTTGAACTCATTAAAAAAAGTTATTAATAGTACAACAAAGCCTTTATCACTATTGGATAAAGATACATTCTCAAAAAGAAAACCCGCGTGGCTCCTAATGAATGGCTATACCAAGGTAAAAGTGCAACCGTACCTCGAAATTCTTTGGTCTATGAAGTTCAAACAAATATTCATAAAAGCTCATTTTGGAGTACTTCCGGGCACATGTCATCTAATGCCATGGTTAAGTACAGAGGGACCAACGACTTGTAACTTACGTAAACTTGGTGAAGAGAACAGTATGCACCTCCTTTGTGTTTGTCCAGAACTGAAAGTTGAAAGAATATCCATTCTTAAGAGACATTTTAATGTTCGTGGAATAAGGAGCTGCAGACAAGCTCTGATAAGATGCCTCCATACTGATGATATACTTTTAACTTCAGCTTTTGTAAAGTTCTTAAGGAGATTGAGAATTAAGGTAGAACATCAAAAACTAAAATAATGTAATGTAGGATGTACATGGTATGTAAATAGTATAACAAACTCAATGCCCAAATGTTTTTATAATTGATTTTATAATTGGATTTTATAATTAAGGATTACTGCATATATAGTGTAAGGTTTTAATTAATCAAACAAACTTTCCATTCATTCATTCAAAATGTTCTTGTTTCCTCCGCAAGCTGTCCTCTAGCCTGGGGTGGCATGGTGAGCAAAAGAATGATGGATTGAACCCAGATCAATTGACTGGGGGTGAATGTTTGATTTGCTCTGCATTCCGTCCATCATCTCTGTGTCTTTTGCATCCTCTAGCCTCAGCCTTTGTCTTGGGTAATGCTCTTCACAACCTATGTCCAGGTTGGAACACCCACATCAGAGGCACAAAGAGGTTTGAGCAGTTCCTCTCCTGACTACAGCCACATCTGATAGCTATCAGGAAGAGACACATACAGCATCTCCCCTTCAAAAGGAACCTTCACAAACTGACACTGAAATTTCAGACCTTCTCTCGCCCTTCCCTTCCACCAAATGACAGTTTATGGAAGACTATTCAGCAGTTTTTTGGATCAGAAACGACTTCATTGAATGTCAAGGGGAAGTTAGGCATCCGTCTGTACAACGAAGGGCTGACTGTAGTCATAAGCCTTCAGTACAGGTGTATTACTTAGTGCTCTCTCCTGTTTTTTAATTGCCTTTTGGCATCCCTCGGTCCAGACCACCTTCTTCAGCTGTTTTTTGGATGTCAAGGCAGTTAAAACGGGGTCGCTCTGGTCCTTTACGTAGCTACAAAGTTCCAGTAGTAATGAGTGAGTCCTAAAAAAGGCTCTCACTTCCGTTTTAGTAAGCACGTCCCACTCCAACACAAACTGTATCTTCACATCCATAGGGCAAATCTTCCTATTCCCTACCTGATGCCCAAAATAGACTACAGTGAACCTCATCACCTGGTACTTGGTTGCCTTGATGGTCCGTTTCACGCATCAACCCCCGTATCCTGACCAACACCGGTTTCAGGAGGTCTTTGCATGAATTGCTAAATAGCACAATTTCATTCAGGTAGACCACACAGAACTCATTGGGGCCCGGATAGAACAGGCACTAAAAAGTGGCAAGAACATTTTTCAACCCAAAGGGCATTACCTCAAACTAGAATATCCACTCTGGTGTAGAAAATGCAGCATTCTCCCTGGCATTTGATGTTGATGCTGTCTGCCAGTACCCTCCCGACAAATCAAGGGTGCCCAGGACCTTGCAACACTCAGCAGGTCCACAAGCTCATCAGGTCAAAGGATCAGCTATGCATCAGTCTTGGGGACTTTGCTGTGGCCATGGTAGTCTGCACAACAGAGCAAGTCGGTGGAGCCTTGCTTGGGCTCCAGCACCACTGGACTGACCCAAGGGCTACTCAAATGCTTGATCACTATCAGCCCAGTATTTTGGCCACTTCTTCCTTCAAGCATTTCTGGGCTGGGTCTGTCTAAGTAATTAGTTTATTCTTTGGGATTGGCGACTTCCCACCTCAAAGTCACTACATTAACTGAAGCTCAACCCCTGTTAGTTATGGCTCAGAGCAGACAGGCTTAACTTAGGACAATGTGTAAAGTATGTATGCAGTATCAAAACAGTTATAAAATCATAGTGGAAAACAAAACAAAAACTCGACCCAAATTAGAAAAATAGGGTAAAATGTAATAAACAAATTGAAAAAAATCTAAAACAATTTTGTGACTATCTAGGGCTCTACATTTGCAGACTATAGCTCATGGGTGCACCTGGGGGGAGTCGGGCTTCTTAAAAAAACGACGCCTATTTGTCCAAATGAGGCTAGGAGGTTGGTTTCCTTGAGGATGAAATCTTCATAAAGGTTCTTCTGGCCTGGTTAGTAGTGTATAGGGATAGAGCATGACCTTTCTGTGAGATTTTTGGGGGGTGCCTGATAGTCGGGCAACTATGCAGGCCTGTGGCGGCAAGGTCATGATTGGTGAGCAGTACATTTAAGGTCCTTAGAGGGCGGCACCATTCTTGAATGGGGTCGCCCAAGGGGGAGGGACTAGTGGTCTGTCATAGAACTCCAGGGGCAGTTACAGCCGGTTGGCTGGATGGGTGCGGGGGAGGGGGAGTTACGTTTTCCAGAAGGCTGCTTGGCCACCCTGCACGAGCATCATGGTGCAAGTAAATGGCGCATAACTGCAAGGGCCCCTTAAAGAGATAATTTACAGGGCGTACGGGGGGGGCAAGGACCCTCACGGGGAACAGGCCCTCTGTGCATGCGCACTCCGGTTGGAGGGCGGGCATAAGGGCGTACAGGGGCAACCTGGGGGGGGATGTACCCTCACGGTAAACGGCCACCCTGCGCATGCGCACTCCGGTTGGAGTGCTGGCATAATTTGATAAGGATCTGGCACCAGTTAATGACCTTGCCGTAGGCTCAAAATAGGGATACGCAGAAAATGAAATATTATTATGATTATTGATTATGGTATGTTTAGATTCGGATAGGAATATATTTGTATTAGAGATATGTTAAGGTTAGCAAAATTACATCTGTACCTATCCAAGTAATCAATGTAATGGGAACCAGAGATCTGGATTATTGTTTTCAAGTTTTAAGTAGGAATAGTGCAGTGCCAAGAAGCATAAAATGCCAGTGATAGTCAATCGTCACAGTAGACTCGAACCCATGAGCAATTTGATGCTGACAGCGATGGAGCACATGATGGATACACCAACCGGGTTTGTCCTGGTCAAAGATTTTACCTTCTGACTTTAGTCTTTTTAAGTCCCAATCCACCACAGAGTACACTTTTAAAGAGCCCCAGAACCTCAGGAGAGGCACTTAAAGACTCACAGGGCGTCAAAGCAGAGGTCAACAGCAAGGTCCAGTCCAAGTCTAGTTGTCACTGGCCATCTGGACAGTTGCAGGAAAAGGCCTCTTGTAGCTTGTTGTGTCCCTGCAGCTTTAAAAGGAAGTCATCCTTATACCCCTTTGAGTCAACTTCTTTGTCTTGGGTACAAGAGAGCAGGTATAGTCCTTCAAGGATTTTCTCCGGTCACAGACTGAGGTTCAGTGCTCTTTTGATCCTCCTCAGGTCTAGGAATGTTCAGAAGTGAGTGCCTGAAGGTGCCATATTCATGCCTTCCATAAGCTAGTGGGGAGGTGGGGGGGTATTGACTCCTGGGCATGCCCTAACCAATCGAGTAAAGGTCCCCGGTGCCAACCCTACCCACTTGAGGCAATTTCAAGATTATGAACGTCTTCAGCGTTACTAAAATTGGGCTCTGAGGGCTAGGGATGTGTGTGAGGCGTGTACTATGGTTATAGTGTTTCCCAAAATCAAACACCAAAATCTAGTTTGGAGCAGCCACGGTACCCCTAATAAACTCAAACAGAAATCTGGTGGAACAAAGCAGGATTTTCCGGCAACCGAACAGTAGTTCTACAAGAACTGTTTTGGCATCACCCCTTTGAAGTGCACTACAGTGTTAAAGGTTAAACCTCAGCAAACCTGTCAAGCAGGATTTGACACTATTCTGTCTAAAAGAGGCCCACTGTGTTTGGAGCCTGCCTGGCTAGGAACACACAGCAAGTGCTCCACCCTGGTGTTAGGGAGGGGAGGAGCTACTGGGCCCAATCCCACTGGTCATCCTGTCAAAGGAACAAAAACTCCTATACTCAGGCCTTTGTTCTCTGCTCTGGTAGCAGTTTTCACATCCCTTCTGTGCTAATTATTAGCTGGAAGAAGTAGAAGAGCAAATGCAGATTTAGCCTCCATGAACATCCGGCAGGGACAAGATACATTTCTAAAAGTTACTTTTCCTCAATATATATAACACGTCTGATTTCCCCATTTATTGAATTTTTAATAACTATTAAAAATAGTTGCATAGTTTTTTTTCTAGCTAGTCCCGTTCCCGAGATGGAGTATTAGGATTTTAATCTGCACTCTTGTTTTCTAAATTGGACAGCTAGGCCTGCCACAGTGAAAGTAGCTTTTGGGTGCTAGGCACTCTAAAGACATGCTAACATTAATTTTCTACATGTCCTACTTTTAAATACCATGTACCCTGCTTTGTGGGCTCCATGGCCTTTATAGGGATGACATATTAATATTTAAAAAGTCAGGCTACAATGGTAGACCTAAAGCCATGTTTTACACTGTCTATATAGTGTATGGCACAGTATGTTGGCCTTACGAACACATACCTGTGTCAACCTTGTAGTCCTTGAGAACAGGCGGGAAAACCATCCCACAACCTCTACATTCTCTCTATAGTTCAGGCATCAACTCCAGGGCAAGCTGTACTAGTTTTACAGCTCCATCATTCATGTCACTATGCAGCAAGTCAGAAAGAGGCTCACAGTCTTCCTCCGGTTTCTCTGCCGTAGCCTTGATATTCATTGTGTAATCTCTTCTAGGGTTAAGTCGCCAGACATTTTACCTTGGTTCCAATATGGTGCCTGTGCCGACCATATATGTCAGACACTTTTTGCAGTACTTTGTATGGCCCACACCACTTGGTGCTCCAAAGCTCTGGGACAAATAAGCTTTACCACTAACTCCGCCTGACCTACCTGGTACCCAGTTTTCATTGCTTTCTGGTCACACCATTCCTTCCATAGCTCTTTGCTAGCCTGAAGGTTTTGCTTCACCTCGCTCACTGCTCCTTCTCAGAGTCTGCATCAAGCCTCTGATTGTCTTGTCTTAGTATTTGCAACTCTGGAATTGTCTTGGTCTCTCCTGAAGGCTGACCTGCAGCCTGTGATCTGGTCAACACAGCTGATGTTGTCTTTGCTATGTAGGCTTCCATTTCTGCAACTAAACCAAAGGCAATTAATCATTGCCCAAGAGACCTTCATCATAATGCTTCTCTGTCACCCCTATATCAACCACTGTGCTGACATTATCGAGGTCTGGGACCCACGTTCTCACTCCAAACAGGTTTTCATATGGAGTACGACCACCCAGGAATTTTCTTGTCATGTTATTGAGTGCCCTCTGGACCCCATATAGGTGATGGACCCAACTGCGACCTAGACCTAGTACCCTTGCTGTTAAGGATTGCTTTAAGTCAGTTTTTCCTCCCAGATACCAAATTTCCCTCAGGATGATAGGGGGAGGAGTCCTGCATGATCACACCCAAACTTCTTGTGGCTTCTTTGTAAGCCCAAGAACTAAACACCGGACCCTGGTCGGAATGTAGTTTACCAATTGCGTTTGCAAGATAAAGACTCGCAAATCCTTAATAACGGTTTGGGCATCAGCCGACTGCTGTGGCCAAGCCCATATTAATCTAGAGCATGAATCTACTGCCACCAAGGTGTACTTGTAAGCCCCATCAGATTGTAAGGGGTCGCAGACAAATAGACACAGGCTATCTGCTAGTTAGAAATCAAGAGTTGTCTGCGGTGGACGTGCTACGGTAGAGCATTTGAGGACAAAGTCCTTGGTCGGTTTAGTAAGACCTGGCCACCAATAGCGCTGCTTCAGTAATGAAACTGTAGCAGTAATCCCTGTATGTGCCTAACCCAGACCCTAATCTGCAGCTGGTATTAACCCTAATCTTTGATCAGTGTTTGGTATAGCTCTATCCCCAACTCCTTTGAATGCGAGCATACAGTATATTCTGTGCATCAAATTTGTAGGAGTACTTTAGTGGAAAGCCTTTCGGCAGGTGTGTGTCGTTGCAAGCAGCATTGACAGCCACCATGATGCCTCTGTCTAATCTCATACTAGAACGAGGGATTGCAGTAATGGCAGCAGTGCAAACGGTTGCCTAAGTGGCTTCATCGGCCGTGGAATTCCCTGCAACGTAAACACCAACCCGTTGATGACTCTGTGTGTGAATTACATGACCCCGTGGCAAGCATTCTTTCAGCTTTGCCACCTGTTCCCACAATATCTTGTGCTTGATTTTGCAACTCTTAGAATCTTGAAATCCATTCTGGCCCCAATAGTGAAGGTATTAATCATGACTGGACACACTCATACGAATCACACACTATAAGGGTGGGGATTCCATGATCCGTATTTTGTAGTGCCAGTATCCGGGATTTGAGTTCTGCCAGCTGCTCTGTACAATCTGTGTGTGTTTTTTCAGGACGGAACTTGCCGTTATGCATGCTCCCCTTTACTATTGTATAACAAAAACAACAATGTCTCAACCAGTTATCATTAGTAAAGACCGTTACAATAAGTGTGTAAATCACTGGAGGAAAGGAAACAAAGGGTAGAGGGAGACAAAGAGTAGTTTGGAAGGGTTGTTATTTGTAGGTAGTTATAACAGCACTAAAATACAAATAAAATTGGAGTAACCATAACAACCATGTGTGTACTGAACGTGTTGGTGTAAGTGAACGGCGCAGTGAAACAAGTGATAAAAACAGCGTGAACGGCGAACAACAGTAAAAACAAATATGTCAAGGGTCAATGGTACAAATTAGGTTACTACAAATGCAGTATTATGATTTCAGTAGGTTTGAATGACCCCGTGGAAGCCGCGAATAGCGCTGCGTTGTCGAAGGCTTTCCCCCACGAGCCTGATTTAAGCGCGGTTCTCTGTGCTCCTCGAAGACCCGCCCGTCCAACACACTGGACTGGGGCCCCCTGCCGCCACCGGATTCATTCTTTCCGGGCAGCACTATCTCAGCGCCCAGATACCATGTTCGCAGCCTGAGCGAACTCGATCTGGTCGGCGATCCAATTGCTCAGGACTAAATCATCGCCCATCAGCTATCTCCAACACATGATTTCTTCACCCCACCACTGTACAGTCTCGATTACTGCAACTTTAAACTCGATCAAGGCTCCATTTCCTCCTATCTGAATACACGTCCCCCAGCCATCTCCTACATCTGATTTCCTCACCCTACAATTATACAGTCTTGAATACTGCAACATTGTGCTACCAGCACTATTTCAGAAATTAGTAACCCTCGTCCTGATGATGACCTTAATTTGAACAGGTCGAAACGCCATCGACAACGCAGCGCTATTCACGGCTTCCACTGGGTCATTCAAACCGACCGAAATCATAATACTGCATTTGTATTAACCTAATTTGTACTATTGACCCTCGAAATATTTGTTTTTACTGTTTTTCGCCGTTGACGCGGTTTTTTATCACTTGTGTCACTGTGCCGTTCACTTACACCAGCACGTTCAGGTTATGGTTACTCCAATTTAATTGTATCGTAGTGTTGTTATAACTACCTACAAATAACAACCCTTTCAAACTACTCTTGGTCTCCCTCTCGCCTTTGTTTCCCTTCCTCCAGTGATTTACACACTTATTGTAACGGTCTTTACTAATGATAACTGGTTGAGACATTGTTGTTTTTGTTATACACTCCACCCGGTCTCAACTGGGTTAACACGCTTACTCCTGTATTCTGTTCCTTCCCCTTTACTATTGCACACGCTGCGGCGTATTGGTGTTTTGTCCCTACGGCAGACTGGGCAGACCCATCAGTGTAGAAAATTTAATCATATATTTATCTAGAGGATATTCTTGTTCATATTGCAAAATGCTTATGTTTGTAACGTAGAATCAAATCTGTAATCTACATTTGTTGCAGTGAGAGAGTTAGCCCATTGGATCCATTGTGGATGTAATGCTTTGGCATTTGGAACGCTCCCTTTCGTAACAGTCTCTAGGGTCAGTACCGGGCTTACCACAATTATGCATTTTTGTGGATGTAATGCTTCGGCATTTGAAACACAGGCTTACCGCAATTGCCCTCTCTCTCACTACAGCAGTCTGTACTGCTGTGAGAATTTTCTCAGTAAGTGCAAAACACATATCTGAAAGAGACTATTAGTTATGGATTACTCACCTTAGAATTAACCCCCGTCGTCAGGCTGAATCCGCAGAATTTTTCTTCAGCAGTGCCCATGCGCGTCTGTAGGTGGCGTCGGTCGACTCCGCGTTTGTCGTTGGCATCGTGGTCGCCGGACTGACATCGCGGTACCTACTTAGACGCCGCCCCTGCGTGCTAGCGCCGGTCGACCTTGTGAAGCCTCCTCCGGCGTCGAATACATGGCGACAACTCCAACCCTTGTTGTGTCTCCAACCGACGTCGAACCCGGCCTCCCCCTCGATGTGGACATGGAGCCGGACCGACATCAGAACCGGCGCCGACCGGTACATTTGTACCCCTGTTCTCCCCTGGTGTTCCCTATTGCCCTGAGTGGCTACCAGAGGAGGGTGAAGAGGACTGGGAGGGGGGTGTGGACCCTCTGGCAGACCAGTTGGAAGAACCGGACTAGAGAGATGGGTTGGGTGAGGCCAGTGGTCTCGAAACTTCTCCAGACCTTGGCATGCTTACCCCCCTCCCTACCGTGGCTACGGAGGATTGTGCATCATACCCAGTGGTGTTGTGTAGGGCGGCTGAGACCTTAAACCTTGAGCTTTCTACTGTAGCGGTTAGGACTAACCTCCTGACTGAGGTGCTTCAACCGGCAGCGGCCTCTTTGGAGCCCCTGCTGCCATTCAATGAGACCCTCACGGACATTCTTTTGGGCACTTGGTCCAAGCCCAACACGGGCTCCTGTGGATAGGATGATTGCCCAACGCCACCGTTTTCCTCTCCCAACACCCCACCCTGAGAGCTTGGTGTTCCAAGCCTTGACTTCCAAGGGCGCATTCCCTACCGCACCACCTGATAGGGAATCCAAGAAGCTGGACCATCTTAAGAAGAAAAACTTTTCTTCCTCCAGCTAGGACTGCAGTTGTTGAACACCGCAAGTCTCTTGGGCCATTACTCCCATTCTGTGTGGGACACGGTCGCGCAGGTGCTGCCACAGTGCCCGGAGGACGCCCGGGCTGTGCTCTCCCGTGCAGTGGTCGAAGGGAGAGACATAGCAAAGTTCGCCATACGGTGTGGGCTGGACACCGCCGACTCGCTAGGCAGGACGATTTCAACGTCAGTAGCCATAAGATGCTACGTCTGGCTGAGGTCCACTGGCTTTTCGGGTGATGTCCAAGCTATACTTTTAAACATGCCCTTTGATGGTTGTCCCTTGTTTTGCCACAAAGCAGACCACGCGCTCGAGTGCTTTAGGGACTCCCGGGCTACGGCCAGATCCTTGGGCCTCGCATCCGCCTCTCGCCCCGCACAGTCTATTTGCCCCCTCCTATCGTGGCTACTGAAGGGGTGCCCCACCACGTTCCGTCCAGAGCCACAGGCCAGCCCAAACTGTCCAGATTTTGCGTGGCCTTCGACGTGGGACCCACCGTCGTGGGTCTGGGGGCCAGCGGGCGGGTCAGTCCACCAGCGCCTCCTCTGCAGCAGCCTCCAAGCCCTCCTAATCTGCCCTTTCAGTGCCACCATTCGAGGATTTTGCCATCATGTCCCCCACTGGCTCAACATCGCTTCGGACAGGTGGGTTTTGCAGATAGGCTGAAGGGGCTCCCCCCCCCCCCCCCCTTTTGAGACTACCCCTCCATCCATGCCACCTCAATTACATTGCATGTCGGAGGATCACTTGGCCCTTCTCCAACAGGAAGTTATGGCTCTCTTGGCCAAAGGAGCCATTGAATGAGTCCCTGCCCCAGTAGTAGGTCGTGGTTGTTATTGCCACTACTTTCTGGTGGCCAAGAAGGACAAAGGCCTGCAATCGTTTCCTCTGGAAGGAGAAGTTCAAAATGTTGACACTGGCTTAGGTCCTGTCTGCCCTCAACCCTGGAGACGGGATGGTTGCGTTGGACTTGCAGGACGCTTATTTTCACATCCCCGTCCTGGCTCACAGGCGTTACCTACGGTTCATGGTAGGCCACAAGCACTTTCAGTTTACCATGCTCCCATTTGGCCTTTCCAGCGCCCCTCGTTTGTTCACGAAAGTGATGGCGGTGGTCGCAGCCCATCTGCGCAGATCAGGGGTTCCAGTCTTCCCCTATCTCGATGACTGACTGTTGAAGGCAGGCTCATCTCCTACCTCCAGACTACGGCCGACCTGCATTCGCTGGGGTTCGCCATCAACGTGCCAAAGCCACACCTGATTCCCTCTCAGAAGCTCCTTTTCATTGGAGCTGTTCTGGACACCGCGCAGTTTCGGGCTTATCCTCCCGAGCAGCCAGTCCAGGCTATTCGGGCTATGATTCCAATCTTTCAGCCTCTGTCCCAGGTTTTTGTCAGAATGACCCTGAGGCTACTGGGCCTCATGACCTCCTACATCCTGCTGGTGGACTAAGCCCGGTGGCATATGCAGGCTCTGCAATGGGACCTGAAGTTCTAGTGGGCACAGCATCAGGGGAATCTTTCCGATTGTGTCGAGATCTCGGAGGGCACTGCTCATCAATTGCAATGGTGGCTGATGAACCAGGTTTGGGTCAATGGCAGGTCCTTCTCCCTTCCCCAGCAAGAGCTCACAGTGGTAACAGATGCATCACTTCTGGGCTGGGGCAGCCACATGGGAGAGGCAGAGATCATAGGCCTCTGGTCTCCCCAACTCCACATCAACCTTCTGTAGCTTGGGGTGATCCGTCTTGCACTCTTCAAAGGGAGAGTAGTGCAGGTGTTCGCGGACAACATCACCTCCATGTGGTACTGCAACAAATGGCGGGGTGGGGTCGTGGACCCTATGTCAGGAGGATCTTCGTCTCTGGAAGTGGCTGGAACATCAGGGCATGTCCCTAGTGGTTCAACACCTGGCAGGCTCTCTGAACGTCAGGTTGGACGAACTCTGCCGCCAGTGCATGATGGATCACGAATGGCGTTTTCACTCGGAGGTGGTGCATGGTCTCTTTCAGGAATGGGGAGAGCCTTGGTTAGATCTTTTCGCCACGCGCGCAATATTAGCAGATCTGCACGTTGGACTTTCCAAGGCGGCACTCGCTAGGCGGCGCTTTTTGTCGTGAGTGGAGTTGCAGTCTTCTATACGCCTTTCCGCCTATACCACTTCTACCCAGAGTGCTGAAGATGATCAAGCGCGACCGGGCCCAAGTCATTCTTGTGGCCCGGACTGGGTACGGAGAATCTGGTATCCCGAGCTCTTGCACATGGCCATCGATCCTCCGATAAGACTGCCCCTTCGGGACGATCTTCTGTCGCAGCAGCAGGAGACAGACCTCCACCCGAACCTGTCCAGCCTCCACTTCCTTGTGTGGAGATTGAGCGGCAACAGTTGACCGCTTTCGACCTTCTTTCCGAAGTCTAACGTTCTCTTGATAGCCAGGCGTCCCTCCACCAAAACGGTATACGCCTGTAGATGGAACAAGTTGTGGCATGGTGTGCAACAAAGGCTGTGGATCCCCTGTCTGCCCCCCTTTCAGAGGTTCTCCTCTCCATTGTTCCTTTCTGCTCTTGGCACTCTAAAAGGCTATCTTTCAGCCATTTTGGCCTTTCTTCGGCTTCCTGACCAGTCTTCTCTTTTCAAGTCCCCTATTGTAAATTGTTTCCTTAAGGGCAATACTCACTTGTTTCCTCCAATTCCTTTCGTAATGCCCCAGTGGGACTTGAACCTGGTTCTGACCTATCTTATGTGCGCTCCCGACCCGCTACCTAACTGTCCTCTCAGACTTCTGACACTTTAAACTGCCTTTTTGGTTGCCATCACCTCTGCTTGCATGGTGAGTGAGCTTTAGGCTCTTTCTTCCAAACCTCCTTTCCTGGCTGTTCGTCCGGACAAAGTTGTCCTTCCTTCCCAAAGTGGTTACCTCTTTCCACATAGGACAGACCACCACTTTGCCCACCTTCTTCCCGCCCCCACATCCTTCTAAGGAGGAAGAGAGGCTCCAAAATGTGCGCTTACATTCTATCTGGTCACACAAAGTAATTCAAGGTGGATGACCAGCTCTTTGTTGGCTATGTGGGCACCAAGAAAGGTCCGGCCGTAAAAAAATGGACCATCTCTCGATGGGTCGTTCTTTGCATCAGAATCTGCTATTCCTTAGTGAAGAAGGAACCTCCAGTAGGGTTGCGCGTCCATTCCACCAGTGCGACGGCAGCCACTTCTGCTTTGGGACGTGGATTCCCCCTTCATGACGTCTGCCAGGCGTGGGTTTCATTGCACACGTTTACGAAAGACTACTGCCTGGACAGCCAAGTCCGGAGGGACAGCTTCTTTGGCCGTTCAGTTCTCCAGGACTTTCTGGTCTGAACTTGGTTCGCAGGCCCACCTCCGGGGTTGGTATTGCTGGGGTATCTATTCTAAGGTGAGGAATCGTTAACTAATAGTCACTTTCAGATGATCAAGTTACTTACCTTCGGTAATGATATATCTGTAAGAGACATATATTAGTTATGGATTCCTCACCGCCCCACCCATCCTTCCCGTTCTGCAAACTGACTTCTAGGGTAAGGGACTCCCTTTCAGGGCCTTAGTTTTGTGCACTAGTGGTCAGTGTCTTGCATGGCTCTACGCTTCTGTCGTGGAATGTTGTGTAAAGAACTGACGTCCGTGCGCAGGGGCGGTGTCTAAGTAGATAGTAACTTGTTCTTCAGCTTTTGTGTACAAATGTGATTTGTATTCTATAAGCACTGTATCACCTTCGTTTAATGTGATGTATGTATACCTGGTTGGTCCAGCAACTACGTGGATCACCAGGTTGGTCGTGTTTACACATGTGCATTAATGTTTGGAAGCTTTCATGTCAGCTTGTATAGAACGTAAAATGTTTGTATGTTCCTGTGTCCCATTGTGTATTTGAAGTCAGATTTAATCAAATCATAGAATGGTTTAACCCATTCCGCGTAATCCAAAATGTATGTTGTGCCAAAATTTAAAAATCATAAAATAGATTGCAATCTTTTCAGAGTCGTCAGTGGTTGGAGCAATGCACATTTTTCTAAAAAAAAATGGCTAGCCAGGTTTTTGCCTTCACTTTACAACTCATAACCTAAAAGTAAGGCATTGATATGGGCAATTGTTTTCTTTTTTTTTTAAAGTTAAATTTGTAGCCCAAGTGAGCAAACCCCAGAATTATGCGGTCTACTCTGTCCAAGTGCTCCATTAGTTCATCATCCGTCAGGTATGTCAATTACATAGGACAATGCCTCCTCCTCAAAATTTTGAAGTAACTCTTATCTCTCTGGCTGAAATCACCCCAGGGCTATGCTTATACCTTTGAGGCAAACAATAAAAATTACCTCTGAGAACCTAGCACTGAAAAAGCTGTCAAATACCTACTTTCAGGCGCTATTTTGGCAGAAAAATCCATTTGAGATATCTAGTGTTTTGTATTTCTTCGGCACAATGTCAATCGTTAGTGCGGCACTGTGTGCATTTTGTACTGCAAATGTGCGAGTAGCTGTGTTTAAATGTCTGTAATCTAATACTAGACTGTATGAATTATCTGGTTTCATTACAGGAAACAAAGGATTATTCATTGATGAAGTGCAATTTTCTATTACACCTTGGTATTCAAGTTGTTCTAGGACTTCCCTAACATGTTTCTTAGCTTCATTTTTTATTGGGTATTGTCTCTGGGATTGGGGAGTTGATTTTAATGGGATCTCATGATGAGGTGACTCATCATCCAACCCAACATCATTGCGGTATAGTGCAAGAGCTATTGCTAATGCCCACTCCTCGTTGTAAGAATGTCTTACTGATTCTGGAACGAGGTCGGAGAAAGCCGATAAATTACTCTTTTCCCGTTTGGGCATTCCATTATGAACACAGGTGGCCAGTCTTTTTCAGCTAAAAGATATTGTAACCAAATACCCACTCCTTGGGGTAAGAATGTTTTACTGATTCCGGAACGAGGTCAGAGAAAGCTGGTAAAATTACCTTTTCCCCATTTGGGCATTCCATTACGATCTCAAGTGGCCAGTCTATTTCAGTCAAAAGAATATCGTAAACATATGACCGGTTCTCCGAAAAGTGAGACTTAATATTCCTGGGTATGTCCACCTCCTACTGGAGCGTTATTTCATATAAACGATGGGAAACACATTCTCTAGTATCATGTGTTTCCACAGTGATATGCTCACTTAGTTCTACTGCCACCAGATAATTCATCAGGTTCCGGTGAGCTATCGTGACTTCTGCTGTGCTATCAGCATAGTCACTGCCCAGTCCCTGTTCAGAAGCAGAGTCATGCCTTTATTTTAATCCCAGCAACTTTTTTCTTTTTGAATTGAGGTTTAGTATTCTTTGGTTTGTCTTTTTTTTATGATGTAGTCTGATGAACGTTGTGATTCCTTCTTCGGTTTCAAGCACTCTTCTTATCTATTCTCTGGCCGTCTACCTCTCCCTGAACGCGTATCGGGTGACTCCTGAAAGGAACGAGAGCAACGTGTGTCAGCATCTTGATACCTGTCGGGCTTTCTAATGTTATCACGGTTTCTAAAATTATATTTCTTCTCAGTGGTTTCCTGTTGAGGAGACCCACCCCGTGATTGTGTCTTGCTTTTATATTTTTGTTTATTGTCCCATTTCTTCTTTGAAGAATCTGGTGTTTACTTAGAGTTATCCTTTTCAGAATTACCTTTAATTTGTGGTTTTCCAGATCTGGCTTCCAAAATATGTCCTCCTATTGTAGCATAGGTTTCTTCAATAAATGTTGGCGATTCCCGCTTCTGCTGTGCAGTAGTGAATTTCCTCAGGCGTTGGTGTATGTCCAATACTGCTGCCTCCCCTAATGGCTGATACTGCTGCAAAATTTCCTATCAGTTTCGTTCCCAAGTCCAGGGCAGGTGCTGCCCTGTACTCGTTCTGTACCTGTTTCAGTACTTCCGGCAAGACAGTCAGTAAAAGGGTACCATGTGTGCTGGTGTAAACAGCAGCAAAGACTGTACCCCAAGTTGTGCAGTCTTCCACCAGGGGAGCCATCTCCATTGACAAGCAAATAGTCAGTATTTTGTGTTTTCCTGCGTGCCCGTTTGGGGAGAAACCACTTCAAGCTGGCTTGGTTTTGTGCTATACAGAACGGAATTTGCTCCCGACTGGTGCAAATCTTTCCCATGACATTCAGTGTTTGTGGGCTGATACCCGTGGTAGCCAATTGGGGTTGTGCAGCCGAAGCAGTCCGCTCAGTGTTAGCTGTCAGTGTTTGCAATATGAATTGTGTAAGATTTCTGTAAAAGTTGACTAAATCTCTGTATAGTGTACGTGTTTCTGCTGCAGTTAAATTAGCGGTGTTGGGACGCAGTGTGTATGCAGCTAAGACTGGCCATGTCGATCCTTCTTTACTGAGCGTACCAAGTCTTATGTTATCCGTAGTGTGTGAAAGGGCGCCTTTAAATCAATTTGCATGCTCTTGGTAAGTGAGAGGAATCACTAGCTCTTCATATGGAGTGTATTCCTCTGGTGTTTCATTCTCGGTGTAAGTATGAAACATTTGTGTAAGGTCATTTGCAGCTGGGAATTTGACCAAGGAATAGAATACCTCTCTTCTGAATGCTTTGTGTACCTCAACCACGAAAGGAACATCTCCACCCATTGCTGGGAGACAATAATGTAACATTTTAGAGAAACCGCATGTTCTTGTGCTTCTTCTCAGAGAAATATATAGAGAATACACATAGTGGGACGTTTCCAATACATTTATCGAACCAATGTTAATCTATTATAGAATACATGTGCTGCAATAATCAGTAGACCGAAGCAAAGGAAAGTGATTACAAGCACCAAAAGAGTAAATAGCAGCTATAGTTACACCACGCGAGAGGTTGTGTAAATTTTTTTTTTTTTTTTTTTTTTTTATATAAATGCTGATAATAGTCTTGCTGCTAGGAAATTGTTTATTTTTAATGTTTAAAAAGCTAGAGAATTTTTAAGGAGTGAATTGATTTGTTTGGTGGGGGACTGTGAATCGGGTGCTGGGTGTTTTTACGTGGGAATTCCTCTTTCCCTCTCCTTGAGGTCAGCGGTCCAGCTTTTTTCGGACGCTGACGTGGACGCGCACTTCCGCTTCCTTGCTCTTATAGCGAGCCGATGACGTGACCGCGCAGAGGACGACGCGCGCAGCGGGTGCCCCGCGGGTGCGCCGAAGGCGCGCCCGAGGCAAGCCCGTCTGCGCCCGGACGGGACTAGGGGCTAGAACCCCTGGCTATTTGGTTGCTAATGACTACTGCTATAATAGGGAGCAGCTTTTTAGGTTTAAAATCGATATGAGGAATAAGTGTGCGCACACTTTGCCTTTAGAAGAGGGGGTTACCTCCTGCCCTTTCTGTGATTTTATTTGTAGTTCTTTGCACACAACTCCCCCTGTGGGAACGGATGAGGGTAAGGGTAAATCTTTATCTCTGTTACTTCTCAATTGTCGACCCCTCCCTAAACACTCCAGTGAAATTTATTTACTTCTAGAAGAGAGGAGCCCAGATGCCCTCTTTTTAATGGAGACCTGGACCAGTATGGAGTCCGATGCCGACGTGGTCCAGGCTCTTCCCTCTAATTATGTTATCCTTAGGCAAGATCGGGTCAGTGGCCGCGGTGGGGGGATTGCTATCGTATATAAAAACATTTATAGTTGTAGATCTACTATGAGTCCCTTAGCGGACTGTGAGAGCCTCTCTTTTGATATAAGTTTTTCACCTACCTGCACTTTCTCTGGGGTTCTTATATATCGCCCCCCAGGAGCATGTGCAAATTTTTGTAATGATCTCCTGGATATAGCCAGCAATGGGGCGAGTCTTTCATCTATTTTTTCTATTTTGGTGATTTGAATATGCATTTTAATGACCCTGACTCCTCTCCCTCGCAGGACCTTATTGAAGTGTTGGGTACATTTCAACGTAAGCAAATTGTGTGTGGACCAACCCATAAATTAGGCTATTTACTTGATCCTTTATTTACTAATCTTGCACATATTGTTTTTGTTGAGGCCATTCGGGTACCACGGTCTGATCATTTTTTACTATCATTCATTTGGACCCCTCGAGATTTGATACAACCGTGTGTTACGGCTAAAAAGTTTGGACTCGGTCCTTCCTGAGAAAGAATTATGCCATCGAGTTGGCCCCAATAAAAAAGCGTGGTACTCCCAGGAACTTAGACCGCTTAAGCAATCCTGGAAAGGAAATGGAGGAAGGATTTTTCCGAGATTAGAAAGAACAAGTATAAAGAATCACTTAAGCTTTATAAGAACGAAATAAAAAGTGTTCAAGCTTCTTACTATCATCTTCTTACTATCATGGAAAAATTGCCTCTGCATCCAACTCCCCCAGGAAACTTTTTACAATTATGAAGTCCCTGCTTTCCCTTCCCAGTCCTCTTATCGACTCTAGGGATGCTCAAAAGTGTTGCGAGAAAATAGCAGATTTCTTTTCAACAAAAATTCATAACATCTACTCTACGTTTTGGCAAATTACTGTGGATACTAGTATTCCATCGCCTATTCATCAGGTTATGCTCAAGGAATTTGCTCCGCTGACTCTTTCGGCCCTGCAGAAGCTTTTGCGTGAGCTTAAATCAGGGTCTCCGGCCGACCCTGCTCCGCCGTCCACCCTTAATTTGGCCTTGGAGACTGTTTTGCCAGTTATTTTGCATGTAGTAAATTCCTCCCTTATAACAGGGCAGGTGCCGCTGCTCTGGAAACAGGCTATAGTCAAAGCCCTTCTCAAAAAGCCAAATTTAGATCCTGAAGATTGGGCTAATTACCGCCCGATTTCCCTGCTGCCGGGGATCGGTAAATCAGCTGAAAAACATGCCAATTCTATACTGGCAGGTTTTCTTGAGGAAAATAATCGCCTCCACTCTACCCAGACCGGCTTCAGGCGTCATCAGGGCACGGAGACCGCCCTGCTCGCTGTGATCGAAGAGTCAAGAAAGATCTTGGACAATGGAGGCTGCGCTGTGATCATTTTATTAGATCTCAGCGCAGCCTTTGATACGGTTAATCATCAAATTATGGTCCAAAGACTAAGGGAGGTAGGAGTAGCAGGGACTGCCCTTAAGTGGCTGCAGTCCTTTTTGGCTGAGAGATCATTTGCGGTTTTTGAAGAGGAGGCTCTCTCTAATCAGACTCCTTTGCACTGTGGAGTTCCCCAGGGGTACTCTCTTAGCCCTACTATATTTAATATCTATATGAGGCCCCTCGCGGAGGTGGTGGCCCCCTGGGGGATCCACACTGTCATGTACGCTGATGACACCCAGTTGGTGGTCTCTCTGTCAGCAAGATAGAGTGAAACCAGCTTTGACCGCCTGTCTTGAGAAGGTTTTTGAGTGGATGAAGTTGTCCTTTCTCAAACTGAATGGTGCCAAGACAGAAATTATGATCTTAGGCCATGCGTCCCCTGCAAATTTAGATCTTATGTGGCCCAGCTGTCTTGGCCCTTCTCCTGCTTCCAAGACGCAGATTAAGAGTCTGGGTGTATGGCTTGACTGTAACCTCAATTTTACAGTACAGGCACGCAAAGTGGCGGCTAGTTGTTATAGCCTTTTTAGGATGATGAGGAAGATTCTTCACCTTCTCCCGTTTGAAGCCAGGCGTATGCTGGTGCAAGCTCTTGTTCTATCACGGCTGGACTATGCGAATGCAGTTTATCTGGGCGGGCCACTAGGAACCACAAAGATTCTTCAGACTGTTCAGAATTGTGCAGCTCGCCTTTTAATGAACGTTCCGAAGCACAGCTCGGCTAAGTTAGCCATTAGTCAGCTGCATTGGCTTCCGGTTCTGGAGAGAATCAGGTTTAAGGCTATGTGTATTATTCATAAGTCGCTTGGGGGTTTTGGTCCTCCTATTAGTCAGGTATAATTGCACCATAGGCTTAATTATAGAACTCTTAGATCCAGTAACAAGCGACTTCTTGTAATTCCTCTGATTAAACGGTCATGGACGGGAGGGCGTTGGTTCCCCTATAATGCCGCAAAGTTCTGGAACCAGCTTCCAGACTATATCCGTCTCGAGCAGGATTATCTCGGATTCAGGAGGCAGTTGAAGACCTTTCTCTTCCTGTAAGTAGTGGTGAGTGATAAGATGTCACAGTAAGCGCTGGAATGCCTTCGGGTAGCCATGCGCTATATAAGTCTGTATTCATTCATTCATTCATGATGCTAAAACAGTGTTTATATGCAGGCATATAATACAAGGTAGTAATCAGTCGTACTCCTACTATGCAAAATGTACTCTGTGTGTGTCTAGAGTGTATGTAGGTGTAGAGCCAAAAATCCCCCCACAAGAAGACCCATTACCTGGTGGGAGAAAATTAATGTAGGACCCCGACTTAGTCACGAATTGGGTACCCTTCAAGGAGATGTCAGGCACCCGTTCTAAGAAGCCACAGCATACAGGGAACCTCGGTGTCAGCTGAAGTGCCTAATCCCCTGAGATGCTTATCATTTATAATTAAAAGCATCCTTGAGATGTAAGTATAGATTAGCAATGCTCTGGATATGTAGATAGCTCTGTTACCTTGTGGATAAAAATAGAACGACATTTGTACATCATGCGTAAAGGCCTTGTACTCTGTGTTCGAGGCATCCTGATAATGTTGTGCGAAGCCAGATTTGTAAACAGAAGTAGTTTCAGAGAAACTAATCCAACATGGTCACGCACGTGAATATGTGCAAAAGGCTATCGCAACAATGTTATTCTGCAGAAAAGAGTACAATGTAAGAAAACATGGAATACACAACCTAGCAGAGGCAGGTTTGGATGGTTAGACAAGAAAATGCCTGCTTTCTAAAAGTGGCTTTTTCAAACAAAGAATGTTAAAACCAACTTCACTGAAAGATGTATTTTATCATTCTGAGTTCAGGCATACTAAACTCGAATTTCTACCATGTTTCCTGAGTCAGGATTATAAAATGTAATAACCAAACTACCCATTCTAGCCTATGGAGAACAGGTAGCCTTGCAATATTGAAAAACGAAAATGGCTGTAATTCACTATTAGGACATGCCACACACACCAGGGCTTGTCCTACCTTTTACCTACAATGCACCCTGCCCTTGGGCCTAATATAGGGGTGACTAATATGTATAAAAGGGAATGTTTAGGGACTGGCAAATGGGTGCACTTGCCCAGTCGGCATGGCAGTACCAGACTGCACACAGGCTCTGCAATGGCAGACCTGAGACACACTTTACAAGCTGCTCCGGTGGGTGCAATTTCAGTGCTGCAAGCCCACCAGCAGCATTGGTTACAAGCCCTGGGCACATGCAGTGCACTGTACTAGGGTCTGACAAGAAAACCAATCAAGCCAATCGTGGAGTCACTAATCCATACATCAATTTACCATAGGAAGCACTTGCACTGTGGCACTGAACAGCAGTGGCACAGTGCCCAAAGCATCTATAACCAGCAAAAACACATGAGGCAACAGCAAAACATGGAAGGGAGACTCACGCCAATGGTGCCAGGTGTAACATTACCCATTACCATGAAAGAATTAAACCCATGAGTGTTCCATACCAGGACACATCTCTGCTTTAGATGCCCTTCCTCCTACCAGTCGATCTCATCATCTCCTTTATCACTCCGGACTGAAATATAACTAAACTGTAGGCTCTTGAAAGTTTCTAGCCTCTCCCTGAGTCATACAACTGATACCTAAGGCCCTCATATCTCCAGGAATTGTGGGGGTGAATGTTCGCTTCTGGGTGTTGGGGCAGGTCTTTATTCCCCCTGGTTTGGGCTCTATCATTTTGAAACGTAATGGTCACTATTTCGTGCGACCAATCTAGTTCCCACCAGCTCCTACCACCACCTGTCCTGTCTTACGCGCACGGACCTAGTTAAGGTTACCTGGTTGCATTTGAATCCACTATGTTGAGCTAAAATAGCAACTTTCTGTGGGCAGATCCCCCCCCCCACCCACCCTCCCCCAGCTGTCTGGCACTCTCCAGCTCTGCCACAGCACCTTCATACAAGCTGATGCTGGCGTTGAAGCTTCAACTAAACTGTTCACCTCCTCAGAGGCAAACAGAACACATATAAGCTCCACCCGTGCTACAATCTTGAAGCCCACCTGTACCAAGTCTCTTAAGGAAATGTTGTTTAGTCTTTTATTATTTGCAAAAACACTTAAAAGCCTGAATCGATTTAGGGAACGGCTAACTAACCAGCGTCTTCCTCTGAAAATGGGGTTAAAAGAACAGCTGTAGCGGAGTCTTAAAGCTATGATCATACCTTACATGCCCTGGCTTTACTCTTCCTTGATTTACTATTACAGGACTTTAAGTTGGTAGGAAGGTCTCACAGTACTATATCCTCTGCCCCCCAAGTTTATCCTTTCAATTTTTGTGTTTTTCCTCCCCCTTAAAATCTGCCTTGACCTTCCTATGCCTGGGCTACCAAGGCTCTCCCTACGGACTAACTGTTTGCCCTTTGCACTTCACAGGATGTGCAACGTCACTTCATGCAACTTCTGTCTTCTACCATGCTTTAATGACAAATTGATACTAAACTTTGTCAGAACCCTCTTTTCAAAACTAGATGGTGGCGCTTTGAGATGAAGGTCTCACCCCCTGCTTCACAAGAAGTAGGTGACATAACTTCCTTGGGCCTGGAGGAGTCTCCTATTGTCGAACGGCTTATACTGTCGCAAGTAAAGCTGTGCGTTTGTTGGACAACATAGCTATCAGAACTGTGCGAGATTGATTCCGCGCACACCGTCCGGATATGTTGGCCGAAGGCTGCTGGCTCACAGTGCACCATCTGTACCCCTAACCTTACACAATAACAAATGGATGTGCAACTTCTGAACATGACAACCTTGACTCCCCAAGGAAATCTTGGTAACAGATCGAGAACTCTTTTTCTTAGTTACTTGGGTATACCCAAAGAGATACACAAGAAATACACAGTACAGCGTTTCAATATTTATTGAAGCATTGTGATTCTTGAGTAAAATACTTGTGCTGCAATAATCAGTAGAAGGAAACCAAATAATATGAGTAACATTACGAGAATGAAGAAAAAGATAAACAAATCAACCGCTTTGCTTATTACAGAGAATATATGCTTGTATACAAGTACTATTTTGTAATCCTACATAGTGCATCCTAACCTATCATGTCTAGCTGAGTAAATCTGACAAATCTCTGTAGGGTGATCTAACCTCCTGTTACCTGTGTGTTAGTGTCATCAAGCTACCCGTCTTGGTGTAGAGTTGGACAACATCCCTTGCATGAGGTAAACGGGAATCAACTGAGCTGGAATTCCGACATGGATGGACCTCTCAGTGCCAGCAAACTGCTCCTCTGCCTAAATAAAGGCTTGATGTCCTATATAGAATAACATCTTCTAAATTACTATGCCGAAGCCCCAGCCAGGCAGCTATTGTTTATTCTTGTGTGATAGCTCTGTTGCTGACTGGACAAAACAAATAACATCTTGCGTGACGAACTTAGCCCTAGTACAGAATGTTCAAGGTGTTCTGAAAGTGCCTACGAAGTAGTAGTGTCAGTAAAACTAAGTTCAAAGAATATTATCCTGTATGTGCACACAAATGAATGTGTGTCAAACGTCATCGTGCTTAGGGAGAGATGGCAACTTCAGAACATGAGCATATAAAATTGTGTTTCTTAACCGGGCCTAATCCACCCATGTGACACTATCTCTGGGGCAAGCCCTTTTGACCCAAGTCCCTTTGTGGGGAATTTATTCGGATGTGTGTTTTGGTTTTATATCTGGGTTTAATTTCTTGTGTCTACTCTAATCCATTGCCATACTCGCATGAGAGCAAGTGCCCAGAGCGAATGGAGAGCCATTTCTACAACTAACGGATTTCCAGGTCTTCATGGGTTCCTCTATTATGTTGTGAACACATTTGGCAGGTAGAGTGCTCACTTCATGGTTGTATGCTTGCGTTATTTGCAGTTCTGTTTCGTGTGACTTACCCTCTTAGAGTGACTACTCGCTATTTTGATAGTGGTCTTCTTTCTTGCTTATCTCTTGGGCATGTTAACCCGCTGTTTGCTGGTGGTCTAGTATCCGACAGTCTTGGTTGATCTCCACTTTCAGATTCCCTGGCTTCTGCATGGTTCTCTGCTCGGAGAAACCTAAGGATTGTTAGGGTGGGTATTCTATTTCAGGGGGTTGTGTGTGTTGTGCAGCCTCACAACTGTGGAATCCGCTTGTATTTGTTTGCTTTCTTGGGACAGACAACAGGGTATTAGTAGTCATGCTCTAAGAGATCTGGAGTACGAGTAGGTGTGTCACCTCACAAATGAATGGGCCAGCAATATGGTGTTAAATTTTCTATCTTTCATCAATATTGCATTTCTATTCCATGCAAGATTTATTGTGATTGCAATCCTGTCTTTTCTGGTCTTTTCGGGTCTGTGAATTTAACCATTCAGTGGTTCACTGGCCTTTACTACTACTTGCAGAAAGAACTGTTTTGTGATTTACAATGATCATATTGCAAATAGTTTGATGTTTTATCACCAGTAGCTCATCAGTTTGAAAGAAGACCTATCGTTTTGTGTTATCAGCCCTAATAAAGGAGGATATTTGTCTGCTTGGGCTCAGTAAGGGGTTTTGCTTTCATGTCCTGCTACAGCTGGTCTACCCTTGCATTGCTGTATTCTGCCCCATCCTCATGCAGGGATCTTTTCATGGCGCTCTATCTAACCCTTTACAGTGTTTTGCATGCAGACGCTCTAGGAATCTGTCCAGGTTATAGCGCCAGTTTAATTTTAATTGATAGATCACCTGCATCGTTGAGCTTAAAAAGGCCATAGCAATACAATTCTTACAAACGTTATTTTAAAATCACATTTTAGCCAAGTTGTTTCGTTTCTGGTGCCCTATTTTGCTTGCATCCTACAATAATAGACCTGACCTGTCAGCCAAGCATGGTGTACTACACATTGTGATGTAAACTGAGATGTGTTGTTGTGGTGGTGACATGCACTGCCATGCTACAAAAAGACTCGTCAGTCAGAAGGTGGTGCATCAAATGCTGCTCAGGAGAGTCCTGTTGATACAGCTTAGCACTCTGCTGGAAGGATGCAGAGGTTCTTTAGTACGGTGGCTCTTATGGAGGCACAGATTTGTTAGTAAAGTGGCTCTTATGGGGTCAGAGGTTTGTTAGTAAAGTGGGTCTTATGGAGACAAAGGCTTGTTAGTAAGGTGGCTCCTATGGAGGCAGAGGTTTGTTAGTAAGGTGGTTCTTACTCTACTCTACAAAGAGATTCGTTGAGATAGGATTCCGTAGCCTTCTACAAGAGGTAAGCTTTTCTGTATACATTTATATAAGGTTAGTTTGGATTTTTTTTTATTGATACCTTCTATACAATGTGATGTGGCACCCGTCTGATCGATAGCATGAGCATGCCAAACAATTGCTTATCCAATCAAACAATAAATGTTAATTTTCTTTCAGTGCCATTGTTGATCTTCACATTTTGTTTTGTTGTCAGGTCTTTGATGTGCAACGGAAGGTCACGTATAAGAACCTGAACAACTGGTACAAAGAGCTCAGGGAGTACCGACCTGAAATTCCCTGTATTGTTGTTGCCAATAAAATTGATGGTAAGTGATCTTTCTTCCCCCCACAACTAAAGGTAGCCAGCAGCTTCAGTGTCCCATCACCTTTATTGGAAGTTACTTCCGTTTATTTCTGGAAACAGCCTTCACACCGCGGCTCAAACCACTCTGTGTATTAACAGCTCGGTCTGAACCACGGATGCATCTTTACAATGCATTCCTTTACCACGCAAGCCGTTACAAAGACTTGCCTTAAGGAAAGCGTCTTGGATTGATGTTGAACTTTAAGTCCACCACTTTCCCTACTGTTGCACAGACAGGAGTTGGAATAGTAAATTATACTATTCCAATTCAAGCTCCTTCCCTAAGGCAAGTCGTTGTGACGAGTTGCTTGGTAATGGAATGCGTTGTAAAGACCCCTTCGTTGTTCAGAACTTGTTATTAAGGCAGGCATTTAATGCCTATCTGGTTCCTCCATACAACCGTTTATTCCTGGCTCCTGTGAATGAATGCGTGATTGCTGGGCTCTGGCCTATACATCTTTTACTGTCAGATTATTTTTGGGTTATTTACATTGTTTTGGCATTTACTTAGACAATTTGGTAGCACCAATTTGACCTCCCAGAGTGACCATCACCTTCTATGCGAACAATTTAAAGTCTGACTCTCTTAGGTTTTACATGCATTGTTCTAGTTGAGGCAGCCAGTGCCTGGAGGATGCGAGTAGGAGGGGATAGGAACTGGGTGAATCCTCTGTGAAAGGTTGTTAGTTATGCCAAAATCTTTTGAGGAGAACCTTCAAGCAGCAAGAGGGAACCAATTTCCAAGTGATACAGGAAGTTGATGGAAATAAATGAGATCAGATGGGCAGAGTCAAAGCGACCTGTTAAAATCGATACCTTCTCCTGTTGGCCAACCTTCTCCACCTGAAGTAACTCAAAGGGGTGGGTACAGAAACATTAACCGCCATAGTTCAAAAGTCATGAAGAGGTATACCTCAGAAAGGCTCACCATCGCGATTTTAGAGCAAGTTGACAAACATCACAACATTGATAAAGATGTTGCCGTCAATGCACTGGGTGTCAAGGTCAAGGACACATCCAGTGTCAAGACACACAAGGGACCCCATTATAACCACTGAATCATCATGTTCAGATGAATGCTCAGTGCTAAAAAAAAAAAAAAAAAAGGATCTCCTCATCATCCCCGATATTGTGATCAACAGTTTTTTTTGAAAAGCGGCTTATCAATCTGCATCTGCTTCACATCTAAGATGACACTGGACCATGACTCCCATCCTTAGGAGATCATGGATACCCAAGGTTCCAAAGCAGAACAGGCAGTACAAGAGACCACACTCAAACAAATGCATACATGGAGATGGAAGTACACACCTCAGTAGCCATTTACCAAGGAGATAGCATACTTCACCATAGGACTATATTCCTCCGGGCAATACATTGGTTAATATCAAAGACTGCTGACAGTGTCTCTGTCAAGGGTGTTGCCCTTTGACTACATCACTACTTCCATGATGTCTCAAGGGACAGAGACCAGTTCAACATCCTCAAGGAAACTCTCCAAAACAAATCATAAGTATTTAATGAAACTTTCAACCCATGTTCTATCCAAACATCTTGTGCTGTTGGTTCCCAGACTCGTTACCTTAGACCAGTATTTCCCAAACTGTGGGTTGTGATCCACCGACGCTCGACGATTGTTAGTAGGCCGAGAAAGTCCAAGCGATTTTTAAAGATGCCTTTAAATTCTGTACTTATCTTATCATATTTTCTGCTTATCCAGTATTGGGTATCTTTCATAGATTCACATGCCTGAATCATTCCCCATCGCCGAGATGGGAGTCCCACAGTAAAATACAATAGCAGTGTCATAAGTAATAAATAGGCTAATAAAGGCCAAAGGCCATATCTTTGTAGTCTGTCCATGTCCGTTTTCCAAAAAGACTCAAAGTTGACTCTAGCCAATCAGCTGCCAGCACCCTCTAGAACACTCCCAGCAGAGGCAAGTTTTCCTCAGATTTTTTCCTTATATTCAACTCTTCTGAAGAAAATGTCAGATAAGAAAGGCCTCGTCCGCCCTTGCAAGACTGTGGGAAGAAGAGGATCCATGTAGATGAGTTACATCTATTGCGTTTATCCAAAGCATGAGGTGAAAGACTGTAAGATCTGTCGCACCTTTTCTAATAAGACCCTCAAGGACAGAGAGGGAAGATTACTTTTGTGGCTTCAATCCACAAAACAACAGGCTCGCTCTTCAGATGAGGAAGAAGGATTACCTTCAACTTCTCACAAGAGAGCTAGATCACAGGAAAGATCTTCAGGTGAGGGAAGGAAACATCTCAAATCTTCCCAGGAAAAACCTGTGAGTAAAGAGAGGAGCTCCAAACACTCCTCTGAGCCATCTCTATCTGTCACCTCTACGCCTGTCAAGAAAGAAAAGGAACTTCCAAGATCGTCGTCTACTGATTCTGTGAGTAGAAAGGAACCGCCGACGACGAATACACCGTCGACGAATACACCGTCGACGACGACCCCATCGACTACAATATCTCAGATGTCTATTGCTTCACCATCGACGACCGTTCCGTCGACTACAGAGATTCCGTCTATTGTGATTTCTGGACCGTCGACGAGGATCTCTCATACCATGACTGTTTCAACGGCTTTTCTTTCTCCGCCTGTGCAAGACTATAGCAAGGTGTCACCTTTTCTTCCATCTCACCTTTTGGAGGGTTATATTGAGGAGGATGAGGATGGTCTAAATGGAGTGGCTCATAGTCCATTTGAACTACATGTAAAATGCCAAGAGGATGATGAGGAAGAGGAAGATTATCATGAGCATTATTATCAGGAGCAATACATGGCTCCTCGTCACGCTTATCAGTTTAATCCTCGAGAGGAAGCCCGCCATAGTGAAAGGATCTGCAGGCCATGTTGGCAGATTATCGGCAGAGATTCCCTCCTCAACAAATTTCATCGCAAGCTCCGGTTCCACCGGAGGTACCGGTGACAGTACCTGAGCCTCAGATACCCAGTGTACCTGTGAATACAACAAGTCCAGTTCCAGCGGATCTTGACGTTCACAACACTTCTTCGGAAGGAGAAGTGGAAGAGAGGGAATTACCCAATCCTTCTGCTGTTCCGGATCCTTGGGATGATAGTGTAATTCCGACGCTGTCACCCCCTCCGCATCTACCTTTGAATTCTCCCCCACAGGATATCGGCGGGTTTCACAATTTAATGCAGAGAGCAGCCAATAGGTTCCATTTACCTATCAAAGTAAAGCAGACAGATTGTTTCCTGCATGATTTTAAGGAGGACACAAGAAAAATTGTACGATCGATTCTGATTATCGATTATATTTGGCCGAAGGGTTTGAAGATAATGAAGATGCCAGAATTTATACCAGCGGTGCTGCCACGTGTTGAGAAAAAATACAAAGCGCCTGAGGATAGTCCATCTTGCCTTGTTGGTCATCTAAGGCCCGATTCCGTTATATCTGAGGCCGCACAAAGGCGGTCGAAGAATCCGGCAACACTGATTACTACTCCTCCGAACAGAGAGGGACGTAGGATGGACCTCATAGGGAAGAAATTCTCAGCAATGGCAACGGCATTGATTCGGGCAGCAAATGCCTTAGCCATTATTGGCCGTTATGACCGCCAAATGTGGTCAGATATGGCTGGGGTGATAGACGTCATCCCGGAAGAAAACAAGCAGGACGCTTGAAAGATTTTATTGGAAGGCGAAAGAGCTGCCTCTGAGACTATTGATTGCGCCTTGGACATAGCAAATACAAGTTTCAGGCAGTTGACAGGAGCGGCAGTACTTCGACACCAGGGGTGGCTGAAAGCTACTTCCTTCAGACCTGAGGTTCAGGTTAAAATCCTGGACATGGCCTATGACGGAGAGTCACTTTTCGGCAAGCATATTGATGAAGCTCTTCTCGCTATAAAGAACGATAAAGATACCGCAAAGTCGTTAGGGGCTCTGCAGTATAGAAGAGTTCCATTTAGAGGTGCCAGAGGTCGAGGATTCACCACCTACAAGGGAGGATACGGGAACTGCACATACATGGATCAACTCCTTCCTATCCGGTCGTTCATTTCAGGTGTGGGACGGCAACTCACGATCAGACCCACTCCCTCTCTCGTGTGGTGTCCCTCAGGGGTCTTCGCTTAGTCCTACCCTGTTTAATGTCTACATGGCCCCCCTTGAAGACATCCTGACCCCTTATGGGATAAAAATAGTGAACTACGCCGACGACACACAACTTGTCGTCTCTTTGTCACACCTAGATAAACACCCAGACAGCCTGTTGTACTGTCTCCAGGATATTCACTCCTGGATGTGCGATTCTTCCTTGAAGCTGAACGGTGCAAAAACGGAAATCATGCTCTTGGGCAACAAATGGACCTCCATCCCACCATCAGTATGGCCGGATGCTTTTGGTGACATCCCCAAACCTAAAAAAGAAATTAAGACACTGTGGGTGTGGCTTGAACCTGACCTCACCATGAAGACCCAGGCAACCAAAACTGCTGGAACTTGTTTTGGCCTCTTGCGGTCAATTCGTAAGATTCTCCCCCTCCTTCCCCCTCTCTCCAGGAAACTATTGGTTCAAGGGCTCATCCTAGCCCGGCTGGACTACAGCAACGCCGTTTACCTCGGCGCACCAGAATTTACCCTGGCCAAACTCCAACGGACCCAAAACGCGGCGGCGCGTCTCATCATGAACCTTCCTCCAAGAGCCTCTGCCAAGCAGGCTCTCAAAGCTCTTCACTGGCTCCCTGTCCGCCAGCGTGTTGAGTTTAAAGCCCTGTGCACCACCCATAAACTTATCAACGGGGTTGGTCCAGCAGCCCTGAAAGACATGATCACCCCCTACAGGGCCTCCAGACTCCTCCGCTCTGACGGCGAACATCTGGCCACAGTCCCTAGGTTTAAGAAGGCACGCACCGGTGGCCGACGTTTCTCTGTCAAGGCCTCTGTAGGTTGGAACTCTCTTCCTCGCAACCTGCGTCTGGAACCCTGTCACGCTCTTTTCCGAAAAAAATTAAAAACTTTCCTGTTCCCCAAATAGTTCACTCGGTCCTCCTCTCTTGGTTCACACAAAGGTATAGCGCGGGGATGCCTACGGGTCACCAGGCGCTTTATAAATCGCAAAATAAATAAATAAATAAATAAATATCAAAGAAATTGGCAATATCAATATCAAACACAATCTCGTCAATCTTACAATCCACCATTGTATCGCCAATCCTCAACGGCTGGTTTTTCTCGCCAAGGAGGTCTCAAGAGTACACCTCAACAGGGCCGTGACTCTGGCAGAAAGCAATGAATAAAGCAGGGTACCAGTCAATTTTCCCTCTCTACCCGTGGGCGCAAACATTTCCTCTTTTGTACTTCAGTGGCGCAAGATCACTTTAGACCACTGGGTGTTGGACCTAGTCGCCAAAGGTCACACCCTAGAATTCAAAAACCACCTGTTACTCCGCCCAGGAGTCCCCCTCCCCCTCGTCTTCACTTACTATGGAGAGAAGTCTTTATTATGCTCCTCAAGGGAGCTATAGAGGAAGTGCCATCCAATCAGAAAGGAAGAGGATTCTATTCTCGTTTCTTCCTAATAAAAAAGAGGTCAGGAGAATGGCGACCGATTCGGGACCTCAAAAAACAGAAGTTCAGGATGGTGACACTTTCCGATATTTTGGGATGCTTAAACAAAGGAGATTTCATGACCTCTCTCGATATGGAGGACGCATACTTTCATATCCCAATTCACTCGAAACATCGGAAATATCTATGGTTCACAGTAGCTGGTACCCACTATCAATTCAAAGTGCTCCTGTTCGGCTTAAAGTCAGCTCCACGGATCTTCACCAAGTGCCTAGCTCCAGTTGCGGCAGCTTTACATCCTCAGGGATGTCAAGTTTTTCCATACCTCGACGATTGGCTGCTCAAAGCCACATCGAAGCAGGAAGCCGATCAGACAACAACAGCTTGTCTCCACCTTTTCAGTGCATTGGGACTCACTTTGAGCAGGGAAAAGTCAAAATTGCATCCAACCCAAGTAATTTAGTTTCTGGGGGCATCACTGGGCACTGTCCAATGCAAAGCATTCTTGTCTCAAGAGAGACAGATCCGACTCCAAAAGATGGCAAGGTCCATTTCAAGAAGGTCCGTTTCTGTTCGGATATTCAAATCGCTGCTAGGGATGTGCTCGTCAGTGATAAACTTGGTGCCTTTAGCAAGGCTAAAGATGAGACCTTTGCAGGAGGAACTGCAGAAACAGTGGCAGCAAACTGTAGGATCTTTCGAAAATGTAATTCGGATCACAACAAGGATGGTGGAGGCACTTCAATGGTGGTCTCAGACGACGAACCTGACTCAAGGTTTAGCCTTTCTCCAAAGTATCCCAGATTTCATTCTGATGACAGACACCTCCATGGAGGGATGGGGAGGTCATCTACAGGATTTACAAATGCAGGAGAAGTGGTCGTTGATGCAGAAAAGGCATCACATCAACAGTTTGAAACTCAAGGCGATATTCTTATCTCTCCAAGTGTTCCTTCCAAGGATAAGAGGTTCCTCAGTGCTGGTCCGTATGGACAATATGACCAGCATGTACTACATAAACAAACAAGGAGGAACAAAATCCATTACGCTATCTCAAGAAGCCCAGGAATTATGGAACTGGACAACGTTCCATGGAATCTCGTTGAGGGCAGACCATGTCAGAGGTCTGCACAATACTCTGGCAGATACACTAAGCAGGTGCCAGTCCGAGCTGCCACGAGTGGGAGCTATAACAGACGCACGTGAACAGGATCTTTCTAAAATGGGGGAAGCCGACTCTGGACCTGTCTGCAACGAAGGAGAACTCAAAATGCCAGGTTTACGCCAGCAGGTTCTCACAACCGGAGTCCAGGGGGAATGCCCTTTTAATGCGATGGTCAGGGATCTATGCCTACTCCTTTCCTCCCATCCCATCCCATTTATCCCCAGGGTTCTAATCAAAATGAAATCAGAAGGCTGTCGCATGATCTTGATTGCTCCGCGTTGGCCAAGACAGTATTGGTTCCCGGAACTGCTTCTGTTGCAGCAGGACAAACTCATTCGTCTTCTTCCGTCACCAACAATATTATCAAGGAACAAGGGTCTAGTAATCCATCCGGATCCGCAGTCTCTTCATTTGCACACATGGCTCTTGAATTCTTAGAGTTTAAGGATCTCAATATTTCACAAGACTGTAGAGAAATACTGGCCATATCACGTGTTGAAAGCACTATCAAAACATATCGTTTTAAGTGGAAGAGATTCTTTTGCTGGTTTGAGATGTGACGCCAGCAGTGGTGGGAATTCTTTATAAAAAGAGGTCATCCAATCTATGAGCCTTGTCCCCTGCAAGGCCCGGGATGATCCCAATCCCCACCTCTACCGAAAATGGCTCATCTAAGTAGCTGCAGTGGCCACTCTCTAGCCAGAGCAGCTGGATAGAGTCGAAGAAGGCGGACAAGTCCAGGTGGGTAGTATATTTGTCAAGCTGCGTAGTAGAAGGACATCATTTCTGCCTGAATGGCAGCCTGACCGATCCCCATCTCATTATCCGTTTTACGTAGCTCGCTAATATAATCGCTTGCCTATGGTTTCGTAAAACGGCCAGCAGGTGTTTTTCTGCTCGGTCTCCCTCTCTATACTGCCTGGCACACGTCTCTCTTCCCAGATAGTGCTTCTCCCTCATGGTAGCTTCCTCAAACTTTGCAAACTTGCCCCTAATCATCCCTAGAGTCTCATTTTTTGCGGTGGCAAATATTTTTTTCCCAGCTCTCGCATCTCCCCCTCGAGGCATTGGAGATCACCCCGTAGCTACCGCAGTTTTCCCGCCTGTTTGACTATGCACTCTCCCCTTATCACGGACTTTAATGCCTCCCAGAGTGTGGATAGGGATTCTACCCTACCCTCATTCTGCACGAAGTAGTCTAGTAAATCAGTCCGGATTGCCTCGCGAAACACCTGGTCTCGCAAAGTACCTGTTGGGAGTCGACAGCTGAATGCCCTACTAGGAGCGCCTGGCAGGGCAAACCCAAGCAGTATCAGAGAGTAGTCAGATAAGGTTCTTGCTAGGTGGGAGATCTAGGAGACCCTTGCCAGAATATCCCCCTAAATCAACCAGAAGTCTATCCTGGACCACGTGTAGCCAGCCGAAGAAACACGTGGGCCCTCCTCACAATGAGCGTGTCGATGACGCCATATGTCAGTCAGACCATAGTCCTCCATGATAGTTTGCAGATGTGTCACAGCCCTCGAGTGGGGACGCCTGGTGCTGCCCTATCTATCCCTAGCCGGGTCTAGGATAAAGTTGAAGTCCCCTCCGCACAAGATCGTGCCCGGGCCCAATGTGTCATCCAGCCGCCAAAAATCCCCCAAAAAGTCTGGTCGTCTACATTAGGGCCGTAGACAGATACCAGTCTAATTGGGTAACTCTCCAATGTGCCCGCAAGCATTACATACCTCCCTTGCAGGTCGCACAGGGCCTTACGCGTGCACCATGGCAGTCCTCTTCTAAAGAGGATCGCCACCCCTCTAGCATAGTTAGAGTAGCATGCATATGTTTCTCCCCGATCATCACGCACGCAGGCGTGCACAGCTACTCTCAATCAAGTGCAATTCTTGCTGGAAACAGATGTCTGACCTTTGACAGATGAGGTAAGCCGCCGCCACCAGTCTCGCTTTCTTTCTGTTATTTAAACCCCAGACATTCCAGGTGATTACATTCAGTGTGGTCATATTCACCTCAGGAACTACCATAACCCCCACAATGGTCTCGCTTCCTCTCAGTAGGCATATTGCTCAACAGCACATGACACAGGAAGGCCAGCAAAGAAGGGAAGGAAAGATGATGAGGGGAAAACAATGTTTTGGAAAACAAACACACCGCAAATACCCCCCCCCCCACTACAGCCACGCAACCTGGCTGGATTACAACCTCCTATCCCAAAAGGCCACCCAATGCCAGTGAAAAGAAACAGTGTAGGAATCATCCCTGCGAGGGATTCAGTAGAGGCCTGACTATTTCCAGCTGGTGGTAGCTGGACGTAGAAAACAAAGCTGGGAAAGATGCTGGCTTCCATTACAACAGACCTAACTGATCAGTGCATGTCAAATTAGAACAAATGAACCAGAAAGGATGAGCCGAGCTGCTTTGTAAAGAGAAAGGAGTAACTCTACTAGTTTGGTTCACTGGCAGGAATTCTCTAGCTCAGCCATGTTCATGACAACCATCATTCTTGCTGAGGCAGTCCTCCAATCTCGCCTTTTTTCTCCTCCCCTCCGTGGGGGGGGGGAGAATTCCCAACCCAATAGCCCGGCTGCCGCAGAGCCAGCCGGCTCCCGGAGGTGCGATGACTGCAAGGCGGGCCCCTTCCTGTGTGGCTTCGCTCACACTCCTTCATCAGGGCCCTGTGTGTGTCACCAGTATGCTGGGCCTGATCTGCATGCCAATCTCTCCACCAAGCTCTCTGCTACTTTAGGCAATATTCTGCGTCTACCGCACAGCCCGAAGGCCCTGGTTGCACTATAGATGCCCAGGCCGCACGCAGTGCCAACCAGTGTGATCCAACCTCCCTTGCCGCCTCACTACGTTCGTCCCCCACTTCACTTTGACTTCACAGGGGGCCTCGCAACACTCACTGTCCAGGTCTCCCCCCCCCTCTCATCACCTGATATGCTGAGGGACTGTCCGCTGCTGTGACTTCTTATGGGGTTCTCATCTGCTCCTACCAGGCCGCTCCTAGGCATGAGCTTTGCGGGTCAATCGGCTTACCTCACAGCCCACAGGCTCCCTCCTTGTCCGGGGTGTCTCTCTCCGAGCCCCTCGACCTGTCTCCAATGCCCCTCAGAGGTACGCGGACACCCGCTCAGCTACTGCAAAGCGATGGGGCTGCAGTTCCGCCCTCTGTGTGTCACCCTCCAACCGCCAGTGCCTCAGAGGCCCTCTTCTGTCTGGCACCTCACCGGTCTGCTCAGCCGCTGCTCCTGCTGTCTTGTCTCACTGCACTGCGGCACGCCACGCGTTGCTGGGGTCGTTGCTGTTAGTCAGGCCAGAAGGGGAGCCGCAACCAGAGTCCTGCGCTTTACAGGGCTGCTATTTTGACCTCGGCCCAGCGCTCATCCGTTTCACCCAGTGTAGCAATGTATCTCGCTTCCCGGGTCAGCCGGTTCTTGCCTCGGTAGTTACGAGGCACTTATCCTTTGTTTTTTAGCGCCAATGTCTGCTCATAACACTGGATTTTGATGTATTGCCCATCCAGCGTGCAGAGCCTCACAGAGTGGCGGCCATCTTGCAGCCGGGCTCACTAGCGCCCTCACAAAAGGCAATAATTGGTAGCTATATTTCACGTGCTTTTCTTGCTTGCAATCCAGGAGACAAATTTTATAAAATGCCCGGACCCATCGAGCGTGTGCACCCACTGTTTTTGTGCCCTCACTGTAATTTGGTAGTGTAGAAGGGGGCCACGGATTTATGAGCACTCCCTCTGTAATGCAGCTTACACCTTCCGCAAATTATACGCCAGCCCAATCATAAGGGTGTTCCTTCATTTGCGTGGAGACACCGCTCCCTGCATATGAAGGAACACTTTGCCTTTGCACCATATTACAGGCATGGGGGCAATTGTACAGAACCTCTCAGGAGAACTGATTTTACGCCAGATAGAAGTGTATAGTCAGTGTGCCCCTTAGAAGGGGAGTTCAGAGTCCACAACCCCCTCACCCACACCTCCCGCCATCTTCTCACAAGCAAATGTGACAACACCGTGCACCCTTCGGTGAGAAGCTCCCTGCGCCTCTTAATTGAATTACATTTGCCTCAAGTGAAAGACAGCCACAGTCTGTCTTTGACTAATGACAGCCACAAACTGTCAGTTTTCACCTGTGCTGAAAAGTTTTTTTTTCCTCTTTTGCTAAGCTGCCACACTGTCCCAGTCTGTGCTAAGTATATATCTAACAAAGGGTGCACCGCGAAGCAAACTGGGACATAGCGCATAATAAATAATTGGGGCCCAGGTCAGAGTCGTAGTTCAGAGCATCAGATTTCAGGTGTCAGTTTTAGAAAACATCAGCCCGCTCTCTTATACTGAACTTCGGGTTGAGCTGGCCACTGCCCTGATGAATGCTTCCCTAAATTGCTGGAACACATTGTACACAGAGTTCCCCGGCAAAGGTTCTGACAAGCTGCGAGAGGTGGTAAATCGTGTAAGGATGGAGGCAGTTTTACTGACCTACAGATATGTGGCTTGATAAAATCTGCTCCTTCATCGTTCCTGTTTTTCCCATTAATGGCAATAGCAAAACACCTAGGTTAGTACATTGCCCGGCTGAACAACCAACGGACTTAAAGGAGATAAAGACACAGAGCATCCAGAGTGAATTAAACCAGGACTCAAGAGAAGAACCACACGTTAGGAAATTTCTGAATATCAGGCTGGCCATACACCTTAAACTTAATGTTCGAGGCATATGAGCTGCAGATTGTACACTTAGCATAGGTCGCCATCTGGTGTTGGGCCCGGATGTTTGCAGTTTGTTTTTCTTCTTGGACAGTCTTTGGAAGTCACGAGTTTGGTGACTCCTCCTTCGGTCCGTACTGCGCATGGGCTTCGGCTCCATCCTCAGATTGTTTTTTTCCGCCATCGGGCTCGGATGTGATACTTCGTGCTCCGGCTTCGAACTTCTACGGTTCCAGCCTCGACGGAAAATCCTCGATTCTTCGAGTTCCTTCATCATCTTCATCTCTCGAAGCGGCACTTTCTCCATCCCGTACATCGACACCGGCCTTCGGGCCCTCCGCGACTCCGGTCCCGGCCGATGGAAAGGACTCCGTTCAAAAAGTGCCCAAAATGTGGGTCTAAATTTCCCCACACCGACCTCCATCAGGTGTGTAACCTTTGCCTCTCTCCGGAACACGAGGCCAGAGACTGCCCCGCCTGCAAGTCTTTTCGATCGAAGAAGACCATCCGAGATCGAAGAGCTCGACGCACCATGGCGCACTCATCCTCTGCAGCTCCACCGGACATCTTCGGAGACGACGCCGAAGCTTCGGGGCAAACACACACCGAGCAGGAGGAAGACGTCGTCAGCGCTTCCGAGGCCGACGACTCCGACGTGGAGGACATTACACCAGCGCAGCGGGCCGTGAGTACTATGCCCCCTCCCACCCCCACGCCGAAAACCAAAGAGACTCAGGTTACTCCCTCGCCTGCCGGCCTGGGCCAAACCAAAACCAAAACTTCGATCACCCCACCTTCGGGCCCGGTGTCGAAGCTCCCAAAGTCTCATGGCAGCTCGGGATCGAGCCAGCCGACACCCGGTGCCGAAAAACAGCATCCGGCACCGAAGACTGCAAAATCCAGCTCGACTCCGAAACCACCGGTGCCGAAGCCTGGACACTCGGTGCCGACCAAACACAAACACAAATCTGTCGGCACTGATGCTCCGGCGCCTAAACATCATTCGACGCCGAAACACCCGGAGACCTCAAAAAAGCATGGCGCACACAGACCATCGAAACCCCCGGTTCCGAAATCACCGGTACCGACAGACGACTCGACACCATTGGCTCTGTTTACACCAGACCCTTTACAAAAGACTTTGTCCAAAGATCCAAAGACTGGGCTTTTGACTTTAACTACCAAGAAAAGACGCCTTGATGCTCCGGCTCCTCCTCCTCCACCCAAAAGGAAGGACTCTGCTACTTCTCCCCTCAGAGTGCCCTCCCCACCACCGCCTCCCCTACCCCCTCCACCTCCTCCACCGCCTCCACCTCACAGGTCTCCGCCACCTGTACCTCACTACGATCCGACCCCATCCCCAGATCCGGATGATGGGGATCCGGACAATTACCCGGCGGACGCCCCAATGGATCCCACTCCACCAGGGACCCCAGATCCATGGGAGGATTACAATAACCCTGATATACCCAATGTACCTCAGGACGACCTATACCCATCAAGACCGTCTCCTCCAGAGGACTCCTTAGGGTTTCACCATTTAGTGCAGAGAGCAGCACACTACCATGGGGTGGACATGCACAGTGAACCAGTAGAAGAAGACTTCCTACTGGATACATTTGATATACAAGACAAATCCACTTCCATTTTACCCATGCTTAAGGGTGTCACCAAGCACGCTACAGAGGTGTTCAAAGACCCTGTCAGAGCCAGAGTACTGAACCCTAGAATAGAGAAGAAGTACAAGGCGGCACCCACAGACCCTGCTTACATCAAGGGCCCTGCTCCCCTAGATTCCCTAGTTGTCTCCACAGCTAGAAAGCGGGCTAACTCCCAATCCTCAGGAGATGCCCCACCGCCAGACAAAGAATCTAAACTTCTGGACGCGTCTGGTAAACGCACCGCCTCCCAAGCTGCAAACATGTGGCGCATTGCAAACACACAAGCACTGCTTGCGCGATATGATAGAGCACACTATGACGAACTAGAGGCTCTTATGCAGCACCTTCCAGAAAAATACAAGCACAAGGCTCATGACCTCATACAGGAGGGTAAACTAATCACAAACACCTCCATTAAGTGTGCCCTCGATGCAGCCGACACTGCTTCTAGGGCCATAAATACCAGTGTCCTGCTTCGTCGCCACACCTGGCTCAGGATCTCAGGGTTCAAACCTGAAGTCCAGGCATCCATACTCAATCACCCCTTTGACCAGGAAACACTCTTTGGGCCAAAGGTAGACGAAGCGCTCGAAAAGATGAAGAAAGACACAGACACAGCAAAGTCTATGGGGGCACTCCAAACACAAGCCTCCAAACGTTCCTTTCGACGCTCGTCCTTTCGTGGCACAGGTAGAGGCTCCTCCACCGATAACGCCTCTACCTCCTACAAGTCCCCTCATCAAAATACCTTTTCAAAGGGCAATCAGAGAGGTGGTTACAGGGGTAACAACAATAAGGGCAGGGGCAAAACCAACAACACCCGTTCTGCCACCCCCCCCGCACAATGACTCCCCTCCGCTCCCCCCAGACCATTCCACTCCGGTCGGGGGCAGACTACAAAACTTTATCCACGTATGGGAGTCCATAACATCGGACAAATGGGTGACCCAAATTATTCGGTCAGGGTACTGTCTAGAGCTAACATCTACCCCACCCAATATCCCACCAAGGCACCGTCCAATGTCTCAAGAACATTCCACACTGCTCAAACAAGAGGTACTTTCACTCCTGCGAAAACATGCTATAGAGCAGGTCCCCGTCAACCAACGAAATCTAGGGGTCTACTCTCTATATTTCTTAATACCAAAGAGAGACGAGACCCTCAGACCCATTCTGGACCTCCGGCCTCTAAATGCCTACATACACTCAGACCATTTTCACATGGTCACTCTACAACAAGTCCTCCCACTCCTCTGCCAGGGAGACTTTCTCACAACCTTGGATCTGAAAGACGCATACTTTCACATTCCAATACACCCCTCTCACAGGAAATACCTCAGGTTCGTGGTGGACGGGCAACATTACCAATTCACGGTTCTCCCCTTCGGGGTCACCACCGCACCACGGGTGTTTACCAAATGCCTAGCAGTAGTAGCAGCACACCTCAGACGTCAACATATTCACGTCTTCCCTTACCTAGACGACTGGCTGATAAAAGCCGCGTCCTACCACCAATGTGTGCAGCATACAAACAGCACCATCCAACTGCTCCACCAGCTAGGCTTCACGGTGAACTACCAAAAGTCCCACCTCATACCATCTCACACAAAGCAATACCTCGGGGCCACTATAGACACCTCCAAGGGTATTGCCTATCCAAACTCAGCCAGAATCACAAGCATTCAAGCCTTACGCAAAACATTCCTTCCTCAGCACTCTCTTCCAGCAAGAGTGTTTATGAAGCTCATAGGAATGATGGTGTCTTGCATTTTCATAGTGCCCCATGCAAGACTCCACATGCGTCCACTTCAAGAGTGCCTAGCACAACAGTGGAACCAGGCCCAGGGTCAGCTGACGGATCTGGTGTTGGTGGACGGCCGCACACATCACTCTCTGCAGTGGTGGAACACCACAAACCTTTCCAAAGGGCGGCCGTTCCTGGACCCGGTTCCTCAAGTGACTCTAACAGCGGACGCATCGCTCTCCGGCTGGGGAGCGCACCTTCTACACCTCACCATGCAAGGTCTATGGACGCCACAGCAAAAATCGCTCCACATCAACCATCTGGAGCTCTTGGCGATCTTTCTAGCCCTAAAATCTTTCCAAAAACAGATTTCGGGCAAAGCAGTCCTCATTCGCACAGACAATATGACTGCACTGTATTATATCCAAAAACAGGGGGGGACACACTCTCCCCAGCTCTCCCGCTTAGCCCAGAGCATATGGAGATGGGCAATTCCTCAAAACATCTTTCTCCTGGCACAGCACGTTCCAGGCGTACAAAACACCATGGCAGATCTGCTCAGCAGACAAACGCAACAAATACACGAATGGGAACTGCATCCACAAGTTCTTCACCCATTCTTCCAACAGTGGGGGCATCCTCAGATAGACCTCTTCGCCACCCACGAAAACAAAAAATGCCCAAGCTTCGCCGCCAGATACCCACACCCATTGTCCAAGGGCAATGCGATATGGATGAACTGGTCAGGCAGATTTGCATACGCCTTTCCACCTCTCCCACTAATTCCATTAGTGGTCAGGAAGCTACAACAGCACTCCCTCACACTCATTCTGGTAGCTCCGACGTGGGCCAGGCAGCCGTGGTACACCACGCTACTACAACTGTCAGTGGTACCACATCAAAAACTGCATCTATCCCCATGCCTCCTAACCCAGAACCATGGAGAAATCAGGCACCCGGACCCAGCTCAGCTCAACCTGGCGATCTGGCTCCTGAAATCCTAGAATTCGGATACCTTAACCTTCCCCCTGATTGTATGAATATCATCATGGAAGCCAGACGTCCTACCACTAGAGCATGCTATGCCGCAAAGTGGAAAAGATTTGTAATTTACTGCCGTAACAATACAATCAACCCTCTAGATGCATCCATACAGCACATCATATGCTATCTGCTCCATCTTCACAGGTGTAACCTGGCATATTCATCCATACGCCTACACCTAGCAGCGATCGCTGCTTATCTACAAAACAGGCAGCATTTATCACTCTTCAGAGTGCCCGCTATTAAAGCCTTCATGGAAGGCCTTAAACGAGTAATTCCTCCCAGGGCACCACCTTCCCCTGTATGGAATCTAAATTTAGTTCTTACACGACTAATGGGTCCGCCCTTCGAACCAATGCACAAATGTGAGCTACAGTTTCTCACCTGGAAAACAGCTTTCCTTGTAGCTATCACTTCCCTTAGAAGGGTTGGTGAAATACAAGCGTTCACCATACAGGAACCCTACATACAAATGCATCACAGCAAGGTCATACTTCGCACAAATCCGAAGTTTCTGCCCAAAGTCATTTCCCCCTTCCACCTCAATCAATCAGTGGAATTACCTGTCTTCTTCTCGCAACCCCAATCTGTTGCAGAAAGGGCCTTACACACACTTGATGTAAAAAGGGCGTTACTATACTACATACAAAGAACGCAACCCTTCAGGAAGACTAAACAATTGTTCGTTTCCTTCTCTCCACCACATAAAGGCAACCCCATTTCAAAATCAGGGATAGCTAGGTGGATTGTAAAATGCATACAGATTTGCTATCAAAAGGCAAAGAGAACATTATCTGTTCCCCCTAAAGCCCACTCTACAAGAAAGTTAGGGGCTTCTATGGCTTTTCTAGGGAATATACCCTTAGATGACATCTGCAAGGCAGCCACATGGTCTACACCGCACACCTTCACAAAACACTACTGTGTAGATGTGCATTCCAAGCAGCAAGCTAGGGTGGGCCAGGCTGTACTAAAGATACTTTTTCAAACAGCTGCAACGGATACCGGTGGTCGCCGCTAAGGTTGGGTACTGCTATATAATCTATGCTAAGTGTACAATCTGCAGCTCATATGCCTCGAACGGAATATGCTACTTACCAGTATGCATCTGTTCTTGGCATGTAGAGCTGCAGAGTTGTACACGCCCACCCGCCTCCCCGGCTACCTGTATCCGTTCCAGTACATCTTATTTAGATACAACACATGGGTTTCTCACTGTTATTACTACGCTCCATCATTTCCCTGTTGGCGAAAAACAATCTGAGGATGGAGCCGAAGCCCATGCGCAGTACGGACCGAAGGAGGAGTCACCAAACTCGTGACTTCCAAAGACTGTCCAAGAAGAAAAACAAACTGCAAACATCCGGGCCCAACACCAGATGGCGACCTATGCTAAGTGTACAACTCTGCAGCTCTACATGCCAAGAACAGATGCATACTGGTAAGTAGCATATTCCATCTCTGGGCATCTATTGTCTGTTCTCGCAATGCATCCTGGTAGTTTGTAACTTCACTTGTATCCTTTCTATGCATAAACTGCAGAACATTCCATGCTCAAGTACAGAAAGGAGAAGAGCGGTGCATAAAAAATCCTCTTGCTGTCCCTTTTGCACTCTCCTCAACTCTGTCTCTCTGCACTGTAGTTCCATTAATTTTATCCACTATTAGCAAGCACTTGCCATCGGATATAATCTCAATTACAAGTGAACATTCACAACCAGACGTAACCAATAGCATCTTAGAGATAAATAACCATTGGTTGTATGATGGAACAACGCATGCCTGAACAACGCATGCCTGAATAACTCTTGCCTGAATCGCAGGGTCTTAACCATGACCGTGTCTTTACCACTCAATTTCATGGTGTAAAGACCTGATTGGTAAAGTGACATGTGTGCTAAAGATCATACCCCTACCCCCCAGCCCTGAAAACTGGATATTTTCCCCCACCCCTCCCCAAAAAATTAACCCCATGCCCTAAAAACTACCCGACCCCATCCCCCCTGAGCCCAGAAAACTGTCCCTACATCCGTAAAGTACCCTGACCCCTCCCCGCCCTGAGCCCTAAAACTGACCTCACACCCTAAAAACGACCCCAATCCAGCCCCTCCCTGAGGCCTAAAACTGCCCCAGCCATGAAAACTATCCGTTCCCCCGCCCTGCCCTGAGCCCTAAAGACAGACCCCACGCCCTAAAAACGACCCTGACCCCAGCCCCTCACCCTGAGCCCTAATTACTGTCCCCTACACCTGTAAACTACCCCGACCCCCCAAGCCCTAAAAAACTACCCTCACCCCTCCATAACTTGGCCCCAGCCCCACTTACCTCACATGTCCTCTCCCGATCCTCACATTTCTTTAATTATCCCCTACATCCGTAAAGTACCCTGACCCCCTCCCCGTCCTGAGCCCTAAAACTGCACCCACACCCTCAAAACTACCCCTAATCCCACCGCCCTGATCCCTAAAGACTGTCCTCACACCCTTAAAACTTGGGAGCATAGTTCATCTAGAGTCACTACTTCGACTCACTTTTCTGTGGTTTGCATTTCTGAAAGTATTTATTGAGGTTTGGCGCTTTATGATAATTTTAGCTGATGCTTGTACTGTACTAGTTTGAGCTTCACTGTACATTGTGTCATCCCATTGGTTGTTTAAAATGTTCCTTTTCAGTTTGGCCATATACTGAAACTTTACACTGTAAGTTTCTTAGTGAGCTGTTACATTTGAAAGTCTTTTGTTTATCAAATTTTTGACACGTCGGATAAGACGGCTAGACGGAGGCTCACTGAAGGAGTGTAACGGAGGCGAGTGGCGGAGGTTACCTGGGGGCTTGGGGGCGGTACTTTGTGTAGTCCCCCCCCCCCCCCCCCCCTCACGATTGGACCTTAAGGCCTGGCGACGTGTAGGTAAATTAAGGCCCCAGCTTCTACGGATTAGTACCGCGAAGAGGAAGCGGCGACCGGGCGCTATCGGAGGCCGCGTCTGTGAGCGGCGTTGGTGGGCGCCCTGAGCACGCTGTCGAGAGTTGAATTCGGCAGCGGGTGAAGGCGGCGCCCAGTGACCGTTGCAATGACTGCAACAGCAGCTACTGGAGGACCTGGCTTTGGGGCCTCTACGGAGGGCCGAGCTGCTGGGGGTAATCCGACCTGCAGACGGCGAGGTAGAGGCCCCACGGAGGGGTGGATTGAGCCGGATAGGCGACAGAGCCCGAACAGCAACTGGGAATGAGGACCGATGTGGGAGAGCTGGCGGCAGGCGCGTCCGCATCCCTCAGTGAGTGGAGCACGGGGCCCATATTAAGGGGCAGGAGCCTGGTGACGAGGTGTATGCTAACGGTATCCCCAGAGGCCAGGGGAGTCAGGAGGGCTGAAGAGGGAGTGGCAGACCTGGAAAAGGTTATGGAACAATATCTACAGCCGGGGGACATACTGGAGGCTGAGGAGAAGTGCCCAGCAGTGTGGATAGGGTTGGAAAGGCTCGCAGAGGGAGGCCTGTGGCCCGCAGGGAGAGCTACCAAAGTGATACGCGGCGGCATGTATAGGCTGTGGGTGACACGCTGGAAGGAACGAGGTGGACCCTGAAGATCTTCTAATACGGTCAGGTGGTGGTGCAGTGGATGATAGCACAGTCCTCGGGAGGTGTGGTGGTGGCTCGGAGTCTACTGCAGGACTGGAACTGACGGACAGAACCTTGCCTCCGATACGTCTAGAAGTAACTGCAGACAATTAGAGGTGGCGATAGCTGGAGTCTGAGCAGGATGGGCTTCTAAGGCCCGGACTCTACGGTTGGAAAGTGAGGTACAGGGGTCTAACTCTACAGAGCCTATGGCACTAGAAAGGCGTGATTAGCGGGCAGAGACATCTCGCAGGGGCAACTGGAGCAGCTAACGCAGCTATCCTGTCGACCAGTGCTGTAAGAGGAGGGATCCGGCCGGCCCTACCCACCGCTTGGAGGGAGAAACACCGGAACAGAGGTTCCGAGAGACAGCCACATAACCACTCACTCCTGCCAATAAGAGTCTGCCGGCTGTCGTGTAACTATGGCTACGGGAGGAAAGGGTTCCAAAACTAGTGCCCAGAAGCAGCTGGCAAAATTTGCATGGTCCAAAACGCTGGGCACGGGGTACTCACCGCAATCAGAATCGGGCAGGGGGACGGCGACAGCAGCAGCCGCATCTGGGCAAGCCCCGGAGCCCACTCATCACGATGTCATGGCGGCAATAAACAGGGTGCGGGCTTCGGTGGATTCGGTCACGGTGGAGGTCGGTTCGGACCAAAGAGATCTCCGGAAAATGGATGAGAGGGTCAAAGAACTAAAGGTGGTCACTGGTGCCCTACAGTCCGACACGGCGGAACTCCAAGTGCAGATGCTTGAAATGCAGAAGAGGCAGGAAGGAATGTCGCAGCAGCTTGATGACTATGAAGGGCGGGTCCGACGCAATAACATCCGAATTCAAGGGATTCCGGAGAGTACGGAATGCCTGGCAGCGGACCTATACGTGGAAGACCTCATCACGAAGCACCCAAAGCCTAAGATGTTGTCCAGCTATTTTTCTATTGAAAGAGCCCATAGGTACCAGGAGGAAAACCCAAAGCGGGAGCCCCCCCCCCCCTTCCCCCCCCCCTCCTCCCCCGAGGCCCATTATTGCTCGGGTGTTCAACTACCGAGACAGGGATGCCATCCTGCAAACTGTGCGGTCCAATCCCCCCCTCCACATAGACAACTATGATGTGGCTTTCTTTCCAGACTTTACGGCTAATGTCCAGGCCCAACGGCGCAGTTTCCAGACAGTGAAGAATGAACTACGGGACCGAGAAGTAAAGTACGCGATGCTCTTTCCTGCACGTTTGAGAGTGGAATCAGAGGGTAAATCGTGGTTATTTGACTCTCCAGAGGCAGTATGGGATTGGGTGGAAGGATGGAGCTCGGTGGGTAGCCACAGGAGAGACAGTCCGAGTAGACCTGGTCGACACAAAGAACTTGGTAAAGAAGTCGGAGGAAAAGGCTCGACGGAGGAAGAAAGTCAGTTGAAGGACAGGGATTGAGCGACCTGGGTTGTGAGGAACACGTGTGCAACCCCAACTACAAGCGCAAGTAGGGGGGGGGGGGGGGGGGGAATCCATCGTAGTGAGACTGCATTCTAGGAGGGGATTTTTAGACAAACAGTAGAGTGACATTTTCCATGATTATGACCTGGGAGAAAGAAGTTAGTATGTTCATGGATGGCTTAAAATACAAAATGCATGTGACCTGTATAGGCGGGGAGGGGAGCTAAAACACCCCGTGCATATTTCAGCATGTTGGGGGGGGAGAGAGGCACTCTGCCAGGTTTGGGAGTGGGTAGTTCGAAATCCACAGGCAGGAGGGCAGGGAGGGGGTTGGGGGTTGGGGATTGGGGTTGGGGGGAAAGTGGGTAGTTGGGAGTTTCACTGGTTAACTAGGAAGATGGAATGCTCAATACTAGGCTGGACGTATTTATGTTTCTTGCTGATCGCTTTAATCCGTGGAATAATTGCTCATTCCGTGATGTGGGATGGAGGGGGGTAGAGATCGGACGCTTTCTGTGTTGACATGGAATGTAAATGGCATGGGGGACAAGATTCAGAGAGGGATAGTGCAGCAGTTTCTGAAGAGGCAATCTCCGGATGTGGTCCTGCTACAGGAGACGCACTTGGTGCGACAGAAGACTAAGGCTCTCACTAGATGGGGGTATAGGCTCTTGGTCCATGCAGAATACACGTCAGGGTCCAGGGGGACGGCAATTCTGGTGAAGAAGTCTGTACCCCTCATAGTCCGGGGGGTGTGGGCGGATCCAGCAGGGCGGTTCGCCGGAGTGAAGGCCAGGTGGGATGGAAGGGACTTCAACATAATCTCGGTTTACTTACCGCCAGCCCTGGGTAAAACAGCTTTGGGAGACCTTGTGGGCAGACTGGCGGGACTTCACGAAGGTACACTGAATATGGGAGGGGGCTATAATATGACACCAGATGACACAGTTGATCTCCATCCGCCGAGGTCGCAGGTAAAACTCAACACGCAAATGGCGGACTTCATGGCGGCGATGGGGCTGGTGGATGTGGGCCGAGTGCTCCACCCTACGGACAAACTTTTCGCTTTCTTTTCCAATAAGCACCACAGCTTATCGCGCATTGATTACTTCCTTACACACAGTCGGTCAGTGGGGAATTACGTTACGTCCCGTATTTTGCCATGGGTATTTCGGATCATTCCCCGGTTTGGGTGGACTACATGCACTGGGAGAGACAGGCACGCTCCACTATCGTCCTTAACCCATGGCTCTTGCACGTACCCGACATAAGGGAGGAACTTAACACGCAAACGGAGAATTATTTTGCTGAAAATAAAGGCTCGGTTACGTCGGCTTTGACACTGTGGGAGGCATACAAGGTTGTTCTGAAGGGACATGCGTTATCCTTGAAGCTGGGATACATTGCTAAGAAACGCGAACTTTTGGTTAAGGTGGAAACAGACCTTCTAGACCTAGAACGCGTGCATGCACGGAGTCCGTCCCCGGATACTGCCCACAGGCTTCTATTGAAGCAGGATGAGTATCGGATAAAAACCAGGGAACATATGCTGGCTAAGTATAGTCATACCCAGCATCGAATCTACGAAATGGGGGATAGGACGGGTAGAACCCTGGCGTGGCTGGAGAGGAGAGAAGAAGGCTCGAGATGGATACATAAGTTGACCACCTTGGGGGGGGAGGACACCGTGACCCATCCGAGGGACATTGCAGAGGAATTCACTGTGCACCTGCAAAAGGTGTACTCCCCCTCTACTTCCTATACGATGGAGGAGTCACGCCAGTTTCTCCGAGATAGTGATGTTCGAACCCTCTCCGACGCAGACAGGAAGATTCTCAAAGAGGATCTTTCAACTGAGGAAATTGACAAAGCTATAGGCCAAATTAAGTTGGGTAAGGCGATGGGGCCTAATGGTATCCCGGTTGAATTCCTAAAGGCTACGGCATCACGTACGATATTGCACCTGAAGGCTATTTACGAGGAGAGCCTAGAGGTAGGACGGATGCCAGAGGATCAATGACTAGCAACTATAGAAGTGATTCATAAGCCGGGTAAACCGGAGGATGTTTGCGGCTCTTATAGGCCAATTTCTCTAATCAATATAGAAGCGAAGGTCCTTGCTAATGGGCTGGTATCGGTAATTGCAACGTTGGTTTACCCATATCAGTCCGGGTTCATGCCTGGAAGGAATACCTCCCTCAATCTAAGACGCCTGCGTAACGTAATGGCCCGTAGGGAATACATTGAGGAGGATGCTGCGCTGTGTTCACTCAATGCCTCGATGGCCTTTGATTCAATAGAATGGCCATACATTTTCGCAGTATTGGAAAAGATGGGTCTCGGCCCCAAGTTTATTGCCTGGGTACAGCTGCTGTATACTGATATCTTGGGACAAGTGAGGGTGAATGGGCATACGTCCCGGATATTTAGATTACAACGAGGCACCAGGCAGGGATGCCCTCTGTCCCCGTTGATATTTTCTCTCCTTCTGGAACCCCTGGCGGCATGGGTACGCCGGGATGTTATGGTCCGAGGGCTGCGATGGGCAGATGGAGTAGAAGATCGAATATCTCTCTACGCGGATGATATTCTGTTGTACTTAGCTTCCCCATACATCTCTATAAGGGTGGTGCTAGACATCTTCAGAAATTTCGGGAAATATTCGGGATATGCGATTAATTGGTATAAGTCCGTGTTGTACATGTTGAGAGGTCAGGTCCCCCAGCTTCCGGCGAGCTGCTCGATTGTGGTGGCGACAACGGGGTTCTGATACTTGGGGGTCTTTGTTACGTCACACCTCTTCTACGAGTCCAATTTAGCCCCCCCACTGGCCAGATTACGCGCAGATGTGAAACATTGGAGGTCCCTACCGCTGTCGCTGCTGGGACGGGCGGCGCTTTTTAAGATGCTAGCACTACCCCGCTTCCTATATTTCCTACAAAATTGCCCGCACAAGGTTCCAGACTCATACTTCAAAGCAGTTGACGGAGAGGTCCGTACGCTGTTATGGGATGGGAAAACCCTGAGGGTGTCACTAAAGAAAATGACTAAAAGTTGGTATGATGGCGGCATTGCATTGCCGGACCTGCAACTTTACTACTGGGCGGCACAGTTAGCGACAGTTAATCAGTGGATATACCAACCTCCAGATGACCCAGCATACTCTTTGGACCGTTATCAAACTGATAGGTCTGGATATCTGGGGGCCTTGTATGCTAGTGGCAGGAGAAACGGGGGCGATTCTTTGGACCCACCCTGCATACACTGGAGATCTGGCGTAAAGTACACTCTCGCCTGGGCTGGGCAGACATTCTCACAAAGGTAACGCCTCTCTGGCATGCGCAGAAACTGGGCATGCTGTGTAACCAGCCTGGCTTTGACAAATGGGACCTTATCGGCATCTTGATGGTCAAAGATTTGGTTAAACAGGGGGTGTAGGAGAGTAGGGTCTGCTATCCTATGGTCACCCCAAATTTTTGCTTTTTGCTTCACTGGTTTTTGACATATTGAGGCTGTGGGCCTGCCAATCAGACCCCCAGCCTGCTGTTCTCTCTACTAAATTAAAACTATGCACCCTAGGTGCATAACCAATTGGAAGTGGATCACCCTGTCAGCCCCTGTACCAGTGTACACTAGGTACCCAGGGCATTGGTGTACCCAAGGCCTGCCAAGGGCTGCAGCATGTATTATGCCACCCCAGGCTTGGCCTAACAATTTGACACAACTGGCTGATCACTCAGCTGGGGTAAGTTGGTGTAATCACCTCTTACTTAGGTGTAGTATACCTATACCTAACCTTAAATGGGACACCTGGTAACCTATAAGTCACTCCTATGGCAGGCCTTAACAATCCTGAAGGCAGAGTGCTTGGTTCCATGTGAGATGGTGCTCTGGCATGAGCTGAGCCTGTCTGCAGTGGTCGGAACAACTTCCTTCTACTGTTTCCAGATATCGTCATACCATATACTCTTAAAGTGCATTATGAACCTCGCGGTTAAATGCTATCTTTGGTTTGGCTTTATCAAAACATGTCGAGTAAGGTGTCATACGAATTGGAATACTAACCCCTCGCCAATTCTGGCGACGGGGTTAGCATTCCACCCTTCTAGAGGGACACGACATGTACAGTACCTGAAACCCGGGTAAAATCAGACATAGCCTCAGCTCCACAAAATGGATGCTGCCACCACAGACACAAGTCTGCCCTCCTGCTGCTGGGAGTCCTTCCAGCTTGGGAGGTGTGGACAAAGGGTTTCCTGCCAGGGGAGGTGCGTGCACCACCCCAGACAGGATTTTGTGTATTGGTCAGGTAGGGCTTGAAAGAAACCAGACATGCCTGTGGCTCACAAGGAGCCTCGGTGCATATGCCAGTTCAAACCGGTCCTGGGGCACACCAGTCCCGGGCCTGGGGCGAGCTGGACAAAGGATTGGGGGTGTAACCACCCCCCTTCCTGGTCCCACCCATAGGGAGGGACCTAGCAGGTAGTCCGGCCCCTAGAATCCGCTTAAAGGTAGGAGCTGTGTCCTAAGACTTTAGACATCCTGGAATCAACTTAAAACTAAGAAGAAGACGGGAACTTCGACGCTCTGCTGCACAGAGGACTGAAGCCAATCTCCCCTGTGGTCAGGGAGTGACCACCTTGCTAACGCAAGCACCATCCAGCGAATCCACGTCTGCTTTGCCGCCGCCTCCCGCCGGAGCCCGAGCCCAGAGACTGACAAGACCTGGACCTCCAGACCTCTCACCGCCCGATCCACAGTCCCTGCAAGGAGGAGACCCGTGGAGGCACCGAGACACGTGGAGCCAGCCATCTTGAAACGACTACGACAAGCTGACCAGTGCAACAACCGAGGCTCCCTCCAAGTTGTGCTTTGGGTCCTGAGAAGCCCAACCCTCGAGCAGCATCTGCACCAAAGGTGAGCCCTCCAGCATCTCCACGATCTGCGTGGGGCCCTTCTGCATTTTGCCACTCGACGCGCCTAACCGGTTGCTGGCCCGCTGGCTAGTGGCCATCTTGGCGACGAAATCTACGACAAACACCGCTGGTCTGGTTGCTCCAGACTGGCCCTTGCTCCCCTCCAAAGGAGCAATCCCTCTGACCTTGCTGGTCAGAACCAACAGCTGATTTCCGAATCCTTCTACAATTGCTTTTGCCAAGGCTTGTTTGCTTCGATCAAGTCGCCGACACCGCCGACAGCGAGAGCCTGCGTGGGACAGCTTGTGAGCCGACTCCTGGACGTCGTCGACCTTCAGGGACCACGTGGCTGCGGAGACAAGCTACCCCTCATCACCTGTTTGCACCCGACATCGCCTGGTACCCACCTGGTGCCACGCTGGTCACTGGCTAGTGACTGTGAACACTGTCCCCTCTGCTTACAGGTCTTCAACATCTCCGATCCACTCTTGGATCCACTGCATCTCTCCCCGACCGACCGCCTGCAGCACTTTTGTCTACAGGCCCCACGGAACCGATAGAAGAAACCCGACGCACTTCGAGTCCTATGCACCCGCTTCCTGTGGGTGAGGTAAAGCTGGCACTCCTGTGCCCAAGTGTAGTATTACATCTCTAGTGCCTGTGTTCCAAATCTTAAGTTCCTAGGTCATCCGGAAGATTCCTTTTGCAGTAACTTTGTACTTTTTACGCACCCATTGAAACCTATGGGAGCACGCGTGTGACTATTTGCTCTGCACACGCCACCCGTGGACCTCCTGGTCACTAACTAACGTTAGCTCCTTGTAGGCCCAGCGATTCTAGAGGCCCTAGGCCTTTTCCCTTTTCTGTTCGTGGTACTTATACCACTATTTTAGTATATGGTTCGAGTGGCCACCAGGGCCTATCCATATAAAGTGCAACTTCTGTGTATTCTGTGATAATCTTGCTTGACGATTTGTGCTCCTGTGCTCATAAAGAGACTAGGGGTTACTTTGAGAAATAAATACATATATATTTTGAATATATATCTGTGTGGTGTCCTTTCATTGGTATAAAAGGGGGTTACTATTGGTAAAACAGCTTGCTTAACACGCTTCACGAGTTTAGCCTCAAAGACTGCTTAGCCTACGCTACCACTAGGGCAGTTAGTCCAAAAAGGTTGACTTACAACCACACCATAAGGGTTGCTTGGCATGGTACAAGGTGGTCACTAGAACTAGTGAACAGCATATACCAGGCCAACTTCTCACATTGGTGAGCAGCGGTGGGATTTGAGCTTGCTGTGTTTTACCATTGTAATCTCTTGGTTACCAATTGAAAGATCACATAGGTACCTGTAGGTACATATAAAACAAGATTAGATATACTTAAGTTCTACTGAACTTAGTTGTTGTAGAGCAAAGGGAGTAGCACACCCTGACTACAACTACTAGATAGGTTTAGTAGGTAAACCCAAGTGTAGGTAGATTGCAACAAATCCACCCACACTTAAGAGCAATGGCCGGGGCAGAGGGGTCCACTGTACCCATCTCTGTTGAGAGTGACCCCCAGAGGGCACCATCCAGCTTTGCTACCCTTAATCAGAATGAGCTCAGGCATTTGGCAACTCTTAGAGGCCTTAAACAGCCCAAGAACCCAAACTCTGCTGAGCTCAGAGCTCTTACAGAATGATGAGAATCAGAGAGCACTCAAGAAAGCTTCCCAGTTAGCCCCCTCAAGGTCAGGAACAGGAGGCCCCCCTTCTGAAGATACTACAGAGGTACCCAGTTCCAATAGCCATCCCTTAGATGAGAATCATACTACAGGGGAGGAAAGTGGTGAGGATACAGAAAGTAGTGATGATGAAGGGAGAACTAGCCCAGTGCCAAGTATTATACTTGGCCCAGCTAAACCAAGGCTATTGGGGACTGACAGTGGGTTCACCCCACTGGATCTCCCCAGTGGACTTAACACAGGGCTTGGAAGGCAAAGGAATCGCTCAGGTGACTCCAATGCTTCCCATGGCTCTAGAGGCTCTCAAGGTCACTCCAGGAGAAGGATGACCACCCCTCAGAGGAGGGAACATGAGGCCAAGATGCAAGAAGCCCAGCTGAGGATCAGGAAGCAGGAGCTAGAAGTAGCCCTGATGGAAGAGAAACTGAGCAAGGCTAGACAGCATAAAGAGAGTGGGTCTATACCCACTGGTGGCAGCATTGTCCCTAAGGACAAAGATAGGGTTTTCGATAATAGAAACCTGTCTAAGGTTGTGCCCCCCTACAAAAGTGGGGATGACATCCACAAGTGGATAACTGCTCTTGAGAGAGCCTGCAAAGTACAGCAGGTTCCTGAAGACCAGTGGGCAGCAATCCTCTGGCTCTCCTTTGAAGGAAGAGGCAGAGACAGACTCCTCACTGTTAGAGAAGAGGATGTCAGAAACTACAGAGTCCTGAAGAGTGTTCTAGTTGATGGGTTAGGCTTAACCACTGAGCAGTACAGGTTAATGTTCAGAGACACCCAAAAGACACAGACTCAGGACTGGTCTGAATACATTGAATGTGCCACTAAGGCTTTGGAGGGTTGGTTGCTGGGAAGTAAGGTATCTGATTTTACAGGATTGTATAATTTGATGATGAGAGAACAGATTTTAAATAACTGTCAAAACCAGCAACTGCATCAACACTTGGTTGACTCTGATCTGACCTCTCCCCAAGAATTGGGAAAGAAGGCAGACAAATGGGTCAGAACCAGGGTTAAGCAAAAGAACCAAAACCAGGGCCAAGGGGGTGATCAGAAGAAAACAGACCAAAAGGGTGGAGATCAGAAACCTAAAGACCAGAAGTCTTCAACAGGGCCCCAAACTACTGCTAAGGAGGGTGGGTCCCAACAACAGTCCAAAAAGAAGAAAGAAGGTTGCAAAAATACAACTCACTGGACTAGTGATTGCAAAAAGGGTGGAGCCCCCAACACTGTTGCCCCTAAGGCACCTGCTCCCAGTACTACTGTTAGCAGTGTTGGTCCCCAGACAAAGGGTGTAGTGGGAATCACTATGGGAACTGAAGGAGATTCTGACTTAGACAGAACCCTGACACAGGCAGTCTTGATCTGTGATGGGGACATTGATTTGTCCCTGACTGTGAGCCCCAGTAACCTGGGCAAATACAGACAGACTCCTTTAATTAATGACAAAGTGGCTCAAGCCTACAGGGACACATGTGCCAGTGTCACTATGGTGACACCAGGCTTTGTGGACCCTGGACAGTACATACCAGGTGAGAACTACCTGGTGACCAATGCCAGCAATGCCACTACTTCACATAGTGTGGCAGTTGTTAACTTCTCATGGGGAGGGGTAACTGGCCTCAAAAGGGTTGTGGTTAGTGCAGACCTCCCAGTAGAATGTTTGTTGGGCAATGACCTAGAGAGTTCTCTATGGTCAGAAGTGGAGTACAGGACTCATGCAGAGATGTTAGGTATAGCATCACATGTCCTTGCTGTGACCAGGTCACAGGCCAAAAAGTGCCTCACTGAACCTCAGGTCTTGGATCCTGGAACAATGGACCAAGCACCTACCAAGAAGAAGAACAGGAGGGTCAAGGCTGTGCCTTCCCCCCTGCCTCAGAGTGATGATCAGCCTTCCCAGGAAGCTGATCTAGAGGACCCTGAAGGAACTGTCCCTGAAGAGCTTGAACCTGACCAGGTTGAGTTTCTGGGGACAGGGGGACCTTCAAGGGCTGACTTGAGGCAGGCTCAGTTATCCTGTCCCTCTCTTGAACCCCTCAGACAGCTGGCTGCTGCTGAGGCTGCTGGGAATGCTCAAGGTACCCATAAAGTGTATTGGGATGAAGGGCTCCTTTATTCAGAGGCTAGAGACCCCAAGCCTGGTGCTACCAGGAGGTTGGTTATACCTCTGCAATTTAGGGGCTTCCTTCTTACCTTGGCCCATGATATTCCTTTAGCAGGACACCTAGGCCAGAACAAGACCTGGGACAGACTTGTCCCTCACTTTCACTGGCCTCATATGAATGAAGATACAAAGGAGTTTTGTCGCTCCTGTGTTACCTGCCAAGCCAGTGGCAAATCAGGTGGCACAACAAAGGCCCCCCTAATACCACTACCTGTGGTGGGGGTCCCCTTTGAAAGAGTGGGAATAGACATAGTGGGTCCCATGGATCCTCCCACTGCATCTGGGCACAGATTTATACTGGTGGTAGTGGATCATGCCACCAGGTATCCAGAGGCAATTCCCCTTAGGACCACTACAGCACCTGTTGTGGCCAGGGCCCTACTGGGAGTATTCTCCAGAGTGGGGTTTCCTAAGGAGGTAGTATCTGACAGAGGTACCAACTTTATGTCAGGATACTTAACAGCTATGTGGAAGGAATGTGGTGTCAACTACAAGTTCACCACCCCTTATCACCCACAATGCAATGGGCTTGTTGAGAGATTCAACAAGACCCTAAAGGGTATGATCAAAGGATTACCTGAAAAGCTCAGGCGAAGATGGGACATCCTTCTACCCTGCCTTCTGTTTGCTTACAGAGAGGTCCCACAAAAAGGAGTTGGCTACAGCCCCTTTGAATTGTTGTTTGGGCACCCTGTGAGAGGCCCACTGTGTTTGGTGAAGGAAGGCTGGGAGTTACCTCTCAAAAAGCCTAAGCTAGACATAGTGGACTATGTACTTGGTCTCCGCTCCCGGATGGCTGAGTATATGGAGAAGGCATCCAAAAACCTTGAGGCAAGCCAGGCCTTACAGAAAGCTTGGCATGACCAAAAGGCTGTCTTGGTTGAGTTTCAGCCAGGACAGAAGGTATGGGTGTTGGAGCCAGTGGCCCCAGCAGCACTCCAAGACAAATGGTCTGGACCCCATACAATCCTGGAAAAGAAGGGAGAGGTCACCTACTTGGTCGACCTAGGAACTCCCAGGAGTCCCCACAGGGTACTCCATGTTAACAGGCTTAAAGCATATGTTGACAGGGCAGACATGGGCTTGCTCATGGCTACAGATGAGGGACAGGAGGAAGAGAGTGACCCTCTCCCAGACCTGTTGTCTCAGAACCCTGAAGATGGCTCAGTTGAAGGAGTGACCCTTGGAGGCAACCTCACTGCCCATCAGCAGACTGAATGTAGACAGGTTCTACAATCATTTTCACATATGTTTTCCTTGATACCTAGTCAAACTGACTGGTGTACCCATGTGGTGGACACTGGTGACAGTCTGCCTGTAAAGAACAAACTTTACAGACAACCTGACCACGTCAGGGACTGTATAAAGGCTGAGGTACATAAAATGCTGGAATTAGGTGTCATTGAACCCTCAGAGAGCCCCTGGGCTAGCCCAGTGGTTCTGGTCCCCAAACCTCACACCAAAGATGGCAAGAGAGAGATGAGGTTCTGTGTGGATTACAGAGGACTCAATGCTGTCACCAGGACAGATGCACACCCTATTCCAAGGGCAGATGAGCTCATAGACAAACTAGCTTCTGCAAAGTTTTTGAGCACATTTGACTTAACAGCTGGCTATTGGCAAATCAGATTAGCTGAGGAGTCTAAGGCCAAAACAGCATTCTCAACCCCAGGTGGGCACTACCAGTTTGTGGTGATGCCCTTTGGTCTGAAGAATGCACCTGCCACCTTCCAAAGGCTGGTGAACCAAGTCCTTACTGGGTTGGATGACTTTTGCGCAGCATATCTTGATGACATTGCTGTCTTTAGCTCCACCTGGGAGGATCACCTGATCCACCTGAAGAAGGCTCTTGAGGCTCTGCAAAGGGCAGGCCTCACTATCAAGGCTACAAAGTGCCAGATAGGGCAGAGTAAGGTTGTATATTTGGGCCACCTTGTAGGTGGAGGCCAAGTTCAACCACTGGAGAGTAAGATACAATCCATCAAGGACTGGTCCCCTCCAACCACCCAGACTCAAGTTCGAGCTTTCTTGGGCTTGACTGGGTACTACAGGAAGTTTGTTAAGAACTATGGGTCCATTGTGACTCCTCTTAATGACCTGACATCCAAGAAGATGCCCAAAAAGGTTCAGTGGACAGTAAGCTGTCAAAAGGCATTTGATGACCTGAAGGAGGCCATGTGCTCTGCACCTATCCTGAAAAGTCCTGACTACTCCAAAGAGTTTATTGTCCAAACAGATGCTTCTGAGTTGGGTGTGGGAGCTGTGCTGTCACAACTTAATGTAGACGGTCAAGACCAACCCATTGCTTTTATTAGCAGAAGGTTGACCCCCAGAGAGAAGAATTGGTCAGCTATTGAGAGGGAGGCCTTTGCTGTGGTGTGGGCCCTGAAGAAGCTGAGGCCATACTTGTTTGGCACTCACTTCAAGATTCAGACCGACCATAAGCCCCTCTTGTGGCTAAATCAGATGAAGGGTGAAAACCCCAAACTGCTTAGGTGGTCCATTTCCCTACAGGGGATGGACTTTACAGTGGAGCACCGGCCAGGTACTGACCATGGGAATGCAGATGGTCTCTCCAGGTACTTCCACTTAGGACATGAAGACGAGACTGGTCAAGGCTAGTTTAATGTCCCAGCGTTTGGGGGGGGGGTTGTGTAGGAGAGTAGGGTCTGCTATCCTATGGTCACCCCAAATTTTTGCTTTTTGCTTCACTGGTTTTTGACATATTGAGGCTGTGGGCCTGCCAATCAGACCCCCAGCCTGCTGTTCTCTCTACTAAATTAAAACTATGCACCCTAGGTGCATAACCAATTGGAAGTGGATCACCCTGTCAGCCCCTGTACCAGTGTACACTAGGTACCCAGGGCATTGGTGTACCCAAGGCCTGCCAAGGGCTGCAGCATGTATTATGCCACCCCAGGCTTGGCCTAACAATTTGACACAACTGGCTGATCACTCAGCTGGGGTAAGTTGGTGTAATCACCTCTTACTTAGGTGTAGTATACCTATACCTAACCTTAAATGGGACACCTGGTAACCTATAAGTCACTCCTATGGCAGGCCTTAACAATCCTGAAGGCAGAGTGCTTGGTTCCATGTGAGATGGTGCTCTGGCATGAGCTGAGCCTGTCTGCAGTGGTCGGAACAACTTCCTTCTACTGTTTCCAGATATCGTCATACCATATACTCTTAAAGTGCATTATGAACCTCGCGGTTAAATGCTATCTTTGGTTTGGCTTTATCAAAACATGTCGAGTAAGGTGTCATACGAATTGGAATACTAACCCCTCGCCAATTCTGGCGACGGGGTTAGCATTCCACCCTTCTAGAGGGACACGACATGTACAGTACCTGAAACCCGGGTAAAATCAGACATAGCCTCAGCTCCACAAAATGGATGCTGCCACCACAGACACAAGTCTGCCCTCCTGCTGCTGGGAGTCCTTCCAGCTTGGGAGGTGTGGACAAAGGGTTTCCTGCCAGGGGAGGTGCGTGCACCACCCCAGACAGGATTTTGTGTATTGGTCAGGTAGGGCTTGAAAGAAACCAGACATGCCTGTGGCTCACAAGGAGCCTCGGTGCATATGCCAGTTCAAACCGGTCCTGGGGCACACCAGTCCCGGGCCTGGGGCGAGCTGGACAAAGGATTGGGGGTGTAACCACCCCCCTTCCTGGTCCCACCCATAGGGAGGGACCTAGCAGGTAGTCCGGCCCCTAGAATCCGCTTAAAGGTAGGAGCTGTGTCCTAAGACTTTAGACATCCTGGAATCAACTTAAAACTAAGAAGAAGACGGGAACTTCGACGCTCTGCTGCACAGAGGACTGAAGCCAATCTCCCCTGTGGTCAGGGAGTGACCACCTTGCTAACGCAAGCACCATCCAGCGAATCCACGTCTGCTTTGCCGCCGCCTCCCGCCGGAGCCCGAGCCCAGAGACTGACAAGACCTGGACCTCCAGACCTCTCACCGCCCGATCCACAGTCCCTGCAAGGAGGAGACCCGTGGAGGCACCGAGACACGTGGAGCCAGCCATCTTGAAACGACTACGACAAGCTGACCAGTGCAACAACCGAGGCTCCCTCCAAGTTGTGCTTTGGGTCCTGAGAAGCCCAACCCTCGAGCAGCATCTGCACCAAAGGTGAGCCCTCCAGCATCTCCACGATCTGCGTGGGGCCCTTCTGCATTTTGCCACTCGACGCGCCTAACCGGTTGCTGGCCCGCTGGCTAGTGGCCATCTTGGCGACGAAATCTACGACAAACACCGCTGGTCTGGTTGCTCCAGACTGGCCCTTGCTCCCCTCCAAAGGAGCAATCCCTCTGACCTTGCTGGTCAGAACCAACAGCTGATTTCCGAATCCTTCTACAATTGCTTTTGCCAAGGCTTGTTTGCTTCGATCAAGTCGCCGACACCGCCGACAGCGAGAGCCTGCGTGGGACAGCTCGTGAGCCGACTCCTGGACGTCGTCGACCTTCAGGGACCACGTGGCTGCGGAGACAAGCTACCCCTCATCACCTGTTTGCACCCGACATCGCCTGGTACCCACCTGGTGCCACGCTGGTCACTGGCTAGTGACTGTGAACACTGTCCCCTCTGCTTACAGGTCTTCAACATCTCCGATCCACTCTTGGATCCACTGCATCTCTCCCCGACCGACCGCCTGCAGCACTTTTGTCTACAGGCCCCACGGAACCGATAGAAGAAACCCGACGCACTTCGAGGCCTATGCACCCGCTATACATGCAAAATAGGTTCAGCACTATTTAAAAGAGTCCATGATATTTAAAGGATTTTCCACGAAGTCACTTTGATTTTCTTAATCAGTCTTCTCTTTATTGCATCATATCACAGGTATGTAGTATCACAATCTTGTTAGCAAAAGAAAGCCATAGCCGACGCGTTTCGTCTCCTAAAAGGAAACTTCTTCAGGGCTATAGAGAAATACATACAAAATACACTTTAATTCTCAAAAGAAAACACCAACATATTTATACATTTAAGATATATAATCATTCTATGCACATAAATTTATAAAGCAAAATTAATAACAGTTCATCTTAATTGGAACATCAAAAATACGTTATTTATAAAAGGAATTCGATCTTACTGAATGGAAGAGGGCCTAAGAACAAGACAAAACAAAACATGACATTATATCACATTTATTTGATTGTGGTTTCTAACATTCAAAATTAGAATAGGAATAATCCTATATTTGAATACTAACAGGCCTTAGTAAATGAGCTCATATTAGGCATATCATCTCATTAACCATTCGTGTCAGGAAAATTCCTTCACAAACATGTGCACCAAACTCCTTAAGATGGACTTATGTAATATAAGAAAAAACCTTTGTGATGAAAAGAGGGGAGAAGAGAAGCATGTGAACCCTAAATGGCCGTCAGACACCTAGGTCAAATAAAGATGAGTAAAGACCTGCTTACTAATACACACGTGATCATAGCCTCGATATAAATCAGGAAAAGATATTATTAGCCATATATCACTTACCAGAGAAAGATTTATTGCATAGAATTGCATCAGTCCGGGAAACGTTATATAGAGACCTTCAGTAAGTGAGGGATAATGCCTATGAAAAAATACACATGAAAGAAGAATTTATTGATAAACCAATTCAAAGTTAGAATTGCGAGAGAAAATAATCTCACATATGGTTAGTATATCAGGAGAGACTATTCAAATTTAGCAGAGAAAAGAGACCTGTTAATATAAACCCGAGCAGTGCCCATGGATCAGTGCCCATAAGGTCAAATATTCCCAATCACTGTCCTTCAAAGAAATAATATTCCGAGAAAGATAAAGCATCTGACCAAAATTAAAAACAAGCTAGAGACACTTCCGTATTTTTAGAGAAATAATAAAACGTCCTAAAGACAACTCACCCAATAGATATGTAAATCTCTGAGTGTGGTAACAGGAACACTCGTAAAATAATTTAATGTAAGGGCGAAAGCTGCTTAAAGTCATCCGCTAGACTCAGTACCTAAAAGAGAGATATGAATTAAAAATACCTGGCTGACAAATCACGCAACCAAATTGAAACGATATTAACTCTTATCAAAAATAATTGTTCAACAATACTATAGCATGAAAGAGTGTTGCGTACTAGTGTACCCAAGGTGCTAAGTTCAACAACGTGAATGGCATGAGCGATGTGAATTTAAAGCATTTTATGACAGAGTAATCACAGTAAATGCTCCGAATACAAGAGGAAATCCTACGTGTGAAGAGACCTCCTTAGAGAAGTCAAACATTCAAAACAGCGGCCATCTTATAAGGGCAAAGTAAGCTGATAATAATTTATGAGGGAAATGAACAAATAGTGCTAAAACGTCGGTAAAGCAACCAATAACAGAAAAAAGCGTATAAAGACCAAGAAATTAAATCTATATGAAATAATTGCTTTAAATGGAAGGATATATGGCATGTATAGAAAAACCCTAAAAAAATATAATTACTTTGTTATTTTATACTGAGATAGTCACCCCTGTTGACTTACCAGAGCGGCATAGTAACCCGTGCTCTCTTCGTGGCGGTCTCGTACGAATAAACACAATCTCAAGTGGATCGTATTTAAACCATCCCGGTCCAGTGATAGGTAACACCTGTCAAATGACCGAAAATAGAAAGAGTCTATACATCGCACAATCGCAAGGAAGCGTGGCGGCCATCTTAGTACTGCACACTTAATAGAATTGTTTGTTGCTATTAAAAAGATTTATATTTGAAAGAAAAGACCGCTTCACTTGTATTAATGCTTAACAAATGTAAAGTCTATATAAATTTATTTAAAACCATTTGCATGGGTAAAGCAAAGAAATAGTTGCTGAATCGTTGCATTTATCGTATTTTCATAAAAAAATATGCTAATAAATATTGCTGTTAAAAAAAGATCATTTAGTGTGTCAGCAAGCAATAAACTAATGGAAGCAGTCTTCAAGAGTCTAAATAAGGACAATCAATGGCAAACAATGCACGCAAAACGGCAGCCATCTTAGAACGGTATAATCAGTATGAAATTTACTCGATACTGATGACAACAGAGTTTAAAAGTCGGAACGCGGACGGTCAAATAGCGCAAAGCACGAAGGTGCGGCGGCCATCTCGGAACGGCGTAATTAACAATAAGCCTGCTGGATATAGAAATACAGAGTTTAAAAAGTCGGAACGCGGACGGTCAAATAGCGAAAAGCACGAAGGTGCGGCGGCCATCTCGGAACGGCGTAATTAACATTAAGCCTGCTGGATATAGAAATAAAAAACAATAACTATAAATGAAAATGAAAATAAAAATAAATATAAAAGGGACATGAAACGGTCAATGCATCAAGTAAACTGAAAAGTACTTAATAGTGAGTGAACAGTCCTAAAGGATTCAGCAACTATTTCTTTGCTTTACCCATGCAAATGGTTTTAAATAAATTTATATAGACTTTACATTTGTTAAGCATTAATACAAGTGAAGCGGTCTTTTCTTTCAAATATAAATCTTTTTAATAGCAACAAACAATTTTATTAAGTGTGCAGTACTAAGATGGCCGCCACGCTTCCTTGCGATTGTGCGATGTATAGACTCTTTCTATTTTCGGTCATTTGACAGGTGTTACCTATCACTGGACCGGGATGGTTTAAATACGATCCACTTGAGATTGTGTTTATTCGTACGAGACCACCACGAAGAGAGCACGGGTTACTATGCCGCTCTGGTAAGTCAACAGGGGTGACTATCTCAGTATAAAATAACAAAGTAATTATATTTTTTTAGGGTTTTTCTATACATGCCATATATCCTTCCATTTAAAGCAATTATTTCATATAGATTTAATTTCTTGGTCTTTATACGCTTTTTTCTGTTATTGGTTGCTTTACCGACGTTTTAGCACTATTTGTTCATTTCCCTCATAAATTATTATCAGCTTACTTTGCCCTTATAAGATGGCCGCTGTTTTGAATGTTTGACTTCTCTAAGGAGGTCTCTTCACACGTAGGATTTCCTCTTGTATTCGGAGCATTTACTGTGATTACTCTGTCATAAAATGCTTTAAATTCACATCGCTCATGCCATTCACGTTGTTGAACTTAGCACCTTGGGTACACTAGTACGCAACACTCTTTCATGCTATAGTATTGTTGAACAATTATTTTTGATAAGAGTTAATATCGTTTCAATTTGGTTGCGTGATTTGTCAGCCAGGTATTTTTAATTCATATCTCTCTTTTAGGTACTGAGTCTAGCGGATGACTTTAAGCAGCTTTCGCCCTTACATTAAATTATTTTACGAGTGTTCCTGTTACCACACTCAGAGATTTACATATCTATTGGGTGAGTTGTCTTTAGGACGTTTTATTATTTCTCTAAAAATACGGAAGTGTCTCTAGCTTGTTTTTAATTTTGGTCAGATGCTTTATCTTTCTCGGAATATTATTTCTTTGAAGGACAGTGATTGGGAATATTTGACCTTATGGGCACTGATCCATGGGCACTGCTCGGGTTTATATTAACAGGTCTCTTTTCTCTGCTAAATTTGAATAGAGTCTCCTGATATACTAACCATATGTGAGATTATTTTCTCTCGCAATTCTAACTTTGAATTGGTTTATCAATAAATTCTTCTTTCATGTGTATTTTTTCATAGGCATTATCCCTCACTTACTGAAGGTCTCTATATAACGTTTCCCGGACTGATGCAATTCTATGCAATAAATCTTTCTCTGGTAAGTGATATATGGCTAATAATATCTTTTCCTGATTTATATCGAGGCTATGATCACGTGTGTATTAGTAAGCAGGTCTTTACTCATCTTTATTTGACCTAGGTGTCTGACGGCCATTTAGGGTTCACATGCTTCTCTTCTCCCCTCTTTTCATCACAAAGGTTTTTTCTTATATTACATAAGTCCATCTTAAGGAGTCTGGTGCACATGTTTGTGAAGGAATTTTCCTGACACGAATGGTTAATGAGATGATATGCCTAATATGAGCTCATTTACTAAGGCTTGTTAGTATTCAAATATAGGATTATTCCTATTCTAATTTTGAATGTTAGAAACCACAATCAAATAAATGTGATATAATGTCATGTTTTGTTTTGTCTTGTTCTTAGGCCCTCTTCCATTCAGTAAGATCGAATTCCTTTTATAAATAACGTATTTTTGATGTTCCAATTAAGATGAACTGTTATTAATTTTGCTTTATAAATTTATGTGCATAGAATGATTATATATCTTAAATGTATAAATATGTTGGTGTTTTCTTTTGAGAATTAAAGTGTATTTTGTATGTATTTCTCTATAGCCCTGAAGAAGTTTCCTTTTAGGAGACGAAACGCGTCGGCTATGGCTTTCTTTTGCTAACAAGATTGTGATACTACATACCTGTGATATGATGCAATAAAGAGAAGACTGATTAAGAAAATCAAAGTGACTTCGTGGAAAATCCTTTAAATATCATGGACTCTTTTAAATAGTGCTGAACCTATTTTGCATGTATGTTTGAAAAGGACTCACGTCCTGATTTAAGGAGCTCAGAGGAAGTGTGTGCCTTGGTTCCTTGCACTATTCTAGTTTACACTGAACGACACTATTCACTTGTCAGGTGCGGTGATATAGCCTTCTCCCTCTTCATATTTGGTTATACCGCCTATGCACCCGCTTCCTGTGGGTGAGGTAAAGCTGGCACTCCTGTGCCCAAGTGTAGTATTACATCTCTAGTGCCTGTGTTCCAAATCTTAAGTTCCTAGGTCATCCGGAAGATTCCTTTTGCAGTAACTTTGTACTTTTTACGCACCCATTGAAACCTATGGGAGCACGCGTGTGACTATTTGCTCTGCACACGCCACCCGTGGACCTCCTGGTCACTAACTAACGTTAGCTCCTTGTAGGCCCAGCGATTCTAGAGGCCCTAGGCCTTTTCCCTTTTCTGTTCGTGGTACTTATACCACTATTTTAGTATATGGTTCGAGTGGCCACCAGGGCCTATCCATATAAAGTGCAACTTCTGTGTATTCTGTGATAATCTTGCTTGACGATTTGTGCTCCTGTGCTCATAAAGAGACTAGGGGTTACTTTGAGAAATAAATACATATATATTTTGAATATATATCTGTGTGGTGTCCTTTCATTGGTATAAAAGGGGGTTACTATTGGTAAAACAGCTTGCTTAACACGCTTCACGAGTTTAGCCTCAAAGACTGCTTAGCCTACGCTACCACTAGGGCAGTTAGTCCAAAAAGGTTGACTTACAACCACACCATAAGGGTTGCTTGGCATGGTACAAGGTGGTCACTAGAACTAGTGAACAGCATATACCAGGCCAACTTCTCACAGGGGGGTATACTCAAATTTGAGGAACTCCAACGGCAATATCACCTGGCTCGTGGGGAAACATATAGATATTTGCAAATTCGGCATGCTCCAAGGGCGGCCTTTCCGTCCTTTGCGGACATACCGGAATCTACACCACTTGAGGATAGGCTCCTAGATGGGCCCTTAACTTCGAGAGTAATATCACTTACATATAAGAAACTGTGCAATAATCTCCTGGATAATTTTTTGAGACTCAGGGAAAAATGGCAGGATGATCTGGGGTTGATGGATGACGAGGACTGGCAGGAGGCCCTTATGTCCCCTCGAGAGGCAGCCATCACACAAAAATTTAGATTGATTCAGTTCAGGATACTTCATCGATCATACATGACAGGACAGATACTAGCAAAAATAGGCTCCAGATCGGACGATCTTTGCTTGCGGGGGTGTGGCCAGCGGGCCACATTCTACCACATCCTGTGGAGCTGCCCGGTGGTATGTGTACTGTGGGAGGAGGCCTCAGGGCATATGCAGAAGGCCCTACATAAGGAAATTGTTTTGGCGCCGCAAATGGGCCTATTGAATATATGGTAGGCAACGGACCTAACGGAAGTGGAGAAACAATTCACGACGCTAGGATACACATTAGTTAAACGGGAGATTGCTAGTGGGTGGGGGGGAGGTAATGCACCACGGACCCATGTATGGATGACGGAGCTAGATAGATGCATGCTGGCGGAAACTGAGGTTTTTGTAACTAGGGGATGCCCAAAAAAATGGGATCGTACGTGGGAAAAATGGAACAAATATCGAGGGGAGCCTGTACTATCCCCTATGGTGGAACTGGAAATGCGTCAACAGACAGAAAGAGCATTTGGTGTGTAATGTATAATTTGTTTAATGATTCGTTAGATACGACAGTGGTGTCAGACAAGAAAATGTCGTCAGTCTACAATGTATAATGATGTTGTTAAACCAATAAACAAATTTAAACAAAAAATAAAAACTTTAAAAAAAATGTTTTTGACACGTTAATAATATGGTGGGAAAGTAATCCTAAAGTATTAAAGCAACATTGAAGAGTCTGTTCTAATTATTCACAATGTCTCTTTTGTCTTCAACAGTTGATTTGAAAGTCACTCAAAAAAGTTTCAACTTTGCGAAAAAGTTCAATCTGCCGTTTTATTTTGTGTCTGCTGCTGATGGTACCAATGTAGTGAAGGTGAGAAAAGCTATCAAACTGTTGTCATGTTGCATTACAGCAAAGGCTGTGCTAAACACAATAAAACGTTTCTGTTTGGAAAAATTAGTAAGTATGGCACCTGAACAAGAATTAAAAGACTGCCATAAGGAAGGTCCTCTACCAACATCAAAACATATTTCCCCAACTTCAACAATAAATGTGAGGGTAAAGTAGTAGAAAGGAATACTTTAGCATAAGAATTTGTGTAATCTTTAAACAATGAAACCCCCAGAAACAAACAACAATTCAATGAAGAAATGGTGCCTAGTAATCACAATAATATTCCCTTGTGATCATATTTATAATTGTTCTTGATCAATGAAAAGTCTAATCAGTTCACAAAGTGAAATATTTTAATATTTATTTACATGCATAGGCAAATTTAGAAGACAATGATCATATGTAGGAAAACTCGACCCACGCCACAGAACTCTACACATGCCACTCATACCTTAACATTACAATCTTAGCCATTCTAACAATCATAAATAGTTGGATTTATAAATTATGTTCTTTGTGGATGTACAAAAAGTATATAGAATAACAGAAACAGAAGTCGTAATGGATCAGTAAATGTATATATATGTGGCCCATAGACATATTGAAGTAAAAATTATCTTTGCAATATTTTGTGTTCACATCCAGAGTTAAGGACAGAGGTGTTTTGTAATGGCTGACCATATGAGAGTTTTAAATTTGCATTGTGTTTGAGGATTTAATGTTAAGGTATGAGTGGTATGTGTGGAGTTAAAATGTGTAATGTGATATATATTTTGTTCTGTGGGATTGAGACATGTTTTCATACATATGGATGAATAAATCAATCAATCAAGCTTTATTCGGTGTGTACAAAAAGCCATAAAAGCAATTACAATAATAAAATACATTACAGTAGGAAGCATGAATCACATTAGGACAATTTGCTATTGAATTACATAATACAACATTCTTATCAGTTGCAAAAAAAGCAATCCCTTTCCGTATATTTATTGCTTTTAAAATAACCATAGCAACATTAAAACAGACTCCAATAGCATTAAAATCAGCCAAAAGTTTCATAGCCACTTTGTACATTCTCACAGTTTGTTTTAAAAACAGTTGTTTTCAAAAATAACACCTAAAATTTGAATATAAATCGCAAAAAAGCATAAAGTGGATTATGCTTTGCTTGGACTGTCAGTCACAGGGGGCAAGATTTAATTGTAGGAAAAGCAACTAATTGATGAACAAGTCAAAGTCTGGTTAATGCAAAACAATGTGATGGGTTTGTAACCTGCATTAAATAACTTTGGAAATCCTTCTCAGACTTGATTGTTTTATAACCTATAAAAGTCGATATTTTTTTTTTCCCTGCCAAAACCACTCTAGGTTCCATTTTATGATTTATAAAATTATACTTGATTGACAGTTTAGTTAAATCAGTCACTAGTGCAGGATTAGACTGGATTTACAGATTAAACAGCTTGCCATATTTATTACCAATATATAAAAGGCCAAGGAATACGCATTGCCTTATCCAAAGACAGACAACCCGTAATAATTGACTTTGTGGAGTTAGTCTCATCCTTAGCCCAAATAGACCTCCATAACAACAGTGGCGCAGTGAAATCTTATCTGCTAGATACTGTAATCCTAACTCCCGGTGTATTATCTCTGTGGAGGCTGAGGCTGGTAAATTTAAAAGACGCTTTAATAAATAGTTTTCTTCACTCTGCAGTGCCTTACTGCAATAATAACCCCACACTCTGGCTCCACAAATAGCGGAAGCAACAGCTCTGGCCTTATAAATAGCTAACATGTCTCTAATTGTTCGGTTACCCAATTTTGCTGCAAACCTAAAAATCCTGTGTGCGCTTCTGTTCATCTTAGATCGAACATTAGTAATTTCATGTGACAATGTCACACTACTGGAAAAAGTTATTCCCAGGTAACAAAACGTGTCAACAGTTACTACTGGGGTGTTATCAATATAAAAAGTTTTGCATTTCTTCAATTTCGGCCCACGTATCATGGTATGTGTCTTAGGTTTATTAACTACCTGTTTCCTTGCAGCAATAAAATCACCAAAGCTGTTGATTAGTCGCTGTAAGCCCATCGGGGCCCAAGATAATAATACAGCATCATCTGCATAAAGTAACACTAGGGTGGTACTCCCAGAGATTTACAGGGCATCTGATTGTACCGCTTGTAGTACCTTTCCACTTAATTGATCAACAGTGAGAAAAGTAGCGTGGCACGGACGCAGCCCTGGTGTATGCCTCATTTCACATCAAAATTCGGTGTGCATTCCCACCCCCCAGGTCCCAACTCGCACTTTACTTGATAGAATCTCATAAAGCCTTGCTGGAAAACATATTATAGGTTTGGGTGCACCAAGGTTAAGTAAGGATGGCCAGAGGATAGAGAGGTCAACAAGATTGAAAGCCCTGCTAAGATCAGCGAAACATAAATACAATCTCCCTTCTATAGCGCAGGTGTATTTACCTATTAACAAGACCAGGTTTATACATTGTTCTATCGTCCCCACCTCTTTTCTAAAACCAAATTACGCCGGGAAAAGTATTGCATTATCTTTGCCCACTCTTCTAGTCTCATTAGAAGGACTTTACTCATCACTTTTGCAGAGTTTAGAAATGCTATTGGGCTGTATTTTTTTGGGTTCTGATTAAATCATTGTCTTGTAAATTTGCCGTTGGATGTCAATATATAAAACATTGAGATATTTCCAATGTACCAAATTTTTGGTTTGTTGCATTGGATTTCGAACTCTTCCTGTAGAGCCTCTTCTTGGAGCTAGGTTTCTATTCTTTTTATGTGTCCAGAGACCAACTGCAGCCTGGAATTCACCTCTAAACCTCTTACAAAGTCCCTGTATGGCTTCTCTCTGCTTGCTTTCGATCACCTTTATACTGATTGAGACCTTAACCAGCCGGGTTGGAATTATCACCGACAGAGCAAGTACTTGACTTTCAAACTTAATATTCAGCCCTTGGAAGTCGCAGAATTATTTCCATAAGCGACGAAACACGTGTTGGCTGGTTTTACTACAGTGATTACTCAGGTTACAAACTTAAATGTGAAATGAGCGAGGTTTTACTTTTTAATATTCCATTAGGAAAGCTCCATGTTAATATACTTATTGAATGTTTAGGAGTTAAAATTCTTGTTCAATTTGACGATATATGGGATGGCAATTGTGAACATTTACATGTTAAGACCAAACAGCTACTCAAGAAGTGGCTGAATTTTCTGTTCTTGCTGTTGTGGTAAGTCAATCTAGTAGAAATATTCTTGTTGGATTTCTTTATATCATGGAATCTGACTTTCACAATTCTCTCCTCCTTTAAAAAAAAAAAAAAATAGAATAAATTGCAAAGCATTTTTACATCGGTGGTCTGGGAAACCAGGAATCCTCACATGGCCTACAAATGCTGTATCTGCTGTCTCCTTGGTCAGGTAAATCTTCTAAGCTTCCGGTGGTACTACCGGACAGCACTGGGAAGTTATATCTACCACGCACTAAGTCTCAAAAGCTGCCTCCAGCATAGTTGACCATCCCACCCTCATACACACCCTGGTGTCTCAGTGGGATTTACCACCAGCGTCCTTCACTGGTTTTCCTCCTGTCTTTCCAACTGACACTGGGTTGTTCCCATGGGCACCTACAAGTCACAAATTATCCCTATCACCTGTGGAGTACCTCAGGGTTACTTACTGTTGTCTGATATCACAACAGAGCTAAATTGGTCTATAACAAAGTCATTCCGAGATGGGTATCGGAGATTTTCCTATTGAGATCCAATTGGAAGAGGAGGCCTCAACCAATGTTTGTGGCATGCTTCATCATTGGCGACCTCTCCACACCCTTGTAAGATAAAACTACCAGGACGGACTCAACCTCAACTGAGAGGGAGTTCTTAGATAAAATGTACTGGATAAGAATGGATCCAGATCATTTAAAAATACCTAAAGGTAAACCCATGTTCCCTTCCAGGAGAATCCTCATCAAAGTCATAAGCAACCCTGCTGTTTCCCCAGACTAATCTTTCATGTAGCATTTCATACATTTCTTTGTTCCGTTCTTAATGTCACCTTAAAAAAGTACTGACCTATCTGTCACCTTTGTTGCATGATGGGATACAGGGGTCCTAGGGGGTCTTATAGGCACGGTGCCAGGTTTGGCTTGTTATGCTTTAAATGTAGCCTATTTGTTAACAATGCCTTTGTATTCTCTTGCAGTTTTCTCTTCAATAAAGGCTGTGTTTGCACTTAATGCCCTTTTTCTGATTTACAGAAATGCTGGAGACTGGGGAAAGGTTCATTAAAGGAAAACTCAATGTAAATTAGACATTTCTAGTCTTTAATATAGGCTGCATACATTTATGTATATGTGTGCCCAGTAGTGCAGCCGTTCCCCCAACAGCTACTTGTGTGCCAATGTGGTAGCCGGCATCCCTGTTACTTTGTGGCTTGAGGTATCATTAGTCAGTTATCAGTATTTAAATCTGTAGATGTATCGCACCTCACTGGGAATTCGTTGGTGGCAGTGAGGACCTGTCATCATATCACCCCATATAGCCTGATTGCCTAGTTAAGCCAAAGATCTAGTACGTTAAGTTCACTCACCTATGTTCTTGTAAAGGAGGAGCATATTACATCCTAGAAGTTCCAAACCTGTCACTTACTTTGTCAAGTGGCATACCATACTGTGGCCAAGTAGTGCTCCTGTCCCCAGCCACTCGAATGCCAATGTGGGAGCTGGCACCCATATTAGGCATGGCGGCGTCTTATGTCATCCCGTGGTCCGAGCACCGCACGGGGATAATGGGAGATGTATTTCAATGCGCAGTGTTTGCCATCCGGCTCACCTGAATGTTTTCCTTGGTAACTGGAACTACTTTTCCCAGTAAAAAAGAGTCAGAATGTAAAACAGTGAGGGGGGGTGCAAAGCAATTAAAGATACTAGTGTTAGAACCCATGAGTGCATGCATGTTATCGTGCTAAGCACAATGTGAAAACGTCTCAGAAGGTATCACTAGGTACAGACCAATCATTGGTAGAGGAGCAGGGGAAAAAACGTGAGGGGTTATTAGCGTCCTGAAGTTCAGCAATAATTGCAACTCTGAACAATCCACAGGGCTCGGGGCATAATGTACGTGATGAAGTTCAGGACGTGCCCCATCAGCAGCGGGTTGGTGTCTGCCTCTGTAGGTTGCGGATGAGTCCCACAAGGCCGATCAGTGGGGTCCCAGCAGACCGCAGGAATCCCTCCGGGCGAGTGCTGTGCCCCCACCGCACCTGTAAAGGCAGCTCCCAGATGAGACCAAAAATGCTGCCCAACAAGGGAGAAGAATGGGTTAGGTGCCACCTGGGTAGCCTCGCCTCCCGCAATCATAGTCACAGAGGCTGTGCCCGGCAGAGTTCGTCAGCCTTGTGATCCCTGGTGCCCCTCTACAGGCCACTGATGGCTTCAGGCACCACACCCAATGGTGAGGCGCATGTTGTCAGTCTAAAAAGATCAGATGCCTCCCCGAAGGGTGCTGTGGGCTCTCCGGCAGGCTCAATCGCAAAACCTCTGATACCCAACTTGTAATTACTTTGTTATAGACCAATTTAGCTCTATACCACTAGCCATTGCACTCCTTTGTGACCTACGAAGCTAAAGGACCCTCAAGGACGCCAAGCTGTATCAGGGGGAAAGCTGCTGAATCGCCCAGTTTCGGGACTGCGAGGACCACGGTGCTCAGCGCCAAATCGAATCGCCTCACCTGGCTCCTCTTCCCGACCCCGCCTCCACCAACCATCCATCCAACGCCTCGCGGCCCCCGCTTCGCGGGAGCCGCTCGCAGGCGCTGACAGCATAAATCACCGGCTGGGTTTTTATTTTTGTTGTGACCTACAAAGCAAAAGGACCCTCAAGGACGCCAAGCTGTATCAGGGGGAAAGCTGCTGAATCGCCCAGTTTCGGGACTGCGAGGACCACGGTGCTCAGCGCCAAATCGAATTGCCTCACCTGGCTCCTCTTCCCGACCCCGCCCCCTCTTGCCCTCGCTATCATTGATAATATTCCTCCCTAATGCGCTAGCGGAACGCGCGCGGGTCGTAGCCCGGGGCGAAGACCGGGCAAAGGGCGGGCCGTTTGTGGCCGTTCGTGGACGGCCGAGGACGGGACGGGCCATCCCCCTAAGTGTGTCATTGAACCTGTGAAACAAACATTTGCGCATTTGTGACTTTGTTTTATCGCTATCTGGTTGTTAGCCATATGTTGTAACTGTTATGCTATTTCAGCATTTTAGTGTTTTAATCTTTACGTGTTTTTAGGTGTATTACCCTGTATTCTTAGGTCCATTGTCACTTCTTCTGGCTATCCCCCTACTGCTTGCTCTTTACTCTTGAGTATGACTTCCCTAAGGTCCGGTAGGAAGATTGCTCAGAGTAGTATTGGGGGTTGTGTAACAGGGACTCTTGATAATTTCATTACAAGAGCAGCCCGGGTTCTTGAACAAGAAATCATATTAACTGAAAAAAGACTGTCTCTAGAAATCTCTGCTAAGCGATCGTCTCTTGGCAATATTATGGCAGCCAATTCTCCTGATGGTAGGCTGCCTCAACCAGTTTTAGACAGGCCACGTAGTGACTCGCAAGGGTCGCCGGACATATCAGCACAGAGTCCGCTGGATAACTTACCCGATACTATAAACATTTCCGAATCAAGTGGTCTACCCCTAAATACTAGTGTGATCCTTTCACAGCCCATTATTGTGCAGCCTTGCATTGACACTTTGAGTCTGGGCAGTAAGTCCAAGCCCATCCCTGGGAAAAGAAAACATATGGGAGTATTCTCCAACGGCAGACGCGCTAAAGTGCCTAAAGTGTCTAAATTGTCCAAACCCGTAATTCAATGTGACGCTCCTAACTCTTATCTGCCCCATAGTTCAATTCCTGTTATTGGGAGTCCCAGGTCTTCTCATCCTCCCACTACCCTGCCTACTGCCAACCCCATGCCCCCTGGCTTTTCTGAGCTTGTAGAGCAACTACTTAAATCCTTTTTCCTTCTTCTATATGAGAGAGTCAACAGACTCTCTACTTCCATAGGGAAAATTGAGAGTATGGTGCTTACCAACACGTCTCTATTGGAGAAGATTTTAGCGACTCCAACTGGCTCAAAGATTCCACCAACCTCCGATGTAGCAGCTAAAACGGGGACTGTTCCCAACGGTAATACTCCTTTGGCCAGTGCACCCTCAAATTCCCTTGTTCACAAAGATCATGCTGTGGAGGTATCTCACCCTCATGTTAGCACTGTTATGCCAAAGGATCCAGCTTGTAATGCTATTCCTGATAAGAGTAATACTACAATCTGCCAGCCTATAACAGAGGGCGATGGTCTTCTTTTTAAACTTCCATGTATTAACCTTCCTCCTGAGTCGCAGCCATACACTGTCATCATGGTAGGTGTTCCACGGCTCCCCCAGGCTAAGCCTGAGTCTCATAGCGAGCTGAAGAATAAAGTAATACATTGGTTAAATGGAAATAGGCCAGTACCGGCTAGATTAAGTGCCGAGATTCTGACTGTTCGTAGGGTGAGTTGGGTGGGAAATAGGGCTAAGAAAGTGGAGGGAGATTGTGTGATTATAAATTTTCGGGACCCAAGGGTGGTGAGTCATATATGTTCCTACCCCAATATTTTGAGCATCACTGGAATATCCACTCTGGATTTGTCATACTTTTATCCTCACAACCCCTGTGTTATATCCTGTGACATGTCTACTGGCTGGGAAAGGGTCAATAGGAGCTTCCGTCGCCAGCCAAGATTCGATTTCCATCTCCCACTGTCTAATTTCTTTGCACCATTGAACACTTTAGAAGGGGTAGATTGACTGCCATCAAATCTAATAAAAAAAAAATGGGTTGTGTTTTTGAGGCCCTGAATGTTCCGGGTTAGTAAGTAGGGGCGGGTCTAGGGGGGTATACATGGACTCGGGCGTCTTGTTCCCCAATTATGCTCGTGTTCTTCAAATAGCCCCCCTTACAAATTCCGATCCCTTATTACCAGTTCTGGAGTGTCCAGATATGAAGGCCAACAGTCCTGTTAACCTAAATCAATCGAGAATTGAGACGGTTTCCCGTACTCGTACGTCATATAGTGACAGTCCATTGACTACATACACTGTTCCCTGTGCCCCTGTGTTTGAGTGTAAGGGTCCTGGCATTACCGTTACCTATCCAGCCGTTCTGGGTTCTCTACCTGTTCCCCTGCTGACTGACTCTTCTAGCTCTCCCCCACTCACTTTGGCCTCTTGGAATATTGCTGGTCTCCGTAGTAAAATAATTAACGAAGATTGGTCTGCCTGGGTAACCACCCAAGACATCCTTGTCTTCCAGGAAACCTGGGCTGTGGACCCTATTTATTTTTCTGGATATGTAAACTTTTATAAGGGGGCTTCCAGTGGAACATGGGGCCGTCCTTCGGGCGGTCTCTGTATATGGGTAAGGCAAACCCTCAAGTGTAGTCTTAGCGAACTGGCCATTGACAGCCCTGATATATTGATTATCTCATTGCAAATCAATGATGACCCAGAAATCTTGATTATAAATGTATTTAATAGGGGCCTCCTTGGTGGGCGTGGTACTAACACCTTCTTACAATTGGATGGGTTTTTGGACACCGTCAATACATGTACTAACGTGGTAATACTGGGTGACCTAAACTGCTGTTTTGAGCCTCTGCATACTGCTCGGGATTCACTCACATTGGAAGTGGATGCGATCTTGAACATCCCTCCTCTTGATCTCCCCCCTATCAAGAGGTGGACCGAATCTGCTATCCAGTTGATGAGCTTATGTATGGAGCGCGGTTATAGGGCTGCCAACGGACGGACCCCGTCCGATAAAAATGGCAAGATGACTTTTTCCGATGGTCGACGTTGTAGTAGCAGAATCGATTATGCCCTAATCAAAGTGGAGTTTTGGCCCACACTTTGTGATATGGTGGTTTTAGACCGCCCAGAGAGTGACCTTAACCCATTAGTTTTGAGTTTTATACTTTCCCTAGCCCATAGAAATAAACCCTCAGAGATAGTGACTGCTGATGCACTCCTCACTAACAACCAACGGAGAGTGCGCTGGGAAAAGGTTGCCATTGACAGTGTTGCACTATCTGAGATCAGCTCAAAGGTGTTCTGTGCATTGAAGGACTTAAAGGCTCTTCGGAGCCCTGAGGATGTTGTCGGTGAGTCCACCCAAATACATGAAAATCTATTCTATGGCCTCAAGTCTCTTTTTTCCAAACCTTGCAAGGCCAAGAAATCACTTACCTTAAAACCAAATTCTTGGTATAATAAAGCTTGCCGTGAGTCTTATAGCAAACTGAAATCTGCTATCACTACTAGAAACCAGGTTGCCATTAGACTAGCCAGAAAAGACTACAGCAAGGCTAAAGTCATGGCCAAACAAGATTGGGACAATGACCATTGGAATGACCTTTTGGCTGCTAGTAAACATAGGAATTTAACCTTGTTTTGGCATATTGTTAAGTGGGGCAATTCTCCGAGCACTCAGGTCCCTACTAATCATGTACTCCCGGATATCTGGGTGTCGCATTTTGAATCTCAGTTTTCGGATACCAACTTGGCTGAGGGGATCGCCCCCCCATTAACCAGGGATTTGTCCATCTCCCCGACTTTTAAATTTGATTGTGAAGAGGTTGTGTCGGCTCTAAGTAGGGTACCTAGTGGTAAGGCACCAGGCATAGATTGTGTTCCCGCGGACCTCTTCAAATCCGACCTTGGCAACTGGGTGCCTTATATCGCACTCATAGCAAATGCTGTAGCTAAGGGGGCTGCCATTCCGGATTCTTGGAGGGGCGCTGAGATTCTGCCCATCTTTAAAAAAGGTGACCGCTCCTGCCCGGGGAACTACCGCCCGATTAGTCTAATTGACTCTGTTCAAAAAATTATTGCAAGAATGATCCTGGCAAGAATCCAGCTCTGGATCGAGCAGGAGGATATCATCTCGCCCCTGCAGTCCGGTTTCAGATCTTGCACAAGCACCATCGACCAGGTGTTCAAGTTTCAACTGATCGTCTGGAAAACGGTTTATCTATGTGGTGGTACTTTATATGCTGCCTTTGTAGATCTGCGGTCAGCATTTGACTTAGTCAATAGGACTAAACTTTGGGGTGCATTAGAGGAGCTAGGGATGCCGCTTGATCTCTTAAACCTCGTCATCGGGTTGCATGAAAACAACTTTGCACAAGTTCGATGGGGGAAACAGGGGCAGGTTACCGACAGATTCAAAGTTAGTAGGGGTGTCAGGCAAGGGTGCGTCCTTGCGCCTACTCTATTTCTGTTATTCATAAATAGAGTTGTGCAGTACTTTTCATCTACACCTACGGACGCCCCCATGTTGGGAGGTACTAAAATTCCACTCCTCATGTTTGCCGATGACACCCTACTCCTATCCCAGACTTTGTCTGGGTTACAGGTGGCTTTGAATGTATTTGTCAACTTTTGCTCCGACTTTGACCTGTCAGTAAATGTTTCAAAAACCAAATACATGGTCTTTAATAAAGGGAGACGTGTGAAAGGCCATGTGTCCATGAATAATAATTTACTCGAACGAACTAATGTCATGACTTATTTGGGGGTGGTTTTTGAAAATAAGTTGGACTGGAGGCCGCAAATAGATGTTTTAACTCTTAAATTTGCCCAGCTTTCTGGGTGCCTGATTAAAGAACAAAAGCAATCCCAGTCGAAAATGATAGGCCCTCCTATTAAAATCTATAACGCAAGGGTTAATTCAGCGATTCTATACGGCGCTGAAATAAGGTTTTGCTGATCTTTCCCCCCTGGTTAAGGCACAACGTAAATTTCTCAGAATGCTTACGGGCCTCCCCTGTTCTACCCCAGTGAAACCGCTCCTGCTGGACCTTGGCTGCCATTCCTTTGACGACATTGCTAGGTTTAAACCACTGGCCTTCTGGAGGAGACTATGGACGGTCCCGGAGTTAGGCCCCTATGCTAAGGCATTTCTCGATGTCCGGTCCATTATGGGAGCCGGTAACATTACCTGGTTCAGGCAAGTTAGTCAACTATTGGAATCTATGGGTCTGGGAATTCTATGGACCAACCCGGCTACTAACCCTTTTCCGCCAAAAAAACATTTTAAAAGCCTTTATTGGTCAATGGTTCTACAAAAACATTTATCCTTAGTTCCAGCTGAGTCCTTGTCAGGCAGGTTTCTAGAGCATAAAAATACCCCCCTGCTAGAAGCCTACTGGGACATTATTACCAGGCCCAGAGACAGGAAACTTTACCACCAATTTAGAGTTGGCACCTTACCGACTAAATCATTTACAAAAAAAAAAAAATGGAAGGGTGCAACCTGTGATTCTTGTAGCTGGTGTACTGATTGTGCTGATTCAGTTGGGCACATATTTTTTGTTTGCCCGGCCTATGCTGCCCCCCGGGCTAAGCGGCTTAAACCTATATGTCGCACATTGGGAACTAGACAGGGGTTTGTAGCCCTAAAAATTCTGAGATTTGATACTGGTGAATGTGTTGTAGTTGCTGTGGCTAAATTTCTGGCCTGGGTATGGTTTATTAGAAACAGGAGTCACTAGATTTTTGTGTTATTTATGAACTTATTCTTATTGTGTAAACTGGAGTTGTTGTATTATTCACTACGTTTGCACTTTTATTCTGTAATTGTCTTTTTTGATTAAATATATCGATAATAAAGACTAATGAAATGAAATGATCTCGGATATTAAACTATGGAGATTGTGCCTTGGCTTACCTCCACCTCTCTCTTTGTGTTTGATCCGTACGATCTTCTGTCATTTTCAACCTCTACATCAGGGTTCTCCAAAGTCGGTCCTTGAGGGCCGGATCCATGCAAGATTTTTAATATAACTACATTTCTAAATGGGGAAATGATAAAAATCAGGCATGGATCTGGCCCCCCAGGACCAACTTCGTAGAACCCTGCTCTACGTGGAGCTTCATGGCGCTCTACTCACAGATAACTATCAAGAATCACCAATATGTCTATGACACACAACTCCACTTGAAAATCTCCTTTACTTCAGATATCTGACTTTCCAACACTGCCTGCACATGCACACAGAGACCTGGGTGTCCAACTCCTACCTAAAGCCGAACCCAACCAAGATAGAATTCCTGTAATTTGCCAAGAATAACTAACAAGTAATTGTACAAACTTGACTCGATGACATGAACCTAGATGGCTTCAAACACCAACTTTCATTGAATGCCAAGTCAGTTGAATTCACTTTGGTTAGCAGCATTACCCTGCAAGAACACATTTCCCAAAAAAAGACAGCTCTCTATTATAAAGAAAGTGAAACTGTTTCTTACAAAAAGTGACTTCAGAGCTGCTGCTCAGGCCCTCTTACTCTTGCATCTGGATGGTCGTAACACATGGCTCCCAGACCCCACACTGGCACCCCTTAAAGGCATCCCACAAACTACTCCAATTTCTAAACCAGGGTGTGAAGAAACGTGATCGCATCCCCCCCCCCAACCCTTAAAGGCATCCCACAAACTACTCCAATTTCTAAACCAGGGTGTGAAGAAACGTGATCACATCCCCCCCAATCCGGATGGAACTTAATTGGCTCCCCTTGCTGTCCTGTGCCATCTTCAAAGTCCGCTGCATATACAAAGCCATCCCAACCAGCACCCCACTTATCTTGCAGGCAAGCTCACAACCTCTGGTGGTTCTTTAGACCCCCTCAGCCAGGACACCATCAGACTGCAGAATAAGAAGTGTAAAAAATAAAAATCAAGGAAGCAGGCCCTGCTGTCAATGCACCCAGGATCTATAACCGCTCTGTATCCATTAGGACCACCCAAATGCTGCTACAATTTAGAAAAGAGTTGAACACTCATTTCGTTTAGGAATACTCCATCACAATGTATTAACCATCCACAACTCCGCTACCTGTCCTATAACTGGTTTACTTTGATTGTCTTCAACTCTATACAGAGTTATGCTACCCTTTTGATCTAGTTGGACTTTTGAAATACCACATACATACAGCATGGGAACTCCTTACACAGGGGTCTTCCTCCAACGACTCCGGTTGCCTCCCCAGCTGGGAAGTGTTGATTTTTGGGCGCTTGAACCAGGGGAAACGAGTTTACAAGTTGAACATTGACTGATTCACCAAATAAGATCACTTTCAGCCCATAGAGTGTCTGTGGGCAGACAAAACTCTTTGCAAGGAGCCCACATGAAAAAATGCATGTATTGCCTATAGTGGAAGCGTAAGCTAATTGACTGTAGCCTATACCTCACATTACCCTCAAAGCCCTTTAAGAACAACAGTTGTCTTTTTTATTTCCTGCACAAAGTTCCTTCCAAGTATATCTCCTCTTCTGGGGATGAGTCTTCTGCATCCCGTGAAGAGATACAGAAACTGTCGAATTTGATGCCATTTAAAATAAAGTTCTTTAAAAGCAGTTCTGCTCTGTCACCTTTAGAGTCCAGGGCCACTACGCCTCCTCAGTCTAATTTTTCACCTGAAGACATATTCAATTTTTATTTTTAGGATTCTTTGACTCTTTTCCTGTTAATGTTTTCCACTTTCAAATAAATTGCAATTAGAAAATTCCTCTGTGAAGCATTAAGCAGTCACCACAGCAGCTGTAATTTGGCATACATCTGAACAATACAATACACAAACCAGTTTTTTCTTTCAACCGTTGTGATACCAGATCCGAGAAAACTAGCTAGCAAAACCACTCTGGGGGATGCATAAGTTACTTCCTCCAACACTACCAATTTCTGTGTGCCTTTCACCACAGTTGAGATGGCTACTGTTGACTTTACCAGCATTCTTCAAATTGTAGAGGTCAAAAGTGAGGCTGCTGGGCTAACCCAGATCCATTACCATTTTTCCTGATTAATTTCAATATTCATTTATATGGAAGGGCGTTTGCAGTAACTAATTATAAACAACCCCTTCCTAAATTTAAACCTAAACCTGCTTTTTGCATTCTTTCTTTGTAATCAAGTAACTCTTTATGTAATAACTAACTGAGCAATTTGATGTCTTATATCATATATATATATATATATATATTTGTGCTGTTATTGTTTTGAAAATTGTAGGTCGTCCAAAGCTTTAGAACTTGTTGGTTCCATTGGTGAGAAGAAATATCCAACGTGTTTCTTGTTGCAAGCTTTTTTTTTTTTTTAACAATTCACATATTTAGCCTTTTTTCCAGTTTTTGGAAATAGTCAAATGAAAACTACAAAATCTTAGTACCATTTATGAAAACGATCTTGTGCCAAGGAAAGTAATTACTTGTGTCTCCCAGTTAATTCAGAGTTACTATGTTTTAAATGTTTGTGTAAAAGCTGCGGGTAATTCTTAGCTCTGAAGGCCAAAAGCAGCATCGGCATATGAGAAGTGAAATAGCTTGTCTCTCATTAATAAATTTTTCACTTTATCAACAGATTTTTTCTGATGCAATTAAAATGGCTGTTTCATACAAGCAAAATTCAAGTGATTTCATGGATGAGGTTATGAGAGAGCTAGAGGTACGTTTTGTTACTCGAATTACACCTGGATTCATTTCCTTATTCTGATATAGTTTGTAGTATGTGCTGAAGTCCACGAGGACACCGACTGTAAACCTTAACTTAAACAAATTATTTTGCCAGTATTCTTCATCACATGTTATGAATGTTTAAATGGCTTGGTAATTAAAAAGCTCACAATTTAAAAATTTCCTTACACAGAACTTTGAATTGGAGAAGAAAGTGTCTGAAGGCTCATCCGATAAGGAGGACACTAATGACGAAGAGCCACCATCTAGCTGAGGAGGGGTGTAGCGCCTTCATAAACTTTGCCTCTAGGAGTAGCCTAACAGGTCCCATCTGTACAATTATTTGGCTGACCTTTTCAGATCAAAATCATCACCTAATCACCTAGGAACAACCCGGTCTCCTCCTGGAGAACAAAATCATACCTCAAGTACTCTGCTTTATCTTTGCAACTCCTTAACCCTGCCCGATTCACTCCATAGATACCTTATTTTTCCAAACTAAATTCTCTGCCACGTGAGCTGCATAGTAAACATTACTCGTCTTAGTATCTGGAGCCATGTGAAATGACTTCAAATCTACAGCTAAACGCCGACCACAGTCCAGCATCTCCATTTTCAAGCAGTTCCTGTGAAATGCAAGTCTTCTATCAAGCGAACCACACATGTTGATGATATGTACACTCGTCGCTACAGCTAAGAATCCCAATCTTTACTGCCAAGCATCTCCAATTCTATAGCCAAGCCAAAGATCATCAAGTCAAAAGCTTTGTGCTGTGTATAGAAAATCCAGGTGCCTATTTATCGATAGGTAAGCATTTCTTTCTGCATAGCAAAACAAAAGTTCTGTTCTCTCCTCAACCAGGTACAACCTCCTTTACTTCTAAGCACCACAATTTGTCCACATGAAAAGCACCACAATTTGTCCACATGGCACCCTGATTTCTACAACTTAGCATTGCATCCCTACGACCAAGCCGTTCAGTCTGTGCCTGTATGTAGCCACCTAAGTCAAGCCATTTCTTCTGTACAGCTATGTATCTTGTTTCTTAAGTTAAAGCCTTGTGCCCCATTCATTTAAGTGGAACGTCACCTTCTCCCCCTCACCTGCAATTCTCATGCTGCACGCGAACTGGCAAACTAGAGAGTTGCTCAGTATTCCATTTCTGCTACGGTGTCCTGACAGTGGAAGGGTGCATTCCTTTTCTGGACCAACATGCTGCACACCGACTTGTCCTGACTCGGAGAAGCAAATAAACTGGAATATCTGCTTTATACTTTGCACCCATCTGAGACTTGCTTTGAATTCCTAACTGGCATTACGGGAAGAGGGAACGACAAAGTTTTTTTTAATGGAAAAGCAACAGATCTAAACATGCTCTAATGTTACCCATTCCCTTGGACCATGTATTGCAGTACTTGTTGCTGTTGCTGCATATGTTTGTGCCTCTCCTTAAAAGACTTGACTCCTTAACAGTGCAGTTTTGTAGTGCAAATTATTGTAAACATGTTTTTATTTAATGAAATGGCACTTGATTGTAAATATGTTTATGTGTAGTCTCATGTAAACCTCGGTGTTGTCTCTGAAATTTCTTACTGTGGTTCAAATCCTCACCAGAGAAGAAGCGGAAATAGGCCCTGTTCGTTATGGCTCCAATATTTGGAGCTGTGTGAAGGCTCTATACTGTACAGTAGTATGCTGGAACACAGCGCAGGCAGGTGCAGTCTTAAAGCAAAGAATGCTCTGTGACTTAAGGCCCATGTTGAAATGGATAAAGAATGCTCCCAATGCAAAGGCCAGTGCTGGATGTCCTTAGAGCAAATAGTGTGTTTGTCTTGTGAGAGTGGGATGAGAGGAGGCTATTCGTTTCTAGCAGCCTGTATTGTAAATAGTATCACTCTCTTTGTTATGTGCTGGAGTCATTGTGTGCAGTGTAGTGCAGCAGGCAGCACACAAGGCTTTGAACTTTGGGCCGAATGACTTCCGGAGTACCAGAACCTGTTTATTATTCTTTTTTTTCAAGCCTTCTTACCTGTTTTCTACTTCACAAGTGTATTTTGTGTGGGGCAAGAGTGTACTTCAGCCTTGCCTAAAAGGACCAAGTAACTTAACATTAACATTTCGTCCAACAGCCGTTAAGAGATGTGAAGTCCAGCCAATGAACAACCATTGAATTTGAGCATACGTCGGGGATTACCGATACGCCTGGTACTTCTTTGCCTGAAATTAAGTTCCATTCCCAATTTTATTAGATGTGGGAACCCATGAATGGCATTTTGTGTATTCTGAGAAGGACCCCTTTGTCAATGTAAATTATACTATTCTGATGGACATTTCTGCCTGCAGATTCCCCAATTCTTGAACCTCTCCAGTTGTCGGACTGGATACAGAATCTTGGCAACTGCTCTCCTGTGCTGGTAGGTGGTGCCACAACTCTGTTTCAGACATAACGTCACAGTTTCAAGAGGTCTCACTCAGTCAAATAGACGACAGTTCCTTATTTGCCCACGCCCTAGTACGTGGATCTGGAGTTTCTCCCAGAACATTTTATTCTTTTTGTAACAAGAATTAGTATAAGTGCAGTGTTGTTGGCTATGTCTCCACCAAAGTTGTCAAGCTTCAAATTTTGCAAGCAGATGTTGTTCTCTGATTAACAGGACGTCTGCTAATGTTTCAGACCATGGTACTACTCTAAGTCACGCAGCAAATGTTGTATGCATGCCAACCCTCTAAAGGAACGAAAGGCAAAAACTTCATGGCCCAAGTCCGAGATGTGCGTTGTGGTAAGCAGCGTCTGTCCTCTGCATTGCCCAAGACAAGTCCCACTTTGACCGAAAAGTCCTCCAGGTTTGTACCGAACATAGGCACAGTCATGGTGGCTCCCATTGTGAACTGGGAGAGTGGCTTGTGATTGAGAAGTGAACCAGATCGAAATTGTAGAAATAATTTTTATGAATCATGAATTTGAATTTAAAAGCATTTATTAAGCGCACTTATACCGTGCGGTTTCATGGCGCTTTAAGTGATGCAGTGGCCGTCGGCAGTAGAAGGCTAGGCATTGTAGGCTTGCTCGAATAAAAAGGTTTTAAGATCCTTCCGAAATAGTATGTAGGAAGGAGATGTACGAAGAGCGGCAGAAAGAGAATTCCAGAAGAGCGGGGCGAGAACAGCGAACTTCGCTCCGCCAGATTTCTGTTTCTTAAAGCGAGGAATGGTCAAGAGAGCCATATGGGTGGAGCGGAGTTCGCGGCCCGGAAGATAAGATTTTATGGCAGAGCGTATAAACTCGGGAGCTGTTCCCGATCTAGCCTGGAAGGTGAGGCAACCGAGTTTAAAAAGGGCACGCTCTCTCACCGGGAGCCAATGCAAAGCTTTAAGCAGGGGAGTGGCTCGGTGGTATTTGGGTAAGCCGTGAATCAAGCGAGCCGCTTGATTCTGTATCAGCTGCAAGCGATGAATCGCATAGGCAGGTGCTCCATTGTAAATAATATTGCCATAATCAATTCGTGATAGTACCATGGCCAACACAATGATTTTTAACGCAGAAAGGGAAAAAAAACGAGAAACTTTCTTAATTATTCTTAATGAAAAGAAACAAGCGGAGACCACTGAACCAACTTGTGAGTGGATAGAGAGTTGTGAATTTAGAAAAATCCCGAGAGTTTTGACCTTAGGGACAGGAAGAGGGGGAACACCAAGTGACAAGGGCCAATGAGAAGGGGCCCATGGACTGCAACCACCTCCGGTCAGGACTAACTCAGTCTTGTCCGGATTGAGTTTGAGGTGGTTGCAGTTCATCCAATCCTGGATAAATGTCATTACTGTCCGAACATTGGAAGCGGATGAAGAGGAATTAGAGAGATTAAAGATTAGCTGGAGGTCATCGGCGTAATTAAACACCATGACCTCCATCTGCTGTAATGAAAAAATAAGGGGGTAAATGTATAAATTAAATAAAAGGGGGGAAAGTGATGAGCCCTGAGGAATCCTGCACTCCACCTTACGAGAGGCAGCGGTAAAATCGGCCAAATGGACTGCTTGGGCCCTCCCTGTAAGGAAGGACTCAATCCACGAGAAGGCTAGGCCTTCTATGCCCGCCGCCCTGACACGGTTAAGGAGGATGGAATGATCCACAGTATCAAAGGCGGCGGACAAGTCTAATAGGATCAAGGCTTGCGGGAGATTGGTGTCAATGCCTTCCCGTAGCACATCCATTACCGAGATCACCACTTTCTCGGTGGAGTGTACGGGGTGAAAACCAGCTTGACGAGAGGAAAGACAATGATTGATTTCTACATGGGTGCTTAAGATGGTTGTGACGTGAGTTTCCAGGATTTTTGCTAAATAAGGCAGAAGGGATATGGGGCGATAGTTGGAGGGGGAGGAAGGATCAGCGTCAGGTTTTTTAATGATAGGTATTACAACCGCAGATTTGTGTAGGCTAGGAACAATTCCTGTCCTAATCGAGTCATTAAGGAGGGTCAGGGGAGGAGTGGGAGAGGTTAAGTAAATTTCCCTAAGAATATGGGCTGGGGCAAAATCTAGGGGAGAACCAGATTTGACTTGGTAAAGTAGTGGGAAAAAAGTATCATTGGTTAACAGTGGAATAAAATTGAGTTTGGGGGCAGTGGGCGGGGGGGAAGGATTAACAAATGTAAGGGAAGGTGGGGGGATGTTAAGTTTAATTTTGACTACTTTGTCAATAAAAAACTCGTTAAGCGAGTTGCAGAGGGACTGAGAAGGGGGAATAGTAGGCATGGTTCTACTGGATAGTGCTAGTTCATGGACCGTGGTGAAAATTTCCTTTGAGCGGGACTCAGCTGCCATGATCCTGCTGGTGTAGAATTCAGTTTTAGCCGCAAGAATGCCCTTTTTATAAGTTTTTAGAACAGACAGATAGATTGTCTTTAGCTCTGGACTATAGGTTTTCCTCCAAGCTCGCTCGGCTCTCCTTGCTGCTAATTTCTGTCCTTTTAGATCTGAGGTAAAACCAACGATTGGCTGCATGGGCCCGCTTAACTGTAAGCCGCCTCAAAGGGGCGAACTCGTCACCCGCCAGGGTCAGCCAGTTGTCAATGGCGACCAGTTGGGAGGTAGCAGCGAGGTCTGCAAGATCAGGACAAGTTTTGGCCAGGGTTGAGCAGAGAGAGGGCATATCCGTTTTGCCCCATTTCCTGACCCAGATGTTTTTTGGGAGTGGAGGTTTGGCCAACGCGGTCAGTGCAAGGGAAAAGGAAATAATAAAATGGTCGGACCAAGAGCACGGAGAGATTATGGGAGATGTAGATGGAATGTTTAATGCCCAGATTTGATCCAGCATGTGACCATGTATATGCGTAGAACCGTGAGTAAGCAATAAAAAATTTAAAGAGGTCATAAAATCAGTGAATTCTTTGGATTGGGGACTCTCAGCAGGTTCGTTGGGCCAAAAATTTAGGTCCCCTAGAACTAGTACCGATGAATTATTAACCACCAGGGTGGCTAAGAGAGCCTGAATGCTTGGGAGAAAAAAAGGGGTAGGTTGGGGAGGGTGGTAAATTAGAACAAAAGTGAGTGGTGCCTGATGGAAGGTCGAACGAGCTACAAGGTAGTCTACATCAGGAATAGGTGGGGAAGGGAGAATCTGAAAGCTGAAATCGGTCCGGGCTATTAAGGCCACTCCGCCACCCCGTTTGCCCTCTGGCCGGTCTGCTCGAATGGCAGAATATGATGGGGGCAGCGCAGCTAGCACGTTGGGTAGGGAGTCAGCCTTGAACCAGGTCTCAGTTAAAAATAGGAGGTCTGGGTTATGAGTATCGATGTAATCAAATAGCTCGTACTGATGATTAACCGCAGACCTAGTGTTTAGAAGCATAGCTGAGGTATTGCATAATGGAGCGGAAGGAACTGATGGGAACAAGGGAATAGTAGATGGTGTTATGGGTGAAGGGACTAGGTGTGGAACGATAATGGGAGGACAGTGAGGAGGGGGGGAGTATAAACCAAGCTGTCTCAGGTAGGTACTAACCAAGGGGTCAACAGCTCCAGGGACCCAATAAGAGTGTAATAGGGCAGGCGGATACGTAATTAGACGGGTAGTATCTCGTGCCCCTGGCCCCGGTCGGCCGCGGACGGGCGCAGACGGGCTTAACTCAGGCGCAACTCCGGCGCGCCTTCGTCGCGCCCGCTGCGCTCGTCCGCTGCGCTGACACATACTGCACGATTAAGTAGGGGCGGAGCGGTGGAGGAGGGGCAGGGCTGGGATGGAAGGCAGCCCGATCAAAGATGGCGCACGCTGCCACTGGGAGCCCGCAGACACGCCAACCCGCCCTGGCAACCCAACTCTGAAACCCCAATGAGGTGAGAACCTGCACAAACTTTAAAACAAGTTAGTGACAGTAAAATACAATGCTAACATAACATCGCCTGCGCTCGTAATCAGCGGGGGCGGGGTGCAGGGAAATAATGACAAGCTCTCCAAGCGTTTTACCAGCCAGCCCACTGCCACCGGGCTACTAGCAAACACAGAATAGAGCAGATCCTAGCTCCTAAGTAGGGGCGGAGCGGTGGAGGAGGGGCAGGGCTGGGATGGAAGGCAGCCCGATCAAAGATGGCGCACGCTGCCACTGGGAGCCCGCAGACACGCCAACCCGCCCTGGCAACCCAACTCTGAAACCCCAATGAGGTGAGAACCTGCACAAACTTTAAAACAAGTTAGTGACAGTAAAATACAATGCTAACATAACATCGCCTGCGCTCGTAATCAGCGGGGGCGGGGTGCAGGGAAATAATGACAAGCTCTCCAAGCGTTTTGCCAGCCAGCCCACTGCCACCGGGCTACTAGCAAACACAGAATAGAGCAGATCCTAGCTCCTAAGTAGGGGCGGAGCGGTGGAGGAGGGGCAGGGCTGGGATGGAAGGCAGCCCGTTCAAAGATGGCGCACGCTGCCACTGGGAGCCCGCAGACACGCCAACCGGCCCTGGCAACCCAACTCTGAAACCCCAATGAGGTGAGAACCTGCACAAACTTTAAAACAAGTTAGTGACAGTAAAATACAATGCTAACATAACATCGCCTGCGCTCGTAATCAGCGGGGGCGGGGTGCAGGGAAATAATGACAAGCTCTCCAAGCGTTTTACCAGCCAGCCCACTGCCACTGGGCTACTAGCAAAAAAAATGAAATGGAGGAGAGATGAGAAATACCAGCTATTCCCCTTGGCAGGGCTCCCTTTCTAGTCTAGTTCTGAGCTCCTCAATCTTAATTACAAAAAAATCAGCCAGGCTTTCAGATCATAAGAGATGTGAGTCGTGGTGAAGACAGAGGGTACTGGAAAGTGAACATGTGTGTTGGCAGCTCATGAATGAAGGAAAAACCTCTGTCGCCATATTTTGGGGTCTATGTAGCCTTACGTGGACATACTCTGCTCTTGCTAAACAACTGTCAATGTTGATTTGCTCATAGCTTTTGTAGAAATACATTTTGCCTCCACACCATAACTTCCTTGCCACAATTCTGTTCTTTTATCGTAGGGTTATTGGCAGCTGTGTCAGGTGTGTACCATACAACTGTAGATATATTTCTCCAGAAGATTGGCTACACAAACAATCTAGTCATTGAGTCTGACACTGCTGACAGTCATGGAAACTGACAGCAGTGGCATGGGTAACCTTACAAAAAGCTCTCTACCTTTCTAAGGTGACACATGTTGAGCCTAAATGTACTCCACCTTGCACTCTAAAAGACATGCTCACAGACTTCCCACTCAATCACATCATCCAAATACAAACACATGGGCCTTCCATATATTCCACACACACAAGCAAAAGAGTTCTGTTAAGGGAGACCACCACCTTTACAAGGGGGAGGCTATTTTTCAGGTTCTTGAAGTGAACAGGGTGGGAGTGGGGCTGTCCCTTCAATATAGATCATTCTGGAGTTACAACCATTTTCCCAAAGTAGTGGGTAGAGAAGGCAGTAGCTGCTTTCTGAAAAAGGGGTGCGCTTTGAGTGCCACCCTCAATCTTAAGAAAACCTCTGTAGACTCACAATTGAATGAAGGAAATTCACCCAGTGACCTTAATTTTCATGTCATCTCATAGAGGGTATGTAGGAAGCTGGCTCTGTATATACTATACCAAAGTAAGATATAGTGTGCACAGAGTTCAGTGGATTCCGAGAGGTAAAGCAGAGGCTAAATTAGATGATCAATAACAGCTCTATTTGTGGTAGTGTGGTCGAACAGTTAGGCTAATCAGGAGGGTGTGTTGAGCATTTATTGTATTCACTCAGACAAGAAATGAGAGCACACACTCAGAGACCGAATCCCGATCAATTTGGTTATTATAAAAAAGGTGTACTTAAGTTTTAGCAGGACTTGGCACAGGTAAGTAAAATATACTTTCAAATGCAAGGCTGTATGCAGTAATGTAATTGTGGATGAAATTGGAATCGTTACAGGTTTGTATTTGCTTTCAAAGCAGTTCAGAATATTAAGAAGTTAGTTTGGATTATTTTTGCGTAATTTTTTAGGTCTCGCCTAGCGAAGCAGCGCATGCGCTCCTCGCTTGTGAGATCTATTGTCGTTGCTTTTCTTTTGGAAGTGGGGTTGGTGACCGCCCTGTCTCCCTTAGGCCCCGTCCACCTGGATTGGAGATTTAGCTCGCACACGGCGTCTCTTCCAGACACGCGTGTTTATTTTTGCATCGCGCTTTCCCTTAAAGAGAAAGCGCGATACAAGTATAAACACACAGCTTTCGTTGGCGTAATGGCGACAGCTTGTTTAAAATACAATTGCATTTTGACAAGGCATGCGCGCATGTAGTATGCACGCCGTTGTTCTAGGGAAACGAAAAACTCATTGTACAGGTTGCTCATGGAGGTGTTCTCCCAAAAATCTGCGGGAGTCGTTAAGGTACAGGATTTCGCTTGTGTGTTGTGTGGTCAAGGCCGGTAGTCTGAAATCTCACCGTAGCGCACATACCTGCTTGCCAGCAGAGCTCTTCAATAGGGTGCCACCAGGGAGTGTGAGAGGTTTGAGTGTGTTGATAAAGGCAGATCTTTGAACACAAAAGCAGTGCACAGCTGTCTTTCTGTGACGTTTTGTCCAAGATGTGGATTTCTCTCATACTTTTTGTCATTCAGTAGTAGCATGACGCAGGTTTTTAGCAGAGCAGCAAGAAAGTCATATGCGCTAGCATGCCAGGAACAAACACGCCCGGTTGGCATACAACGAAGTAGAATACTACCTTTCAGCTTTGTCTGATTTCGATTAGAATATTGGCATAAAGTAGCCCGTAGTCTGCATAATCTACAACTGGGTGTATTTTCGAGGGTTCACTTCAGTGTGAACACTCAGCAGTCGTTTGTCAGCGCTGTAAGACCATGCTTGGAGAAAGGCTGTCACCTGGTATGTACAACAATAACACATCTGCAGGCTCCTATAGCACACGGTTTTGGTCAACACGCACAGCAAGATACAGAGCAATTTGCTCCTCTCGTGCTCTAAGCATGCAGTGTAAGATGCTGCGTTTGCATCCCTCACTGTGAGCAGGGCAGGCAGTGCAAGATGCAGCACACACACCCCTCAATGTGAGCAGGAAGTGATAGAGGCAGTGCCTATTACCTATCCTATGAGTAGGCAGCGTAAAAAAGCAATACTGTGTTGCAATGTATAGGCCTGCGAGCAAAGAGTAATCTTTTTCGAGTTTTGCTATTGGTGTGTGCAGTTCCGAGTAACATGCAGTGAAAGCTGTCGGGTTTCTCTGAGCTCCATTTACTGGACAACCCCGCCTCCCTCCATGCAATGCTGCTGATGTGGTCTGGAGCGCCCTCTACGGGAGACAGGACACGTGGACGGCAGCCGCAGGTCTTGCTATAATGCACGAGCATGGAGTAATTGAATTAAAGCTGATGACGCAGGCCCCCAGGCCATAAAACCACAATACTTTATAAAAGCAACTGCCAACTATCTCCATAGTAATAGGGCAGAGCTACCGCAGAGCGCAGCTGATGCACACAAATAATAACCTCTGTTTGTGTGTACACACTTATAATCTGTTCGTGCACCTTTAGATACTGGCGAGGCTAGCTTATGACGCAAGTAATAACGTGTGTACGGAAAACGTGCTGTATTGCCGGACCTCCTTTTCAAAATCACAAAACTTTACATTGGTTTCTCCGAGTTTTAAACTGCGCGGCTTTGGGTCTGCTGCTCTTAAAGTGTCCGACGTTTTTTCCCCTCTTCCAATATAGGAAGGAAGTCTGCAATGTGCTTTTAATGCGCAATGTTCCTGTTAACACATGAGTAAAAGACATAGCCATTTACAACGCTAATAGCTCTAACTCTCGCAAATGCGAGACCTATTGCATTGCAATTGCTTGTTAGTTACATTGACTACTCGGGGTGATTTGTCTAGATATCACACTGTGGGTCCTACAATACAAAGGTAAGTAAGACAATTTACTTTTCAAAGTACAGTTACTTTTGCTACATACAAAAAGCAGGTCGAACTTAGAACATTTTCAGAGGAAAAACTACAACTCCCATGGAGAAAAATAATGTTATTAGTTTGCTGGTAAATAAACGACTTACAAGGTTGGATGTCTGGGGTTAGAGCCAAGGTTCCACAAGGTTGAAGGAGGCACTCCAGTTCCACCCTGTTTGCAGCTGGAGCAAAGGTCCAATGTTGGCCAATGGGGGTAGGGGGCCTTTGGTCAGGGGTTGCTCACGAGCAGGTCACTTGGGTGTGGGAGCAAAGCTCCTGGGATTAAGATCAGCACTGCAGGGGCCAACAATCAGCACAGGAGCTGCACCACATGCTACACGGAGGTGGCCGGATGCAGGGTGCCAAGGAGACATCGGGAGCTCTCTTGTTCCCATCGAGGTTCTCTGTTTCCGAAGAAATAATGCATGCTCGGGAAGGACGTTTCCTGAGGGCGGCCACTGGCAAGAGAGGGAAGTTGGATTGTTGAGAGGTGCCTGGGCATTGTTGGTTGGGTCACCCAAGGGCGTCGGTTGCAGGGGTGTCTTTGGGCGTTCGTACCAGCTCTGGTCGCAGTCAGGGTGACCCCTTTTGTTGAGGCTGTAGGCGTCGGGTAGAAGATCGAAGTAGGTCAGGGATCACCGGATCCCAAGTTAGGATCGCTGGGAAGGCCTCCTCAGGGTTTTGGGCCACTCGATATCAGGTCGTGGGCGTCCGGTGCAGAGTGGTGCAGAACCGCGGAGCCGGCTGGATCTGTTTTGGAGTCTTTGGTTGAGCAAATCCGGTGCTGACGGGAGACAGAGTATTTGTGGTGAAGGCAGGGCAGGTCTTCCGGGATCTGGATGGCTGCTGGACACACCAGGTTTTCTCAGGCTGGTAGGGCTGGGCCCAAAGCAGTTGTTGTCCTCTTCTTCATGTTCAGCACAGTTCTTCCGTCCTCTTCTTTCTTCTTCTGAAATTCGAGGAGGCAAGGTTCATGGTCACCCCTAAATATTAAATTTAGGGGCATTACAGGGGTGTGCAGGTTAGGACAGAAGGGGGCCCTTCCTTGGGGGGGGCGGGGGGGGAGTACACCCGCTAATATGCCACACTCCAGTGGGAGGAGGGCATGAGCTTCTCTGATTGGCTTGTCCCCTCATCTTCAAGATGGGGGGGGGGGAACTGAGATGTGTGCTTCACCTTGCCTCCCCACCTGAGGGGGTGGGGTTAGCAAAGGTGGCCAAACCTCTCTTCCTAACTTGTTTTTCCTGCTGATTCTCCCGCCCAAAGTGGGGGTCAGAACTGGTGGGAGCCGGTTGCTGCAAAAGGCATGATCAGCTAAGAAAGGCAGCAGGCCTTTGAAGCTTCCCCTTGGTGGGTCAAACCCATCCTGAGGGAAGAGGCATGCCACTCTGCCCACAATGAGCTTTGTTAATGGACCCGGAGTCAGGAGGCCCTCTACTCAGGGGTCCAGCAACCTATCTGGTGGTGGCAAACGGCGGGTACCCTTTCAGGAACCACACTAGGGCTCGTCGTTTTTCAGGGGGCATCTCTAAGATGCCATCTGAGTGCATTTTACATTAAATCCCACACTGGCATCAGTGTTGTTTTAATGTGCTGAGACGTTTGCTAACAAACTTCACAGGTTTCAGTGAAGCCATCATGGAGCTGTGGCGTTCGTAATGACCAACTCCCATACCATATACTCTTTATGGCTTTACTGCCCCTACACTGTCTAAAAATGGACTAAGACACTGTACCCTCACCTGTGTTCTACTGCTCCCTGCTAGAGAGCCGTGATTTACTTATGCCATAGGCAGTGGGTTGCAGGCATGGCACACAGGGATGTGTGCCATGCCAACTCTTCTGTTTTCTCTGCACCAAAACACGCAGCCTGCAATGGCAGGGTGTGGGTGTTTATGTGCAGGGTCTCTGAAGGTGACACAACAAGTGCTGCAGCCCTTAGATGCCTTCCCTGGTCACAGTGCCCTTGGTACCCATGGGAACCTTTTACAAGGGGCTTGCCTGTGGCCAGAGATGTGCCAATTGTAGGTACAAAAGTACAGTTTTTGGGGGAAGAACACAGGTGCTGGGGCCTGGTAAACAGGATCCCAGCTCACAGTCAAGTTTGCCTCTGGTATCTGGCAAAACGTTAGGGCGTAACCATGCAAAAAGGGGTACTTTCCTACACAACCCTCCTCCCCCCAAACAGAAGGGGATGAGACTAACCTTTCCCAAGAGAGTCTTCGTCATCTAAGTGGAAGAACCTGTTATAAGTCTATCTGCTTTGGCATCGGTAGTCCAAGGGCTGTGTTCTACTGTAAAGTTCATTCCCTGCAGGGAGATAACACCAAACTCTTGGGGTGGTCTTTCACCTTTGATTTGCATAAGCCATCTGACAGTTCTGTCGTCAGTTTGGATTAGGAAGTGAGTCCCAAACAGGTAGGGTCTCTGCTTCTTCAGGGACCAAACCAAGCAAAGGCCTCCCTCTCAATGGCACTCCAATGCTGTTCCCTTGGGAGTAGCTTTCTGCTTATAAAAGCAACACGTTGGTGCTGGCCATCATCATTGGTCTGGCATAGGACTGCTCCTATGTGAACTCTTATGTGAACTGCTTGGAGTAGTCTGGATCCTTGAGAAGAGGTGCTGAGCACATTGCCCCTTTCAGGATGTCAAAAGCCTTTTCTTGGGCATCTTCTTGGTGCTGAGCTCTGTGAGGGGGGTAGACAATGGCCCCATACCCCTTCACAAACCTCCAGTAATACCCAGTGAAGCCAAGGAATGCCCAGACTTTGGTCTGGGTTCTGAGAGCCTCTCAGTCCAGAGTGGTCTGGATCTTGGGTTGCAAGAGTTGTACCTTGCCTCCACCCACAAGGTGACCCAAGTAAACAACAGTGCCCTTCCCTATCTGCCATTTGGATCCCTTGATATCCAGGCCTGCAGTTTTCAGGGCCTGTGAAACCTCCCCAGGTGGATCGGGTAATTGTGCCAGGAGAAGCTAAAGACAGCAATGTCATTAAGATATGCTGCACAACTAAAGTTCTCCAACCCAGCACAGACTTGATTCACCAACCTTTGGAAGGTGGCAGGGGCATTCTTTAGACCAAAGGGCTTAACAGTGGGAACTGATCACGCCCATCAACTGTGGAGAATGCTGTTTTCTCTTTCTTCCTGAGGCCATTCCAATCTGCCAGTACTCTGCAGTCAAGTCAAAGGTGCTGAGAACTTTGTCTGCCCCTAACTTATCTATCAACTCATCAGTTCTGGGTATGGGATGAGCATCTGTCTTACTGATCCTATTGAGTTTTCTATAGTCCACACAGAACCTCATCTCTCTTGGTACACCCTGGGGTTGAGGTCTGGGGACTAAGACCACTGGGCTGGCCCAGGGACTTTCAGAGGGTTCAATAACCCCTAACTCCAGCTGCTTGCTGACTTCTGCTTTGATGCTCTACTTATTTTGGTCAGACTGCCGATAGGAGAGAGAATGTGGCCTAGCTACTAGAGCAGTTGGCCTCTGAGATGGGGAACCAGGTTCAAGTCCCGGCAGGGACACTCAACATCCTGTGATTCTGGGCAAATCACTTAATCTTCCAGTGCCTAGCAAAAATGAATGTGTCCTTCTGTAACGCAACTGGTGCTCATGTAAAGCACTCTGATACCTGTGGGTCTAGTTTGCACTATATAAACTAAAAAAAAGAAAAACGTTGTCTCCAGTGTCCACATCATGGGTACACCAATGGGTCTGACCAGGGGTTAGGGCGAAGAGCTCAGCATACTGCTGCAGGACATGTGTGCTGCTGTAGTGCAGTGAGGGTTTCTAAATAGACCACTCCATCAACTGACCCATCTTGAGTGCTGCAGGAGAGGTGGTCAGGGAGAGGTTCACTCTCTTTCTCCTGACCTCATCAGTGACCAACAACATAGACACATCAGCCCTGTCACAGTAAAGTTTCAGGCGGTTCACATGGAGCAACCTCTTGGGGTGCCTGCTAGTGCCCAGGTCTACCAACTAGGTGACCTCACTATTTCTCTCTTGGATAGGGTAAGGGCCACTCCATTTGTCCTGGAGGACCCTTGTTGCCACTGGCTCCAATACCCACACCTGTTGCCTGGTTGGAACTCCACTAGTGCAGCTTTTTGTTCATACCACAGCTTCTGGAGCTACTGGCCGGCCTCAAGATTTGTGAATGCCTTTTCCATGTACTTGTCCTTGAGTGGAGGCCTAGTACATAGTCCACCACATCTTGTTTAGGTTCATGGAGAGGTCTCTCCCAACCTTCATTTACAAGCGCAAGTGGTCCCCTCACAGGATGGCCAAACAGAAGTTCATGAGGGGAGGAGGGGGGCCTTACTCCCTTCGAGGCACTTCCCTGTAAGCGAAGAGCAGGCATGGCAGATCAGGCATGGCAAGAGGACATTCAATCTCCTTTTGAGTTTTTCAGTGAGCCCCATGATCATGCTTTTCAATGTCTTGTTGAACGTTATAGGGGTATGCACGTTGGGACCAATGGGCCTCCTACTTGGGGTGAGTACACCCCCTATTATGCCACTCACCAGTGGGAGGGGGCATGAGCCTCTCTCTGATTGGCTGGGTCCCCTTATCTTCAAGATGGAGGGGGCTGAGATCTGTGCTTCACCTTGCCTCCCACACCTGAGGAGTGGGGTAGGCAAAGGTGGGCAACTTGGTGTTCGAGGCATGTGTGCTGTAGATGCACATGCTTTGCATACTCCTGCCATCTAGTGTTGGGTCCGGATGTTTGCAAGTTGTTTTTCTTCTAAGAAAGTCTTTCCAGTCACGAGGTAAGGTGACTCCTCCTTTTGGTGATAGTGTGCATGGGCATCGAATCCATTGTTAGATTGTTTTTTTCCGCCGTCGGGTTCGGACGCATATTGCTGCGCTCTGAAACCGGTCTTCGGGTTCCCCTTGGTGCGCAATCCACTCTACCCTCAATGGTATTGTTCTCGTACATGTTTCCCTGTTCTCCGGTTAATGAATCGATCGAGAAAACACTCTGATCTTCGGTCGGAAACGGTCCCTTACACATAACACCTAAGGAATCTCCACATACACAGCCTGAAAGGGATGATATTGATGAAGACACTCATTTACCTGTAGACCCATGGAATGATTATACCATTGTCCCTCCAGGGCATATTGATCCAGACCTTTACCCTACAAAGCCATCACCACCAAATGATAATGTAGCTTATCAAGAACTTATTTCTAGAGGAGCAGAGCATCACGTGGTGGCCTTACATAAAGAGTCCTTAGAAGAAGAGTTTTTATTTGACACACTTGGGTCCAGCCAAACACTCCCTATACTAAAGAGCATGATGAGGTATGCAGATGACATCTTCAAAGACCATGTGCGAGCTCTTATTTTAACTCCCAGAGTCGATAATAAATATAAACCTTCTCCGTCTGATCCTGTGTTTTATCAAAGGACAGTTACCTCTCGACTCCCTAGTAGTGTCCGATGCTCGCAAAAGAGCTAATTCACAAATCTTTGGTGATGCACCTCCCCTAGACAAAGAATCTAAACTTATAGACGCCTTGGCGAAGCGAGTAGCTACTCATGCCGCTAACCACTGGTGCATCGCAAACACACAGGGCCTACTAGCTAGGTACGACAGGGCACACTGGGATGAGATGGAGCAATTGCTCTAATATGTCCCAGACGAACACAAAAATAAAGCACAAGAGTTAGTTTGGGAGGGAAAACTCATTTCTAAGTCTTCTATCAGATGTGCTCTAGATGCTGCTGACACTGCGGCTAAGGAGATAAATACCAGCATTCTCCTCAGAAGGCATGCATAGCTTAGGATTTCGGGGTTTAAACCTGAGGTTCAGCAGTCCATTTTAAACACCCCTTTTGATAAGCAACACTTTTTGGTCCTTAAATCGATCAGGCCTTTACAAAAAAGGACACAGACGTGGCAAAGTGCATGGGAGCGCTCCAATCCACACAAAAAATAAAGGTTCCTGTCGCCGCTCCTTTTACAGAGGAGGGTCCAAGACAACATCCTCAGACCCAAATGCTTTCCCTTATAAAGGCTACAACCAATCCTCTCCCTCTAGAGATTTTTATAGAGGAGGGTATAGAGGGAAAATTCCAAAGGCAGGGGTAGAGGTTCCTCAGCGCCTAACTCCCCTTCTCCCAACAAACGGTGACTTGTCCACATATCCCTCGATTATTTAACACCTGTCGGGGGAATACTGCAACAATTTCATTACAAGACCGGAGGCTACCATTATGCAAATACTTTTATTTGCTGCCCAACATGCAGCCCTTTAAAGAATGTTTAATACATCACAATAAGTAGAATTTTAACAGTAAGATAACAGGGCTGTGTACACTCTAATCTTCCTCTTTTGTTTGCTGCTCCGGACACAGCTAAGTACTCCCTTTTGTTGTGACAGTTATTTATTGTTAATACGACTATATTTATGGCTTTGTTTACCTACGCGTGTCCCTGACAACGCGTCCTTTCAACTCCGACTCGGCAGGTTTCCATCGTTACGATTTCAATCGCATAACGGTGCCTGTCGAGTCGGAGCCTTGTCCTGGTTATTTCTTCTATTTTAAGCCTAATTGAGACTGCTACACCACCCGGTGGCCTTTTTGAACATCGCAGGCAATAATTCCTTAAAGGGAACTTCACAAGATCTTATATTATTTGAAATTAACCGGATAATATGAGTAAAAAATATTTATTCACTTACTGGCCCTTAATATTTTAAACCTTCCTTAAAAAGGTGACCTTATACACTTTAAGAAATATATATATTCAAGATCCTCATTACTAAATGGATTCCGATCCTTTACTTCCCCAACAGTCAACTAAAGAGCTAATGGGTGAAATTCTTTTGGGCCAAGAACTTAAGTCTTCTGTCAAAGAAACTGTCAATGCCGCACTATCCAAAAGAAAGGAATTCCCCTGTAGAAGAGATTTATTTCTCTCTTTCAGTTGGCGATTCACCCTCTAACTCTAGACATAAGAAAGTTTCGCAAAAAAGGAAACATATGAATGAAGCATTAACTCATACCAATGAATATGGTAGCCCTTGCGCTACAATAGATCTGGGTGTTCTTAGCAACACAAAAGAGAGATCCCATCTTCTTGGGACTGAGAGAAGAGTTGCCCATAGTGGCATGACAGATTTGGGTAACCTTTACGGTACAAATGATTCTGACAATCCTCAAGTTTCTCACTTTAATTTTCATGATTTTGAAAGTTCAGACTTTGACGAATTTATTTTTGACCCTCATGATAACTTGGAGGATCTTGATGCGGATCTGAAACAACCCTCTACTTCATTTTGCATTGTTAAAGACCCTCTCGGAGGAGAGATGTTTAACCCATCTTCTATTCGCCATCCCCGGAGTACTGAATGGTGGCCTATGGACCACGTGGGGAAATACTTGTCTCAAAGAGTTAAAAAAACCTTTAGACAGGGAAACTCGCAATTTACTATGTAATTAATGCCCTCGCCCCTCTTTGGAGGATAACGTCTGCAACACCCCCAATCTGGATCCAGAGTTAATTACCTTCCAGTTTAAATCTGGAAGAGACCCAAGAAAAGGGATCGAAAAATGCCTGAAACAATGCCAGGACAAATTGCTGGACGTACTTGGACCTCTTTCTAAGATCCTGGACATCACAGAAGAGGCTAGGACCAACAATACTCCGGTGAACTTAGAACTACTTAGAGGCTGGTCTCAAAGAGCAATCTGCTTCGTAGGCAATGCTAATGCCAACCTTATCGCTGAACACAAAAAAGCAGTTCTTCTTAAAATGAACCCTAAACTTGCAGACTTATCTACTAAGGAAGACTTTAGTGATACCAAAGGCCTCCTCTTTGCAGACAATTTCGTTAAATCATTGGGAAACTACGTTTCAACCTTTAACGCCTTTAGCAGAGCTCAATCTAGCATGCGTAGAGTTTTCGGAGGACGTCCACTTTTTGGAAGGGCTGACAGAAGGGGACAATCTGTCGGCCGTGGATATTATCGGTCCCAATTCTATCCCCAAGATGATAGAGGCTCCTTTCGTTCAAGAGGTTTCTGCCATAATTCAAACTTTTACCCCCAGAGAACAAGGGGTGCAAGATCTCGTGGCAGATGCAGAAGCTCTAACCAAACCTTGCAAGGTAAGTTCAATGCCTTCTCTCCCCTTGAAAGTGGCAGGAAGATTAAAACACTTTGCTCACAATTGGGTGAAGGTTACTCAAGATCCAATATCACAGAAGGGTTCTTAAGCAATATCTTTCTGGTCAAAAAGAAAGACAAAGGTTGGAGACCTGTGATAAACCTGAGATATTTAAACAACTTTCTAACCTACAGACATTTCAAAATGGAAGGCATACATCTCTTAAGGGACATCTTACAAGCCAAGGATTGCTTGTAAAATTGGACCTAAAAGACGCCTACTTTACTATCCCTATGCACCTAGAGTCTCAAAAATACCTCCGCTTCACTTGGAAAGGGACTCTATCAGTTCCAATGTCTCCCCTTCGGACTGTCCTCAGCTCCTTGGTGTTTCACCAAGGTACTCAGACCAGTGGTTAGTTATCTGAGGGAAAGAGGGGTTTGTCTGATTATATACCTAGACGATATCCTCATTATGTCTCAAGACAAAACGGAGATTTTGAATCCTCTCAAAATGACCGTAGACCTCTTACAGGATCTAGCCGTTATCATAAATTCAGAGAAATCTCTCATGGTCCCCACTCAAGAACTGGAATTCCTGGGCTTTCAGGTAAATACAATCCTTACCAACCTAATCCTGCCTCACAAAAAAGTTATCAAGATAAAGAAACTTGTCTCTCTTATCTTATCAAAGGACCTTATTCGCTTGAAAGACCTAGCCAGAGAGTTAGGTCTGCTATCTTCTTCTATCCAGGCTATTTCTCCCGGTCCTATCCACTACAGAGGACTTCAGAGATTGAAAGCTCATGGGTTGAGAAAAGGTCTCTGGTACGAGGACTCAATTCACCTATCGAAAGACGCTCGAGAGGATCTTTTCTGGTGGTTGAAGAACCTCCAGGCATGGAACGGGAAAGCTATTTTCGGGAATATCCCAGACTTTACTCTAGAATCGGATGCGAGCAATCGAGGTTGGGGCGCTCGCCTAAACAGCTTAGAGACTGGGGGCAGATGGTCCTTAGAAGAACAATCCCTCCACATAAATTCCCTGGAAATGTAGGCTGCTTTGAACGCTCTTATGAGCTTCAGAGATCTTATAAAGAACTCCAATATCCTAATCCGCCTAGACAATTTTTCAGCGGTTTCATATATAAATCGGCTAGGTGGCACGAGATCAAAGAATCTCTCGGATATTGCCAAACAGATTTGGTACTTTTGTTGGGATCAAAAGATTACCCTCAGAGCAGAATTCATTCCCGGGATTCAGGATTTAAGAGCAGATTGGAATTCCCGCTTCCTTCACGATTCCAGCGACTGGAAATTGAATCCAACCCTTTTTTGCTCTAATACAAGACTTGTGGGGTCCGATTCAAATAGATATTTTCGCAAGCAGATTGACTCATCAGGTTCAGAGATATTTCAGTTGGAGACCGGACCCGCTTGCATCAGGGGTAGATGCCTTTCTCCAATCTTGGGAGGGGTTCAGAGTTTATGCCTTTCCCCCTTTCTCGATGATTCAGAGACTCCTCTGGAAAGTGAGACTGGAGCAGTACTACATCATTCTAGTAACTCCCTTCTGGAAATCTCAGGTTTGGTTCCCAGGAGTTTTGGAACTAACGATAGACTTTCTGCGCCTGATCCCTTCCTCTCTAGGGCTTCTCCATGGTCCGGGCGGAGAAGAACATCCCCTGGTTCTAGAAGGCAAGATGAACCTTCTTGTCTGGAGGATTTCAGGGGTTCAGGAAGATATTCTGACCTTTCAGGAGAAGCTAAAAACCTTCTGGAAGACTCCTGGGCACCTGGAACCAGAAAAAGATACAAGGGCGCCTGGAGAAAATTGTCTTGTTGGTGCATGGAAAGGAGTCTGGATCCCGTACATAGCTCTTTAGAACAAATAGCTAACTACCTTGCTCAACTTTGCGAATTAGGCCTTTCTTATAGAACCATCAACTGTTACAGGTCAGCAATCTCTTCAGGCCATGCCTTGTTTAATAATATTGCTATTGGTAGCAACCCCTTAATCAAAAGGGTTATGAAAGGTATCAGATTGAAGAGACCTCCCAAGGCTCGCTACGAATCTCTTTGGGACGGTAACTTAATATTCAATCTCTTCACTTCCTGGCCAATTAATGATTTACTTTCTCTTAAAAGAATCTCTATGAAATTAACTACCCTTTTGTGCTTGATCTCTGTTCGTAGGGTTTCTGATATTAAAGCTCTAGAAATTTCTAATAGATTCTACTCCTCAAATAGTGTTCACTTCAATATTTGGGGAAGAACTAAGACTATGTCTGAATCTATCTTCTATCCCTCTTTTCATGACTGCGAGAAGTTATGTGTTGTGAACTGTATGAAATGTTCTGACCGAAAAATGGAAGAGTTTAGACCTCCTGGTTCCGAACAACTTATCCTTTCTTATGTCAGTCCTTATAGACCTGTTTCTTCTGCCACCCTTGCCAGATGGGTGAGACTGATTATGTTTGAGGCTGGTGTTGACCTTTCCAGATTCGGTGCTCATTCCTCAAGAGGAGCAATGGCTAGCAAAGTATTTCTGGCTGGGGGATCCCTACCTGAAATACTTAAAGCTGCAGATTGGTCTAATGCAGACACCTTATCAAAGTTCTATTTGAGACCAATTGAGCATGTTAGCAGTGTAGCTCTACATGGCTTTAAACATGCATAATGGTAGCCTCCGGTCTTGTAATGAAATGACGATTCTCCAATTTTCATGCAGAGAGAATCTTGATTTCATTAAAGACAGACGGAGGCTAACATTATCCCACCTGCCTCTCCCTGAGGTTTTGGGTTTGGGAATATTTGTTTATTTAAGTATACTTATCTTTATTGTTATTTGTAACATTGTTCTTGCAAATCTTTAGATTTATCAAGAAGTTATTTCTTTTCACTATACAGTTTTTGTTTCTGATTTTTTCTCAGATAACGTCTAAGAAAAACTGGAATTTATTGTTTCATCCCTGTGTCATTGCAGCCTAAGAGGAAGATTAGAGTGTACACAGTCCTGTTATCTTACTGTTAAAATTCTACTTATTGTGATGTATTAACATTCTTTAAGGGGCTGCATGTTGGGCAGCAAATAAAAGTATTTGCATAATGTTAGCCTCCGTATGTCTTTAATGAAATTAAGATTCTCTTTGCATGAAAATTGGAGAATCGTCATTTCTCCCCATTTGGCAGTCCATAATATCCGACAAATGGGTGATAGGTCTTACCCGACATGGGTATTGCCTGGAGCTTACCACCAATCCTCCAAATATTCCACCTCGCACTCACAAACTCTTTAGACCACATACAGTTATTCAAACAAGAGGTGCAATCTCTCTTGGAAAAGGAAGCCATAGAACCAGTTCCACTACAGTACCAAGGTTCAGGGGTATACTCTCTCTCATTTTGGATCTCAGACAGTTAAACCAGTACATACTGTCAGAACATTTCCATATTGTAACGCTTCAACAGGTGCTTCCACTTCTGCAGCAAGGCGATTTTTATGTCCACGCTAGACTTAAAAGACGCATACTTCCATATTCCAATCCATCCAGCTCATCGGAAATATCTCAGATTTCTAATAGCAGGCAAATACTATCAGTTCGGAGTGGCCACTTCTCCCAGAGTTTTTACCAAATGTCTAGTAGTAGTGGCAGCTCTTCTCAGAAGATAACAAATTCACGTCTTCCCTTACTTAGACGGCTGGCTCATTAAAGCCAGCACACACCAAAAGTGTTTACAACACTCAAACCACGCTAAACCTACTTCGCCAATTGGGCTTCACTGTTAAAGTGCAAAAGTCCCATCTACAGCCTTTACAAATACAATCTCATCTGGGAGCGACTCTCAATCCTCACACGGCTCTAGCCTCTCCCAGTACAGCCAGAGTTCCCAATATTCAAACTCTGTTACTACAGTTTCAAGCCATTCAAACCTTGCCTGCCAAATTCTTTATGCAACTGCTAGGAGTGATGGCCTCATGCATTGTAATAGTGCCTCATACAAGACTACACATGCGTCCTCTACAAGAATGCTTAGCACAGAAGTGAAATCAATCACACGGTCAATAAACAGATATAGTGTTGGTAGACATCTGCACCCATCGCTCTTTGCAGTAGTGGAACCCACAAAACTTCTCAAAAGGACAGCCTTCCATTGACCCTGTTCTACAGATCGTGCTAACAGCAGATGCATCTCTCACAGGTTGGGGTGCCCATCTCCACATTTACACAATTCAGGGTCTCTGTGACAACAAGCACAAACATCTCTACTTCAACTAACTAGAGCTTCTAGCAGTATTTCTAGCACTCAAAGCTTTTCAGTCTCATAGGCAAAGTTGTCCTAGTCCGCACGGACAACATGGCAGCCATGTACTATATACAAAATCAAAGGGGAACACGCTCTCTTCAGTTGTCACGTCTCTCTTATACAATCTGGAGCTGGGCAATTCATCACAAAATTCATCTTCTGGCAGAACACCTTTGAGGCGTCAACTATTAAATTGCCAATCTCAGCAGAAGGAGACAGCAAATACATGAGGGAACTTCATCCCCAAGTTCTCCTTCAATACTTTAAAAAATGGGGATTCCCACAAATGGATGTGTTCGTCACAGTGGACAACGCAAAATGCCCAAACTTCGCCTCTAAGTTCACACACCCTCTCTCCAAAGGCAATGCCCTGTGGATCAATTGGTCAAGGATATTTGCCTATGCTTTTCCGCCTCTCCCACTCCTTCCATTTCTGGTTAGGAAGCTCAGGCAAACATCGCTCACACTGATTTTGATAGCTCCCACATGGGCCAGTCAACCATGGAACCCCATACTTCTGGAACTCTCAGTAGTTCCACATCAAAAGATACACCTCAATTCCAGCCTTCTCTCTCACAACCATGGAGAAGTCAGACACCCAAACACCAAGGAGCTCAACTTAGTGATTTGGCTCCTGAAGTCAAAGAGTTTGGCTACATAAATTTGCCACCAAACTGTATGACTATTCTTAAAGAAGCAAGAAAGCCCACTACCAGAGCTTGTTATGTAGCAAAATGGAAACAATTTGTTTTATATTATAATAACAAGATTAATCCTCTGGATGAATCTGTTCAAAACATTGTTTGTTACCTTCTGCACCTACAGCAATCTAATTTAGCTTACACATCTATTTGATTGCACATTGCAGCAGTGGCTGCATATCTGCAAAACAGACAGCATTTATCTTTGTTCAAAGTCCCTGTGATTAAAGCCTTTATGGAAGGCTTAAAAAGAGTAATACCACCCAGAATACCTCCGGCACCAGTATGGAATCTCAACATTCTACTTACAAGACTCATGGGTTCACCCTTCGAACCATTACATAATTGTCCTTTACAGTTCTTTTTATGGAAGGTTGCTTTCCTCATTGCAATCACTTCACTAAGGAGAGTTGGTGAGCTTCAGGCATTAACCTTAGAAGAACCATTCTTTCAGCTTCATAAAGATAGGGTAGTTCTTTGCACCAACCCAAAATTAATTCCTAAAGTAGGTTCTGCTTTTCATTTTAACTGATCAGTTGAGTTACCTGTGTTCTTCCCTCAACCTGATTCTGTAGCAGAATGAGCTCTTCACACACTTGATGACAGAAGAGCGTTTTTGTATTATATCGAAAGGACAAAAGATTTTCGTAAAAAAGAAACTGTTTGTCTCATTTGCACCACCTCACAAGGGCAATCCTATCTCTAAATCTGGCATTTCAGATGGATTGTTAAAGCATTCAAACTTGCTATACAAAGGCTAAAACAATGTTATCTATACCCAGAGCTCATTTCACTGGTAAAATAAGGGCCTCCAGGGCCTTTTTAGGTAACATTCCTATAGCAGACATATGTAAGGCAGCAACATGGTCTACATCACACACATTTACCAAACACTATTGTGTGGATATATTAGCATGCCAACAAGCCAATGTAGGGCAAGCAGTGCTAAGAATACTTTTTCAGACAACAGCATAATCTACTGGTTAGCCACTGCTTTGGGAAAATACTGCTATATAGTCTATGCAAAGCATATATATCTACAGCACACATGCCTCGAACTGATTGTTACTTACCCAGTAAGCATCTGTTCTTGGCATGTAGAGCTGTAGATTCACATGCGTCTTCCACCTCCCCGGTCACCTGTAGTTGTTCCAGTTCTCCTTATTTATATTATATACTCATGGACATCTCTTTGCTACACTCACTTACTCCATTCTCACCCTCTTGCTGGAAAACAATCTAACAATGGAGTTGATACCCATGCGCACTATCACCGAAAGGAGGAGTCACCTTACCTCGTGACTGGATAGACTTCTTTGAAGAAAAACAGCTTGCAAACATCCGGACCCAACACTAGATGACAGGAGTATGCAAAGCATGTGAATCTACAGCTCTACCTGACAAGAACAGATGCTTACTGGGAAAGTAACATAATCCTTTTCTGCTGATTCTCCCGCCCAAAGTGAGGGTCAGAACTGGTGGGAGCCACTTGCTGGGGCCAGCAAAAGGTAGGGTCGGCTAACAAAGGTGGCAGGCCTTTGAAGCTTTCCCTTCGTGGACCTAGTCCATCCTGGGGGAAGAGGCATGACATATCTGCCCAGGATGGGCTTTGTTTCTGGACCCAGAGAGCAGAGGCCCTCTACCCAGGGGTCCAGAAACCTGTCAGTCAGGAACCACACCAAGGTTGGTCGGTTTTCTGGTGGCATCTCTAAGATGTCCTCTGAGTGCATTTACATTAAATCCCACACTGGCATCCATGTGGGTTTAATGGATTGAGACGTTTGCTAACAAACTTCCCAGGTTTTAGTGAAGCAATTATGAGCCTGTGGAGATCGTAATGACCAACTCCCAGACCATATACTCTTTATGGCTTTACTTCAATTACAATATCTAATAATGGACCAAGAGACTGTAGGGGTACAGTGCTCATGTAACTGTACCCTCACCTGTGGTCTAGTGCACCCAGCTGGAGGGGTGACTTACCTAAGCCACAGGCAGTGGGTTGCAGGCATGGCTCAGGGATGTGTGCCATGTCGATCCTTCAATTTTCTCTGCACCAAAACACACAGCCTGCAATGGCAGTGTGTGGGTGTTAAGGTGCAGGGTCTCTGAGGGTGGTACAATAGGTGCTGCAGCCCTTGGTACTGATGGTACCTTTCACAAGGGCCTTACCTGTGGCCAGAGATGTGCCAATTGTGGGTACACGGGTACAGTTTTTGGGAAAGAACATAGGTGCTGGGGCCTGGTTAGCAGGATCCCAGCACACACTCAGTCAATTTGGCATCAGGTATCTGGCAAAAGTTAAAGGGTGACCATGCAAAGAAGGGGCACTTTCCTACAGGGAAGCAACAAAGATTTTAGACTTTTTACAGGAAACAAGACCGGGAGAGGCATCTTGGCTCTCCGTTGGCATCCAGGTCCTAACATTATTGCTGAAGGAATCTTCCAAAGGCAAGAAGGGACCTGCAGCTAAAGTGTCATTAGAAGAGCTAGTTCTTTACTTTAATAACACATTTTCTTTTGGATATTATATCTTCCTAAGTATTCATTGTGCCACTTCCCTCCCGACTTCTGAAATAGTTGACAGATTATGGAGAATGACCCCGACCTCAAACCCCTGCCCCTGGATCCTTTCTTACCTCTCACAGTTGCATCAAAACCATCTCTGCTCCTGGTCAAAGGAGTAGGAGCCCCATTAGTGCCCTGTTAGCAGCTCCTATCTTTTTCTGTGCCAGGAGCTCTCCTGTAACCTCTCAACTCCCTTGGATCATCCACAGTTTCACTTTTGATGGAAAATTTGAGTCCAGAACTGTCTGCTTTGGGATCAAGGCCACAGATGGCTTCGCATGTTGATGCTTCTTGTGTCTGGAGGGATTTGCAGTGCGGAATAGGCAGAGAGGGAACTCGCACCCCATCCGTAGCCCTGCTGAGCAATTTGATGTATCAGTTGACTTCTTTTGACACTTGTAGGTGGTCTCCTATATTTAGGAGGTACACAGATCTGTTTCTGATTACCATGCCTCCACTCTAATTGGGTGCAAGACCCATGCCTCCTTCAAGCTTTAGTTGAAATAAAGGAGAACGGTCCAGAGATTCTGAGTCTAGATATGAATCCCTAGGGTTCTGGAGGAGTTTTGCTCAAGGCTCTGGACCTTTCCAGCCTCATTAGAACAATGAGTGACAAATAAAAAATAACTACTTTCACTCCAACCTCTTTGTGTTTTGTTACACCCAAATAAAGGAATTAACCTACTGAGGTACATACATATGTATTTGGAAAGGAGGAACGTTTGCCCGCAACCTTCTTCTCCTTCAAGCTTTAGTACCTTGATTGGGTGAGGTGAGAGGACACGAGTGACATCTGAAGTGAACCTCCCTTCTGTTGGATCACAGAGCCTGGCTCGAAGTTTACTGTAGGTCGTAGGGATCAGTGACTTGATTGGGAAACGGCCTTAACAACGCGGGCTGAGCCACGCGTGCCTTAACAACGCACATGCGTGGTTAAGGCAATGCACTGTCTAGTTGCCGAGCGGAAGGGGAAGACAGGAAAATGAAGACTCTGGGCTCTGGAGCGGACACGGTGAGGTAAGTGTGGCTGGGGCCCTGGTCTTGGGGTGGAGTGAGTAGTTTTTCAGGGTGAGTGTCGGTTTTAGAGCCAAGGAGGGGATCAGGGTAGGTTTTAGAGTGGGGGACAGTTTTTAGGACTAGGGGCGAGGGAAAAGGAACAGTTTACAGGGCAGGGAGCAGAGTAGTTTTTTAGGGTGGGGGGCAGTTTTTAGGACTAAGGCCAGGGGGCTGGGTCAGGGTAGTTTTTGGGGTATAGGTTTATTTTTTAGGGCTCAGCGCAGGCAGAAAGGGGACAGTTTACAGTGCAAGGAGCAGGGTAGTGGTTGTTTAAGGATGTAGGATGTAGGGGATAGTTTAGGGCTCATGACAGGGGGGCTAGGGTAGTTTTTGAGGTGTGGGTTTAATTTTTAGGGGCAGGGGTGAGAGAAAAGGGACAGTTTACAAGGCAGGGGTATGATCTTTAGACCGTATGCACATTACCTGTCATGTCTTCACCACAAAATTGCGTGGTAAAGGAGTGCATGATAAAGGCATGCATGCTAAAGACACGGTTGTGGTAGAGACCGTGTGGTTTAGGCATGCTTTGTACCACCATAGAACCGACTAGATTGATCAGGATTCATTGCAGACATTTCTTCTAGTAGGGGTCTTTCTAGGACACTGTGTAAGGGTTTTCGGTCCCACTTGCCAGAACCCCTACCTCCCCTTTCCTAGCCTTCCATGATACATTCACTTCTCAACCAGCTTGAAGGGAAACAGGTCTGTCCTCTTGTGTAGTGTGGGGATGGAAAGAGAGGCTGTGCATAGGACAGACAGGATGGACTTTCAACAGTGGGCCCAGAGTGTTGGAGTCATGTTGAATGGAGTTTGGGCCACCCTACCTTTCTTGTCTCCTTTTTTCGCACTCATTCCTTAATCCTCGGATGAGTGCCAGTGGGCGCCCTCCCAATGGCATAAGGCTGTCTGCACCTCCTAAATGTTTCTCCCCCCCCAGAGAGTTTGCCAAAGTTTTCAAGCCCCTGGACTGCTTTATGAACATACAGAGGCATTGAGAGCCACCTATACTTGCATCCATTGGCTTGAGGGGACTCCACTAACTGCACTGATTTCGGTGAAATGAGCTATAAAAGTGAACAGTGCAAAAGCATTATAAATACTTAAAAACATGATGGATATAAATCACAGCTCAACAGTGTGAGTATATAAAACCGTTGCAATCACAATTAAAATCATGATGCTTCGAATTGTCAATGTGCTGCCACAATACTAAGACAAAAACCAAAGACAAAAATGTCCTTAGAAGTGGGTTCATTAAGGGTCCACTATGTCACCAGGATTGTCTATATTATTTCCTAGTGTGGGCAGCTCAAGAACACAGAAATAAGTGAGATAAAAATGTGCACTGCCAGTGGTTACGGATAAAATTTTAAAACAATAAAACCTAAATAAATGTGATTATACTAATGTTCTTTCCCTATATCATAAAAGCTTAAATCATGCTATTCGATATAAGGTTTGTGCTGGATCAGGTCAACTGGAAGAATTTGCAAATGTTAATATGCTTGTAGGTGAGGTTGCCTAGCCAGGTCTTTATCATCACCATTGTTCTATATTTCGACTTATAAAACCATATTTGTACAAAAATGACAATATAATGTTGATTATGCACTAATTGATTATATACAATTTAAAAACCCCTAAAACACTACATAAAAATGTATCATGGATCATCTCGGCAGGGACTGGCACCTTATATACCCACATAAAACCCATTCATGAATTAAAAATAATTCATCTCAAATGCCACATCTCATATTGACTGGCCTAAATATGAGAGCTAAAATTGCGTTAATTTAACCAATTTTAAATTCAGAGTTTAAGACCATAGCATCTATCTGCCAGATGTCATATGAACTTTTTTCTTACACACCATATAGAAAACAAGTACCTTGAGACCGCAAAGAATGTTGGTTGGAAAGTGTCATATTTCCTTAATCTAAGGGCCATTTGGCCGATAGAGATCCCTAAATTCCTGCAATCTGGACCATCCACTTTTTGTAGACTGGGCAGAAGAAAAGAGCATGAGCCTCGGTTTCTTCTAAAACTCCACATGAAGGGCATATCCCATCTTGCTCCCAACTTCAGGCGTTAGTAAAGATGTGCAACGGGATGGTACTGTGCCTAAATTGTAAGTAGAGTTTCTTGGCTAAAACTGGCTGAACTCATCCAGGAATGTCTCTGCACTATAAACATCTTTGATCTTAAAGAATCTCTCTGTGAGAGAGCCCAAGGTTACACCCGTCAATAGAGAAGAACGCTTGAACTCCCTAAAGCTGTCCACAAGTTTCCTCCTAGATATTACCAATATTGCTGCTGCTGCCTGATCTTGTCATAAGGATCCTGCTCCAATACTAAACTGGGTTTCCCTGATATAGGAGAGCCAGTGAAAGCTTTTTGCCCGAGTTGCTTCCAGTAGTTCCTCCAGGGCAAGTCTATGATCTATCTGCTCTGGCATAGCCCAGATTCTCCTCCAAAAGAGGAGTGGTCTAAACCAATTCCCTTTGTGATGGGCCTCAAACCAAAATCTAAGTGAAGTGGAATTAGGGGAGTACTTAGGGAAGATTCGCTAGCTGCCTTATATTATTTACCACCGGTAAGATCTCTTTCACAGGCTCATGCCCCCAGAACTCCGCCCCATAGATGATAGCTCCCAGGGCTTGGGTTTTGTAAATCTCTTCCAGGGGGCTAAAAGGCTTTAAAAAAAAGGAGGCCATTTGTACTTAGGAAAGACCACCGGTGCTCTGCGCATGTTTCAGCCTTTGATTGCAAATGTGAAAGGACCAGTCCTTATACTCATTAAGAGTTAGACCCAGGTAGTCAAAAGTAGAGATGCTCTCCAAAGGGATTCCATTCAGTAAAGGGCTAGCTCGTGTGGAGGGCACTGGATTAAAAACCAGAAATTTAGTCTTGGCGACATTAACCTCAAGACCCCGCGAAGTACAAAAGGAGCTTAACCCATCTAAGATCCTTTGCATGCCCATGGGAGATTTTGACAAAAGTAAGGTATTGTCAGCAAACATCATGGCTGGGGTTTTGAAGGAACAGGTCTTTGGGAGCATTATTTTCTCTTACCCCATTCAAGAAGTCCACCAATCCATTAACATACGGACAGAATAGAGTAGGGGCCAATACCAAGCCCAGGCGTACTTCCTTAGTCACCGGAAAAGGTTCTGAAAGCTCGCCCAATTTCCCACCTCTGAACTGTGCAAAACTTTCCTCATGCAGCCTCCTAATGATATGGCAAAGGTAGGTAGGGACCCCCATATCGCGTAATACAGACCAGAGTTTGTTCCTGGGGACTAAATCAAAAGCAGTCTTTAGGTCCGCAAAAGTTAGGTATAAACTACCACCCTCCAACACTGCTGTTTTCCAATAAAGTAGTTGGAGCTGAACACATGATCAATGGTGGAGGTTCGTTTCCTGAAGCCTGCTTGTACTATACTTAAAGTCCTATGGTACTCCATCCACTCCGTTAGCCACTCCAGTATTATCCTAGCGAAAACCTTTTGCATTACATCTATTAGACTGATTGGTCTGTGGTTCTCGGGTAGCATGGGGAATCTTTCTTGCACACGGGTATTATTTCTGCACCAGCCCAGGATTTAGGAATGGCATTCCCACCAATATAGCATTAAAAATAACCTGCAGATATGGACCAAAGACATCTGGTTCTGTAAGATACGGGTCACCTTGTGCCTTGTGAAGAGCTACTTTGGCTATAGCACTACATACTTCTATGGCAGTGATGGGGGAAAGTCCTGCAAATAGTCCTGGTGCAAGACACTTGTATGCTGGCTAGTAACATTGTTCACCCCTTTTGCCTATCTCTCCAGCCTTCATATAATGGACGAAAGTGCCCATTCCATTTGGTTCTTCCTTCCCTATTCCCAAAGGTAACTATATTCCCGAAAGCCCTCGAGACTCTGTGCTTGAGGTACTGGAGGAGAAAATCAGATTTAGTCTGGTCCCAGTCTATTTTAGCCAATCTAATAGCATTCCTGTATGTGACTCGAGCACTTTGCATCTGGCTCTTGTCTTTAGATTTTATTTCTGCTAATAAGTCAGTTTTGGCATTTCTACATTAGCCAGTAGACCATGAGGGGACAGTTTGCTTGTACCGACGGGAACGTACCTCCACAAATAAGAGGTCCTTCAAAGAGGCTGTTAACACAGTGAATTTCGACTACTCCCTCTATCGGGTTACTTTTTCCTGTCATCTCAGTGCATTTGCACAGATCTTCCATGGCGCTACCCAGTATCTCATATGGCACTAATGGAATTAGGAGATTGCTGCATCAATCAGCATTGAATGGGTCCCAGCACTGCTCTCGCTTAGTCGCATCTTGTACTTGCAGATCTAGTGCCAAAACATTATGATCACTATTTTGTCGAGATACGACAACAAAATCTAAAACCGAGGGCTGCATTTTGCCATTGACAATAGCATATTCGATTAAAGACTGGGACCCTATCCTATTGAACGTAGGATCTCCTGGCCTATCTGACTGGGTTCGACCATTATAAGCCCATATTGAATGGTTCAATGTAAGAGCATTTGTTTGTAGGGCTAGGGAAGACCATTTCTTGATAGGGCCACGACGCCCACCTCTGCTACGACTCCAGCACCCTCCACGCACTCAACGCCGGACGATCACGCACCTGCTGCCTGGTCGCCCCGAAGTGCACCCAAGGACCCTTCTCCTGCCGGAACTGCAGCTTCACCAGCATCCGGCCCACCAACCCACCTACCAAAGAACCCAACTACCTCAGATGCATCCTTCTCAACATCCCCCAACGCAAACACGCCGTAGAACTCTGGGACCTACTGGACTCCCACACCCCAGACGTCGCCTTCCTGGCGGAGACCTGGCTGAACCCCTCCTCGGCACACGACATCGCCATAGCCATCCCGGAAGGCTATAAGATCACCCGCAGGGACCGCACCAATGGAGTAGGAGGAGGAATCGCCCACAGGAACACTCTCAATGTCTCAACCAACGCAGACGACACCCTCAGCACCACCGAACACCTGCACTTCCAGATTCACACCGATCCCAACACCACTCTCAGAGGAACCCTCGTCTACAGACCCCCTGGACCCCGAGCACAGTTCAGCGACTCCATCACCGACCTCGTCAGCACACACGCCCTCGCCTCCATGGACTACATCCTCCTCGGGGACCTGAACTTCCACCTTGAGAACAACAACGACACCAACTCCTCCACCCTGATCGAAAACCTCGCCAACCTCGGACTCAGACAACTCGTCACTACACCCACCCACTCCGCCGGCTACACGCTTGACCCCATCTTCTGCGCAAGCTCCCACGTCTCCTTCAACCACACCACTGAGCTCCACTAGACCGATCACCGCTGCATCCACTTCACCTTCTGGAAACCCACCACGCACCACTGCACCCAACAGATGCCTCTTCCACGCCGGAATCCAGGAGAAGGCCCTGGACTGAACCTCCTCCTTCCTCTCCGGCAGAACACAGAGCTTCCCCCTTCCGCTCTGAAGCCACCGGGATCATCTGCGGCGCACCCCAAGGCTCATCTCTCAGCCCAACATTGTTCAACGTCTACATGGCACCGCTTGTGCATGACCTCAACATCATCTCCTACGCCGACGACACCCAGCTTATCCTCTCCCTCACCAAGGACCCCCACACCGCCAAAAACCAACCTCCACGAAGGACTGAAGGCCGTCGCCGACTGGATGAGGAACAGCCGACTGAAGCTGAACTCAGACAAGACGGATGTCCTCATCCTCGGATCCACCCCCTCGGTCTGGGACGTCTCCTGGTGGCCGACTGCACTAGGAACATACCCAACACCCACCGATCACGCACGCAACCTAGGGGTCATCCTCGACTCTACCCTCTCCATGACGAAGCAGGTCAACGCCGTCTCCTCCTCCTGCTTCAACACCCTCCGCATGCTTTGCAGGATCTTCAAGTGGATCCCCACCGAAACGAGAAGGACGGTCACCCAGGCAGTAGACTGGACTACGGAAACGCACTCTACGCAGGAGCCCCGGCCAAACTCCTGAAACGGCTTCAACGCATCCAGAACGCCTCCGCACGCCTGATCCTCGACATCCCTCGCAGCAGCCACATCACACCGCACCTGAGAGACCTGCACTGGCTCCCTGTCAACAAGAGGATAACCTTCAAACTCCTCACCCATGCACACAAGGCGCTCCACAACACCAGACCAACGTACCTCAATAGCCAACTCAGCCTCTACACCCCCACCCGCCAGCTCTGCTCCGCAGACCGCGCCACCGTCTCCCGCATCCAAAGAGTGACCGCTGGCGGCAGATCACCCACCTCGCCGCCAAGACATCAAACACCCTCCCCATGCGCCTACGGCAGACCGAAGACCTTCTGACCTTCAGAAGACTTCTCAAGACCTGTCTCTTCGAACAGTAGCAGCCTCCCCCCCCCCAGCGCCTTGAGACCCTCACGGGTATGTAGTGTGCTTTACAAATGCTAAGATTGATTGATTGATTGATAGGGGGAATGTTAATGCTGGTGTGGCCCACAACATATCTTCATCCCCTAGGGCAGAGGTCTTCAAACTGGGGGGCGGGCCCCCCTAGGGTGGCCTCAAGTGATCCCAGGGGGAACGCCAGACTGTGGCCAAAAGAAGCATTAAGCTCACAGCAGTGCTTTGTTTTAAGCCGGAGAAAAACATTGTGGCAGTAAGCCTCTGCAATGGGCCATCACTAACAACTTTTGTCATTTAGATCTGGCTGGGAAAAGATGTCAAAACGGAAGGGACTCCAAGTATTCTTCTACACCCACACCCCCATTTCTAAAGATCACACTCTGGGTATTTTAACACTTTAGTAAGGCCTGCCTGACCAGAATAGTATGTTTGGCAATCATTTATTTGGTTGCATTTTTTAAACAGTAAGATAATTTAACTGTAATGTTTGAATATATCTCCTAAATAAGGCGAGACACATTCAAACATTGCATAATATAATGGTATAATTGTAATATATTCTGAGGGGGGCCCGGTTAATACATTTTTTTCACTGGGGGGCCGCGTGTTTAAAAAGTTTGAAGACCACTGCCCTAGGGTGTCACTCTGTCTAATGCCCAAGGGCTCAAAATGGTTGTTAAAATCACCCCCAATGACCTTGTAAGCAGACCCCATAATAGAGGATAAAAGGTTTGCTAATTGCTCCAATACTGGGGATTCTTGTCCATTACTCACCGGTCTGGAGTAAACATTAACTAATGCTATGACTACTGCAGGGAAGAATTTCTACAAAACACACATTATATCGGGCAACCCTGTCTGAATCTCCCTAGCCGTACTGCCCTGGTGAGTTGTGATCCATATGATTAACGCCCCCTCCCACCGAGCGTCTACCCCTACCACTAGACACTGCAGTCTTGAAAAAGGAAACAAAGCTATGGCACCGTAGTTCCTCTTTGGAATAGGTTTCCTTGAATAACACCAAAACATATTGGTCTATAAATAGCCCCCATTCACTAACGTCCACCTTTTTTCTGAGTCCCGCTACGTTCTCGGAAGCTACCTTAATTGTATTGGTTGGTGCTTTGGTGACTAATGTGGTCCCTTCACTGTCATCCTTCTGTATGTGTTCCTGAGGCTGACCGCCTGGGTCTGTGCAACTATCAACTTACCTCCTGTTAACTATCCTCTGTTTTGCCCTATCGCTATTGTCCAACCCATACCCCCACGCTGCGTCTGAGAAGGAAGACGTTTGAGATATGCCATAAAGGTCAGAGACCACTTGAAGATTTCTGTCAACCCTGACCACGTTTGCCTTAGAGGCCAGCCAAACATTTGCCCCAGTTCTTTCCTGTTCCGCTACCCTGTAAAGGGACTCTCCATTTGAACCTATCATGGTCAGGTATGGGTTGGGGGAATGGAAGCCAATGACTCCATCGGCACTAACAAGATGACAGTCTTCATTCTGGGTCCCTGGAGCGGTGGTCTCTTTGGACCTAATGTGTCTTTCACTCCAACCTGTGCCTCATATCTATTGTATAGATGTATAGTGTAGGAGGGGAGGGTCATACATCTGAGGAGGTTGGGGGACAGGCTTCAAGTTGGAATTTGGAATGTGCCAGGAATGTCGATTTTTCAAGCCTGGGGGTGCCATCACAGCCGAATTTTGGGACTGTGTAGATAAATTGCCTAATAACAAATTATAGGCCAGATGTGTGTCACTGAAATTGATGACGATGCAGTCCCCAGGCTTACCTTTGACACTTTTCCAAATCCAACTGACTGCGTGTTAATCACCTGCTCTTAGAAGAGAGAAGTGCCTATGCCTTGAGAGCCAATACAAACATTTATTTTTTAATTCCTCATGTGATTCTCTCTGGTTCATTTTCAGTTCCGGAAACACTGCTAGAACTACAACATAGGGGCAAGAGGCTGGGGGCAAAGTAATGTTTGAAAGTTTCACTGCAGCCCCCCTTGGACACTGATGGTACTCCCCCCTCTGCTCTTCTGCAGGCAGTTGCTAGTAGCAGATGTGTCCTGGGACATGTACCAATTGTCCTCATCTGATGCCCTTCTCCTGGTGTGCTGTAGATCCCTTTAATTACATTCGCAAGACATGGCCCTGGAAGCTTGGCAGGGACAGCCTTTACAACTTGGTCAGTTTGACATCCAAAGTTCCTGTACCTGTTGGACCCCTCCCATATTTCTTGTTCGCCTCTCCGCATGGTTGGCTCAGTTTATTGAGTGGCATAATGTGAGGACACAGTTCTTCACTCATGATGGTTTTAACCTTTTCTAGAATATCTCTTGTAAGACTTGCTATCCAAGGGGGTTGAGCCTCATCTCTCCTAATGTTGTGTACACTTGAAGAGTTGGTAACTTCCATGGGTTCGCCTGCACTTTTGAAGGCTTTTGGTGCATGGCGTGGAAGCTGTCTTTTTAATGGCCCCGTTGGCAGTATTTCCCTCAATTTGAGAACTTTTAGAGTCCCTTTGCAAGCCATCTATATGGACCAGGGCCGCTTGATCCTTGTCGAGGGGCATGTGAGGACTGCGTAGAGAGGTATGCTGGTGACTGTGTTCCACCCAGCGGGTCAATAGACAGACATCCGTCTCTCAGTTCATTTAATCTCTGTTGCCACCACACCAATTGTGCTCTGCAGCATCTTGTCAATGGAAGTGATTTTAAGGAACTTGAGAGGTGACACAGGTCTTCCTTGGCAGTTTCTTTTCCGCATAGTAGCGCTTTGGTCAAGGATTAATTGTTTATTTTATCCCTAAGTCGGCCCCAAAGATCCAACAAAAGAGGCTGCAGAATAAAACGAGATGATTCACTAGGTAGTGCATTATGCTGGCGGCTCTGCTGTATATAAAAATCTAGATCACTCACTGTTCTGCTCGATTTTCCCGGTCTTCTTGTATTAACAGGTGATTGAATGTGACTTCAGTCTCTTACCATTCAAGCCTAAGGGTTAGAGTAGTGAATGGAGCCTATTTACTAGGCACTTCGACATGATTCTGTGCTCTTCCCCATAGATCAGGGCTTGCACATATAGCCTAGGGGATAGATTCGTTAGTATTAGGGATAACCTGTCCTGTAGTGAGGGTATTTCATGGAGCCGTGCTGAATTCAGGCCTGGTAGGCCTCAAACGGGAGAGACTCCATCTTTCTTTCTGCTCCGGCAGCTTTGGATTCTTCTAGGTCAAGAGTAATGTTTTAGTTATGAGGTGTTATTCGCTTGGAGAGAACCGGTTCAGGCCGGCCCTTATCGAAGGATTGTATTTTTCTTCATGCCGAAGACACTACATCAGGCCGGCCGGCTGGGAACGTGTCCTTGGTACGAGGAGGTACAAGAATTTGGTGGGCGGCAGGTTACGGGCCGGAATTTTCCATGAGGAAATGCACCTCTATATTAGTGAAAGTCGGAGACAGTTACATGTTCAGTCCGTAGGCGGCATCTAGCCGTTAGCAGTAAAGCTACTACTTATTCCAGGGAAGACAGACGCCATCTTGAAGGCGGAGAAGAACTGAGAGACAGATGCTTTCCTAACAGAATAACCAGAGAGGAGAGAGTAGCCGATAAGGAAGAGGTCCCAGTGACTCGGAGAAGGGTGATTCCAGGCGAGCCGAGGCACAGACGAGAAGGGAGCCTAGATGACCACTGAGTGCAGGCTACATACTACTAAGGTGATGTCGACCCTTTCTTATTAGACTGTACAACTTAATCTTTCACTTTTCTTTGCAGGTTATGTGTTATATCGTAATGTTGTGTGATTGTATATGCAATGAGTAATAAAGTATCCAGTTTGTAGTGAACCAACATGTGCTGTGTGTTCTTGTATAAGAGGGTAGCCTATTCTTCTAGTCAGCTGCGGCTACATGAACAGATGTTAACCCTGATCAGGTAAGTGGTAACTGAATAAGGGAAAGAGGAGCCCCTCAAACCTGAGAACAGGCTATGCCCGAACTGGCAATCCTTGTGTGATCTGATGAATAGTGAGACTGATTCCCTTTTTGTATGTTATGGTGATCATAGGATGAACTGTCGTATAAGACTGCCGTCTAGGTAGAGAGGTCTGGATTCGTAGGGGATCGCGAGGCCGCCAATTGTGCTGAGACTGCCGTCTGGGTAGAGAGGTCTGGGTTCGTATGGGACCGCGAGGCCGCCACTTGTGATACTGTCGTATGGGCAGAGAGGTCTGGGTTCGTATGGGACCGCGAGGCCGCCACTTGTGATACTGTCGTATGGGCAGAGAGGTCTGGGTTCGTATGGGACCGCGAGGCCGCCACTTGTGATACTGTCGTATGGGCAGAGAGGTCTGGATTCGTAGGGGATCGCGAGGCCGCCGATTGTGCTGATACTGTCGTATGGGCAGAGAGGTCTGGGTTCGTATGGGACCGCGAGGCCGCCACTTGTGATACTGTCGTATGGGCAGAGAGGTCTGGGTTCGTATGGGACCGCGAGGCCGCCACTTGTGATACTGTCGTATGGGCAGAGAGGTCTGGATTCGTAGGGGATCGCGAGGCCGCCGATTGTGCTGATACTGTCGTATGGGCAGAGAGGTCTGGGTTCGTATGGGACCGCGAGGCCGCCACTTGTGATACTGTCGTATGGGCAGAGAGGTCTGGATTCGTAGGGGATCGCGAGGCCGCCGATTGTGCTGATACTGTCGTATGGGCAGAGAGGTCTGGGTTCGTATGGGACCGCGAGGCCGCCATTTGTGATACTGTCGTATGGGCAGAGAGGTCTGGGTTCGTATGGGACCGCGAGGCCGCCACTTGTGATACTGTCGTATGGGCAGAACGGTCTGGATCCGTATGGGATCGCGAGGCCGCCGATTGTGAGATCTTGGTATGCATAGGAGGAATCCCCTGTCCTTAGGTGATAGATTTATGTGGTTGTAGGATTGTAAATAGGTTCTAGGGAGGGGGTAACGTTCTGGCTGGGTTAGTGAGGCTCTGATGAGCGAGTTCTATCTGATCCGAAAACCCAAGCAGAACACTCACCCACTGTTCCTTCACATGAAAGAGGTATAGCCCAGCCTCGACTAGCCAGGGACGGGCGCAGACGGGCCCGGTCTTTGCTTGGGTCATGCCCGGGCACAGCCCATATGCGTCCCTTGCAGGGGGAGCCCCGGCCTGTTTTTAATGAGCGCCTCTGGTCACGAACTGCTGGCGGCGGCTTCCCTGCCGCTGTGAATGCTGGGGCATGCAGTCTGCCCCCACTGTGGGGAAAATTACCCGCGCTTCGGGACCCCCGGCGTGTTTTTTCAATGAGCGCCTCTGTGTGCCAACTGCTGGTGTCTGTGGCTTTCCTGCCGCTGTGAATGCTGGGGCTTGCAGCCTACCCCCATTCTGGTAAAATTTCCCATGCTGCTGGAGCCCCGGCCTGTTTTTATTAGGTCTCGCCTGGCTATCGCGTAAGCGATCGCTCAGCGAGACTTATGTAGGGGCTTCCGAAAATGCTCCCAAAGGCTTCCTAGGCGGATCGGGAGGCGGTTACGCGCACAACCACGTGCATTCCATTTGCCACCAGCTACTTCCTGCGCGTGCGCCGCCTCACGCATTCAGAGAGATTTAGTAAGGGGCACAAGACCTTAGGAATGCGGTTTATAGCCAGTGCATGTGAGGCATTCAAGCGCAAAGCTGGCATCTGGCATCGCACTTGAAAGCAGCAGACTGCTTTCGTCAGAACTTTCGTTATAACTCACACCCCATATGCTCATTCCCTCCCACCCTTCCTTTGATGTCCGCTTTTCTTGTTGTTTTCAAACCACACCACACACTGCTGCACGCCACACACTGCTGCACGCCCACACTGCTGCATGCCGCACACTACCGCACGCCACACACTGCTGCGCACACTGTTGCATTACACACTGCTGCACGCCTCACACTGCTGCACGCCTGACACTGCTGCACGCCTCACACTGCTGCACGCCACACACTGCTGCACGCCTCACACTGCTGCACGCCTCACACTGCTGCACACTGCTGCACGCCGCACACTGCTGCATACCGCACACTGCTACACGCCACACACTGCTGCACGCCACACACTGCTGCATGCCACACACTGCTGCACGCCACATACTGCTGCACACTGCTGCACGCCGCACACTGCTGCACGCCGCACACTGCAGCAGTGTGTGGCGTGCAGCAGTGTGTGGCGTGCAGCAGTGTGAAGCGGCATGCAGCAGTGTGCTGCATGGCACACACTGTTGCATGCCGCACACTGCTGCATGCCACACACTGCTGCACACTGCTGCATGCTGCACGACACTGCTGCACGCAGCACACTGCTGCATGCCGCTGCACGCCACACACTGCTGCACGCCGCACACTGCTGCACGCCACACACTGCTGCACGCCACACACTGCTGCACGCCACACACTGCTGCACGCCGCACAATGCTACACGAAACACTGCTGCACGCCACACACTGCTGCATACCGCACACTGATGCACGCCACACACTGCTGCACACTGCTGCATTACTCACTGCTGCACACTGCTGCACGCCGCTGCACTCCACACAGTGCTGCACTCCACACAGTGCTGCATGCCTCACACTGCTGCACGCCGCACACTGCTGCATGCTACACACTGTGGCACGCCACACACTGCTGCACGCCGCACACTACCACACACCACACACTGCTGCACACACTGCTGCATTACACACTGCTGCATTACACACTGCTGCATTACACACTGCTGCACGCTGCACACTGCTGCATGCCTCACACTGCTACACGTAACACTGCTGCATGCCTCACACTGCTGCACGCCTCACACTGCTGCATGCCACACACTGCTGCATGCCACACACTGCTGCACGCCTCACACTGCTGCACGCCTAACACTGCTGCATGCCTCACACTGCTGCACGCCTCACACTGCTGCACGCCTCACACTGCTGCACGCCTCACACTGCTGCATGCCTCACACTGCTGTACGCCGCACACTGCTGCACGCCACACACTGCTGCATGCCGCTGCACGCCACACACTGCTGCACGCCGCACACTGCTGCACGCCGCACACTGCTGCACGCCACACACTGCTGCACGCCGCACAATGCTACACGAAACACTGCTGCACGCCACACACTGCTGCACGGCACACACTGCTGCATGCCGCACACTGCTGCACACTGCTGCATTACTCACTGCTGCATGCTGCACAACACTGCTGCACGCCTCACACTGCTGCACGCCTCACACTGCTGCATGCCTCACACTGCTGCACGCCACACACTGCCGCACTCCACACACTGCTGCACTCCACACACTGCTGCACGCCTCCCACTGCTGCACGCCTCACACTGCTGCACGCCTCACACTGCTGCAAGCCTCACACTGCTGCATGCCGCACACTGCTGCACACCGCACACTGCTGCACGCCACACACTGCTGCATGCCGCTGCACGCCACACACTGCTGCACGCCACACGCAGCACACTGCTGCACGCCGCACACTGCTGCACGCCGCACACTGCTGCATGCCACACACTGCTGCACGCCGCACAATGCTACATGAAACACTGCTGCACGCCACACACTGCTGCACGGCACACACGCTGCACGCCGCACACTGATGCACGCCACACACTGCTGCATTACTCACCGCTGCATGCTGCACGACACTGCTGCACGCCACTGCATGCCACACAGTGCTGCATGCCTCACACTGCTGCACGCCACACACTGCTGCACGCCGCACACTGCTGCACACCACACACTGCTGCACGCCGCACACTACCGCACGCCACACACTGCTGTGCACACTGCTGCATTGCACACTGCTGCATTGCACACTGCTGCACGCCTCACACTGCTACACGGAACACTGCTGCACGCCTCACACTGCTGCACGCCTCACACTGCTGCATGCCACACACTGCTGCACGCCACACACTGCTGCACGCCGCACACTGCTGCACGCCACACACTACTGCACACCACACACTGCTGCATGCTGCTGCACGCCACACACTGCTGCACGCCGCACACTGCTGCACGCCGCACACTGCTGCACGCCACACACTGCTGCACACTGCTACACGCCGCACAATGCTGCACAAAACACTGCTGCATGCCGCACACTGCTGCACGCCACACACTGCTGCACACTGCTGCATGCTGCACGACACTGCTGCACGCAGCACACTGCTGCACGCCGCACACTGCTGCACGCCGCTGCATGCCACAGTGCTGCACGCCTCACACTGCTGCATGCCACACACTACCGCACGCCACACACTGCTGCATTACACACTGCTGCATTACACACTGCTGCACGCCGCACACTACCGCACGCCACATACTGCTACACGAAACACTGGTGCATGCCACACGCTGCTGCACGCCACACACTGCTGCACGCCTCACACTGCTGCAGGCCTCACACTGCTGCACGCCTCACACTGCTGCACGCCGCACACTGCTGCACGCTTCACACTGCTGCACGCCACACACTGCTGCACGCCACACACTGCTGCACGCCACACACTGCTGCACGCCTCACACTGCTGCACGCCGCACACTGCTGCACGCCGCACACTGCTGCACGCCGCACACTGCTGCACGCCACACACTACTGCACACCACACACTGCTGCATGCCGCTGCACGCCACACACTGCTGCACGCCGCACACTGCTGCACGCCACACACTGCTGCACGCCACACACTGCTGCACGCTGCTACACACCGCACAATGCTACACAAAACACTGCTGCACGCCACACACTGCTGCATGGCACACACTGTTGCATGCCGCACACTGCTGCATGCCACACACTGCTGCACACTGCTGCATGCTGCACGACACTGCTGCACGCAGCACACTGCTGCACGCCGCTGCACGCCACACACTGCTGCACGCCGCACACTGCTGCACGCCACACACTGCTGCACGCCACACACTGCTGCACGCCACACACTGCTGCACGCCGCACAATGCTACACGAAACACTGCTGCACGCCACACACTGCTGCATACCGCACACTGATGCACGCCACACACTGCTGCACACTGCTGCATTACTCACTGCTGCACACTGCTGCACGCCGCTGCACTCCACACAGTGCTGCACTCCACACAGTGCTGCATGCCTCACACTGCTGCACGCCGCACACTGCTGCATGCTACACACTGTGGCACGCCACACACTGCTGCACGCCGCACACTACCACACACCACACACTGCTGCACACACTGCTGCATTACACACTGCTGCATTACACTGCTGCATGCCGCTGCACGCCACACACTGCTGCACGCCGCACACTGCTGCACGCCGCACACTGCTGCACGCCACACACTGCTGCACACTGCTACACACCGCACAATGCTACACAAAACACTGCTGCACGCCACACACTGCTGCATGGCACACACTGTTGCATGCCGCACACTGCTGCATGCCACACACTGCTGCACACTGCTGCATGCTGCACGACACTGCTGCACGCAGCACACTGCTGCACGCCGCACACTGCTGCATGCCGCACACTGCTGCACGCCGCTGCATGCCACAGTGCTGCACGCCTCACACTGCTGCACGCCACACACTACCGCACTCCACACACTGCTGCATTACACACTGCTGCATTACACACTGTTGCACGCCACACACTACCGCACGCCACACACTGCTACACGAAACACTGGTGCACGCCACACACTGCTGCACGCCACACACTGCTGCACGCCTCACACTGCTGCACGCCACACACTGCTGCACGCCACACACTGCTGCACGCCACACACTGCTGCACGCCTCACACCGCTGCACGCCTCACACCGCTGCACGCCGCACACCGCTGCATGCCGCACACTGCTGCATGCCGCACACTGCTGCAAGCCGCACACTGCTGCAAGCCGCACACTGCTGCACGCCGCACACTGCTGCACGCCGCACACTGCTGCATGCCACACACTGCTGCATGACGCTGCACGCCACACACTGCTGCACGCCACACACTGCTGCACGCCGCACACTGCTGCACGCCGCACACTGCTGCATGCCACACACTGCTGCACACTGCTGCATGCTGCATGTTGGACAGGCCACCCAGAGGGCTTGCTCCCCCCCCGCACGACAGGGCCCGAGCTCCGGCCCACCCGGCATACCCCCGTGACAAGCCCCTGTACTCCGTCTCCCGACGGACCCTCTGCCCTCGGACCCCTACTCATCACGGGGTCCAGCCCCACCGGCTTCCCCGGCCGGGTTAAGCCGCCATCTTGGGCCCTGCACCACGCGGCCGCGTGGCCTCACCTCGACCCTAACCCCGGGCCTGGCCGGCCCCGACATCCCGGCACCACCATCCACACAGGAGGTGAGCGGACCACTTGGCAGGTCAATGGGAGAACGGAGCGTCAAGAGCTCTTCCCCCGCCAGGTGCCGATCGCCTCCAGCAGCCCCCAGGCGCTGGCTCCACCCCCTGCTGGGTGTCTGGACACCTTCATCCCGGACCCTCCGACCTCCAAGTGCGAGGGTCCGGACATCAAAGGGCACCAGCCCTATAACTAAGACAGCTCCGGAGCAGGAAGGCAGTTGTATCCTGGAGTCGAGAGACACCGAGTGAACTCAACCCTGACGGTCTACTGGCGCTGCCGTAGCCCGCTCTTGTGAACCATCGTCCTGCCTGCTGGCGCTGCCGCGGCCTTCTGCTACCTTCATCTTCCTGGGACCTGCTGGCGCTGCCGCGGCCCGTTGTAACGACCATCCTCACCGGGACCTGCTGGCGCTGCCGCGGACCGTCATCTTCCTGGGACCTGCTGGCGCTGCCGCGGCCCGTTGTAACGACCATCCTCACCGGGACCTGCTGGCGCTGCCGCGGACCGTACATCTTCCGGGGACCTGCTGGCGCTGCCGCGGCCCGTTGTAGCGACCATCCTCACCGGGACCTGCTGGCGCTGCCGCGGACCGTACATCTTCCGGGGACCTGCTGGCGCTGCCGCGGCCCGTTGTATCAACCATCCTTACCGGGACCTGCTGGCGCTACCGCGGACCGTACCACCTAAACACCAAGCTCGAGGATTGTGAGCTCATCATCATTTCATCCGAACTACCTGATTGGTAAATAGACTGACCCGCTACCCCCTTCCCTACCTTACGAGACTCTAATCGAGGGGACCCCGGCGTCCAGACCTCCTTGTACCATTCTACCGTATCATAACTAAGTACCTATAAAGAACACTGAACCTTATCCGTGTGTGATTCCTGTCTGTGGGGGGGAAGTTACGTGTCTGTACGATCGCTGGAGACGGCTCTCCCCGGAGGCCTCTCCCCCTGACCCCGGCCGGCCCTCCCGGTCCGTCTACCTTTTCTAACATTGGTGGCAGCGGTGGGATCCGAAGCAACGCATGAGCGTACAGAGAGTAGCTCACCCCACGACAAAAACACGATGTCGACCAAAGATAGCAGCTCCACCGAGAAATTCCAAATGGAGAAATTAGAAGAATACAACCACCGCGAACTGAGACAATTTTGCATAGAACTTGGCATTGCTACCACCGGCCTGAGTACCAAGGATGATCTAAAGCGCGCTCTGGAGTCATGGACAGAAACGGGGTTCACAGGACCCTCCGACCAAAGCAGCGTCACCCCAGACCAAACCAGCATCACACCAGAGGGGAACGCCACGGCTCCCGAGGAGCGGGGAACGGGCCTTCCGCAAGAGGAGATCCGAGAAAGAGACAGAGTCAGATTACACGAGTTGGAGATGGCACGACTCAAGATGGATGGGGAACTCAAGTTAGCTGAACAGAAACTTAACCTCGAGCATATGCGGCTTCGAGAGGAACGAGAAGAAAAGCAGAGACAGAGAGAGCTGGAAGAGAAAAAAATAACGCTCGAGCACGAGCGCCGACTAGCGGAAATAGAACTGCGCAAACAGAATAAGGAACTGGGGGTGCCTGAGCGACCACACACCCCGGGGCCAAGTGAGAAAAAAGTTCACATCCCCAAGGATGTTGTCCGCGAATATGTCCGAGAAGACGACATACAACAGTGGTTTAAAGCCTATGAGATCGCAATGACCTCCCACCGAATCGACCGGAGTGATTGGGGAGCCGGACTTTGGGGGAGATTTATCAACGAGGGTCGCGATGCCCTGCTGCAGCTCCCCGATCACCAAATGTCGTCCTACGACCACATGAAGGCTGCCCTCCTCACCCGCTACGGCCTCACGCCCGAGATGTACCGCCAGAGGTTCAGAGATTGCACCAGGATCCCAGGTACAACGTGGGTAGAATACGTGAACTATTTCAGCCGGGCATTCGAAGGGTGGATCAAGGGAAGTCAGGTCACCACTTACGAACAACTCTTCAACCTTATGGTATGGGAGCACCTGTCAAACAACTGTTTCGTCGAGCTCCGGCAGCACCTACTCGACAGTAAGCTGACCGACCCCCGGCAGCTCGCCGCCGAAGCTGACCGGTGGGAAAGCACCCGAGTGGGCCGGAGAGGGCCCCACGACCAGAACAGAGGCAACCAAGGCCAGCACCGTCCTTGGGGAGGAGGAGGGGGCCAGGGGCGAGGGAGAGACGCCTTACCAACAACACCCGTGGCCAGCACCCCGCCTCCGGCCTGCCGGGGCAACCCCCCGTTGCGGCCTGGGTACCGAGCCAACGTCACGTGCCACCGGTGCCAGCGACTAGGCCACTACGCCAATGACCCGAACTGCCCGCTAAATCAAACACCCAAGCCCCGCCAGGTAGCGGCCGCTGCCCTAGGGGAAGAGCAATCCTCGGAGGGACCCGAAGAGTACGAGCCGGCCCAGCGAGGGTGGGAACCGGCCGCCATGGTCCTGGCATGCCTAGGGGGAAGAGACATGGTTCCGCGGGCTCCCCTACCCGCCAACACCAGAAAATACGGTCAGTGGGTGACCATTAATGGACAGAGAGCCGAGGCCTTGCGGGACACCGGCGCCAGCGTGACGGCCGTCCGCTGTCATCTGGTGAAGCCCGAGCAGATCCTGCCGAACATTCTCTGCCCCGTCCGCTCGGCAGATAACTCTGAGAGCATGTGTAAGATGGCCTGCGTCCCGTTTGAATGGGGAGGGGTCTCCGGCCTACTGAAGGTGACGGTCCGGGACGATGCCCCCGTGGACTGCCTCCTGGGGAATGACCTCGAGAGTTCCCCGTGGGCCGCCGTCGAGAAAAGAGAGCACCTGGGGATGCTGGGCCTCCCGGACTGGGCCTGCATAACCACCCGATCCATGGCCGCCCGGGCCACCCCCCGATCAGAAGAAACCAAATGGCCGGCACCTCCGCCCCCGGTTGCCCCCGTCGAGGACAACAGCGAGGCCGACCTCCCGGACCCGACTATCGAAGCAGACGCACAACACCAGGACCTTCCGGATCTGGCTCAGTGGCGTCAAGAGGGGGGGCCCACCCAAGAACAGTTCCGCCAGGAACAAAAGACCTGTCCCTCCCTCGAGGGACTCCGCCAACAAGCCGATACCCAAAACGCAGGGGACACCACCGGAACCCACTGGGTCTACTGGGACAACGACCTGCTCTACAGCGAGCAAAGAATCGCCGAGCTGGGGGCCGGTCGAGTTCTGGTGGTACCGCTCCGCTTCCGAGACTTTCTGCTCAACCTGGCCCACGATGTCCCCCTGGCTGGACACCTGGGCCAGGACAAAACATACAGTCGCCTGGTGACCCACTTTTTCTGGCCAAAAATGAGGAATGACGTCCTGAACCACTGCCGATCTTGCCCCACGTGCCAAGCCAGCGGGAAGAGTGGTCGGAAGCTGAAGGCCCCTCTGCAACCCTTCCCGGTGGTCACCACCCCGTTCGAGAGGGTGGGGATAGACATTATGGGGCCTCTGGACCCCCGCACGGCACAAGGACACAGGTTCATCTTGGTACTAGTGGACCATGCCACCCGCTACCCCGAGGCGGTGCCCCTACGGACAGTGACAGCTCCGGTGGTTGGCCGGGCCCTGATGGGGATCTTCTCCAGGGTAGGCTTCCCCCGAGAAGTCGTCAGCGACCGAGGTACGAATTTCATATCTAAATACATGAAGTCCCTCTGGCAACAATGCGGGGTCACCTACAGATTCACGACCCCCTATCACCCCCAAGGGAACGGACTAGTGGAGCGTTTTAACCGCACTCTCAAGGGGATGATTGGGGGATTGGAAGAGCCTCTCCGTCGCCAGTGGGATGTGCTGCTCCCGTGCCTCCTCTTCGCCTACCGAGAAGTCCCCCAGAAGTCCCTCGGCTTTAGCCCTTTCGAACTCTTGTACGGGCACCCTGTGCGAGGGCCCCTCAGCCTAGTCAAGGAAGGTCGGGAGATGGCCCCCTTAACGACCCCTCCCGACGTCTTCAAATACATCCTGGCCCTACGAAACCAGACCCGGCGCTTCAGGGAGATGGCCAAGGCGAACCTCGAGGCCAGTCAGGAGGACATGAAAAGGTGGTATGATCACAATGCCTCCTCCGTTGAGTTCGAGCCTGGGCAGCAAGTATGGGTGATGTCCCCCACCGAACCATGTGCCCTGCAAGACAAGTGGACGGGGCCCTTCAAAGTGGTCGAGCGTAAAAGCCCCGTCACTTACCTCATCGACATGGGGTCCACCCGGAACCCCCTGCGGGTCCTCCACACCAACCGGCTCAAACCACACTTTGTGCGCTCCGAACTAAGCCTCCTGATGGCGACCGACAGTGGTACAGAAGAAGACTCCGAGCCCCTCCCGGATCTCTTAAAGACTCAGGAGAAGGACGGCTCCGTGGATGGGGTCCGACTCTCCGACGCCCTCACTTCGGAACAACGCCAGGACTGCCGGGACCTCCTGCTGCAGTTCGCTGCCCTGTTCTCCCTCACCCCCGGGGTCACCCCTTGGTGTTTGCACGACGTAGACACCGGGGACAGTCCCCCTGTCCGGCACCGGGCCTACCGCGTACCAGATCGGGTACGGGCCTGCATACAGGAGGAAGTGGCCAAGATGCTCACGATCGGGGTCATCGAGCCCTCGGACAGTCCCTGGGCCAGTCCGGTTGTATTAGTTCCCAAGGCCGCTGCCCCCGGCACCGCCCCTGAACTGAGATTCTGCGTCGACTACCGGGGCTTGAACGCTGTCACCCGGACCGACGCTCATCCCATCCCCCGAGCAGACGAGCTGATCGACCGGCTGGGGGCCGCCCGCTACCTTAGTATCTTCGACCTAACGGCGGGCTACTGGCAGATCGGCCTCACACCCAGGGCTCAGGAACGGTCAGCCTTCTCCACCCCCGATGGCCACTATCAATTTAAGGTCATGCCCTTTGGCATGAAGAATGCCCCTGCCACATTCCAACGTCTTGTGAACCAGGTCTTGGCAGGGCTCGAAGAATTCAGCGCTGCCTACCTGGACGATATCGCTGTATACAGCCGCCACTGGTCCGACCACCTCCGTCACCTCCAAGAGGTCCTCCAAGCCCTCCAGCGGGCCGGCCTCACCATTAAAGCCGGCAAGTGCCAAATTGGCCAAGGGTCTGTGACCTACCTTGGGCACCAAGTGGGAAGCGGGCTGGTGGCCCCACTACAACTTAAGATTGCTGCCATCCAGTCCTGGCAGCCCCCCGTCACCCAGACCGAGGTCCGAGCCTTCTTGGGGCTCACCGGCTACTACCGGCGGTTCGTGAAGGACTACGGCAGCATCGTGGGGCCCCTCACGGGACTCACATCCAAGAATCAACCGAAGCGGGTCCACTGGACTCCTGATTGTCAAGCGGCCTTCGAGGAGCTGAAGGCCGCCCTGTGCACCGCCCCGGTGCTCCAGGCCCCCGATTACAGTCGGGAATTTGTAGTGCAGACCGACGCCTCCGACCACGGCATCGGGGCCGTCCTCTCTCAGCTGAACCCCGAAGGTCATGACCAGCCGGTGGCCTTCATCAGTCGACGTCTCCTGGCCCGAGAACAGCGTTGGAGCACAATCGAGAGGGAGGCATTTGCAGTAGTGTGGGCCCTCAAAAAGCTCCGACCCTATCTCTTCGGTACCCACTTCCGGGTACAAACCGACCATCGACCCCTGCAATGGCTGATGCAGATGCGGGGGGAGAACCCAAAACTCTTGCGCTGGTCCATTTCCCTGCAGGGAATGGACTTCACTGTGGAGCACCGGCCAGGCCAAGACCACGCCAACGCGGACGGCCTGTCCCGCTTTTTCCGCCTCGACGAAGAGAGTCCCCAAGGAGATGGGTGACTCTCCCCGCCTTCAGCTGGGGGGGACGCATGTTGGACAGGCCACCCAGAGGGCTTGCTCCCCCCCCGCACGACAGGGCCCGAGCTCCGGCCCACCCGGCATACCCCCGTGACAAGCCCCTGTACTCCGTCTCCCGACGGACCCTCTGCCCTCGGACCCCTACTCATCACGGGGTCCAGCCCCACCGGCTTCCCCGGCCGGGTTAAGCCGCCATCTTGGGCCCTGCACCACGCGGCCGCGTGGCCTCACCTCGACCCTAACCCCTGGCCGGCCCCGACATCCCGGCACCACCATCCACACAGGAGGTGAGCGGACCACTTGGCAGGTCAATGGGAGAACGGAGCGTCAAGAGCTCTTCCCCCGCCAGGTGCCGATCGCCTCCAGCAGCCCCCAGGCGCTGGCTCCACCCCCTGCTGGGTGTCTGGACACCTTCATCCCGGACCCTCCGACCTCCAAGTGCGAGGGTCCGGACATCAAAGGGCACCAGCCCTATAACTAAGACAGCTCCGGAGCAGGAAGGCAGTTGTATCCTGGAGTCGAGAGACACCGAGTGAACTCAACCCTGACGGTCTACTGGCGCTGCCGTAGCCCGCTCTTGTGAACCATCGTCCTGCCTGCTGGCGCTGCCGCGGCCTTCTGCTACCTTCATCTTCCTGGGACCTGCTGGCGCTGCCGCGGCCCGTTGTAACGACCATCCTCACCGGGACCTGCTGGCGCTGCCGCGGACCGTCATCTTCCTGGGACCTGCTGGCGCTGCCGCGGCCCGTTGTAACGACCATCCTCACCGGGACCTGCTGGCGCTGCCGCGGACCGTACATCTTCCGGGGACCTGCTGGCGCTGCCGCGGCCCGTTGTAGCGACCATCCTCACCGGGACCTGCTGGCGCTGCCGCGGACCGTACATCTTCCGGGGACCTGCTGGCGCTGCCGCGGCCCGTTGTATCAACCATCCTTACCGGGACCTGCTGGCGCTGCCGCGGACCGTACCACCTAAACACCAAGCTCGAGGATTGTGAGCTCATCATCATTTCATCCGAACTACCTGATTGGTAAATAGACTGACCCGCTACCCCCTTCCCTACCTTACGAGACTCTAATCGAGGGGACCCCGGCGTCCAGACCTCCTTGTACCATTCTACCGTATCATAACTAAGTACCTATAAAGAACACTGAACCTTATCCGTGTGTGATTCCTGTCTGTGGGGGGGAAGTTACGTGTCTGTACGATCGCTGGAGACGGCTCTCCCCGGAGGCCTCTCCCCCTGACCCCGGCCGGCCCTCCCGGTCCGTCTACCTTTTCTAACACTGCACGACACTGCTGCACGCCACACACTGCTGCACGCCACAGTGCTGCACACCTCACACTGCTGCATGCCTCACACTGCTGCACGCCTCACACTGCTGCACGCCTCACACTGCTGCACACCACACACTGCTGCATGCCTCACACTGCTGCACACCTCACACTGCTGCATGCCTCACACTGCTGCATGCCACACACTGCTGCACGCCACACACTGCTGCACGCCACAAACTGCTGCGCGCAGCACTCTGCTGCGCGCAGCACTCTGCTGCACGCCGCACACTGCTGCACGCTGCACAATGCTACACGAAACACTGCTGCACGCCGCACACTGCTGCACGCCGCACACTGCTGCATGCCGCACACTGCTGCACGCCGCTGCATGCCACAGTGCTGCACGCCTCACACTGCTGCACGCCACACACTACCGCACTCCACACACTGCTGCATTACACACTGCTGCATTACACACTGTTGCACGCCACACACTACCGCACGCCACACACTGCTACACGAAACACTGGTGCACGCCACACACTGCTGCACGCCACACACTGCTGCACGCCTCACACTGCTGCACGCCACACACTGCTGCACGCCACACACTGCTGCACGCCACACACTGCTGCACGCCTCACACCGCTGCACGCCTCACACCGCTGCACGCCGCACACCGCTGCATGCCGCACACTGCTGCATGCCGCACACTGCTGCAAGCCGCACACTGCTGCAAGCCGCACACTGCTGCACGCCGCACACTGCTGCACGCCGCACACTGCTGCATGCCACACACTGCTGCATGACGCTGCACGCCACACACTGCTGCACGCCACACACTGCTGCACGCCGCACACTGCTGCACGCCGCACACTGCTGCATGCCACACACTGCTGCACACTGCTGCATGCTGCATGTTGGACAGGCCACCCAGAGGGCTTGCTCCCCCCCCGCACGACAGGGCCCGAGCTCCGGCCCACCCGGCATACCCCCGTGACAAGCCCCTGTACTCCGTCTCCCGACGGACCCTCTGCCCTCGGACCCCTACTCATCACGGGGTCCAGCCCCACCGGCTTCCCCGGCCGGGTTAAGCCGCCATCTTGGGCCCTGCACCACGCGGCCGCGTGGCCTCACCTCGACCCTAACCCCGGGCCTGGCCGGCCCCGACATCCCGGCACCACCATCCACACAGGAGGTGAGCGGACCACTTGGCAGGTCAATGGGAGAACGGAGCGTCAAGAGCTCTTCCCCCGCCAGGTGCCGATCGCCTCCAGCAGCCCCCAGGCGCTGGCTCCACCCCCTGCTGGGTGTCTGGACACCTTCATCCCGGACCCTCCGACCTCCAAGTGCGAGGGTCCGGACATCAAAGGGCACCAGCCCTATAACTAAGACAGCTCCGGAGCAGGAAGGCAGTTGTATCCTGGAGTCGAGAGACACCGAGTGAACTCAACCCTGACGGTCTACTGGCGCTGCCGTAGCCCGCTCTTGTGAACCATCGTCCTGCCTGCTGGCGCTGCCGCGGCCTTCTGCTACCTTCATCTTCCTGGGACCTGCTGGCGCTGCCGCGGCCCGTTGTAACGACCATCCTCACCGGGACCTGCTGGCGCTGCCGCGGACCGTCATCTTCCTGGGACCTGCTGGCGCTGCCGCGGCCCGTTGTAACGACCATCCTCACCGGGACCTGCTGGCGCTGCCGCGGACCGTACATCTTCCGGGGACCTGCTGGCGCTGCCGCGGCCCGTTGTAGCGACCATCCTCACCGGGACCTGCTGGCGCTGCCGCGGACCGTACATCTTCCGGGGACCTGCTGGCGCTGCCGCGGCCCGTTGTATCAACCATCCTTACCGGGACCTGCTGGCGCTACCGCGGACCGTACCACCTAAACACCAAGCTCGAGGATTGTGAGCTCATCATCATTTCATCCGAACTACCTGATTGGTAAATAGACTGACCCGCTACCCCCTTCCCTACCTTACGAGACTCTAATCGAGGGGACCCCGGCGTCCAGACCTCCTTGTACCATTCTACCGTATCATAACTAAGTACCTATAAAGAACACTGAACCTTATCCGTGTGTGATTCCTGTCTGTGGGGGGGAAGTTACGTGTCTGTACGATCGCTGGAGACGGCTCTCCCCGGAGGCCTCTCCCCCTGACCCCGGCCGGCCCTCCCGGTCCGTCTACCTTTTCTAACATTGGTGGCAGCGGTGGGATCCGAAGCAACGCATGAGCGTACAGAGAGTAGCTCACCCCACGACAAAAACACGATGTCGACCAAAGATAGCAGCTCCACCGAGAAATTCCAAATGGAGAAATTAGAAGAATACAACCACCGCGAACTGAGACAATTTTGCATAGAACTTGGCATTGCTACCACCGGCCTGAGTACCAAGGATGATCTAAAGCGCGCTCTGGAGTCATGGACAGAAACGGGGGTCACAGGACCCTCCGACCAAAGCAGCGTCACCCCAGACCAAACCAGCATCACACCAGAGGGGAACGCCACGGCTCCCGAGGAGCGGGGAACGGGCCTTCCGCAAGAGGAGATCCGAGAAAGAGACAGAGTCAGATTACACGAGTTGGAGATGGCACGACTCAAGATGGATGGGGAACTCAAGTTAGCTGAACAGAAACTTAACCTCGAGCATATGCGGCTTCGAGAGGAACGAGAAGAAAAGCAGAGACAGAGAGAGCTGGAAGAGAAAAAAATAACGCTCGAGCACGAGCGCCGACTAGCGGAAATAGAACTGCGCAAACAGAATAAGGAACTGGGGGTGCCTGAGCGACCACACACCCCGGGGCCAAGTGAGAAAAAAGTTCACATCCCCAAGGATGTTGTCCGCGAATATGTCCGAGAAGACGACATACAACAGTGGTTTAAAGCCTATGAGATCGCAATGACCTCCCACCGAATCGACCGGAGTGATTGGGGAGCCGGACTTTGGGGGAGATTTATCAACGAGGGTCGCGATGCCCTGCTGCAGCTCCCCGATCACCAAATGTCGTCCTACGACCACATGAAGGCTGCCCTCCTCACCCGCTACGGCCTCACGCCCGAGATGTACCGCCAGAGGTTCAGAGATTGCACCAGGATCCCAGGTACAACGTGGGTAGAATACGTGAACTATTTCAGCCGGGCATTCGAAGGGTGGATCAAGGGAAGTCAGGTCACCACTTACGAACAACTCTTCAACCTTATGGTATGGGAGCACCTGTCAAACAACTGTTTCGTCGAGCTCCGGCAGCACCTACTCGACAGTAAGCTGACCGACCCCCGGCAGCTCGCCGCCGAAGCTGACCGGTGGGAAAGCACCCGAGTGGGCCGGAGAGGGCCCCACGACCAGAACAGAGGCAACCAAGGCCAGCACCGTCCTTGGGGAGGAGGAGGGGGCCAGGGGCGAGGGAGAGACGCCTTACCAACAACACCCGTGGCCAGCACCCCGCCTCCGGCCTGCCGGGGCAACCCCCCGTTGCGGCCTGGGTACCGAGCCAACGTCACGTGCCACCGGTGCCAGCGACTAGGCCACTACGCCAATGACCCGAACTGCCCGCTAAATCAAACACCCAAGCCCCGCCAGGTAGCGGCCGCTGCCCTAGGGGAAGAGCAATCCTCGGAGGGACCCGAAGAGTACGAGCCGGCCCAGCGAGGGTGGGAACCGGCCGCCATGGTCCTGGCATGCCTAGGGGGAAGAGACATGGTTCCGCGGGCTCCCCTACCCGCCAACACCAGAAAATACGGTCAGTGGGTGACCATTAATGGACAGAGAGCCGAGGCCTTGCGGGACACCGGCGCCAGCGTGACGGCCGTCCGCTGTCATCTGGTGAAGCCCGAGCAGATCCTGCCGAACATTCTCTGCCCCGTCCGCTCGGCAGATAACTCTGAGAGCATGTGTAAGATGGCCTGCGTCCCGTTTGAATGGGGAGGGGTCTCCGGCCTACTGAAGGTGACGGTCCGGGACGATGCCCCCGTGGACTGCCTCCTGGGGAATGACCTCGAGAGTTCCCCGTGGGCCGCCGTCGAGAAAAGAGAGCACCTGGGGATGCTGGGCCTCCCGGACTGGGCCTGCATAACCACCCGATCCATGGCCGCCCGGGCCACCCCCCGATCAGAAGAAACCAAATGGCCGGCACCTCCGCCCCCGGTTGCCCCCGTCGAGGACAACAGCGAGGCCGACCTCCCGGACCCGACTATCGAAGCAGACGCACAACACCAGGACCTTCCGGATCTGGCTCAGTGGCGTCAAGAGGGGGGGCCCACCCAAGAACAGTTCCGCCAGGAACAAAAGACCTGTCCCTCCCTCGAGGGACTCCGCCAACAAGCCGATACCCAAAACGCAGGGGACACCACCGGAACCCACTGGGTCTACTGGGACAACGACCTGCTCTACAGCGAGCAAAGAATCGCCGAGCTGGGGGCCGGTCGAGTTCTGGTGGTACCGCTCCGCTTCCGAGACTTTCTGCTCAACCTGGCCCACGATGTCCCCCTGGCTGGACACCTGGGCCAGGACAAAACATACAGTCGCCTGGTGACCCACTTTTTCTGGCCAAAAATGAGGAATGACGTCCTGAACCACTGCCGATCTTGCCCCACGTGCCAAGCCAGCGGGAAGAGTGGTCGGAAGCTGAAGGCCCCTCTGCAACCCTTCCCGGTGGTCACCACCCCGTTCGAGAGGGTGGGGATAGACATTGTGGGGCCTCTGGACCCCCGCACGGCACAAGGACACAGGTTCATCTTGGTACTAGTGGACCATGCCACCCGCTACCCCGAGGCGGTGCCCCTACGGACAGTGACAGCTCCGGTGGTTGGCCGGGCCCTGATGGGGATCTTCTCCAGGGTAGGCTTCCCCCGAGAAGTCGTCAGCGACCGAGGTACGAATTTCATATCTAAATACATGAAGTCCCTCTGGCAACAATGCGGGGTCACCTACAGATTCACGACCCCCTATCACCCCCAAGGGAACGGACTAGTGGAGCGTTTTAACCGCACTCTCAAGGGGATGATTGGGGGATTGGAAGAGCCTCTCCGTCGCCAGTGGGATGTGCTGCTCCCGTGCCTCCTCTTCGCCTACCGAGAAGTCCCCCAGAAGTCCCTCGGCTTTAGCCCTTTCGAACTCTTGTACGGGCACCCTGTGCGAGGGCCCCTCAGCCTAGTCAAGGAAGGTCGGGAGATGGCCCCCTTAACGACCCCTCCCGACGTCTTCAAATACATCCTGGCCCTACGAAACCAGACCCGGCGCTTCAGGGAGATGGCCAAGGCGAACCTCGAGGCCAGTCAGGAGGACATGAAAAGGTGGTATGATCACAATGCCTCCTCCGTTGAGTTCGAGCCTGGGCAGCAAGTATGGGTGATGTCCCCCACCGAACCATGTGCCCTGCAAGACAAGTGGACGGGGCCCTTCAAAGTGGTCGAGCGTAAAAGCCCCGTCACTTACCTCATCGACATGGGGTCCACCCGGAACCCCCTGCGGGTCCTCCACACCAACCGGCTCAAACCACACTTTGTGCGCTCCGAACTAAGCCTCCTGATGGCGACCGACAGTGGTACAGAAGAAGACTCCGAGCCCCTCCCGGATCTCTTAAAGACTCAGGAGAAGGACGGCTCCGTGGATGGGGTCCGACTCTCCGACGCCCTCACTTCGGAACAACGCCAGGACTGCCGGGACCTCCTGCTGCAGTTCGCTGCCCTGTTCTCCCTCACCCCCGGGGTCACCCCTTGGTGTTTGCACGACGTAGACACCGGGGACAGTCCCCCTGTCCGGCACCGGGCCTACCGCGTACCAGATCGGGTACGGGCCTGCATACAGGAGGAAGTGGCCAAGATGCTCACGATCGGGGTCATCGAGCCCTCGGACAGTCCCTGGGCCAGTCCGGTTGTATTAGTTCCCAAGGCCGCTGCCCCCGGCACCGCCCCTGAACTGAGATTCTGCGTCGACTACCGGGGCTTGAACGCTGTCACCCGGACCGACGCTCATCCCATCCCCCGAGCAGACGAGCTGATCGACCGGCTGGGGGCCGCCCGCTACCTTAGTATCTTCGACCTAACGGCGGGCTACTGGCAGATCGGCCTCACACCCAGGGCTCAGGAACGGTCAGCCTTCTCCACCCCCGATGGCCACTATCAATTTAAGGTCATGCCCTTTGGCATGAAGAATGCCCCTGCCACATTCCAACGTCTTGTGAACCAGGTCTTGGCAGGGCTCGAAGAATTCAGCGCTGCCTACCTGGACGATATCGCTGTATACAGCCGCCACTGGTCCGACCACCTCCGTCACCTCCAAGAGGTCCTCCAAGCCCTCCAGCGGGCCGGCCTCACCATTAAAGCCGGCAAGTGCCAAATTGGCCAAGGGTCTGTGACCTACCTTGGGCACCAAGTGGGAAGCGGGCTGGTGGCCCCACTACAACTTAAGATTGCTGCCATCCAGTCCTGGCAGCCCCCCGTCACCCAGACCGAGGTCCGAGCCTTCTTGGGGCTCACCGGCTACTACCGGCGGTTCGTGAAGGACTACGGCAGCATCGTGGGGCCCCTCACGGGACTCACATCCAAGAATCAACCGAAGCGGGTCCACTGGACTCCTGATTGTCAAGCGGCCTTCGAGGAGCTGAAGGCCGCCCTGTGCACCGCCCCGGTGCTCCAGGCCCCCGATTACAGTCGGGAATTTGTAGTGCAGACCGACGCCTCCGACCACGGCATCGGGGCCGTCCTCTCTCAGCTGAACCCCGAAGGTCATGACCAGCCGGTGGCCTTCATCAGTCGACGTCTCCTGGCCCGAGAACAGCGTTGGAGCACAATCGAGAGGGAGGCATTTGCAGTAGTGTGGGCCCTCAAAAAGCTCCGACCCTATCTCTTCGGTACCCACTTCCGGGTACAAACCGACCATCGACCCCTGCAATGGCTGATGCAGATGCGGGGGGAGAACCCAAAACTCTTGCGCTGGTCCATTTCCCTGCAGGGAATGGACTTCACTGTGGAGCACCGGCCAGGCCAAGACCACGCCAACGCGGACGGCCTGTCCCGCTTTTTCCGCCTCGACGAAGAGAGTCCCCAAGGAGATGGGTGACTCTCCCCGCCTTCAGCTGGGGGGGACGCATGTTGGACAGGCCACCCAGAGGGCTTGCTCCCCCCCCGCACGACAGGGCCCGAGCTCCGGCCCACCCGGCATACCCCCGTGACAAGCCCCTGTACTCCGTCTCCCGACGGACCCTCTGCCCTCGGACCCCTACTCATCACGGGGTCCAGCCCCACCGGCTTCCCCGGCCGGGTTAAGCCGCCATCTTGGGCCCTGCACCACGCGGCCGCGTGGCCTCACCTCGACCCTAACCCCTGGCCGGCCCCGACATCCCGGCACCACCATCCACACAGGAGGTGAGCGGACCACTTGGCAGGTCAATGGGAGAACGGAGCGTCAAGAGCTCTTCCCCCGCCAGGTGCCGATCGCCTCCAGCAGCCCCCAGGCGCTGGCTCCACCCCCTGCTGGGTGTCTGGACACCTTCATCCCGGACCCTCCGACCTCCAAGTGCGAGGGTCCGGACATCAAAGGGCACCAGCCCTATAACTAAGACAGCTCCGGAGCAGGAAGGCAGTTGTATCCTGGAGTCGAGAGACACCGAGTGAACTCAACCCTGACGGTCTACTGGCGCTGCCGTAGCCCGCTCTTGTGAACCATCGTCCTGCCTGCTGGCGCTGCCGCGGCCTTCTGCTACCTTCATCTTCCTGGGACCTGCTGGCGCTGCCGCGGCCCGTTGTAACGACCATCCTCACCGGGACCTGCTGGCGCTGCCGCGGACCGTCATCTTCCTGGGACCTGCTGGCGCTGCCGCGGCCCGTTGTAACGACCATCCTCACCGGGACCTGCTGGCGCTGCCGCGGACCGTACATCTTCCGGGGACCTGCTGGCGCTGCCGCGGCCCGTTGTAGCGACCATCCTCACCGGGACCTGCTGGCGCTGCCGCGGACCGTACATCTTCCGGGGACCTGCTGGCGCTGCCGCGGCCCGTTGTATCAACCATCCTTACCGGGACCTGCTGGCGCTGCCGCGGACCGTACCACCTAAACACCAAGCTCGAGGATTGTGAGCTCATCATCATTTCATCCGAACTACCTGATTGGTAAATAGACTGACCCGCTACCCCCTTCCCTACCTTACGAGACTCTAATCGAGGGGACCCCGGCGTCCAGACCTCCTTGTACCATTCTACCGTATCATAACTAAGTACCTATAAAGAACACTGAACCTTATCCGTGTGTGATTCCTGTCTGTGGGGGGGAAGTTACGTGTCTGTACGATCGCTGGAGACGGCTCTCCCCGGAGGCCTCTCCCCCTGACCCCGGCCGGCCCTCCCGGTCCGTCTACCTTTTCTAACACTGCACGACACTGCTGCACGCCACACACTGCTGCACGCCACAGTGCTGCACACCTCACACTGCTGCATGCCTCACACTGCTGCACGCCTCACACTGCTGCACGCCTCACACTGCTGCACACCACACACTGCTGCATGCCTCACACTGCTGCACACCTCACACTGCTGCATGCCTCACACTGCTGCATGCCACACACTGCTGCACGCCACACACTGCTGCACGCCACAAACTGCTGCGCGCAGCACTCTGCTGCGCGCAGCACTCTGCTGCACGCCGCACACTGCTGCACGCTGCACAATGCTACACGAAACACTGCTGCACGCCGCACACTGCTGCACGCCGCACACTGCTGCACGCCGCACACTGCTGCACGCCGCGCACTGCTGCACGCCTCACACTGCTGCACACTGCTGCATTACTCACTGCTGCACGACACTGCTGCATGCCGCACACTGTCCCACGCCGCACATTGTCCCACGCCGCACACTGCTGCACGCCGCACACTGCTGCACGCCGCTGCACGCCACACAGTGCTGCATGCCTCACACTGCTACACGAAACACTGCTGCACGCCACACACTGCTGCACGCCGCACACTGCTGCACGCCACACACTGCTGCACGCCACACACTGCTGCACGCCGCACACTGCTGCACGCCTCACAATGCTGCACGCCACACACTGCTGCACGCCGCACACTGCTGCACGCCGCACACTGCTGCACGCCGCTGCACGCCACACAGTGCTGCATGCCTCACACTGCTACACGAAACACTGCTGCACGCCACACACTGCTGCACACCGCACACTGCTGCACGCCACACACTGCTGCACGCCACACACTGCTGCATGCCGCACACTGCTGCACGCCTCACAATGCTGCACGCCACACACTGCTGCACGCCACACACTGCTGCACGCCTCACACTGCTGCACGCCACACACTGCTGCACGCCGCACACTGCTGCACGCCGCACACTGCTGCACGCCACACACTACTGCACACCACACACTGCTGCATGCCGCTGCACGCCACACACTGCTGCACGCCGCACACTGCTGCACGCCGCACACTGCTGCACGCCACACACTGCTGCACGCCGCACACTGCTACACGCCGCACAATGCTACACAAAACACTGCTGCATGCCACACACTGCTGCATGCCACACACTGCTGCATGCCGCACACTGCTGCATGCCACACACTGCTGCACACTGCTGCATGACACTGCTGCACGCCGCACACTGCTGCACGCCGCACACTGCTGCACGCCGCACACTGCTGCACGCCGCTGCATGCCACAGTGCTGCACGCCTCACACTGCTGCACGCCACACACTACCGCACGCCACACACTGCTGCATTACACACTGCTGCATTACACACTGCTGCACGCCGCACACTACCGCACGCCACACACTGCTACACGAAACACTGGTGCACGCCACACACTGCTGCACGCCACACACTGCTGCACGCCACACACTGCTGCATGCCTCACACTGCTGCGCGCCTCACACTGCTGCGCGCCTCACACTGCTGCACGCCTCACACTGCTGCACGCCACACACTGCTGCACGCCGCACACTGCTGCACGCCGCAGACTGCTGCATGCCACTGCACGCCACACACTGCTGCACGCCACACACTGCTGCACGCCACACACTGCTGCACGCCGCACACTGCTGCATGCCACACACTGCTGCACACTGCTGCATGCTGCACGACACTGCTGCACGCCACACACTGCTGCACGCCACAGTGCTGCACACCTCACACTGCTGCACGCCTCACACTGCTGCACGCCTCACACTGCTGCACGCCACACACTGCTGCACGCCTCACACTGCTGCACACCTCACACTGCTGCACGCCTCACACTGCTGCACGCCTCACACTGCTGCACGCCACACACTGCTGCACGCAGCACTCTGCTGCACGCAGCACTCTGCTGCACGCCACACTCTGCTGTGCGCCGCACTCTGCTGCACGCCGCACTCTGCTGCACACCGCACACTGCTGCACGCCGCACAATGCTACACGAAACACTGCTGCACGCTGCGCACTGCTGCACGCCACACACTGCTGCACACTGCTGCTTTACTCACTGCTGCACGCTGCACGACACTGCTGCATGCCGCACACTGTCCCACGCCGCACACTGTCCCAGGCCGCACACTGCTGCACACCGCACACTGCTGCACGCCGCTGCACGCCACACAGTGCTGCATGCCTCACACTGCTACACGAAACACTGCTGCACGCCACACACTGCTGCACGCCGCACACTGCTGCACGCCACACACTACCGCACGCCACACACTGCTGCATTACACACTGCTGCATTACACACTGCTGCACGCCGCACACTACCGCACGCCACACACTGCTACACGAAACACTGGTGCACGCCACACACTGCTGCACGCCACACACTGCTGCACGCCACACACTGCTGCACGCCTCACACTGCTGCGCGCCTCACACTGCTGCACGCCTCACACTGCTGCACGCCTCACACTGCTGCACGCCACACACTGCTGCACGCCGCACACTGCTGCACGCCGCAGACTGCTGCATGCTGCTACACGCCACACACTGCTGCACGCCACACACTGCTGCACGCCACACACTGCTGCACGCCGCACACTGCTGCATGCCACACACTGCTGCACACTGCTGCATGCTGCACGACACTGCTGCACGCCGCACACTGCTGCACGCCACAGTGCTGCACACCTCACACTGCTGCACGCCTCACACTGCTGCACGCCTCACACTGCTGCACGCCACACACTGCTGCACGCCTCACACTGCTGCACACCTCACACTGCTGCACGCCTCACACTGCTGCACGCCTCACACTGCTGCACGCCACACACTGCTGCACGCAGCACTCTGCTGCACGCCACACTCTGCTGTGCGCCGCACTCTGCTGCACGCCGCACTCTGCTGCACGCCGCACACTGCTGCACGCCGCACAATGCTACACGAAACACTGCTGCACGCTGCGCACTGCTGCACGCCACACACTGCTGCACACTGCTGCTTTACTCACTGCTGCACGCTGCACGACACTGCTGCATGCCGCACACTGTCCCAGGCCGCACACTGTCCCAGGCTGCACACTGCTGCACACCGCACACTGCTGCACGCCGCTGCACGCCACACAGTGCTGCATGCCTCACACTGCTACACGAAACACTGCTGCACGCCACACACTGCTGCACGCCGCACACTGCTGCACGCCACACACTACCGCACGCCACACACTGCTGCATTACACACTGCTGCATTACACACTGCTGCACGCCGCACACTACCGCACGCCACACACTGCTACACGAAACACTGGTGCATGCCACACACTGCTGCACGCCACACACTGCTGCACGCCACACACTGCTGCACGCCTCACACTGCTGCGCGCCTCACACTGCTGCACGCCTCACACTGCTGCACGCCTCACACTGCTGCATGCCACACACTGCTGCACGCCGCACACTCCTACACGCCGCAGACTGCTGCATGCTGCTACACGCCACACACTGCTGCACGCCACACACTGCTGCACGCCACACACTGCTGCACGCCGCACACTGCTGCATGCCACACACTGCTGCACACTGCTGCATGCTGCATGACACTGCTGCACGCCGCACACTGCTGCACGCCACAGTGCTGCACACCTCACACTGCTGCACGCCTCACACTGCTGCACGCCTCACACTGCTGCACGCCACACACTGCTGCACGCCTCACACTGCTGCACACCTCACACTGCTGCACGCCTCACACTGCTGCACGCCGCACACTGCTGCACGCCACACACTGCTGCACGCCACACACTGCTGCACGCAGCACACTGATGCACGCAGCACTCTGCTGCGTGCCGCACTCTGCTGCGCGCCGCACTCTGCTGCACGCCTTACTCTGCTGCACGCCGCACACTGCTGCACGCCGCACAATGCTACACGAAACACTGCTGCATGCCGCGCACTGCTGCACGCCACACACTGCTGCACACTGCTGCTTTACTCACTGCTGCACGCTGCACGACACTGCTGCATGCCGCACACTGTCCCACGCCGCACACTGCTGCACGCCGCACACTGCTGCACGCCGCTGCACGCCACACAGTGCTGCATGCCTCACACTGCTACACGAAACACTGCTGCACGCCACACACTGCTGCACGCCGCACACTGCTACACGCCACACACTGCTGCACGCCGCACACTGCTGCACGCCGCACACTGCTGCACGCCGCACACTGCTGCACGCCTCACAATGCTGCACGCCACACACTGCTGCACGCCGCACACTGCTGCACACCGCACAGTGCTGCACGCCGCACAGTGCTGCACGCCGCACACTGCTGCATGCCACACACTGCTGCATGACGCTGCACGCCACACACTGCTGCACGCCACACACTGCTGCACGCCACACACTGCTGCACGCCTCACACCGCTGCACGCCGCACACTGCTGCACGCCGCACACTGCTGCACGCCGCACACTGCTGCACGCCTCACACTGCTGCACGCCGCACACTGCTGCACGCCACACACTGCTGCACGCAGCACTCTGCTGCGCGCCACACTCTGCTGCGCGCCGCACTCTGCTGCACGCCGCACTCTGCTGCACACCGCACACTGCTGCACGCCGCACAATGCTACACGAAACACTGCTGCACGCCGCACACTGCTGCACGCCGCGCACTGCTGCACGCCACACACTGCTGCACACTGCTGCATTACTCACTGCTGCACGCTGCTCGACACTGCTGCATGCCACACACTGTCCCACGCCGCACACTGTCCCACGCCGCACACTGCTGCACGCCGCACACTGCTGCACGCCGCTGCATGCCTCACAGTGCTGCATGCCCCACACTGCTACACGAAACACTGCTGCACGCTACACACTGCTGCACACCGCACACTGCTGCACACCACACACTGCTGCACGCCACACACTGCTGCATGCCACACACTGCTGCACGCCTCACACTGCTGCACGCCGCACACTGCTGCACGCCGCACACTGCTGCACACCGCACACTGCTGCACGCCGCACAGTGCTGCACTCCACACACTGCTTTTATGCGAGTTTATGCTACTGACATTGTAAATGACAATGCCTTTTATTTGTTTTAAAACCAAAACATAAATAAAAGGCATTGTAATTTTACAATGGCAATAGCTCAAACTCTTATAAATGCAAGACCTATTGCATTGCAAATGCTTGTTAATGAGTGCCTCCGGGTGTGAACTGTTGGCGGCGGCTGCTTCCCTGCCACAGTGAATGCTGTGGCTTAGATTATTTATGTTATTCCCCTCCATTTTCACAAGATTGCCTCATGATCCATTGCAATGTGATTACGTCATTGTAGTAGGCAATTTAGGTAGCATTTTGTTATACCTTTAGTGCCTTAAATCCCATCACTCCCCTCATGCTTGTGACCTGGGCACAAGTCCTGAAAAAAGAAGTGGGGGACTAACCTTGTTAGGCAGTATGCAAGTGACATCGCGGCGTGCGACATCACGGCGTACAACATCACAGCCAATGACATCACACATGGCATCACAGGAATTGACATCATAGAAAGTGGCATCACAAGCCACGACTTTACCTGAAGTGGCATCACAAGAAGTTACATCAGATCTAAAGACCTCACGTTTATGTTTTAGCAGGTCTATCAAGTGTATGTTTGAACGCATTGCGAGGATAATAGCACAGTGAGCTATGAAAGATATGTGACTTCGACACCTTGTTATCCCCCAGTTTTATGTAACTCATCCTGTACATTCATTTACAAACTTATATAATTTATTGTACATGTAATATGCAAGTGTTGACATAAAGCGCTCCGACACCCTGCCAAGGAATGAGTAGGGCTATACAAGAAAAAATAGTGTTACTTTAATTATTTCAATGCCTACTCGGGGGAAGTAAGCTCTATATAAATGCAATTTGCTTTGTGTAAATACTGGGAAAGACCAACACATCTGACATTCTTACAGTGCATGCATATCTCCTAAACAGGGACTGAACAAAGTGAAAAGCTGCCTGTCTTAAGTATGTGGGAAGTGCTAACAAGGTGCGAGCCTCTGCTTCATTTGCATCAGGTGTGAGGCTCTTGACTGCTCCCAGGCAAGAGCCTCAACAAAAGGAGGCCTGATGACCCCTCAAATTCGGCCTTTGTTATGGGCCCAGCAGGAGTCTTAAATAAGAAAGCCCCATCCATTCCCCGCCTGCACGTTGTTGCGTGTTGCAGAAGGAAAGCAGACAACGTGCAGATGCTGCTGAAAGTGTCCCATTATTCAATGGGGCCCAAATTCTTTGCAGGGTGGTAGGCGTTCACCCTGTGAAATAAGTGGGTGGACGCCGTTCACCTGTGTGTACACCCGACTCGTGCCCTGCTTGTGACTTATAGAATCCTTGGCAACATATCTACTGCTCATCAACAACTCAATGATTCTAAACCAAAATTTTAAGGGATTGTATGGTTCCTGGAACTTTGAGGGAGGCCAAAGTATAAGCAACTGCAAGATTTTTTATGGTAGGCTGTTGTTAGACTTGGCATCTTTTGGCGTGTTTCCCCAGAGTTTTTGCTTTCTGACCTCCCGGTTTTGACTCTGTTTTTGCTGGCGTAGTGTTTCTGCGCTCTTTTCTCACTGCTGATCAGTGGTAAAGTGCAAGGGCTCCTGTGGTAAATTGTGTTACGGATTGGTGTTTCCATGACTGGATATTTGATTTACTTGTTAGTCCCTAGTAAAGTGCACTGAGTGTGCCAGGGCCTGTGAATCAAATGCTACTAGTGGGCCTGCTATTAATAGAAGATTGTTTGGACGTGCTGTTCAACTTAATCTATTTCAAGAAACCCCCTTTCAACACGTAAAGTGGGTTTGGTGTTTTTACTTCACCTTTTCTTTATATATTCATTTTGTTAGACGGACCGGGAGGGTCGGCCGAGGACACGGGGAGAGGTCTCCGGGGAGAGCCGTCTCCAGCGATCGTACAGATAAATAACTTCCCCCCCCCACAGACAGACACCACACAAGGAGAAGATTTAGCGTTCTTTATAGGCAATTTCTTACGGTACGATGGAAGGTACAAGGAGGTCTGGACTCAGGGGTCCCCTCGATTCAAGTCTCTCAAGATGGGGAAAGGGGGTAGCGGGACGGTCTGGTTACCAGTCTGGTAGTTGAGGGGGTATGGTGGATAGCTCACAATCCTCGAGCTCGGTGTTCTAGCTGGGACGGGCCGCGGCAGCGCCAGCAGGTCCCGGTGAAGATGGTTGATACACGGTCCGCGGCAGCGCCAGCAGGTCCCGGAGAGATGGTCGATGCACGGTCCGCGGCAGCGCCAGCAGGTCCCGGTGAGGATGGTCGTTACAACGGGCCGCGGCAGCGCCAGCAGGTCCCGACGAGGATGGATGTTGCAGAAGGCCGCGGCAGCGCCAGCAGGCAGGACGATAGTTCACAAGATAGGGCTACGGCAGCGCCAGTAGTCCGTCAAGGCTGAGTTCTCTCGGTGTCTCTCGACTCCAGGATACAACTGGCGTCCTGCTCCGGGGCTGCCCTAGTTATAGGTCTGGCGCCCTTTGATGTCCGGACCCTCGCACTTGGAGGTCGGAGGGTCCGGTATGAAGGTGTCCAGACACCCAGCAGGGGGTGGAGCCAGCGCCTGGGGGAGCTGGAGGCGATCGGCACCTGGCGGGGGAGAGCCCTTGACACTTCGTTTTCCCATTGACCTGCCAAGTGGTCCGCTCACCTCCTGGGTGGATGGTGGTGCCGGGATGCCGGGGCCGGCCAGGCCCAGGGTTAGGGTCGGGTGGAGGCCACGCGGCCTTGTGGCGCAGGGCCCAAGATGGCGGCTTGATCCGGCCGGGGGAGCCGGTGGTGGCTCGGTCCCGTGATACATGGAGGTCCGGGGGCAGGAGTTCCGTCGGGAGACGGAGTGCGGGTGATTCGTGTGGGTCACGCCTGGCGGGCCGGGGCTTAGGCCCTGTCATGCGGGGAGGGAGCAAGCCCTTCGTGTGGCCTGTCCAACATGCGTCCCCCCCAGCTGAAGGCGGGGAGAGTCACCCATCTTCCTGGGGACTCTCCTCGTCGAGGCGGAAGAAGCGTGACAGGCCATCAGCGTTGGCGTGGTCTTGGCCCGGTCGGTGTTCCACGGTGAAATCCATTCCCTGCAGGGAGATGGACCAGCGCAATAGTTTTGGGTTCTCCCCCCGCATCTGCATCAGCCACTGCAGGGGTCGATGGTCGGTTTGTACCCGGAAGTGGGTACCGAAGAGATAGGGCCGGAGCTTTTTGAGGGCCCACACCACTGCGAAGGCCTCCCTCTCGATTGTGCTCCAGCGCTGTTCTCGGGCCAGGAGACGTCTGCTGATGAAGGCCACCGGCTGGTCATGGCCCTCGGGGTTCAGTTGGGAAAGAACCGCTCCGATGCCGTGGTCGGAGGCGTCTGTCTGTACAATGAATTCCCGACTGTAATCGGGGGCCTGGAGCACAGGGGCGGTGCACAGGGCGGCCTTCAGCTTTTCGAAGGCCGCTTGACAGTCGGTGGTCCAGTTAATCCGCTTCGGCTGGTTTTTGGACGTGAGACCCGTGAGGGGCCCCACAATGCTGCCGTAGTCCCTCACGAACCGCCGGTAGTAGCCGGTGAGTCCCAAGAAGGCTCGGACCTCGGTCTGGGTGACGGGGGGCTGCCAGGACTGGATGGCAGCAATTTTAGGTTGCAGCGGGGCCACCAGCCCGCTTCCCACCTGGTGCCCGAGGTAGGTCACGGACCCTTGACCAATTTGGCATTTGCCAGCCTTAATCGTGAGGCCGGCCCGCTGGAGGGCCTGCAGGACCTCTTGGAGGTGGAGGAGGTGGTCGGACCAGTGGCGGCTGTACACCGCGATATCGTCCAGGTAGGCAGCGCTGAACTCCTCGAGCCCCGCCAAGACCTTGTTCACTAGACGTTGAAAAGTAGCGGGGGCATTCTTCATGCCGAAGGGCATGACCTTGAAGTGGTAGTGGCCATCGGGGGTAGAGAAGGCAGACCGTTCCTGAGCCCGGGGTGTGAGACCGATCTGCCAGTAGCCCGCTGTTAGGTCGAAGATGCTGAGATAGCGGGCGGTCCCCAGCCGGTCGATCAATTCATCTGCTCGGGGGATAGGATGAGCGTCGGTCCGGGTGACAGCGTTCAAGCCCCGGTAGTCGACGCAGAATCTCAGTTCAGGCGTGGTGCCGGGGGCAGCGGCTTTGGGGACCAGTACAACTGGGCTGGCCCAGGGGCTGTCCGAGGGCTCGATGACCCCGATCGTGAGCATTTTGGCCACTTCCTCTTGGATGCAGGCCCGTACCCGATCTGGCACGCGGTAGGCCCGGTGTCGGACAGGGGGACTGTCCCCGGTGTCCACGTCGTGCAAGCACCAAGGGGTGATCCCGGGGGTGAGGGAGAACAGTGTAGCGAACCGCAGTAGGAGGTCCCGGCAGCCCTGGCGTTGCTCTGGGGTGAGGGCATCGGAGAGCCGGACCCCGTCCACGGAACCGTCGTTCTCCTGAGTCTTCAGGAGATCCGGGAGGGGTTCGGAGTCTTCCTCCGCCCCACTGTCCGTAGCCATCAGGAGGCTGAGTTCTGAGCGCACAAAGTGTGGTTTGAGTCTGTTGGTGTGGAGGACCCGAAGGGGGTTCCGGGGGGTCCCCATGTCGATGAGGTAAGTGACGGGGCTTTTGCGCTCGACCACTTTGAAGGGCCCCGTCCACTTATCTTGCAAGGCACATGGTTCGGTGGGGGACATCACCCATACTTGTTGACCAGGTTCGAACTCGACGGAGGAGGCATTGTGATCGTACCATTTTTTCATGTCCTCCTGACTGGCCTCGAGGTTCGCTTTTGCCATCTCCCTGAAGCGTCGGGTCTGATTGCGGAGGGCCAGGAGGTACTTGAAGATGTCTGGAGGGGTCTTTAGGGGGGCCACCTCCCAACCTTCTTTGACTAGGCTGAGGGGCCCTCACACAGGGTGCCCGTACAGGAGTTCGAAAGGGCTAAAGCCGAGGGACTTCTGGGGAACTTCTCGATAGGCGAAGAGGAGGCACGGGAGTAGTACATCCCACTGGCGACGGAGGGGCTCTTCCAACCCCCCAATCATCCCCTTGAGGGTGCGGTTGAATCGCTCCACTAGTCCGTTCCCTTGGGGGTGATAGGGGGTCGTGAATCGGTAGGTGACCCCGCACTGTTGCCAGAGGGACTTCATATATTTCGAGATAAAGTTCGTGCCTCGGTCGCTGACGACTTCTCGGGGGAAGCCCACTCGGGAGAAGATCCCCATTAGGGCCCGGCCAACCACCGGGGCTGTTACAGTTCGTAGGGGCACCGCCTCGGGGTAGCGGGTGGCGTGGTCCACCAGTACCAGGATGAACCTATGTCCTTGTGCCGTGCGGGGGTCCAGGGGCCCCACAATGTCTATTCCTACCCTCTCGAACGGGGTGGTGACCACTGGGAAGGGTTGCAGAGGGGCTTTCAGCTTACGGCCGCTCTTCCCACTGGCTTGGCACGTGGGGCAGGACCGGCAGTGGTTAAGGACGTCGTTCCGCATCTTCGGCCAGAAAAAGTGAGTCACTAGGCAACTGTAGGTTTTGTCCTGGCCCAGGTGTCCAGCCAGGGGGACATCGTGGGCCAGAGTTAGTAGGAAGTCTCTGAAGCGGAGAGGCACCACCAGCACTCGACTGGCCCCTAGTTCTGCGATTCTTTTTTCGCTGTATAGCAGGTCGTTATCCCAATAGACCCAATGAGTTCCGGTGGAGTCCCCTGCGCTCTGGGCGCTGGCTTGCTGGCGGAGCCCCTCGAGGGAGGGGCAGGTCTTTTGCTCCTGGCGGAACTGCTCTTGGGTGGGCCCCCCTTCTTGACGCCACTGAGCCAGGCCGGGAAGGTCCTGGGGTTGCGCGACCCCTTCGGCCGTTGGTTCTGGGGGGTTGGTCTCGTCGTGGTCCTCTACTGGGGCGACCGGGGGCGGAGGTGCTGGCCATTCTGGATCTTCTGATCGGGGGACGGCACGGGCGGCCATGGACCGGGTGGTTACGCAGGCCCAGTCCGGGAGGCCCAGCATCCCCAGGTGCTCTCTTCTTTCGACGGTGGCCCACGGGGAACTCTCAAGGTCATTCCCCAGGAGGCAGTCCACGGGTGCATCATCCCGGACCGTCACCTTCAACAGGCCGGAGACCCCTCCCCATTCGAAGGGGACGCAGGCCATTTGACACAGACTCTCGGAATTGTCGGCTGAGCGGACGGGGCAGAGAATGTTCGTCAGGATCTGCTCGGGCTTCACCAGGTGACAGCGGACGGCCGTCACACTGGCGCCTGTGTCACGTAAGGCCTCGGCCCGACGTCCATTAATGGTCACCCATTGGCCATATTTCCGGGTGTTGGCGGGTAGGGGGGCCCGCGGAACCATGTCCTTTCCCCCTAGGCATGCTAGAACCATGGCGGCCGGTTCCCACTCTTGCTGGGCCGGCTCATATTCTTCCTGTTCCTCTGATAGTCGTTCTTCCCCCAGGGCGGCGGCCGCTACCTGGCGGGGCTTTGGTGTTTGGTTCTGCGGGCAGCTCGGGTCATTGGCGTAGTGGCCGACTCGCTGGCATCGGTGGCACGTGACGTTGGCTCGGAACCCCGGGCGCATCGGGGGGTTGCCCCGCCCGGCCGGGGGCGGGGTGCTGGCCACGGGTGTTGCCGGGATGGTGTCTCTCCCTCGCCCCTGGCCTCCTCCTCCTCCCCGGGGACGGTGCTGGCCTTGGTTGTTTCGGTTTTGCTCGTGCGGTCCTCTCCGGCCCACTCGGGTGCTTTCCCATCGGTCAGCTTCGGCGGCGAGTTGCCGGGGGTCAGTCAATTTACTGTCGAGGAGGTGCTGCCTGAGCTCGACGAAACAGTTGTTCGACAGGTGCTCCCATACCATAAGGTTAAAGAGTTGCTCGTAGGTCGTTACATGGCTCCCCTTGATCCAACCCTCGAAGGCTCGGCTGAAATAGTTGACGTACTCCACCCAAGTTGTTCCCGGGATCCGGGTGCAGTCTCTGAACCTCTGGCGGTACATCTCGGGCGTGAGGCCGTAGCGGGTGAGGAGGGCAGCCTTCATGTGGTCGTAGGACGACATCTGGTGATCTGGGAGCTGCAATAGGGCATCGCGGCCTTCGTTGACGAACCTCCCCCATAGTCCGGCTCCCCAATCACTCCGGTCGATCCGGTGGGAGGTCATGGCGATCTCGTAGGCTTTGAACCACTGTTGTATGTCGTCCTCTCGGACATATTCTCGGACAACATCCTTGGGGATGTGGACTTTTCTCTCGGTTGCTCCCGGGGTGTGCGGTCGCTCAGGCACCCCCGGTTCTTTATTCTGTTTCCGGAGTTCTATTTCCGCCAGTTTGCGCTCGTGTTCGAGTGTTATTCTTTTTTCCTCGAGCTCTCTCTGTCTCTGTTTTTCTTCTCGCTCTTCTCGGAGCCGCAGATGTTCTAGATTTAGTTTCTGCTCGGCTAACTTTAGTTCACCGTCCATCTTGAGTCGTGCCATTTCCAACTCATGTAATCTGGTTCTTTCTCTTTCTTGGATCTCCTCCTGCGAGAGGCCCATTCCCCGCTCCTCGGGAGCCGTGGCGTTCCCCTCTGGTGCGACACTGTTTTGGTCGGGGGATCCGGTGACCCCAGTTTCCGCCCACGACTCAAGGGCGCGCTTTAAATCGTCTTTGGTACTCAGGCCGGTGGTAGCAATGCCTAGTTCCATGCAGAATTGTTTAAGTTCGCGGTGGCTATATTCTTCCAACTTATCCATTTGGAACTTTTCAGTGGAACCGCTATCTTTGGCTGACATCGTGGTTTTGTCGTGGGGTGAGCTACTCTCTGTACGATGACGCGTTGATTCGGATCGCGCCGCTGGCCACCAATGTTAGACGGACCGGGAGGGTCGGCCGAGGACACGGGGAGAGGTCTCCGGGGAGAGCCGTCTCCAGCGATCGTACAGATAAATAACTTCCCCCCCACAGACAGATACCACACAAGGAGAAGATTTAGCGTTCTTTATAGGCAATTTCTTACGGTACGATGGAAGGTACAAGGAGGTCTGGACTCAGGGGTCCCCTCGATTCAAGTCTCTCAAGATGGGGAAAGGGGGTAGCGGGACGGTCTGGTTACCAGTCTGGTAGTTGAGGGGGTATGGTGGATAGCTCACAATCCTCGAGCTCGGTGTTCTAGCTGGGACGGGCCGCGGCAGCGCCAGCAGGTCCCGGTGAAGATGGTTGATACACGGTCCGCGGCAGCGCCAGCAGGTCCCGGAGAGATGGTCGATGCACGGTCCGCGGCAGCGCCAGCAGGTCCCGGTGAGGATGGTCGTTACAACGGGCCGCGGCAGCGCCAGCAGGTCCCGACGAGGATGGATGTTGCAGAAGGCCGCGGCAGCGCCAGCAGGCAGGACGATAGTTCACAAGATAGGGCTACGGCAGCGCCAGTAGTCCGTCAAGGCTGAGTTCTCTCGGTGTCTCTCGACTCCAGGATACAACTGGCGTCCTGCTCCGGGGCTGCCCTAGTTATAGGTCTGGCGCCCTTTGATGTCCGGACCCTCGCACTTGGAGGTCGGAGGGTCCGGGATGAAGGTGTCCAGACACCCAGCAGGGGGTGGAGCCAGCGCCTGGGGGAGCTGGAGGCGATCGGCACCTGGCGGGGGAGAGCCCTTGACGCTTCGTTTTCCCATTGACCTGCCAAGTGGTCCGCTCACCTCCTGGGTGGATGGTGGTGCCGGGATGCCGGGGCCGGCCAGGCCCAGGGTTAGGGTCGGGTGGAGGCCACGCGGCCTCGTGGCGCAGGGCCCAAGATGGCGGCTTGATCCGGCCGGGGGAGCCGGTGGTGGCTCGGTCCCGTGATACATGGAGGTCCGGGGGCAGGAGTTCCGTCGGGAGACGGAGTGCGGGTGATTCGTGTGGGTCACGCCTGGCGGGCCGGGGCTTAGGCCCTGTCATGCGGGGAGGGAGCAAGCCCTTCGTGTGGCCTGTCCAACACATTTATACAACATACATGAAAAATTACATCAAACTCATGTCATAGAAAAGAGACATACATGTGACCATTCAACAAGACATCAATAATAAATACAATACAATAACCAATAGACAATTATACAACAAAGACACTTTGGCAACATAAATGACCAGTTCTAAATTTGGAAAGGAAAAAATAGCGGTACAGACTTATTTGTATTTGACATTGCGGAAACCTGCTATGCACAGCTAGACGACATTTATATTACAACAGATGGAATGTCTTGTTTGCACACTGTATTTATTCAGTGAAGTGATGTCGGTTGCGGCTAGCTGTGTGTGGTCGACGCGTTTCTGAACCCTATTTTTCTTTGGGGGTTCTCCTCAGGACCAGGACTAGGTCGGATTCTTTCATGAAAGCTAAGGTAAATGCAAAAGATGTTACTCAATGGCGGAATGAACTGCAGCGTTCAAAAAAGAGTTCTTGTGTAGTTTGTGGGAAAACCTTATTTGTAATTCCTGGTGTGGTTTTCTGTAAGACTCGAGTGTGGATGCGAGTCAGGACAGGTCACACAGTTGGTAATAAATAGAAACCTGTTCAATCGAGGAAGGGGGACGCCGTCATTATCGCTCTTTGGGCATTTCTCCTGTATAATTCTTTAAAGTTTCTGGCAGCATCCCACTCAGACCTCATTCCTTCGGCATCTCAGTAATGCAGAAGAGTGGGCCTGCAGCACTGATTGTGCCACCCATGTGGGTAGCCCTGAAAAGGTAACTCGGACCTGCCATTGCATAGTCTGTGTGCAGTTTGTAACTGCCATGTCGACTTGGCCAGTGCGCACACTTTCAAGTCCCTCATTTTCCCTTTTCTTACATGTCAGCCACCCCTAAGGTAGGCCCAAGGTTCCCCTGTGGGCCGGGTGCAGTGTATGTGAAAGGTAGGACATGCCCTGGTGTGTGTGGCATGTCCTGATAGCGAATTACGACCAATTTCGTTTTTCGCTATTGCAAGGCTACCTGTTCCCCATAGGAAAGAATGGGGAGTTTGTTTATAACATCTTATAAACTTAACTGGCCCGGGGAATTAGGTAGGAAAATAAAGTTTAGTATGCCTGAACTCAGAATCTAAAGATGCATCTTTTAGTGAAGTTGATTTTTACATTCTGTGTTTGAAAATACCACTTTTTAGAAAGTAGTTATTTTCTTGCTCAGTCATCCTGTGTGCCTCTGCTGGAATGTGGATTGCCTGTCTGGGTTTTGGATGACAGAAGGCTGGGGAGCAGGAGTAGCTCAAGATAGTCTAGGTGGGTCAGGAAAGGGCAGAATATACCTGGGCTGCAATTGGGGAAGGGGGAGGAGATTTCCTTGCACCTCAAAGGGCCTGGTCTGCCTTTGACCATTCCGTCTCCACCTCCTGCCAGGAAGTCACACCAGAGAAAGCAGAACCGGTTCTGGCCGGGCACAGACACTCTTTGCCTAAGAGATCAAAGGATTTTGGGATATAAATATTGGGGCCCTGACCCCTGAACTTTCGAACTCTTTTGGACCAAGAAGACTGCCAAGAAGAAGAGCTGGAGAAGCTGTGAGGAGGAACTACCACTTTGCTGTGTGCTTTGCTGTGTTGGCCTGCAGTGGCTGCTTCTGTCTTGGGCAGTGAAAGGACTGGATTGAACTTCCTGCAATCTACTTTGTGAGTTTCTCCAAGGGCTTGAGTTAGAGTTTGCCCCCTGTTCAAGAAGTCTCAGGAACAGCAAAGACTTCAAGCTCTTCTGCCCTCAGCACTGGGGATTGTGTGTTTTGTGCTGCAACAGAATAAAAGCAACCCGACGACGTCTACGATGCCGCTGCCGACTCCGTGTCCTGAAGGCACCGCAGAGGGCACCACCACAATGCTGCACCGCCACCCTGGTCTCACCGCCGCCGCCTGCTGACGCCGCCACCGAGCCGCAGCTCACACCACAACCTGTGGGTACTGCACTCCACACCACCTCGCTTCTTGACGACACCTTGGTATTCCCTACAACGCCGCTCCACGCTGAAATCTAAGCCGCTGCTTGCACCGTGGTTTGAGGGCACCGCTCGTAAAGTTAAACAACGCACCTCTCTCATCCTGCACCGCAGCCTTGGCCTACCGACGCCATCGACTCCAGTTCGTCAGCCGACAACAGCGCTTCAGACATGACAATGATGCTGCTTGCACCGTGACCGGCCAGCACCGCGACGAGCACCGCCTTCACCCCGCACCGCGACCCTGGTCTCACCGATGATTCCATCTGACGCGGCCACCCAGCCGCTGCTCACACCGCAACCTGAGGGCCCTGCACGCCGCACCGCTGCACCCAATGCCTGCCGACGACAGCGCTCCTGACTCCAACAGAGAGGAGATTGATCTGCAACGCGTGTGATTTTGAGGGCCCTGACGACTCCTGCACTGACCTACGGAACCGACGCCTACGGATGCTGTGCTTTCGGAAGCTCAATGAGAGATCGCCGACGGCCTGCATTTCTAAAAGGTACTGTTTGCGGGTCTTCCCGACACCGTAGCTGGCCCGCGACACCGCGTTCAGCCTGAACTGTTTGGATCTGTTTGCGCACGACGCCGTGATGGCCCCGGACGGAGCTATAGACATCAATGAACTGTTTTTCAAGCATATTTTGATAACCAAAGATTTGTAAGTACTGTATTGTGGTTTTTTTAAATTGTTTTTGGTATTGTCTTAAGTATATAAAAATACTGGATATTTTTCTAAACTTGTGTGGTCTCCTTTTGTAGTGCTTACACTGTATTACTGTTGGCTATGTGCAAATGCTTTACACACTGCCTCTAGGATAAGCCTGACTGGTCATGCAAAACTACCAAGGGGGTGAGCAGGGGTTATTTTAGGAGTGTAACTCCCTTATCATGACTAGAGTGGTGGTTTCTGCCTGGCTTTGGCGCATGTCCTAGCCTACCAAAAATCCAATTTCTAACAGCTGTATTGCTACACTTGGTAATATTTTTATTTGCAAATAATCAACTCAAATAGACATCCCAAATTAGTTCTGCTGCTTAAGCTATTAAGTCCTCTACAACGACTTCTGGCTCAATACAAACCAGTCCATCAAAATGGTTGAAGCACAGAATCCGGACAGACCCTGTTCTCATCCACAGCCTTCAAGATTCAGGAACAAGAGAAATAAAACACAGCTCATATATGCACCCTCACCTTGGACCCCTTCCCTTCAGAAATTGTGTGCTTGCCATGCATCACTGGGTCTATTACACCAGAGGATATAGAAAGGGGTTTTGTCTTTGAGGTAAACTCCCACTTTTCCAAGGAGCTCCTGGCCTTGTTTTTGCAGAGAGGGGTACTTGCAACAGAGTATCCCCTCTGTGGAGAAAAGACAAGATGGCTGTGCCATGTTTGCTGTCGCTGTCATTTACACCTGTCAAGAAGATGTTGATTATCCACCCTTAAATGGCTTCCAGGGTCCGAAAGTAAGCATGGAGAAAACCTAAAGTGAAGACAGATTCACCTTTGTGAAACTCAAGGCTGATGAGCTGTACTTTGCAATAGCAGGCTTAGCAGGGAATGAGTTACCGGCTGTACAGTTGCTTACACAAAATGGTGGAACTCCCTGGTCTCCATGACACATTAAACTGGACAGGCATTTTCACTGTGTGCCAGCTTGCTTCTCCCACAATAATTTGGATTTTACACCTCTCTGTATCCTAAGATTACTGTTCATAACTGAGCACCTTTCCAAGTGTGAACGATGCAGAAAAGTAGGACTATCCAGTATGAAAGCTGGGGTGGTGGCTAATAGAGCATATATGTGATTCAGCTGCACTCTTATGGAATTAAACTAGACATTAATAAGTAGCCATAAAACTTCTCATGGGTGCAATTCCTAGTGCTGTAGAAAAAATTTACTGTTTTTGACAGCCAAACTGGTCTGTTACATTTGATTGCAAGAATAGGCAAGTAAGTAACAAAATATCAAGGGCAACCAAATGTACACAAAAGAGAGATTATTTTCTCATTCTTTAAATAACAAGACAATCTTGTTAATATCTTGAGTGTCAACGGCTCTGTGATTCGTGCTCTTAATCGGTAATAAATAAGGTAGTTGATTGGAATTTTTGGGGGGGAATTTACAAGAGGCAACAGAAGAAGGACAAGTGTTAAGAATACCATTGGATAAATGTCCATGCCTAAATGACACAGAAGCACTGCTCCATCTCAGTCATTCATATGTGAGGGATATATTTTGCCTGTCGATGTTGCGTGGTCCCCATTGCATTGAAGATCCAGTCAGTTCCTGCCTGTATTTAGCAAAAGACACACAATTGATTGACGGAATGCAGAACAAATCAAAACATTCACCCCCAGTCAAGAGATCTGGGTTAAATCTATCATTCTTTTGCTCACCATGCCACCCCAGTTTAGACCTGGCCATATGCAAATCAGTCTTGAACCTGTGCCTCATGGGAACAGTCCAGCCCGAACTTCCAAGCATGGTCCTCCCGGGACCGGAAACAAGCATCCTAGGACAGGTTTCGGGGTTTCACCCTCATCAGCCAGGATAGCTTGATTCCAGTGGCACAGTGAGCCCGGGACCCACGTCTGGGCATACCCGGCACACTTAGGGTGAGAAAGCAAAAGAGACACAATTGATCGACGGAAGGCAGAACAAATCAAAACATTCACCCCCAGTCCAGAGATCTGGGTAAAATCCATCATTCTTTTGCTCACCATACCACCACAGTTTAGGCCCAGGCACCTGACTATATTTAGGCAGCCCTCAAACATCGATAGAGAATTCACATTCTATCAAAAAACAGGATTGGGAATTGTTATTAGTGTTCAGTTCCCTCTGATCATTATTGTTTCTGCTTAAGAGGCTGATTATGGTTGGGATGTTGCTTTCCAACCCTTGCATAAACCCTTTTGTGCAGGGGTCGGAATTAGGAGTTGGGTTGTATTTAACACATCCAATAATTATGGAATAATTTGGATAATTATATTATTCCTTAAATACTACAACATTGTTCAACTTTGGCAGGTCAATCCTGTGAAATTTAACTGGGGAAAGCATATGGTAGTTAATGTATCATATAGATTTTGGTGCATTGAACACCAAAATCCACATATTATTCCCTAGAAATTTGTAATAATGTTGTTTATTGACCCAATGAATAACGTACCCCGTGGTTTTGTTATTTATCAGGTGCAATAAATAGCACCTATACTCATAGTCACGGCCTTAGAATCTTGTGTTATCCTAACCATCTCTACATGAAGATGCAAGTTGGCAGAGTCAGGGAATAGACCAACATATGGAAAGCTAGTATTCCGATTCTTGATCTTTCAATACATGTACCAAGTATATTTTTGAGAGTCCAGCGTCCTTTGCATTGACTGGTGTACCTTATATTGTGACTCGAATTCTACTGACATTCAAGTCCTTTCTTAAAATCAAGGCTTGTGGATAGCATCTAAACATGCTTTAGTAGCCTTCCTATAACTTTGTTGAAGGCTTCTATGATACATGGTTCAAAATGTCCGAATCTGAAACCTAATAAATTTAATGACATCTGACTTAGGGTAAAGACATGTTATTGCTCACACAGGGTATTTTTGTATTCATTGATATACATCAACCCGCTATCGTTGTGATGAGTGTAGAGCGGACACAGCTAATATGAGGTACCCTGCAAGATGGCCAACCCTCCTGTTCCGGCAGAAGCCTTGTGGTATGTGTCCCGCGCTGCCGTTGACCATAAGTGGCCTTGTAGAGACTCCTGTAGCTCGGCATACTAAATTAAAGAATATTTATTTAATCCCGCTAATGTAATAGCTTTCAAATGTGAATGTATCTGCATTCTTCATACTGCTTTTTTCCTGAGAGACTCTGAGGGCCATGTCAACCACATTGATTTGGGAGATAATTGCACTAGTGTTGCCTGGGATATTGAGTGTTCCCGCACCCAAGAACCCCAGGTGCAGTAACACAGGACTGGTAATAATACGGCAGAGCAGTGGCCCCCAAGGAGATAACGCTCTGCCTGAATTATTATAAGGCCCATAAAGTGTAGTTCTAAAGCACTTAGGCGCCTCTTCCGAGATTTTGAAGATGACTAGTATTGTTGTGCACAGTAGGCATTGTTGTATAGAAAGGCCACTGCCTTCACAAACCGAGAGGGTTTCCACAGGTGCAGCTCCAAACCATAAAAAGTGATGCTGTCAACAAAGTGGGAAAGAAGTGGAAGAGCGTTGAACCTACATAGTAAATCATGGCTCCTATTCCTGTTTAACTCAAAATATTGCCCCCTGGCTGTGTGCATTGTGGCAAGAGTTTGGCTTACAGTCCCATTACCTACACCGCTCCCACCAAGCAAGGCAGCATCTCTGAAGGAAGATGCGAGAGGGAAACATTATGGCTGCTTCAGGCCTGACTGGTTCACAAGCCCCAGCTGGAACAACGTAGCTGAAGGAGCCACTGGTTCTTATCACAGAAAGTGCACTAATGGAATGCTAGGCCTGCAGGTTATCAGCCAAGCAAGACCCATCCTGCAAAATACTAAAGAAAACAGATTGGTTTCTGAACGTCAACAAAAAAGGAATGTATGACGTTATAACGTAAACGTTTACAACGCATGCCTTTACAACGCAGTTTTTACATCGCAACACCCATTACAACGCATGTTTTTACAACGCAAGCCATCACAATGCATTTTTAGAAACTACATTTACAACCCATACCATTACAATGCATACCATTACATCACATATTCCGTTTAGGGCAACAGTAGGGTAAGTGTTGGATAGTTTAGGGGTAAAATATACTATTCCCACTCCAGTGAGTGCAACAGTAGGGTAAATGTTGGCTAGTGTAGGGGTAAAAATTACTATTCCCACTCCAGTGAGTGCAACAGTAGGGTAAGTGTTGGATAGTGTAGGGATACAAATTACTATTCCCCATTACTTACCTTATAATGCGTTGTAATGGCATGCGTTGTAGTGACATGCGTTGTAATGACATGCGTTGTAGTCACATGCGATCGATGTAATGGCTGTGTTGTAATGGCTTGCGATGTAAAAGATGTTGCGTTGTAATGACTGCGCTGTAAAGGTAGTGCGTTGTAAGGACTGCGTTAAAAAGGTTGTTTCCCACAAAAAAGGATAGCAGAAACAGATGTCTAAATGGCACAGCACTAAAAAGTCAAACACCTAAAAAATAACCGTAGCTAAATACAGAGCTACATTAACCAAAGTCTGCCGCAGGAAAAGAGACATGCAGGCTTTCTGCATGAACGGTCAGGTACGTATGTTCTTATGGCAAGGGGAGAGGCTTGTTCCCCAGAAATGACTCCTCTTCCTTAATGTCAGGACTGTGACAGGGAAGAGCGACAAGGTTGAGGAGAAGCAGCAGTTTGGCATTTGACTCCAACTGAATCAGGAGCTCTAATGTGGAGTTGTTTGGTGTTCCTTGAAGAGATTCCTCAATTACATCCATCTTTATTGGGGTCCCTCCTTCACACAGTGTTGAGGACTTTCAAGCACTTCCAATTTTCTGTACTCACATTTAAGTGCCCAATTCGTCAGTACGGTATGTTTATTACCATGCTGCAAATTGTGGGAGTTCCTCTGGTATTGCCTAATGCCAGAAGCAGTAATCTCTCTGATTCTGCCTTGGGTGCCTGGGGACCATCTGTGAGACCGGCCTTGTGGCGTGGGCCCTCCCGACCAGCAAGTTACCCTACAACCACGCCAAACCTCGTGGACACGGCCTTCCGGCTCCCATGGGCCAACATCCCGAGGGCCGACCAGATCCCCAACACGCATGCCCGGCCGAGGGAGAGCGAAACCCCCCAAACCAGACCGAGAGGCGCCGACCCTGTCACACCTCTGGCCTCTCCCCCGAGGGTGGTTTCGATCGCCCACCAGGCCCCCGGTGAGCGGGCGCCTCGCCTGCTGGATGTCTGGAGTCCCTCCCGGACCCACCTGAACAGATCAAAGGGCCGAGCGACAGGAAACCCGTCACACCGCCCCCCAGGCACCAGACCCCTCTCCGCGAGGACTCCGGACTTCAAAGAGGAGGGGGAGTATAACAAGGGGTGCTGACGGGACGGGAGCAGAGAAGACCTGGACTGACAAGAGCCTGCTGACTTGGTCGCGGCTCGATCGCTCCCCGAACAGAAGAACGCTACCCGAACCCTGAACCACCTGAGCCCTGCGGACGCTGTCGCGGCTCCCCGAACTCTGAACCATCTGAGCCCTGCTGACGCTGTCGCGGCTCCCCGAACCCTGAACCATCTGAGCCCTGCTGACGCTGTCGCGGCTCCCCGAACTCTGAACCATCTGAGCCCTGCTGACGCTGTCGCGGCTCCCCGAATTCTGAAACCATCTGAGCCCTGCTGACGCCGTCGCGGCTCCCTGAACTACGACCCTCCGGTGCCTGCTGAGTGACTCGCGGCCCGCTCCTCCAAGAGAATTGGCAGAGATTGCCGAGAGAAGCAACATCCCCTCAGCTCGAGGATTGAGAGCTGTGCGCCGGATACCTCGCAGAGACACTGATTCAAAGACTGTCCCGCTACCCCTTTTCCCCTCATCACGAGATCGCTGCCGCTTGTGGCATTAATTCTGCACCTGCCTGCCGGATCATAAAGATCCCTGACAACCACCTATAAAAGCATATTATCTTGCAACGAATTACTGTGTGGCGTCCCTCTATACAAAGAAGAGAGTAAGCGCAGCGTGTGCGATCCTAGGTGCGAGACCCTTCCAGGAAGGGCCTCCCTGCTCTTGCTCGGCCTAACTCTGGGTAAGGTGGGCCTCCGGGTGGTCGGGAACGCATTCCGCAGCCTCCCCGGGGAACGCCTTCCAACATTTGGTGGCAGGCGACGGGATCCGAGCCAACACCTAGAGATCGTGCAGTAGACGGCTTACGCACTACCAAGAAGAAATGGAAGGAGAAACTTCCCTGGGTGCCGCAGGCACCAACCCGAGCACGGCATTCCAAAAGGATCAGTTGGAATCTTATACGCACCGAGAACTGAAACAATTTTGCAAAGACTTTGGAATCGCTACCACCGGACTAAGCACGAAAGAGGATTTCCAGGGGGCATTAAAAACCTGGGTCGAGGCGGAAACTCCCCGGACGCCAATAGAAGGAGAGCCTCCCAACGAACCACGAAGCACCCCGGGGAGGAATGGCGCCCCCGAGAGGGGCCTATCCCCAGAGGAACTAGCGGACCGAGAAAGAGGTCGCAACCACGAACTAGAATTAGCAAAATTAAAAATCGAAGGAGAGCTAAAACTGGCTGAAAAAAAACTGGCGGTGGAACAGTTACGCCTACAAGGAGAACTAGAGGAAAAAAAACGACAGAGAGAACACGAAGAAAAAAAACTCCAACTAGAGCACGAACGTAGCCTAAAAGAAATCGAGCTCAAGGCTAAGAAGGCGGAGGCCCGACCCTCGGAAACTCAACCCATCACCTCCACCGTGGAACCAAAGGTCCACATCCCCAAAGATGTGGTGAAAGAATACTATAAGAACGACGATATTCAGCAATGGTTCAAGGCCTACGAAGTCGCCATGACCTCCCACCGAGTCCCGCAGAAAGACTGGGGGGCTGGGCTGTGGGGCTGGTTCCTGAGCGAGGGGAGAGATACCCTGCTGGACCTGCCCTCCACGGTGATGAACTCCTACAGTCACATGAAAGAGGCCCTGGTAGCCAGATATGGGCTCACCCCTGAAATGTACCGGCAACGGTTTAGAGACTGCAAAAAGATACCCGGTACCACCTGGGTGGAATACGTGAACTTTTACAGCCGGGCCTTGGACGGATGGATCAAGGCCAGCAAGGTCTCCACCTTTGAGGAGCTGTTCGACCTAATCGCATGGGAACACTTGGCCGCTAATTGCTTCGTAGAGCTGCGCCAGCACCTCCTGGACAGCAAACTCATAGACCCTCGCAAACTGGCCGTCGAGGCTGACCGGTGGGTGAACACCCTGGCCTCCCGGGGCCCCGTGGGAGACTACGGTCACCACAGTCAGGGACCCCCCCGCCAGAGGGGCGGAGGGAATCAAGGCCGGCAAAGGGAGCTCCCGGGGGGATCCCCGCTCAGCCCCCCCCAGAGGACAATCTCCGCCCTTTCCAGCTCCACCTCCGGCCAGCACCGGGCCACCAGGGAGGCCGGGGCCCCGAGTGAGGATCACCTGTCTCCGCTGCCAACAGACCGGACACTATGCCAGCGACCCTCAATGTCCCCTGTACCAGCGGACCGCCACAACAACCCCACCGGCTCGACAAATGGCCTCCGTAGCCCTGGGGGAAGAGATGGAAGACTCCGAAGAATGGGAGCCAGCCGCCATGGCCTTGGTCTCGCTAGGGGACCGGGAGATGGTCCCCGGAACGTCCCTGCCCGCCAACACGAAGAAGTACCGACAGCAGGTAACGGTCAACGGTCACCGCATCGAGGGCCGCCTGGTCTCCGAAGATCAGATCCTGCCGGGCGCCTTTTGCCCCGTCATATCATCGGACAGTTCCGAGAGCCTCTGCCGGATGGCCCTAGTCCCCTTCGAATGGGGGGGAGTCACCGGCAAGTTAAAGGTGGCGGTCCGAACCTCCCAGCCCGTGGACTGCCTCCTGGGCAACGACCTGGAGAACTCCCCGTGGGGACAAGTGGAACGAAGGGCCCACCTCGAGATGATGGGCCTACCCGAGTGGGTATGCGCCACCACGCGCTCAATGACTCTCAGGGCGCCTTCCTCCGAGGGGGGAGAGGCCATGCCGCTAAACACCGCCACCATCCCCGAGATCCAGAATACACCACCAGCGGCCAACGACCCCCTTCTGGACGAACCGACCACTCCCGACGAAGGGTCAGTGCCTTCCGACCCCGAAACCCTGACCAAACTCGGGGATTTGCCAGAACTGGCCCCGTGGCCCTGCGAAGGGGGCCCCTCCCGTGAAGAGTTCTGCCAAGAACAATCCACCTGCCCGTCCCTCATTGGACCCCGACAACAGGCCGAGGCCCAAGCAGCAGGCGACCGGACCGGCACCCACTGGGTATACTGGGAGAACGGCCTCCTGTACAGCGAACAGAAGTCGGCCGAGTTGGGATCGGCCCGGGTACTAGTGGTACCCCTACGCTTCCGAAGCCTCCTCCTGGGCCTGGCCCATGATGTACCCCTGGCCGGACACTTAGGCCAAGATAAGACCTACCAACGACTCGTCACCCACTTCTGTTGGCCCAAGATGCGAGCAAATGTGGAGGCCCACTGCAAGTCCTGCCCCACGTGCCAGGCCAGCGGAAAGAGTGGGGGCAAGCGCAAGGCTCCGCTACAGCCCTTCCCCGTTGTCAGGACTCCTTTTGAGCGGGTAGGAATCGACATTGTGGGACCGCTGGACCCCAAGACCGCCCAGGGCCAGCGGTTCATACTCGTCCTGGTGGATCATGCCACCCGTTACCCCGAAGCCATCCCCCTCCGCACCGTGACGGCCCCCGTGGTAGGCCGGGCCTTGATGGGGATCTTCTCCCGCATGGGGTTCCCCCGCGAAGTCGTGAGTGACCGGGGTACGAACTTTATCTCCCGAGATATGAAGTCCCTCTGGCAGCAGTGCGGAGTATCGTACAAGTTCACCACCCCATACCACCCCCAAGGAAACGGCCTAGTCGAGTGCTTTAACAAAACACTGAAAGGAATGATCATGGGCCTCGAGGAACCCCTACGCCGGAGGTGGGACATCCTCCTCCCATGTCTCCTGTTCGCCTACCGGGAGGTTCCCCAAAAATCCCTGGGATTCAGCCCATTCGAACTACTATATGGACACCCCGTCCGAGGACCCCTGAGCCTGGTCAAGGAGGGGTGGGAAACAACCCCCCGGGGGACCCCTCCGGATGTGTTCCGATACATCTTGGCGCTCCGCAACCAGACCCGGAAATTCAGAGAACTCGCAGAAGCGAACCTCGAGGCTAGCCAGGAAGAAATGAAGCGCTGGTATGACCAGAATGCTACGCTGGTTGAGTTTCAGCCGGGCCAACAAGTCTGGGTCATGGCCCCGGTGAGACCCTGCGCTCTCCAAGATAAATGGACTGGACCCTTCAAGGTGATCGAGCGGAAGAGCCAAGTCACCTATCTCGTCGATGTGCAGTCCCCGCGGAACCCCCTCCGGGTTCTCCACGTGAATCGCCTCAAACCTCACTTTGTACGGACCGAATTAAGTTTACTCCTGGCCACCGACGATGGGGCCGAAGAAGACACCGAGCCCCTTCCAGACCCCCTGGGGGCGAAAGAGACCGATGGGTCCGTGGAGGGAGTGAGACTGTCAACCGCCCTCACAGCCCAACAGTCCGCCGAGTGCCGCCAGCTACTAGGGCAGTTCGCGGACCTCTTCTCCCTGACCCCTGGGGTCACCAACTGGTGTGTCCACGACGTGAACACCGGCGACAGCCCGCCAGTGAGACATCGGGCCTACCGGGTCCCTGATCGGGTCCGAACCTGCATCCAGACCGAGGTGGCGAAGATGCTAGACCTCGGGGTGATTGAACCCTCCGACAGCCCCTGGGCCAGCCCGGTAGTCCTGGTTCCGAAAGCGACTACCCTGGGTGTTGCCCCCGAGCTGAGGTTTTGCGTGGACTACCGAGGACTCAATGCGGTCACCCGAGCGGACGCTCACCCTATGTAACGCCCTGAACGTCTCAGGATCGTTTAACAGACACGACAATGAGGATGCAACCACTTGTGAAGGGTTAGTTCTTTTAATGAAGGCAAATAAAATACAAAGAACAAACAAAAGTTATAGTCACTGGAATCCTCCAGGCTAAGTACGTTACCAGCCCACAGCACGGATGGTCCTAACCGTCCTCTGCATATACGCCGATCCCGGCGTATGCCAACAGAGGGCAGAAATGAAATGGCCGACAATGCCAATCGGTAGGCTGTGAGGGGCACGAAGAGTGTTGGGGAGAATCGAGGAGTCAGGGAAACACCCAGCCGGGGTCTCTACCTGAAGGGAGCAGCCGCTCAACCTCTTCCTCAGACTGCACCGGGACGCGGAGTCACCTCCTGGTGATGCGTCACCGATACCCCACTAAAAAGCAAGAAGACTGAACCGAGAGCAGCCGCTCGATCGATCCTGTGGACTTCCGAGTCTGTAACGCGGCAAACACCTCCTGGTGTGCGTTACAGCTGGCAGTCCCTGTGTCTCTGGTCGGGCTGGGAGTTACGACTCCAACCAGCAAAAGCGCCACTGCGCTTGGACTCAGCCGAGTCAAAAAGCGAAGCTCAATGGTTGACCGGTAGAGCTTCCGGGTCCTTCACAGGTGACGATGGGGCAAGACACGGCCCAGGGAGTAACGACTCGACCTACCTCCGTTCTTGCCTTACTGGAGCACCACTCCGGAACACTGCTCTTCACGAAGCAGGTACGTCGGTGTAAACACAATATCCGACAGCCTTGTACCTCCCGGTTCCTCCCTTTATAGGGCGTGTTTTCCTTGAGTTATGTAACAGCTCTCCTGTTTACATAAGGGCGTGTTTCCCTTGAGTTATGTAACAGCTCTCCTGTTTACATAAGGGCGTGTTTCCCTTGAGTTATGTAACAGCTCTCCTGTTTACATAACCTCTCAACCGCTAAGCATCCTGGGAGATGTAGTCCGTTTTCGCTGGTTACCGTTTTCCTCCCCTCGTATGACAGGAATTCTTGACACCCTATCCCCCGTGCCGACGAGCTCATTGACCGCCTTGGGGCCGCTCGCTACCTCAGCACCTTCGACCTGACTAGTGGATACTGGCAGATTGCCCTCACCGAGGGAGCCAAGGAGCGCTCCGCCTTCTCCACCCCGGATGGGCACTACCGCTTTAGGGTGATGCCGTTTGGAATGAAGAATGCCCCGGCCACCTTCCAGCGGCTGGTGAACAGGGTCCTGTCCGGACTAGAGAGGTTCAGCGCAGCATACCTCGATGACATAGCGGTCTTCAGCTCCCAATGGACCGAGCACCTCCAGCACCTCCGTCAAGTCCTGCTGGCTCTGCGCCAGGCCGGCCTCACCATCAAAGCCAGTAAATGTCAAATTGGGCACGGCTCCGTAACCTATCTGGGGCACCAGGTCGGAAGTGGGCAGGTCGCCCCCCTCCAGCCGAAGATCGACGCCATCTTGTCCTGGGAACCCCCCGCAACCCAAATGGAAGTCCGGGCCTTCCTGGGCCTCACCGGCTACTACCGAAGGTTTATTAGGAACTATGGCAGCATCGCATGCCCCCTCACAGAACTAACCTCCAAAAAACACCCCAAGAAAGTACACTGGACTCCCGCCTGCCAGAAGGCGTTCGACACCCTAAAGGCCGCCATGTGCGCGGCCCCAGTGCTCAAAGCACCCGACTACGCCCAGGAGTTTGTGGTCCAGACGTACGCCTCAGAACACGGCATCGGGGCAGTCCTCTCGCAGTTCGACGACAAAGGCATAGATCGGCCCATAGCCTTCATCAGCCGAAGGTTGCTGCCCCGGGAACAGCGGTGGAGCACAATTGAAAGAGAGACCTTCGCAGTGGTCTGGGCCCTCAAAAAGCTACGGCCCTACCTGTTCGGAACCCACTTCCGAGTACAAACAGATCATCGACCCCTGCGGTGGTTGATGCAGATGCGAGGGGAAAACCCCAAGCTGCTACGCTGGTCCATCTCCCTCCAAGGGATGGATTTCACTGTGGAACATCGCCCCGGGACGGACCACGCCAAGGCGGACGGCCTGTCCCGATTCTTCCGCTTCAGCGAGGAGAACCCCCAAGTGGATGGGTAGTTCTCCCCGCCTTTCAGCTGGGGGGGGCACGTGTGAGACCGGCCTCGTGGCGTGGGCCCTCCCGACCAGCAAGTTACCCTACAACCACGCCGAACCTCGTGGACACGGCCTTCCGGCTCCCATGGGCCAACATCCCGAGGGCCGACCAGATCCCCAACACGCATGCCCGGCCGAGGGAGAGCGAAACCCCCCAAACCAGACCGAGAGGCGCCGACCCTGTCACACCTCTGGCCTCTCCCCCGAGGGTGGTTTCAATCGCCCACCAGGCCCCCGGTGAGCAGGCGCCTCGCCTGCTGGGTGTCTGGAGTCCCTCCCGGACCCACCTGAACAGATCAAAGGGCCGAGCGACAGGAAACCCCGTCACACCGCCCCCCAGGCACCAGACCCCTCTCCACGAGGACTCCGGACTTCAAAGAGGAGGGGGAGTATAATAAGGGGTGCTGACGGGACGGGAGCAGAGAAGACCTGGACTGACGAGAGCCTGCTGACTTGGTCGCGGCTCGATCGCTCCCCGAACAGAAGAACGCTACCCGAACCCTGAACCACCTGAGCCCTGCGGACGCTGTCGCGGCTCCCCGAACTCTGAACCATCTGAGCCCTGCTGACGCTGTCGCGGCTCCCCGAACCCTGAACCATCTGAGCCCTGCTGACGCTGTCGCGGCTCCCCGAACTCTGAACCATCTGAGCCCTGCTGACGCTGTCGCGGCTCCCCGAATTCTGAAACCATCTGAGCCCTGCTGATGCCGTCGCGGCTCCCTGAACTACGACCCTCCGGTGCCTGCTGAGTGACTCGCGGCCCGCTCCTCCAAGAGAATTGGCAGAGATTGCCGAGAGAAGCAACATCCCCTCAGCTCGAGGATTGAGAACTGTGCGCCGGATACCTCGCAGAGACACTGATTCAAAGACTGTCCCGCTACCCCTTTTCCCCTCATCACGAGATCGCTGCCGCTTGTGGCATTAATTCTGCACCTGCCTGCCGGATCATAAAGATCCCTGACAACCACCTATAAAAGCATATTATCTTGCAACGAATTACTGTGTGGCGTCCCTCTATACAAAGAAGAGAGTAAGCGCAGCGTGTGCGATCCTAGGTGCGAGACCCTTCCAGGAAGGGCCTCCCTGCTCTTGCTCGGCCTAACTCTGGGTAAGGTGGGCCTCCGGGTGGTCGGGAACGCATTCCGCAGCCTCCCCGGGGAACGCCTTCCAACACCATCACAGAGGTGGCTGGGATCAGTTATTGTGTGTTAGACCTGGTACCATTGGCGCGAGTCTCCCTTCAATTTTTCACTGATGGCCTCCTCTGTTTTTAGGTCTCGCCTGAGCCAGCGCATGCGGTGCGAGACATTTAGTAAGGGGGTTTTCAAAGTGCTACCAGAGGCTTTTAATGGCCTCAAGCTTGCGGTTATGCGCGCATGCACACGCGCAGCCGCAATGTGGCTTTCTGTCATGGCTCATTAAGCCTTGCTTGCCTCTCTCCGCCTTGCTTGCTTGCGCTTCAACTCCCTCCCCCTCCCCCACCACAGATCGCGTCACTCTGCTGGCCTTCATGTCCGTTCTTCCTCCCTCTCACACTCGGCGCCTGCACTTTGCCCTTCCCCCTCCCCCACCACAGAGCGCATCTTGTATGGCCGGAATCACAACGGCTTTTCCAACGAAGGCATTACTACGAAACTGGCATTACAACACCAGCTTCTACAACGAAGTCCAAAAACACGCTGTCAAATAGAATGCTATTTAAAGTACCAGAACAACGAACGCCCTCATAACGTGTTCAATAATAACGTTTACCTTTACATCGCAAAATAGATATATGCGCCAGAAACTGTTTAAAAAATAATGTGCAGACAAACAACCAATGTCCTTACTTTATCAATTTGGAGAGCGTTTCAAATGAGCCAAGAAACATAACCGCTTTGGGAAGTGTATTTATTGGTGTTGAAGGTCTACTGGCTCGTTTTATGCCCAACGCGCATATGCAGTAAGATAATGGACATGTAGTCCTACCTCACTGTTTGCTAACAATCTCCCACATTTCCCAATGCAAAATAGCACCCGCCACTTCCCCAGCTCTGACCCTTAAGACCCATACCTGGCGCAACCCTCCGTTACTTTTCCTAAAGTCTGCTCTCAGCACCTCTACCTGTCTTCGCGTGAGAACTGTTGTGGTAAAAGTTTTGCGCCATAAAACCGTAGTGAAAAAGGGCGTTTCCCACTTTCATTAGCTTATTGCTGTATTGTGGTATTAATGAGGTGAAACCTTTGCTAGGGCAGAATTAATATGGGTAAAAATGACATTTAAAAAAAGTAATACTCTCACAAAATATGCCGCATTACACTGCATAATTTGGCTTTTCTGGCCACACAATTTAGTCAACACTGCCACATAATTCGGTCCTTTCATGCCGTATAATTCCAGTGGCCCTGGCTTTACTGAAATCACAGCGTCAAACACAAATCTTGCATCATAATGTCCTATTCATACTGGATGGGGCATCTGGCTTCAGGGAGGGGTGAAGAGAAAGTACGCTGGCCTCTGGCAAATTCAGTAAACCTCTTCGTTCGATTACGCAGACATGATTAAAACTTCACCAATCACTAATTTAATTCGATATTACATTTTATGAACTTGAAAACAAGATGATATTTATTCAAACTGCGTTGGCCTACATGTAAAATCTAGAGCTGCAGGTATTATTTTAACATTGCCAAGTGTTTGATGGCTGACAGCACAGATTCCAAAGTTAGCCTAATTCACCTTTGATGGAACCCCACTCACTGCACGTGGCATGCGGGAGCACCAGCCATCTTCTCAGCCTTTGTTACAGTAGATGAGCATTAACTTTTCCTTGTCTGCCTTTTGAACACTGATCTGAGCCCATTGACAATATTTCAACATCATTTTATTTGCAAAATACCCTTAATTCGGCATTAAAGATAACTACTGTATAATTGTCACCTGCTCCCTTGATCGTGCCTGGCTCTCATGTAATTACACCCTGGAGGTACTGTTTGAATTAACTTTGAAGCCTGGTCCTGAAAGACAGCATGCCTGTCGACAGCTTCCCTGTAATTAGGAGATTCTTTCAAAGCCCCACGTGCCTTTGACGGTTTTATATATATATTTTTAATTCTTAGAATTTCTATGGATGCAAAGACATTTCCCAGGAAAGTTGCATGTTTTGCCCAACATTAGTTCCTATATTTTTTACACGTTATAAACGCACACAACAAATTAAAAGACATAAAAGGAAAAAGAAAGCGGACCTTGTGATGTTAAAGGACTACGTTGGCTTCCAGCTAGATGAAGCGTCCAAATATTATGTCTCAATCACCCTAACGCAAGCACACACTTCAAAGGCCCTGCCTGGATAATAATACCTTACCACAATAACTGCTGCCAATGTGAAACCCCTGAACCACACAACAGGCACCCCAGACTGACAAAAAATAACAAAGGCATAAAAATGCCAGAACCATGAATTCCAATTTCGAATAAAGTAAAATAGAATAGCTTGCATTTAAGCCCAGTTTCCCCCAAGAACAAAAAATAACAAGCATTGGCATAGCCAATAGGTCTCGCCTTTGGGACCTTATAAGTGTTTAGCCACGCAACAGTTGATGTTGTTGCACCAAGGATATTATGCTGCATAACTAAATACTTATAAGGTCCCAAAAGCGAGACCTATTGGCTATGCCAATGCTTGTTGATATATTTTGCTGGTTTAGATGCTTTGGGCACTGTGCCACTGCTATTCTGTGCCCCAGTGCAAGGGCTCCCTATGTTAAATTGATGTATTGATTAGTGACTCCCTGATTGGCTTATTTGATTTACTTGTCAGACCCTAGTATAGTGCACCATGTGTGCCCAGGGCCTGTAAATCAAATGCTGGTGGGCTTGCAGCACTGGCTGTGCCACCCACGGAGGCAGCCTGTAAAGTGTAACTCGGGCCTGCCATTGCAGAGCCTGTGTGCAGTCCTGGACTGCCATGTCGACTTGGCAAATGCACCCACTTGCCAGTCCCTAAATCTTCCCTTTTCTACATATCAGACACCCCTAAGGTAGGCCCTAGGGCAGGGTGCATTGTATGTAAAAGGTAGGTCATGCCTTGATGTGTGTGGCATGACCTGATCGTGAATTACAGCTTATTTCGTTTTTCACTATTGCAAGGCTACCTGTCCCCATAGGCCAGAATGGGCAGTTTGATTATAACATCTTATAATCCTAACTGACCCAGGGAACATGGTAGAAATTCGTGTTTAGTATGCCTGAACTCAGAATGATAAAATACATCTTTTAGTAAAGTTAGTTTTAACATTCTGTGTTTAAAAATACCACTTTTAGAAAGTAGATCTTTTCTTGCCTAACCATCCAGCCTGCCTCTGCTAGCTTGTGTATTGTATGACTGGTTTTGTGAGTGACGGGGGCAGGGTGGCTCCAGGAGACAGGGTGAGTCAGCACTAGGCTGAATAGGCCTATCTGCATGAGGAGTGGTGGGAGGAGTAGCACATGGGCCTGAATAGGGCTGTGCCTGCCTTCCACATTGCTGGCTCCACCTCCTGTGGTGCATCTGATGACCCTGGCCTTCACTGACAAAGGAAGAAGGTGTGCACTGGCAAAATGCACCCAGAACTGGTTTGGGTTAGGTGCAGGACCCTCTGCCTTCAGAAAACAAAGAGAATAGTAGTATAAATATGGGAGCCCAGACCCCAAGACTTTAGATCACTTCTGAGAAATCAAGACAAACCTTTGCCAAGGATAAGAACCAAGGAAGCTGCTGGAGGTTTGGACTGCCCCTCTGCCAGTGTACTGTTTGCTGGGTTGGCCTGCAGTGGTTTCATCATTGCTAAGGAAAGGAGAAGGAACTTTTAAGGAACTTTCATCATCTTGCAGAATATTTCTCCAACGGCTTGAATCTGAGCTTACCTCCTGTCTGAAGTCTCAGGGATACAAAAGACTTCACCCCTTCTGTTGGCCTGCATCTGGAACTTGCTGTTCTTGCTGCTACAGAGGGAATTTGCAACACCGATGCGGGCGATCGACGCCGTAATCTGCATCGAAGTCATGAGCGCTGCTCCAACTTGCAACGTAGACCCGACGCTGGCCGTCGTGCCACATCAACACCCGCGAGCGACATCGTAACCTGCCATAAGTCGTGAGCGCTGCTCCGACTTGCGATGTAGGCCTGACGCCTGCTGCTGTGCCGCATCGACTCCGAAGCCGACATCATCGCGGTGCCAATTCTTGATGTGGGTGGTCAAGAATTCATCAACATCGTGACATCGTACGGAACCGGGGTTTCGGTGCCATCGTGACGTCACCTCCTCTCCGGTAAGGAACAGACGCATCCCCTGCTTTGCGCAAGCATCGAGGACCCGACGCATCGCCTCCCCCGCAGCAAGGAACCGGTGCCGCACAGCGCCAATGACGGCGTATCTCCCCAACGCCGTGAGCTGTTTTTGCTTTTCCAAGGTACTGTTCCGTGTGGGTCTGTTTTGACTCTGGGCCCGACGCTGCGCACCTCGCGGTCGGCGACGTTCTTTGGGATTTCTTTGACCTCGATGTCATGATAACTCCGGTTGGGGTTATCTGTTGCTAAAGACTGCTTTTAAGTGAATAGCCTATTTTTGAACTACTTCTACCATCTTGAAGTATTCTTTTTGATTACAGTATTGTGGATTGTTGTCGTTCTGGTCTTGTGTTAAGTCTATATAAAGAATACTTATTTGTATAAAACCTGTGTGGTGTCCATCTGTAGTGTTTTCACTGTATTACTGTATGTGTTCACAAACGCTTAGCACACTGCCTCTGAGATAAGCCTGTCTGCTCGTGCCAAGATACCAAGGGGGTGAGAAGGGGTTATCCAGGAGTGTAATCCCCTTTCCCTGACTAGAAGCAAGGGTCCCTATTCGGTCAAAGGTGCAAGCCCTTGCCAAATAGAGAACCCCAGTTCTAACATTGTGTCACACTGAAGGTTGTCTCCAACACTGTCACAATGTCTTTGTCCAGTAAAGAGTGATGTTGAGAGATGTGTGTGTGTGTGTGAAATAGATTGGGATGTGTCATGGTTTGCATTCAGAGTGCCCACCTGACTTCCATGAGGTTAGGCAAACAATGAACCCTCACATAACCTTGCATTAAAGTGTTTATTTATCACCTTTCAATTCTGGTTTCTTGTTGTCTGCAATCCCGCTGTGTGATTGAATGGATGAAATATGTTCTATAGCGCACAGCCCTATGAGAAAACCAAAGCTAAGGAGTAACGGTCCCCGTGTTTCCCCTCTGTGATGGAGTGCCAGTGCCAGTGGCGTAACGAAAGTTTAAGGGGCCCCCCTGCAATGTACACAGAGGGGCCCCCACTCCGCATTTTATTCCGAGGCCTCAGACCGTAGTTCTGTTCTGAGGGGGCCCCCTGCAGCTGAGGGGGGCCCACTCGCACCGCGGGGGATGCGGGGGCCTTTGTTACGCCCCTGGCCAGTGCGCTCAGTGCGTTCTCCTATAGGACGCATTTCATCTGTTCCTATTGGTCCTTGTGATTAATCCAACCCCCTTCCAGTGTTTCCTGGGATCAAAGCTCATAGTCCTGATGAGGGGCGTGGGGAGGTAGGGGTGCAAAGCCTCTATTTCATCACGTATTGTAAAGTGGCCAGTGCTCGCCCTTAGCAAAGGTTCCAAAGGCCTCCGATATAATTTGACCTTGCAAAGGTTTTTTTACAGCCTAGCACAGTAGAAGCCTGCCAAGCCGAACACAACCAGCAATACGATTCGCAGCACTTGACTATGTATGACACACAATTACTCCAAAGTGTATGCCGATAGTTTCCCTGCCAAGTGCACATTTTGCAGAGGTTTTGATTGCCCAGTCATGGTAAGGCACTCTGTTTTGTGCAGACTACAGCTCTACAGAACCAGTTTGTAGCTTTAAACAGGAATAAATGTCAAGGTAATGCATAAGGCACAATTGTGGCATGTATGTCCCGAAGCAAAATACGTTAAAAAGGATGTGAAGTTTTGATATTGCACTTTGTGAAAGGTGCACAGAACAAACGCTTGAAATGGTAATTATAATATAGCAGACTATAACACATATTATTATGTAGGCCATTATGCATTCCACTGGGCACATGATTAGTCAGCTGACATGAAGCTTCTCTGTAAACCACCTTCCACTGTTAGGGCAGTGAAGGGAAACCTACCTAATGGGGGGGGGGGGGTCCAAAAATACATTTATACTTGAAAAGCACCCCTGATGTCAGCCCTCAGGTTTTAGTAGTAAGCGTGTGCAGGGTTATCTTAAAAGGCTGGATGCAAAGAGGCGTGCAAGAGACTTTTAATTATGTAATTCAACTATCAAAGTTTCAAATGTCTGAGACCCTTCTGTTGGAGAACTAACTAATGGACAAATTCAGTTTTAAGAGTAATGTACAATAAATCTCGGTTTGCACTTCCCAGTCAGTCTTAACATTACACAGAGAAGTATGTTTTTCGGTCATCAAGGATATATGCAGTGAAAGACCGTGCCAACCAAAGGAGAGCAGTGCAGTCTGCTAAACCCTCAACGGGTGCATTGCGGTTATACAGAGTGAATCTGTAGCACAATTATGTAAACCTTTATGGAAATGCATAGAATGAAAAGAGGCGGGAAAGAGGCCCAGACCCTATTTTCAAGCACTAGCATAGCCAATGTCACGCTGTCTGATAGCCCCTTTTAGTTTTAGCGCTGAAGGCCTGGACTCTGTTTTTAAATCTCCGGGTACAAAGTCCAGCATTAGCACACCACATCAAGCTTGTGAAGCACTAAGGGCCTGAAGACAATCCCAAGTTGTCATTTCATGCCCTGACAAAGTAGCCGTAGGCAGTGCTGACGAAGGAGCCAAGTGGGAAGTGGAGGGTCACATTTAGTAAAATATAGTGATATTTGTGGCAGAAAGAAACGCACAGGTATCACCTTGTACAATTATTAATTTTGAACTATGCAGTCTATGTTTACTTATGATTGTTTATCAGTTGACGTGGAATTACTTCCCTCATTATAGTGTATAGTAGCAGCTAACAATGGCCGTTTGGCTCTGTTGTCATCCTATTTTGACCTTAAAATCTAGAATTTTGCATCTAGGACATGTCTGACAAAGAGACCTTATCCTATAACGAAGACTACATTGATAAACTCTTGCAAACCCAGGGAAGCGGTAGCTTCCTGGGTTCTACTTCCACCAGTATCGACCTCTCACTTAATGAGAAAGTCAACAAATTAGAGAGGTTGGAGAAAAAACCTATAAGGACTTGACTGCATGGCCATGCCCTTACAAAATATATACAGGCTAATGTGATTCCTGTTGGCTTACAGGTGCGCAATGAGCCAGCTATATTCGTAGATAACCCCAAATTCAAGGGCAACTTCAGCTTCATCTCCAATAATTGCTCCAGGCACTGGATGGTGCTTGGGTTAGAGACAGCCTTGGAGGAGGTTGAACGCTTAATGAAAGAAATTGCGGATCTCAAAAAAGAGATAATTGACGATAAGGCTTTGACTAATGCGAAGGAAGCTTTAGAACGCTTAGAAAGAATTTTGAATGATTTTGATACCTACGCCCAATCGAATAAACTTGATAAACTTGCGAAAGATATCAAGTTTTACGATAAAAAGACTACCTATTCCTACTTAGCAGAAGGCTACTACAAACAGTAAGCACAGGGAAGGTACTCCACTAGAGGCCAGGGAGGCTACAGGAGGTACACTACCATCTCTGACTCCTCTGCCGCTAGCGGCTCCAACGGTGAGTTTGAAAGACCGGGAACTAGTTCCACTGCACCCCAGTACCCTGATTACTCAAGCAATTTTTTAGAGGAGGGACAATGGGAGGACTACCGAGGGAGATGGCGACCCTGGGGACGACCCAGGGAATTGGCACACCCCAGGGGAATGGGGCAACCCATGTGGAACCTTGGCAGGGGCAGGGCAATGAAACAGGTCCAATTCTGCCAGGAAACCCATGGGGAAATCCAAACCAGACGCCAGCACTACAGGTTGTGAATCTACCACCGGTGAGACATGACAGTCCATTGATTAACCTATCTGAATATGTCCTCAAGCCAGAGGAGGAAAGGATTTTGGAAAAAGGCCTATCGTTTGTACCGACCAATCCACCTAACACTTTCGATATGAAAATTGAGTTACATCAATTCTTCAGAAAGGTACGTCTCAAACACTACTTTAATATGACTCCATACAAACCTACTTTTTCCAACACAGGCTTATGTCCCCGTCCACCTTTACTCCTCCACCACAACTAATGTCACTCAGGAGTTTAGCCTATGAGCAGGTGGTTATGAGAGTTCTCAACAAACTACTCACAGAAAGACACTACGTCAAATACAACATCTCCAAACTGGAACGACAGGCGCTTGAATCACTTAAAAACAACACCGACATAGTGATCAAGCCGGCCGACAAGGGTGGGGCCATTGTCATCCAGGGCTGGGAGGACTATAAGACAGAGATACTCTCACAACTTGGGGTGGAATGCAACTACTGTACATTGATAATGGACCCTTCTAAAGACATAGCAGCTAACATAAAATGGGTCACTGAGAGTGGACTGAACAACGGTTTCCTCTCCAAACATGAGTATGCAAACCTTAATAATGATCAACCAAGGATGCCTACCATATACACGCTCCCTAAAGTGCATAAACGACTCAATAACCCACCAGGGAGACCCATCATTTCAGGGTGTGGGTCAGTCCTGGAGCCCCTTTGTAAGTACATCGATGTGTTCTTAAAACCCATTGCAGAAAATACAACAGCATACTTAAGGGATACTATGCAGGCAATACAGCTAGTGGATGAGCATCCCTTTAATCTCAGAGAAAAAATATTGGTCACGATGGCCATAACGTCGTTATATACTAGCATTCCACAACAAGCAGCACTAGTCTAGACACCATTAGAATGGCACTTGATAAACGACACACACCATGGCAAGTTCCCACTGATTTCATAATCCACCTTCTAGAGATCGCCATGACCAGAAACTTCTTCTATTTTGAAGGCGATCACTATATACAAACAAAAGGTGTGGCTATGGGGGCGAGTTTCGCCCTGGATCTAGCCATTATCTTTATGGACACCTATGAGCACACACATATCTACAGTGAGTCTAACCCCTACAGAGAATGCATCTCATTATGGCGTTGATATATCGACGATGTTTTAATGATATGGAAAGGGAATGAACTACAGCTCTCGAATTTCCACGCTTGGCTCAACGCCCAGTCACCGGACATTCAGTTCTCCCTTGACTTTAGCAACAGACTGATTAACTTTCTGAATATCTCAATCAAAGAAGAGGATGGCAAATTGCACACGACACTCTTCAGAAAACCCAGTGAGAGAAATACCCTCCTGTGCTACACTAGCCATCATCCGCGCAACCTTAGGGATAACCTACCATTTGGTTAATTCCTGAGGTTGCGCAGGAATTGTAGTCGCAAACGGGATTTCTTTGAGGAGTCTGCTGATCTTGTAGAACGCCTTAGTGATAGGGGTTGCCCCAGAAGTCTCCTCAAAAAAGCACGCAAGCGGGCTTGGTTCTGCCATCGTGAATTCCTTTTAGAACCCAAATCCAAGAACCGACCCGAACATGAAAGACTTGTATATGCCACCACTTTCTGCACCAGAAGCAATGAGGTTAAAAAGATCGTGAACCAGCATTGGCATCTGGTGGCAGACGGAATTGGCATTGCAGATCCACCAATGCATGCTTTCAAAAAAGGAAGAAACGTTAGGGACTATGTGGTCAAATCATTATTACCCATGAAACCTAGGGAAGGCCAAACGACTCTCTGGAATATTCCACTAGTCCTAGGACACTATAAATACGGGGTATGTACGGTATGCCCCCTTACAAAAAAACTGAAGCAATGCACATATAACAACTATGTACATACCTTGAGACAACACACTAACTGCAACTCGACTGGTGTAATCTATGCTATAGTTTGCCCGTGTGATTTTCTATACATTGGTCAGACAGTGCAAAAAAACAAGTCTCGTATCCTGCAGCACTGCAGCAGGATACGCTGTAATGTCCAGGGCGCACCTCTTGTCGAACACTTCAACACCTTCGGACACTCGGCTGAGCGTCTGAGGTGGTGGGTTGTGGAAAAAGTCTGGTCCAACCCACGGGGTGGCAATTTCACGAACATTCTGAACACCCGTGAATGTAAATGGATACACATTTTTGACACGGTACATAAGGGTCTCAACGAATATGAGGAGATTACCAGACAAATATCTACTCTCCATAATGGTTAGAGACATTCACTAGTATATACGCCTGTAATATGTTGGTATGATGTATTATGATGTATGTTTTGTAAATACCTCGTGTATGTTTTAATATTTCACTTGTAGTATATGTGTCACTCAATGTCTGTGTAGCACTTGGCTTTAAGTTAGGCCTCCAGGGACCTTGAATATCATGCCCTTTAGCAAAATCACTCTGGTTGTGCATTATCATGCTTTAAGCAATGCAACAAAGGCTTGTTTCTGTCTCTCCCTGTCTTCACGATGGTTAAAGACATTCATTTGTATATATTTCTGTAAATCCCTCATTACGATGTTTATATGATGCATTATGATGTAAGTACCTCGTGTATATTGTAAAAATTTCACTTGTGCCATTTGTCTGTGCAGCACTTGGCTCAATGTTATTACATCATGCCCCGCAGCGAAATCACAGTAGATGAGTGCAACGTTTATCTTGCACATAAGGGGTTCCTCAGCCTCTCTCAGTCTTTTTTCCCAGACCGGGTGAGCCCACGCCCCAGCGTAGTCTGTTTTCACAATAAACCTAACGTAACGGAACAGCTATAGACCAGCGCGCTCCGGTGGATAACGTGCACGCGGGCTTTTTAAGCCGGGACCTGATACACATCCTTCTTGCAGTTCCTTGAGACGCAGACAGATGCGGCACGTCCCCCCCAGTGACTTGACCTAGCACTCAAAGGTAAATTGTTATGCTGGCCGTTTCGTGTAATAGAATAGAAACCCGTTAATTTTATTTATTACTAAAGCCTGCCATCCTTACAGAATTGAATATCCATACTGCGAAAATCTACTTGAAGATCTCCCGCCGCTCCCACTTAGCGGGTGAGTCCACAACAGGGTGCCCGGTGCACGTTTTTATGTAATCTCTATGTTTGTCTGCACACACCCCTGTTTGTCCTAATGTCCCGCATCTTTGATGACTTCCTAGCACTGTGGGACTTATCCCCAACCCTGATGAATCAACTGGATTTAAACAAAACAACCATGAAGTGGTTTCTTGGTTTCTCACCGCGACCTTCGCCTTGGTGAGCAATTAACTTTAATGTAAACACATATTGGCACACATTTTAAGCCCACCTTTTTGGGGGTCATGTACTTTGACCTGGCCACTCCTTCTGAACTCCACGGTTATTTTCAGGTTCCCCCTTCCCTGTCCTGAGGAAGACCCGCAGCAGAAGTTCAAGTTCAAGTTCAAAAGATACTTTATTCGACCAATCAATGCCATAAAAGTGAACATATAGGAGGCAACATTTCATCAATAAAAAGACATTGCGTTACAAATGACAAATACAATTTTAAATTTTGTAAACCAGAAGATAAAGTTAAAATTATTGGATAGAGCAGAGGGTTTCATATAAAAAGTGCATAGTGCCAAATTCATATTACTATATACAGGAAGCAAGTTAAAAATTCTTAACTGGGGCAGATGATAACGTATAAAATGTTGAATACTAACTGGTGGAGTACAAAATACTACCTTCACATTATCATAAACAATTGGACAAATATTAATATTTAAGAAGTTGATTTTCGTACTCACAGAGTGGTAGACACTACAATTTAAAATTACTGAATAGAACAAGGGGTATCCAATGATGTGCAAAATGCTGTAATATAAAGTGGAACGTGCTAAATTTACAATTTAAATAACAGTAAACATTCAAGTAATCATGATTACATGAACAAAAAAGATGATTTGATAGTAATTGTTAAAATGACAACTTTTTCTACATCTAATGGCTCCTGATAAAAAACTTGCAACCCCAAAACAGACCATAGGTGAAGATAGCATTTGGAGGTATAGCAAAGCGGGCCTAACTTGAAAAAAATGGCAATCTTTAACCCCTTCCCCGCTCATGACGGACCCGCTCATGCCCGTTGGCGGCCGCTCCGCCCACGCGGCGCTGTTTCCCCGCCTGTGCGGGGGGACAACGCAACTGGGCGGAGTCATGACAGAACCACTCCGTCATGAGCACAGCTCAACCGTGGCTCATGACGGAGTGGCTCCGTCATGAGCACAGCGCCACCGCGCTGCCCCCCCGCACCCCCCAGCGCTGCGGCGGAATTCCCGCCGCAGCGAAGGGGTTAAGAAGGGGAAGTATAAATCTTTTACGCAACTGAGCATAAAAATCACAGAAAAAGACAAAATGTAAGGTATCTTGTTCTGAAAAATCGTCACAAGGACAAGGTTTACGAGTACCTTGTTTCGAAAAACCTTGTGGGACAGCTAAAAACCAAGGGATCAAGTGTAATCGAAATCTTGTTAACAGAGAACGATGAAAAACATTATTTACAATCAGTAAATATGGTTGAACTTGATTATGCAAAGGTAATGTGATATATCTTCTAACCGTTGGTTTTATTAGCTCCTTTTCCTCCCTAAGGCCCTGTTGCTTCTCCAAGAACTGTGATTTAATGGCTCTAATTTTAGATTTACTCATCGGTTTCGGCCTGTTATATAAATCTAGGCAACCTAGCCATTTAGTCAGGTCCATTATATACTTCAGCCATGGAATATCCAAGGCTCTATCCAAGGCTATACAGTCCATGATTACCAATTGGTTTAGTTTTATGCTGTGGCTAGCCCAAACTCTGAGCCAGCATAGCAAAGGGGCTATCGCTATCTCATCCTCAATATACCCCACCCCAGCCTCTTCATGTAAAATACACGCCGGGGTGGGGGAAGGAACTGCCAAAAGTTTACGTAAAAACTTATCTTTGGCTCTTTGAATCTCTTTACCTTCCTTATAGCCCCAAATATCACAACCATAGGACGCCATGGGGATACACTTTTCTTTATAAATTTTCAACAGGGTGGGTAAAGGTTTGGTTCCTAGCTTCTTTGCAAAATTTAGGGTATCCCCCATTGCTCTGGTCAAGGTATTCTTTTTTTGTATAATGTGTGCTCCCCACGACCCACGGTCATCAAAGAGTACCCCCAAATATGGAAATGTTGGGACTTTTGTTAGTTCGACCCCCTTGCAATGAAATTTAAACTTCGGGGGTTTTCGGGAGCCAATAGACATTATATGTGACCTCGTAAAATTTATTGATAGATCTAAAGAGTCCATAAAAACTATAAAACCATCTAGTAATCTTTGAAGCCCAACAGCTGTTCTTGCAAGTAACACCGTATCATCTGCATATTTTCTTGTCACCAACCCTAGGGATATCTATACAGCTAGTTGTTAAGAAATCCCCCAGCTTATTTATATACAGAGTAAAAAGGAGGGGGGCCAGTATACATCCCTGACGTACCCCCTCTTTATATCCCAAGGGCTTGTCAAGTCACCATTTTTATTATATCTAACTGCGGCCGTGTTTTTTCATGAATCTTGAGTTAAAAAGCCACTAACTGGGGTTCAAGGCCCATATCCCTTAAAATTAGCCATAGTTTGGACCTATTTACGCAATCAAACGCTTGTGACAGATCCATAAAAGCCAAATGTAGTACTCCTTTTTTGGCAATCGTATACTTTCCTATGACTTAATGTAAGTCAAGACATTGGTCCAGAGTCCCTTTACCTGCCCTAAAACCATATTGTAAATCGGAAATAACGTTTAAAGGGTCCAGCCAATCGTCAGGCGCTTTAGAATGACTTTGCCCATAATTTTAACAGCAGAGTCTAAAAGAGAGATCAGCCTATAACTTATAAGGTCGTCTCGTGCACCTTTTTTAAAAATAGGGTCAATGGCTGCCTTTCCCCAGGATGACGGGAGACTTTGTGAACATGCAGCGTTAAAAACATGTGCTAAAATTCTCGACCAAACACTAGCATCAGCCTTAAACAGGTCTGGTGGGACCCCATCGGGGCCCGGAACCTTTCCCCCCGCTGTGGATAAAATTGCGTTATAAACTTCCTCTACGCTAAAAATAAGCTCTGCACTAATTTGCTCAACCTCCACGGGCTCTGTAATCTCCTCTATACTGGCATTATTAAAAATACGGCTAAAGTGCGAAACCCATTGGTCAGCTGGAATGAAACACTCTTTATTTAAATTTTTGGAGTCATACAGGAAAGGGCTATTGACTACTGACCAGAAATTTGCGCTATCTTTCAATACGCATGCTTCGCTCAGGGCTTCCCACGCCTGCTCTTTTAACTGTTTTTTTCTATTTTGAATAGCCAACTTATAGGCCGTCCTTTTAGCTCTAATTTCTATTGTATCTCTGGGGATACGTTTAATGGCCTGTAAAAGTTCCCTATGAGTTTTAGAACAAGAGCTATCAAACCATCTTTCGGCCTTCGAACAGCTGACCTTGCTCACAACAGTAAGGTCTGCAGAGATTTGTTTTGTTAATGTTTCGAAGGCTTCTAAAATGGTATAGTCATCCGTGGATGAATCTAGGCAGAGTTGGATTTCCGAAGCACAAGAGGTGTACAGGTTTTCAAGGAAGCTATCTGGGATAATCCTTTCCCATTTTAACCTGCGATTTTGATCTTTAGTTGTGATATCTTTATTTATAATATGGTTAGTTATCCCCTCGAGTTCAATCGCAGAGAGTGAGATTGTAAGTATAAGGGGATTATGGTGTGGTACTGAAAATTCTGGACCCGTATTATAATCATCGTCGTATCATGACGATTTTGGTATCAGCGAACCGCAAATGATGAGTGCGGTATGCATGAGTGTTTTCGTCATGTTACACCGATGGATTCACTGTGTATTCGGAGATTTCGTTCTGAACCATGGGTTCCATTTTGTGCATAGCAGCCATTTTGTGGTTGCCCTCACATAGGCTGATGACTTTAGCTGACTTTTGAATGACCTGAGTGAACTGACCCTGTTGCCTGAAGCTGACCTCGTTGAGCCAGTTCCCTGTTAGGCAGCTGGTCAGATAGAGATCAAAGAACAGGAGATTGTAAAGTTTGGTATGCACATACACACCCCTTATCCTGCCTCTCATCTGTTTCTGTTCCTGCTTTTATGGTCTATTTACGATGGGGAGGTGACCATTTTTATTATGGGTTTATCCAGCTTGTCTAAAGAAGAATGTTGGTTTTGTCCGGCTTTTTACCTTTGTCAACTGAAACCCTGTAATTATAATGTTGCCTCTCTAGCTTTTTCATTTGTTTAGGAATGTGACTGGTACAACTCCCTTGGATGCCTAGGGCATAATAAATGATATAAAAGGTCTGAGCTAAGACCATTCTGAAGGCTGCCTCATTCAGTTGCTTTAGGTGCTCCTGGGCGACGTAGCTTCACTCATTTGAGTTTAATAAAGATGTCTTTTCATATTTCAGCTTCTTTGCCAAGTTCTTTGTTATATTACCCTGAGAATGAAATTTTTGAATACCACAATGGTCACTGTAACATGACCAAGAAACTGTAAAGTCCACAATATTTGAGGCTAGTGATGCAGTCAGAAAGATATAGTCAATTGTACTGGACCTTCCATTCCCTGTATAAGTTGGTACTGACTCCACGCTGTTTTTTTGCCAAGGACATAGTAAATTATGGGTTGAAAGGGTGTTTTCCAACAAAGTGCCAGCTGGTGTATGTTCAAAATGATTTAGCGTAAGGGGAAACTCCCCTTGGTCCAGTTCAATAATACAGTTTAGGGTACACAAATGAGTATTAAAATCCCCTAAAATTATTAAATCATAATGTGAAGATTTACCCTCCTCATAATTTTCCAGAAACTCCTCTAGGATTAGCAAATGTTCTAGCTCGTAATCTCTGGAGAAGGAATTATAAAAATGTACTACTAGCAAAGTGGCACAATTTATAAATGAAAGTTCTACCGCTAGCAAGTGGTGAGATTTACATTCAACCATTCTGAATTTACAGGAGAGTTTTAATGAAAACATTAAAAGTAAACCCCCTCGTGCTCTACCCATATTGGAAGGAATAGCATATTTACAAAAAGATTTAAAACCATCTAAATAGAAACAGTCATTTATCTCAGATGTTTCCTGAAAGGCAATAATATGATGATCTGCTAAAAAAAAATCCCAGTTTAAAAGGCCTCTTTTTGACCTTAGGCACGCTATATTCCACGACAAAATTTTCTCATGGACATTCAAAGATGAGGGCGTTACAATGTGGCGATCCACAGGCTCAGTAAGAGGTAATATAGAGGTAGGCAAATTTGAGGAACAGTGATTGATCACAATGTTATCTAATAATGCCGGTGAAACCAGTCAATCTTGTTGGTCCAGGTCCGATAAGGGAGAAAACCTATTATGTGTTTTAGTAATGAATGTGGCTATAATGTTATGCTCAGTGGAGGGCTTATAAAAAATGACCTAGGTGCAACGTCCAGATCTTAGTTGTTCTAGCCATGTTTGATCCATGGGATGGCAACAGAGACCTCACATATTTGGGTGACGAAAATTAATAGCAATGCAGTCACCCTGAATATCCTTCATGTGAGTCCCAACCCACCCAACCCTGCGAGCCATAATGATTTCTCCAATCTGTGACTCCCGGAGGCCCCTATGTTTTATGAGCCAGTCTGCACATTTATTTCGGAGTTGGTCCCAAGATTCTCCCTGATTCCTTCTAAGAGGGGGTACTCCGGCTAAAACTAGCACATATGGGCAAGCAGCAGGGGGTAAGTTTAATAACTCATTGCAGGGTATTAAATCATCTAAGGCCTCGGAGGATGATGTACCCTCTCTCTGTGGTTCCGAAATCAAATTAGTTGGGCCCTGATTAGTCTGCGACACTACGTTAGGGTTGGAAAGTGAGGGGGCATTTATAGGTGGTAAAGGTGCTATACTTCCAGCATCACTGGGAGAGTCTCTTCTAGGCTGTATTTCTACTGGTGATGGTACCACTCCTAATGTAAAACATCCCTTAATTTTGGTACAGGTAGCGCATGAATCCTTAGAGATGGAGGAGGACAAAGATGGCTGTGAATTTGGGTTTGTAATAGTAGCAGATTCACAAATAGTTCCATTGATGCTTCCCCCCACAGTTGTAACCTGCTTAATGGATTTTATTTGAGAGCTTATATTATTAGACAGGGTGTCTAGTCGATCGAAGCGTTTCCATAGGGTAGTGAAATGTTTATCAATCAGGCCTTTAATACTAGTTGAAATAGTACCCGCAGCAGAAGAATCCACTCACCCTTTTGCGTTAGGGTCGAAACGTCGACACCCCCTGAGTGGGCCTATACCCGACATTTATCCCCCAACCACAGATGAAGTTTCACTGTGACAAGAACTTTTGGAAAAATTAACAGAAACTGTAATTGTGCATAGGGGTAGGCCCCATACTGTAGGGATACCGGTTCTGATTTTTTTGGACCCCTTCTGTCATAACATAATTGAATTGTTACCTTATGCCTCCTAATGATTTTCATCTCCATTTTCTATTCTCCACATGAGCAATTATTTTCACACTTTTTCTTTCTCCCTTTGACAATAACCGTGTCCAATGCTGCATATTATGCCTTTACATATATGGTTCAATTTGTGAATGAATACTTAGCGCAAATAAACTGATGTTGTCTATTTAACTAATTCTCAGTGGCCTCCGATTTATGATTTGATGTTTTTGGGAATGTGCCTACAGTTTCTATGAATTGCTTACATAAATAGGAATTTAGGTTTGCCTAGGACCACTTATTTCTATATCGATCGATACCCAGGTCCTTTGACTTTCTACTGGGTCACCCCATTTATTATAATGGTCTGTTTTTATCCTACGCAGTTGTAGAACATGTACTGAATAAACAGGAAAATGAAACCCTTGCTGCAACATTAAGCAGCTCTGGTGATCCCGCGACAGCTGCTGCGACTAAGACACTGCCAGCATTCATATCCCAAAGCAGCACTGCAGTACAAACAGGCATCCTCTGTGAGTAGAAGGGGCAGTAGGCGAAGCACTGCAGTACACACCGGCTCCCTCCATGAGGAAAAGGTGCAGTAGGCAAAGCACTACAGTACACACAGGCTCCCTCCCTGAGTAAAAGGTGCAGTAGGCAAAGCACTGCAGTACAAACAGGCATCCTCTGTGAGTAGAAGGGGCAGTAGGCGAAGTACTGCAGTACACACCGGCTCCCTCCATGAGGAAAAGGTGCAGTAGGCAAAGCACTACAGTACACACAGGCTCCCTCCCTGAGTAAAAGGTGCAGTAGGCAAAGCACTGCAGTACACACAGGCTCCCTCCCTGAGTAAAAAGGTGCAGTAGGCAAAGCACTGCAGTACACACAGGCTCCCTCCCTGAGTAAAAGGTGCAGTAGGCAAAGCACTGCAGTACACACAGGCTCCCTCCCTGAGTAAAAGGTGCAGTAGGCAAAGCACTGCAGTACACACAGGCTCCCTCCCTGAGTAAAAGGTGCAGTAGGCAAAGTACTGCAGTACACACAGGCTCCCTCCCTGAGTAAAAGGTGCAGTAGGCGAAGCACTGCAGTACACACCGGCTCCCTCCATGAGGAAAAGGTGCAGTAGGCGAAGCACTGCAGTACACACCGGCTCCCTCCATGAGGAAAAGGTGCAGTAGGCAAAGCACTGCAGTACACACAGGCTCCCTCCCTGAGTAAAAGGTGCAGTAGGCAAAGCACTGCAGTACACACAGGCTCCCTCCCTGAGTAAAAAGTGCAGTAGGCAAAGCACTGCAGTACACACAGGCTCCCTCCCTGAGTAAAAGGTGCAGTAGGCAAAGTACTGCAGTACACACAGGCTCCCTCCCTGAGTAAAAGGTGCAGTAGGCAAAGCACTGCAGTACACACAGGCTCCCTCCCTGAGTAAAAGGTGCAGTATGCAATGCACTGCAGTACACACAGGCTCCCTCCCTGAGTAAAAGGTGCAGTAGGCAAAGCACTGCAGTACACACAGGCTCCCTCCCTGAGTAAAAGGTGCAGTAGGCAAAGCACTGCAGTACACACAGGCTCCCTCCCTGAGTAAAAGGTGCAGTAGGCAAAGCACTGCAGTACACACAGGCTCCCTCCCTGAGTAAAAGGTGCAGTAGGCAAAGCACTGCAGCACACATAGGCTCCCTCTGTGAGTTAAAGGGCCAGCATGCAAAGCTCTGCAGTGCACACAATCTCCCTCTGAGAGTTAAAGGGGCAGTAGGCAAAGGCGGCTGTGGAGGAAGAGAGCCACTCTTGATATGGTTGAGTGATGATGTCACTATTGGTCGTTGCTGGGATACAGCGTCCAGGGCTGAGAAGGAGCTCCAGAACTGGCGGGGATGAGGTCACAGAGAGCGGGGCCTGCTTCCCGAAGCCGATCACTTGAACCATGAGTCGGAGCTTCAATGGCTTAGCGGGAGATGAGCTGGCATCTCCTTCTGAATGTACTAACAGCGACTCTTTGGGTTATGGAGACAACCGGTGAACATAGTGAGTAACCTCTAACTCCACTGTTACGTCTTGCACGCGCTGCTCCCCTCCCCAACCTTGCTTTAAAAGCGCACAGTCAGGAAAGTGTTCAGTTCCACCGGGTGTCTACTCTTGGACTGTGAATTTGGAACCGGGTACATACACTTGTATAATGAAAGAGAAGTGCTAGTGTGCACTGGTGTTGCAAATAAGTCTTGCAGGTAACTGAAAGCGGGGTGGGGAGTTGTAAAAAATCCGCCAGAAATGACACGGCGCTTCTTACGTAACTCAGCTGACCCTTTACGGTCCTTGCCGTAACAATGTACACATGACGTGTCGCTATTCGCTTTCTAAACGGTAGGTGTCGCCGCTAGTCCTGTAAATGATCAATTGTTAGCCCTCCCAATAACCGACGTAGCTAGTATCAGCACACTAAAGAGCAGGAGTCACAATCACCACCAGATGTCCCTATTTCGCACTATACATCACTAGAGTCATTGTCTGAGCAGTAAATGCCATGCTCTAACAACTAATTCATGTAGCGGTGCGAAAGCAGATGTCATTGTATTTATATAGCGCTTACTACCCCTAACAAGGCGTTGAAGCGCTTATGCCGAGCCCCACACTAGGCCAGAACACACAGTTAGTGGTTGGACCAGTAATATTGGTTATTGTTGACTACTGTGATTAACCTTGTGGGCCCAAACAATGCAATGCCATGCATTCACGTGATGATTAAATTAATAGGATTTATTTGTGATCATAAGCGAGGGTGGCGTGGTTCTCGTGCACATGGTCTGTTTGGATTGATAGAACAGCTGGAGGCCGTTGTGTATTGTTAGGTTGCAGGAGCGAGACTTTCAGAAGAGGAGAGGATGTGATTTTGTACATGACCTATGGGCACTTTGCAGAAATACAATATTAGCGATTAAGGTGAACATGAATGTGACAGTAAGTTGTGCTTAGAGAGAGGAGGTATGCAGAAGAATAAGGGAAAGGAGAGGGCCTTTAATAAGAAGGTGGTTAAAAAAAAGAATAGCAACGTCAGAGTTTTTAAGTAAATGTCAGTTTTTCATGCCAGAATTTAGGGTTATGGAGTTTTTTGCAATAACATGCAATTTATGGATGCAAAGCTGTAAGAGAAACAACGTGTGTGAAGATAGTGCTTTGTTAGGTTGTTTTTTAGGCACTAAAATCAGGCAAACAATGGTCCACTGCTGTGCTACTACTAAGCCGCCGCTCCAGTCAGGTCAGCAGAGGAGCTATAGGGTTGAAAGTGAAATGAAATGGCTGGGTGTGTATGTAGGGGAATGGAGAGCTCTAGGTTGCGCTCAAAGGAAGCAGCAACCTCAATATTATAGCAAAGTAGGGAAATACACAGGTACAAATGCAAGCACTGGAAATGCTGAATCCCATGGCTGGTGATGGTCATCCTCATGTTTGGCTCAGATAATTAATTACAAAAGCAAGTGGGATCCATTTGTAATCTGAAGTATTGGACTACTCCGGGAAGCTCCCTTCCAGGACAGACTGTAAAACCTTAGGTTTACGAACCAATTTCTAATGAACATGGTGTTGGAAAAGCCAACATATTTCCCAATTCTTCTCATGTGCTTAGGAGGGGAGGGGACACACCATCTAGATTCTTTTCCTAAGGGTTACTTTGGGGTTGCTGTCATGTGAGCGAAACAATGAGATTGTAAACATCCATTCAATAATACACATACTGGTTTTCAGTGTACCATTTTGTTTGGTCAATTTAGTTGTGTGGACATTAGTGGTATGCCAAGGATAGGGGGACCCCGAAGTTTCGTTACACCACTGGTGCAAGACAAAGACGACAGCTGATCCGAAGGAGCTAAGAATTTGTTGGCGCGCTCTACAAGACGTTGTTACAGGCAATCATGGCTGAAATTGTTGGCCAGTGCGACAGAAAGTATTTGCCTTTATAACCTTTTTAGTTGAGAAGGGCACAGTGACAATAGCAGGTACAGGTAAGTTACTTTGGGATTGTAAACCTCCAACAGGCAAGATGGGGCCGAGGATTGGCCAATGAACACTGATTTCTTCTTTTAAAGTGCCCTTTCCACATCTGTTCGATTGTGCAGTCCCTGCAGGTGTGCAATAAATACTCGTGGGAAATGATGATGAGCGTAATCCCCTCCTTCTTGTTATTGATTAGATAGGCACAAGGAGATCTCAATTCCTGTGCAATAAATACTCCTATTCAGATGCCCTGTGGGTTTTAGCTCCAAGTAGCCATCAAACATAAATGCACTCGTCAGAAAAGAATGTAAAAATCATGGGACTTTACTAAAAATAAAGTGTTACCCAGCAGCACTGAGTCCCCTTTATGCACTGCAACCCATATAGAACAGGTAGACCAATTGTGCTGTTCCCTATCTCACACACTAACACCAAAAAGGCACTGCTGCTTCCTAACATTTCTTGCGCAAGTGCTTTGTTTACTCATTATTTTAAAATCATGACAGACCTATAGGTTTTGCCAAAGCAGATCTGTGTTGCTTATATCTACTGCACGAGGTAGTAGGTAGGCCTGCTTCTAGTGATGTTCCACTAGAGCTTTTTAGTTTGACCGAGGGGGAGGGGGGGAGTGATTCTGCTAGTGTGTAGCGCCTACTCTGATGTGTGTGATTGAACTCTCAGAAGAGAAGATGGCTAGTATACATGGCAGACTACACACGTTTCTGCAAAGGCACATTAACACACTGACCCAAGGCTAGGACCACCAAACTTACAGCAGAGAGGCTCTCACAGCTTGCCACAAAATTAGCGAGGCCATGCCGTGGTAGGAGTTAAATCACTAAAACACCTCAGCGTGCCATTTACATCCAGCTGCACCACCATATAACCCCCTTTCTCCAGCGCCCACGCCCACACAACATAACTCGTGACTGAACACATGAAGTTACTTGGTGACCCTCTGAAATAAGACTGTCAGCCTAGGTCCAGACAAGGGCACCCAGTTTCTTGACTCGAAACAATAAAAAACACAAACAGCCACCCCTGCTGATAGCCTTGCACATGCAATAGTGTTCAATTATGGGTGCTTAACCATCCATGGTTCATGTTGCCTAAATAACCAAAGTCCTGAAGCCAAAACCAGCATACTGGTGAAATTCAGTTACACGTAGCACAGGTGATGGTAATATGCAGAATGGTTTAATCTTACTGGATGAGGAAATCTTACGGTACAAGTACAAGTCCCAAACTTTGGTAAGATCTGCAGCGGCGCCACACCATTTTAAGGTGATTTTCCTTCAGCTCCTTAACATTTGCTGTTGAAGAGGTCACTAACAAGCTTTCTGAGCAAGCGGAAAAGCAGTTTCAGGGTGCTTCCACCGTGGAAGCCTACTCCAAACATTGGGGACATTTCAGATCCGGTGTTTCTCTAGATCTCTATCTCAATATTGCAACGTTGTTTAATCAACCAATCAGTGATCTTATAAAGCATGACTACTCACCCGTGAGGGTCTCAAGGTTCTGGCGAGGGAGTGGGTCTTCAGTTCAATAGAAGAGCCATGTCTTGAGGTCCTTCCTGAATTGCGGCAGCGATGGGGATTGCTGAGGTGCAGAGACAGGGAGGTCCAGGTCTTCGCAGCGTGGTAGGAGAATGATCTTCCTCCAGCCGTGGTCTTGCAGATCCATGGGATGGTGGCCATTTGGCCGGTGCAGAGTTGTCTGGTAGGAGTGTAGAAGGAAGAGGCAGTGGTTGGGGTATACAGGTCTGGCGTTCTGGAGGGATTTTTAGGCATGCGCGAGAAGCTTGAAGGTGATTTTCTTGTTGACAGGTAGCCAGTAAAGGTCTCTCAGGTGGCCGATTGGTGATGTGGTTGCGTCGTGGGATGTTCAGGATGAGTCTGGCTGAGGCGTTCTAGACGGTCTACAGTTTTTTCTTTCGTTTCTGGGTGGTGCCGACGTGGAGTGCGCTGCCGTAGTCGAGTCTGCTGCTGATGAGCACATGGGTGACCGTTTTCTTGGACTCGGTGGGATCCACTTGAAGATCTTACGAAGGAGGCAGAGCATGTGGATGAAGGCCGAAATGGCGTTGATTTGGCGGGTCATTGAGAGTATGGAGTCCGGGATGATGCCTAGGTTTGGTACGTGGTCGGTGGGTTTGGGTGGATTCCGAGTGCTGCAGGCCACCATGAGTCGTCCCTTGGGAAGGGGCCCAGGATAAGGACTTTGGTGTTATCTTAGTTGAGCCTGAGGCAGCTGTCCTTCATCCAGGTGGCGACTTCCTTCAGCCCGTCCGAAGTTGTCCTTGGTGGATGTGGGTTCGTCTGTGAGGGAGAAAATCAGCTGGGTGTTTTCGGGGTAGGAGACTATGTTGAGTTCATGGCTTCTGAGGATAGCTGCAAGCGGTGCCATGTAGATGATGAAGAGGGTGGGGCTCAGGGAGGATCCCTGAGGCACTCTGCAGCTGATCTCTGTGGGTTCTAAGTTGAAGGAATTCAGGAATTCAATTTCCTTACGAGGGACTTAAGCAAAAATTAACTGTATCAACCCTTAAATCTCAATGGACAGCATTTATCTGAGCTCTTTGTGTGCCTTGGAGTGGTCTGGGCGAAGATGAGGCTCTTGGATAAAGATGTCACTATTACCCAACTCGATGGTGCTCACTTCATGAATCTCTGTAGGATAAAAAGTCTGGCCTTTTGATGTCCGCATCATATGTGCTCCTTTCACTGATCCGTTTTACCTCTGATGATCATGTTTGTAGGGTGCACTTCCAAGCTCATACCCTGAGATCCAGGAATGGTACAAGCGTGCCCCCACTATCACCTGCTAGGGGTGTTGCAAATCTTCACTATTTGCAAATGTCACGGGCTGCTGCCTGATGCTTCCCCATCGCCAACTTCCCTGGTTGAACTTCGCCCCAATGGATCTCCGAAACGAGTTGTGAGTACCTGTAGCACATGTATCCTTACGAAGCGAACCAACTTCGTAGCTCATGTGAGTAATGCGCACACTGTCAAAGAATGCCGCTGCTTGACAGCGGCGTAATAAGCACAGGACCACACCTCCAAGGTACAATATGGGGACACCTGCCCTAATTAAACATACTAGATTTGGGAATAGACAGAAACACTATCTCTCAGGTTTCCAAGTTTACAGGCCCAGGGCCCTGAAAACAAAGATATGCCGCACGATTCAAAAACATACTATTTCAGGGCATAGCAGAACCACCTCCCAGGTTACTGATAGGAGACCACAGAAAGTAGCGGTGATCCTCCAGGTGCGCTGCACAGTGTTGCACGAGCAAAGAATGTTAACGTGAAGCACGCAAATGACCCAGAGTTACAGTGAAAGCCACCAACAACATGGGAATTGCACATTTTAAATCAGACTTTTGAGTTACATGTCCACAGTCGTCTAATGAATACTGAATCGTAAATTTTCAATATGCACTTTACTTTTGTATTCGTTACTTATTCTAGTTCATTTTTTGCAACTCATCTAGTGCCTGCATAATGCATTAATGCTAAGCCTTTATGCACAAATTATTTAATTATGTATCCCTTTTTCACATCTTCCTCTCCTCCCATTTCTCTCATTCACTCTCCTCTACTGTCTCCCATCCACGGTGCCTGCTTTTCTCCTAACAACACTGCTGCAAACTCGAATCGAAGTTCTTTGCAACTGAACCCACCTCCCCTAAATGTGTCTCTCGTGTTTTAAGGTGTCCAGCTGTGAGCTTAAATTCGTGTGGGAGCACTGCTCACTTTACTGAGATAGGCTGAGAAAAGACCTGAAGAAAAGCAACTCTGGTAAGAGTTGCTCACAATTGCATGTTGCATAACATGTCATGTCAGTACATTTTCCTTTGAGAATAATTTTGAACTGAAGCTCGTGCAAAGGTGCCTACGATTAAAGGGCAATGGCAAAACGTGTGCAGAAGGAGAACAATAGTTTTAGTAACATTGACCGCCCCACCTTTACAGAGTGTCTAAAACGTATGAGGGAACTGAACAATGATTTGCCAAAATTCACCCCAGCACAATCGTGGTAGAATGGAATATCCAGTACAATAAGAGTTCGAGAAAGGGGACCCTTTTAGATGCATTTGCATTCTTTTTCTTTTTTATATGGCTCGAAAGTTGAATTCCCATCAGTTTTAAATGATTTACTTTAAAACATAAACCTTCTGATTTTACCCCAGTGCAAGTTCTTATATGCCCTAATATACACTTATTGATTCTCTTTGAATTCGTCATAATGAAAATGGTTCATTCTGTTCAGATTTTGTTGGGAATTTTTGTAGCATTCCATTATTTGTCTAATAAATAATTTTTTAAATAATTTATTTAAGAGGGGCACTGTATTGAAGTCCATTAAAAGATGGACTATTCCACATAAGTGAGAGAGAGAGAGAGGATTTTAATGATGGAATACCTTAGTTCACCATATATTGACTATCATTCACTAAAAAGTAGCTATACCTCCTATTGGTGATGGGCACGAGCTTGAAGAGATCCACTTACACAGCGGTAGACAACACAGTTTATCCCAGTTGAACTTGTGGGGGTGGGGGCTCCCCAAATATTGGCTCATTAGGCCTGTACGACTGAGCCATATCTCAACCCGCCATTCATCAGTACCTCAAAGCAACAACCAGCTGGATGCTAATACAAGAGGGAATACTAACAGTGACCTCCTAAACTAAGAAAGAATGGGTACTTGCAGTAGGATAAAGTACTGAAGAAGATGCTTGATTAGTTAAGGGCATTATACTGCGCTGAATCATGTAGATCTGAGGATCACAGTAAATTATGACCATATATAAATGTGTTTTTAATTGTTTTGTTACCAGAGGTATCAATAAAGTTGAATTAATCCATAAGGGTGCAAACTTAATTATTCCTACGAGTGGGTTTACGATCACTGTATAGAGGCATGAACACCACCGCGCGTTGAGGGGTTTATAAAAAGCTGTTAAAGAGACAGAGTAATAATCACACAAGACAATAACATATATCTTGCCTCTTTCATACATAATCCCTAGCCTTCGTCAGGAGCCCTACAATGATCACGTAATGTAACAGAGCCACGGCGGCCTGTTCGTACATCAACTAATGTGATCGAGGATCCCTTAATCCTTTTTTGGACTATGTGACCTTTGGCGTAAAATCCACGAAAAGAAGGAGGAAAATAAAAAACTGAGCTTGTTGAAACAGTAGTGTGGTTTTAGAAACGCGTAGACTGGAGGGTGTACTGATGTAGTAATCCTGAACAGTAGCTCTGGTGCTGTTTGGAGGGAGACGTGCTCCCTGAAGATAGACCCTAGAGCAGTGCAGTTTCTTGCTGGATCCATCACAAAAACTTGCACCGTGTGTCCGCTTACCACAAAGTCCGAGACACCCTGCAACATGCAGTTTGTTTTCACGGTGGGGTAAGGAGTTGTCAACGACGTAGAAACTCGAAATTGTTAGCGACGGACTTCCTATAGCTTCCACATGACTGCCCTGTTAGCCCTGTTTTGGGGTTATATTTACATGCAGTTGGGCATGTGTCCATTTGAAGATTTTCTTAGGACGCCTGGAGATGAAATGTAGCATTTCCATTAGCAGCGTTGTAGATTAAGAAATAACAAAACCTACAAGGTCTCCCTTTGCAGATAGGTGCCAGTGCAAAGCCCGTGGAGTTCTAATAGTCTAAACCTCCAAACATCGGGTGAGTTTAGCCCATGGGTATTCAGAAATGTTTCCTCAGGGCCGCAGAGTGCTCTGTGGCATGCCCGGGGGCCGCACCGATGCCAGCAATGGGAGGTTCGAGTGATGAAAGGGAAGAGTAGGGGGACTCGAAGCATATTCATGGTGTGGACAACAAACCGAGTCTTCACATGACTTCTGTCAGCCACCTATGCTCTATTCTCAAGCACCAAGAATTAAAGTCAAAGCATTCATTTCTAATGTAGCATTGTATTCAGAATGGGGGCGGCATGAGTGTTTCCAAGACCATGTTTGAAATTAGCACTGCTATTACATGCCTCTCAATGCAGTGACAATCTGATCTACTTAGAAAAACGCTCATGAATGTTAATAGAATACACGTTTTTGAAGTTTGCAGTGAGTTTATCATGTATGTACATGTTTGGTGCAAGATGTCTTTAAAACTAAAGGTATTCCTAAAGATAAGTTGTCTAGGACACCTTATTTTCTTCCTTATCGTTACTTTAGCATATGTGTAAAACGTGTAAATAAAGTATGCCTGTTTGTTTTGCTTTCTGAATGTTCCTGCTCTGTCAAGTGAACAGCAGCTCAGTGCTGCTGTTCATTAGGAGGCTGCAATTAAAGGTCCGGAGGGCCGCATGCGGCCCCCGGGCCGTACTTTGAGTATCCCTGGTCTAGCCCAACTCTCACACACCATCCAGCACTGCCACAAGGGCCCGGCCATAACTGTCAACAATATGAGTGCCGCAGCCTTCGCTTATGGACCTCCGTTCCTATGCCATGAGTCGGATCCCTGCAATGCTGCATCAGGGAGACAATTGAACAACCTTGGGCTTGACTTAATAACTTTTGCGTCTTTGTCTTAGCACTTTTCTGGCGCAGCCACAAGGCAAAATGCTACTAGATATTTACAAATCCAAGCAAGGGGCGATTTGTGCCACGTTAATTGGCTTGGTAAAGAAAGGTTAAACAATGCAGCTGCTTACGCTGCATTGCATTTCATTTCGTTCTGGGAGGCAATCCATGTTTGGTGCATGAGAGTTCCTGTGCGACTTCCCATGTATGTCGCACAATTCCAGATTTACAAAGGTATGTAGACCTGGGATTACATGAATTTGCTGTGGCTCCCAGAGGACGGCGTAATAAGGAGAAAAACCTTTTTTTCTTCTCGTTATTTCCTCTTTCTATGTGTGTGGCATTCTGCAGCACACATAGAAAGAGGAAAATGCATCGAGCGATTGTTTTTGTGCAGAAAGGTATTCCTTCCTGCACAAAAACAATTCTCCTTCTAACACAGCACCTTTGCATCATGGTGCAAGGGTGCCTGCTTGGCGCCAGGCTGCTGAAGTACCCATTTCTTAGTAGATATGGCTCATTTCTGCTCTCTCCTTTTCACAAAACTCTGCACTGTGTTGCTTGAAAGGTCAGTAAATCTGGCCACTAGTGCACATAATCAAGAACTGTGAGACCGCTTAGCTGGAGGAGCATTTATGTTGTCCTGCACCCACTGCTGTGTAGTATCCTGATGTGCTCTTTGCATCCCATCCTTTACGTCCTGGTCCATTTCCCCATAGTCCCATGTATGGGCCCCTGCTACTGCTGTGTCTTGTCTCTGTACTGCAGAGAAGGAAGCTTGTACTGCTGTTACAGATAGACCTGTACCTCGTCTGTTAGGGAGGGAATCTTGCACAGCTGCTCCTTGAGCTGCACCCTTTCGATGTAGAGGACAAGGCTGCACTCCTGCTGCCCTATGGCTCATGTTCTGGGATGAAGTTAGTGTGGTAATACTACTAACTAGGCAGTAGACTCTTCATCAAGGTAGCTCCATTCCTGGACCCTGCCATGCTCCCTGCGCCCCCCCCCCCCACTCATCAGACCATGTGTTTCTTCTCCTATTGGTTCCTGTGCTGCTCACTGTGCTGGTTCTTTCACCCTGAGTTGCTTCCAGCCCTCTAACCCTGTACTGCTCTCCAGCCCTTGCACCCTTTGCTTCTCTACACCCCCTATGCCCATCACTGCTCCCCATCCCCAGACACTCGGCTTCTTCCAGCCCGCTACATGCCCCTCTGCTCCATGTGGACCCTGCCCTGCTACCTGTGCCCTCTACTGTTCCCTTTTCTCCACACCCTCGGTTGCTCAATATCCTTTGGACCCTGCTCAGCTAAGTGCCCACAGGACCCTGTGCTGCTCCTTGACATCTCTTCTGCCCTGTGGATTCTGAGCTGCTCTATGGCCATGGGCAATGCTCCACTCTCCGCCATCTCAGGAGAATGTACGGTTAGCCCCCCTCTGGGCCATGAACTGTTCTGTATCCGGATCTTGCTGCTTTCTGCCCACTCTGTACCATGAACACATCTGTCTCAAAGAACCTCGACCCTATGCTGCTCCCTGCCCCTTCTGTACCCAGTGCTGCTTGTTTGATCGTGTACTGCTCTACCCCTTCAGCCTTGCATAGGACAGTCCTCCTTACATAGTGAACTGCTCTCGCCCTGTTGCTCATTCCCCACATCAATACTGGCAATTGGTGTGGCTTTTGTATAGTGATAAATTACTCCCCACCCATCACTAACATGCAATACAGTTATAGAATGGGCAGTAGCAGTGCACGCTTCACTACATATGAGTCATAAGCACGTGCTTCACCATCTATGTGCTACATCTCCTGTGCATTACTCAGGCTTGTAAATATCTTTTTAATACACAAGTTCCTGTTTCATGGAAGCAGGAATTTATTTGCCCCTGTTAACAAAAAAACCCTCTGGACCCCAGTTAGCAGTCCAACTATAGACCAATTCCTTACTACCAGCCATGTTTAAGATGCTGGAAAGATTGGTAAGTCACCAGTTCGCCCAGTATCTTGAAATCAATGATCTGCTCCATTCTAGCCAGTCTGGCTTTAGGCCTAACTTCAACACTGAGACAGCACTTATGGAAGTCACTGAATATATCAGAGGCACTTTGGACGCATGGGGGAAGGCCGTACTGATTATGTTAGATCCATCAGCAGCCTTCGATATGCTCCGTCATTCCAGGCTTCTAGGATGTCTCGAAACCATTGGCAAAGGTGAACAAGCCTTGAACTGGCTAGCCTCCTTTTTGGAGCATAGAGGACAGGAAATATGGGCCCCTCCTTTCTCTTCAAGATCATGTAAGTTGACAGTGGGGGTGCCACGGGGCTCTGCTTTGAGCCCATCATTATTTATTGTGTACCTTACCCCGTTAGCCCAGCTGGCAGAAGGCTTGGGGGCAAAAGTGATTTCAAATGCTGATGCTACTCAACTGCTGTTCTCTTGTGGGAGGAGAGAGGACATTACAGAAGAGTCCATCAAAACCTGCCTTATAGGTGTTGTTCGCTGGATGACCACCAATCAACTAAAGTGTGACGCAGACAAAACCGAAATACTATTCTTCAGTCACAATGCTCCGGAAACATGGCAAATCTTTTAGCCTAAAGACGCCCCACCCCCAGGTCCTCAGGGGGAAACAGATAAGAACTTGACCATCAAACTCGGTAACTGACAATCCTTCCAAACACAAATCAAGTTGGTGGTAGGCACGTATTTCGGACTTCTGCTTACACTAAACGTTTTTGCAATTCCTCTCATTTCTGCAAGAAAGGCGGTTGTCCAGGCACTTCTAACCTCTTGGCTGGACTATAGAAATGCCCTATATTTGGGACTTCCTGACTACCTGCTCAGTAGACTTCAGGTGGTCCAGAATACGGCATCCCACATTCTCCTTAGGCTGCCTCTGAGAACACATGTCCCCGTACCTGCGTTCTTTTTACTGGCTCCCAATAAAGAAGATAATTCTCTTCAAAACACTAGTTCTGGTCCATAAGACACTTCATTATACAGGTGCAGGCTAGCTTAGGGCCAGCATCAGCTTCCATGCCCCCACTAGACTTCTGCGGTCAGCTAATAGTCGGAGGAGAAGCTTTCTCTTATCTTGGGCCAGCTGTATGGAACAAACTTCCTCTTGAGCTACGTTCAGTGGATGTGACTTCGTTGTTCAAGAAGAAGCTGAAAACCTGGCTTTTTCAACAAAAGTAGACGATCCGACTGCATTCTGTAGGTGGCCCATAGGCGCAGCACCGGACGTAATAGTTTAGGAGGTTAAACTGCCCACTGCAGCAACGCTATTGTGTCAAGTAAGCCTCATGTTGCAATACTAGTAATATAGCTAAGTACACCGCGGAAAATGTCTGTATAATCTGCTACTCACAAGGTTACAATACATCATCATGAAAACGTATCCTGTAAACATGCCTGACGGAGCAGAGCACCGTAAAAGCTGTGTCACATTGTGCAGTCCAAGTAAGATAGCTCCGCAGGTTAATGCTTTTGTTGCTGAGTAATTTGAATATTACAAGCTATGCATTGCAATATCGGATCTGAACCCAGACAGGTGCCGTTCAGGTTGGTACTTCTCTGAATGCGGTGAGGTAGGGAAAGGGGCCAGCATTTGAATGTAATCCAATTTTCTAGCAGAGCACCTCCTCTTATGTCCTTGTTTAGATTTGGTAGGAGATGCATGGAGAGGACAAGCATGCCAATTGTAAGTGGAAGAAGGGGACAAGCAAACAAGAGAGATGCCCTTCCGAGGGCCCGCGCTCAAGTTGGACCCACATCAGGTCACCAAGGAGGCGACACCGATTCCGTCTCCCTGCATGGTACGCCCTGGGCCTTACTCTGTCTCCTCCAGCAATAGATCATTTTCTTACCACAATCACATTACGTGCGTCCCAAACGTCTAGGCATGGCTTCGCAGCTGCTGCTAATTGTTTTGCAATGCAGCTGTCGAGGGGACTGTATCCCCTTCTCCTCGCCCTCCAAGGATAAGGAGACCTGGGGCATCTTGCCTGCAGGGGCTGTGTTATACCCCTTATGCTTGAAGTGTCCATGTAAATGGAGGAACTGTTGATGGCAGCTGTAACACAAAATGTCCCTCCCCCACACAATGTGGTTATCTTTCAGATATTAACTGTCCTGCGACTGAATAGGGAACACTTGATGGTGAGCGCCCCCTGATGGGTGAGTTCCACATCTGCTCTGCTGGGGCTGGAGGGGCCTGCATTACCCCCCTGATTCATGGCTTCTAACCTCAGGTCTCACTGCAAATGAAGACCCCAGTGCGAGTCTCTGACATCATTTCTTCCTTCTTAGTGGCCCCCCTTCACTTCCAGTGGTTTGTGCTATTGGTGTTTTTTGCTAAAATACACAGTATAACATATGCATCTCAGTGCACAAGGACAGTGGTGTTGAAAGTGCCCAGTGTAGCGTCTTCCCCATCCCAGGAGCATACAGATAGATTACGCCACACACAGAAGCTGCGGTTGAACATGTCTTTATTCTCCAACATTCATTCACGCACTGCCCATTATGCCATACTTCCCAGATCCACACCCTAACACTGCCCCTGCATATCACATGGTTCCTGTCCAGAGTCTGCCCAGAAACACAATGGTCCTAGTGGCGTACAGCATCAAAGGGCTACATCTTCCCCTTTGTGAAATAAAAAGTGTCAGGCATCATTTGAAATCACATCTCCTAAATCAGTCTATGAGGAGCTTGCACTTGTTTGTCGATTCGGGTGATCCGAGGTGATCGAGGTTCACCCCTAGCTGGCAACGAAGGCACAGGATCAAGAGCCAGACCTGCAGGCACAGTTGTCTCCAACGTAGTTTCAGGAGCTGGCGAGTATTGACGTAGGTGTTTAAAGTGTGATGTGACCCGAGTAATAGATTTTACACGCCACCATCTGTAAAGGATCAGTGACGAAAGGGGTGTCTGTCTCTTGTTTCTGTCTCTGCTTCACCAGTACCCTGTCTCCTTTGTTAAAGACTGTTTCCTGGCTTGGCGGCGCTGATCAGCATACTCTTTCTTTTTAGGTCTCGCCTGACCCAGCGCATGCGCTGGTCTGGCCAGACTTATTGAGAGGGCTCCAAAAAGTGCTACCAGGCCAGCCTAGAGCTACAGAGCATGTGTGCGCGCGCGCGCGCTTTACCACGATCACTTTCACTTTCGCGGCCGAAAGGCCGCTTGGCATAGCCAATAGGTCTCGCTTTTGGGACCTTATAAGTATTTGGTTATGCAACTGCTGCATGGCTAAACACTTATAAGGCCCCAAAGGCGAGACCTATTGGCTATGCCAATGCTTGTTAATCTTATGAGTAGCGTCAGTGTTACGAAGTTCATCAGTATTCACTGATCGATCTGATGTCCATTGAGGTAGTTTTGTTCTGATGGCTCTCCCAAACAACAAAGTAGCTGGGCTTTCATCCGTTGTGGTGTGAGGAGTTGATCGATAAGCCCGGACAGTCTGGCACTTAGCTTGGTTCAAGTCGATCCCTTCCATGGATGCCCATTAAATTACCCTCTCGAGGGTGCCCATAAATGACCACACCATTGGCTTGGGTCCACCTGGCACCAATGTTGTGTTTCTTGGATGTGTCAAGAACACGGCTGCATTGTATTTCGGGCTCCCTTCTGCTTCCATTGTGTTAGTGTTGTTCAAATGATTTTGCTGTTCAGAGTGGCTCCGACAACTTCTGCAAGCATCAGTCGCATGCAGAAGCAAGTGTCGCAGAGGGTTTCAATCGCCCCAGACTATGAGTATGCTTTCTGTGTCTTGTACCTTGTTGGCATTGTAGTTATTGTCTTGCTTCGTCTGAATATTGGCTGTGTGTTCGAGGTGCAGCATCTCTGCCAACAGCCTTACTGGCGCTATTGGTGGACATTTTGAAATATGCTAATCTGTGGGTCCTTCGATTGCTTCTTCAGCCACGTATGGGCTGCAGTATGGCTTTAACTTCATGTGTGTTAGTCGTAGACTGCTTTGCATCGATTCAGGGCACATGAGGCACATACAAGCAGTTTGCCGTTCCATCGCAAACCCTCATGGGGAGCAGTACTGTGTCCATTGGCATGTGATCCCATCCTCATCGCCAGTCGTAGCATCTTCCCTAGCCCAGGGTATGCAAATAGATTATGCAACACACTGGAGCTGCGATTGAACATGTCTTTATTCTCCAACATTCATTTAGGCACTGCCCATTACGTCGTACCTCCCAGAACCACACCCTAACATCGCCCCCACATATCACGTGGTTCCTGTTCAGAATCTGACCAGGACCGCAAGGGTCCTAGTGTGTACAGCATCAATATGCTGCATCCAGTATCACACAGGTGAGTTGGATCTGTGGGCAGAGTTATACCCTTGCCGCAGTGCAGAATGTGGTTCCTTCAATAAGACACCTTGCGCCTGCATAGATGAAGACAGGCACTTCAGCAAGCAGAATGCACAAGTCTGTTATCAGAGCAGACTCTCCTTCCTGAAGCGGACCATCTATTCGTTTCAGTATATACCTCCCTCTAAGGGGGAACTAGGGCAGATGCACTAGGGCCCCAGGGGCAGTTTACTGGTTTGACACTGACAAGCATTGTATGCAACAACACATGAAGGTTATTTGGTGCTGAGAAGGTTTCTTGAGTAACACATATGTAGAGGCCTTTAAAAGAGTTGCTAGATGTCACCAACCAGTCCATAATATCTTACGGATCTCAAAGATCAATGATAACAGAAACCACTTTCATAATAACACATCAAGAACATGACATTGGTATGACACGCACCCTAAGTGCTACGTTTAATTCTCATCACAAGATCTCTTGATTTGATAATGTTGCTAGTATGACACATTGGTTGGAGGGCACTATCAGCATTTACTTATGAACTGGTCACAAGGGATGCTACTGCTAGAGCTGGTTGTAAAGAGCTCTAGCCGTCAGTATACTATAGGGCGCATCCTGGACTAAAAAGCCACTGGCCACGTGTTTATAATTTCACATTATAATTAGAGCTCTCAGTTTTATGGTATTTATTTTTTTAACATTTCCATCTGTATTTATCCATATTTATTGTTTGGCCGTTTTATCTGTATTTATCCATATTTATTTTGTGTTTTGTGTATAAATGAAGTTGTAAAACTGTACATTTCCACATATATGTAACTGATAGAGGTGTACTTATCCTTTGATCTGTTGTGATTTAGCTATTTAAGCTGCCAACTATTACGTAACAATACATCCACAAAAAAATTACTATTATACCACAATTGTATGTTGACATATGGCATTATTTAAAGAAATTTCATCCTGCTTTTTAATTTCCTGTGCTGTCCATCTGCCCAGCTACAATTCATGAAAGATAGTAGGGAGAGTCACTTGAAAGAAGCCCAATCTTCTGTATTTATCCACTTTAAAAAATAAATGCAGACAGGAAATTTGTTTTCTGTCTGTATTTATCTGTAAAAATCTGTAAAAACAGAAAACAGGGAGCCTTAATTATAATAGTAGTAACTTAGCAACCAGAGACACATATTTTTACACAAGGAGGAGAGGTGGGTCCTGCAGAGTATAAGGGGTTAAGAAATAGAGAGGAGCACCGTAGTAAATTGAGATCAATGTATGATGTATAAGATCAGTCCTTACAAATGTGTACTCCAAAAACGGTTCACAATAATTAACAATTTAAAAGTTCAGAAATTATCACAATTATCAAAATGTCATGAATATTGATCATAGATATCAATAAAAACTTAAAATATAATCAGTTCATACAAATAACAGAGCAGACGAGGAAAATATCTGATATGAAACATAATTTTTAGGTCGAGCTAGACAGCACATGCGTTGTCTCTTCAAGACCTGCTGTAATCAGTGTGTGCCTATGTCCATCCCATTTCTTGGTATTACATCAGAAGAAGAAAATATCTGATATGAAACATTGTTTTTAGGTCGAGCTAGACAGCACATGCGCTGTCATCAGTGCGCGGACTATAGGTCCATCCCATTTCTTGGAATTGCTTCTCATTTGTCTATGTCAGTGTCCTTTAACAATCCTTGGTTGCTAGTGGTCAGTCCTGCCTCTTTGTACCTCCTTTCACTCTTTCCCTCCTTTCTCTCTTCTGTTACTCCCACAGAGCAGGAAATAGTTTTTTATCTGTTCTTTTGGGAACTATTCTTTTCTTGGTTTCCTGCTCTGTTACGTTTGATTGTGTTCGGGTGCAGCTTTCTTACATTTAAATATAGCATTGCTCCTCCTGCTGCCTGACCACCCCTGAGATTGCTCTATTTATTTATTTTTAATTGCTTGAACCCGGGCATAAATTCAAGTGATTTGCTAATAATTACAGAATGTTGAGCCGACACCGAGGCTCAACAGTTCCCTGTTCCCCAGCACCAAAGTCAGCAGCTTTGGATGTTTAACCACCTCCTCCCTTCAAGACAATTTTTCTTTTTTAGAGAGTTTATCTCTGTTCCTTTCACTGAATCACCCTCCCACTATGCACCCACCTTTAAGCCCTTCCTCCCTTTTGCTTCGCTGAGCTCCCTGTGTCATTAAATGAAGCACTCTCACTTTCAATTTAAAGAGCCTCAGAACCTGAGTCTCTCTTCCAGCGCCCCTCCCTGCCAGCCTTCACAATAGCCACACCCTGCGCATTAGACGAGGTAAATTTTGCTTGAGCTGGAGCAGGTATCAGAGAGCTTTACATGAGCACCAGCTGCATTACAAACTGACTCATTCATTTTTTTAGGCACCGGGAGATCAAGGGCCGTATGTAGGTGGGCTAATACCGATTGGTAATGGCTGAAAATCTGTAAATTTCCCGTTACCGACCGGTATTTAGCCCTTTGTGATGTAGGAGGCTGGATTTAAGGATTCGGTAATTTACCGATTCGTTATTTTAAGGAATCGGTAAATTACCGAACCCTTAAATCCTATGTAGGGAGCACTCAAGTGAGTGCATTTTTGGTTTAAGGATTCGTTATTTACCACCAACTACAAGTTGGTGGTAAATACAGAATACCTTTCCAAAAGCAATTTTGTGCTTTGTTAAAAGTGCCATGTGGCAGACATACATGCCCTTAGGGCATGTATGTGCGCCACATGTGCCCACATGCACGATTCAGGGGTGCAACAGGGTGTCAATGTGACACCCTTTCACCCTTGAATATGCTCCCCCTATCACAGATTCGGTATTTGGTAATAGTGAATGGCTTCCCATTCATACCTATGGGCATCCAGGCCCATAGGAATGAATGGGAAGGTATTCCTTATTACTGATTCGGTAAATACCAAATCGGTAATAACGAATATTACCGAATCGGTATAATTTACCGATTGTTTACCTACATTCTATTTACCGATTCTTAAATACCGAATCGGTAAAATTTGGTATTTAGGAATCGGTAAATAGAAATTACCTACAGATGGCCCTAAATGATTAGCTCTCCCACAGCTGTCGCCAGGCTCCGGCCTTGTGCTTCAAGGCCATCCGCACGCGTCCACTGTGGAGAGAAAACTGCCATCGGTGACTCCACCTATTCGTCCCTAAACGGAGCAGGCACCAGCTGACATCTCTCGGACAGATAAGAAATGCACTGTTTATATTTCCACACCAGAATCGCCCTGACATGGAGTATCTGGGTGGCTGCCTACCCACTAAGCGTGCCTCCTTCCTCCCTGTGAGGGTCGCTGCAGAATCCCTCCTGTATCCCTGCAGTAATTCAATAGGCGTTCTAGGACATCCCCGGCCAGCCTTTAAATTGCTGACCCACGCAACCCTTTCGCGATTGGAACTTTAAGATCCTTTAATTTATAAGATTACGTTCCCCTACTTTTTTATTTTAAACATGCATCCCAGGATGGCAGAAATAGCCACGGCCTATAGATAGGGCTCAGCCTTCATGGCCGTTCGAGGACGGGTGGGGGGTGGGGGCTGAGAAGGAAAATGACTCTGTCTCTTCCTTCTTGCCCAGGGAAGGCAAGAGCAACATCCACTTCTCCTGCTCTTCCGCTGGCAGCTGCCCTCCACCCCCTCTCTCTTCCTCATATTCCCTCTATTTCTGTCTCTCGCTCTGTCTTGCTCCTTATCACTTCCTGAAACCGTGACTGCAAGAAACGGTTTTCATCTTTCTTCTCAATTCCTTCATTCGTTTCCTTGTGAAATGGATACAAATAAAAAAAATGTTGGAGGTACTGCAATACCTGTTTCTGTTGAACTATCAATCACATTTTGCTCTGTCAACCACAACATTAATAGTACCTTTTCTATGTGCCGCCAATAGGAATCATATCCACCTTTGATGCAAAGTAAAACTAAAAATATTTTCTGTACCTGATTGAAGTACACCTAGCTGCTATAGAGTACCCGTCTTTCCATTCTATTAAAATTACGTGCGATGATTAACTTTTTTGTTAATGTAACTTTTCTATTTCAAGTACATGCATTTAGACAGTAGCATATTCTCTATTTTTTTCTTTTTGTGGAAAACGAAATATATATATATATATATATATATATTTTTATAGATCAATATCTATATAGCTCTATATATCTATATCTATCTATTTATCTCTATATATATAGAACCATTGCACACGTTTGCCAGTTCCAGAGCTATTGCCAATCTTTTTTATCAGGTATTTATACCATCCAATATCAGTTTCAAGAACACATACAAAAAATATAACTGGACTATTACAGAATAGTAGACAAGTTAAATATGTGACTTTTTTTGGAAGTATTTCGTACGTGTCATTCAGAGCTTAAAATCTTTCACAGAACAAATGACTCATGAAGATAAGGAGATAGGAAGTGAGGATAACAAGCAATGGCAAAGTCAGTCGGTCAGCCTTTTGGATTTGCCAATGCAGACCTATTGGTTTTGCCAATGTTCTTTTGCTGATGTTGTTCAGCATCGGCAACATTTTTAAAAGCAAGCATTTACAATGCAATAGGTATTGCATTACTGAAAATTTGAGCTATTGGTGTTGCATTATTATTTGCGGCACCAATAGGTCAAACTTTCAGTAATGCGAGACCTATTGCATTGCTAATGCTTGTTAATATATGTTCTGGACAGAGGGATTATGCCAAACATGACTGATTACCTCTCCCTCAGTCCCAATGGCGCATACTACAAATGCAGACCATGGTTTGACAACCTTAATTAAAATGAATTGGGCCCTAATTATTGTGCAATAGTTAGATATTTTACAATTCTGAATCATATTAAAATATACAAATACAATATATTCAAACAGATGATGCATGAAAGGTAAAACTACCTATTTTCTGTTTTTGGATCCGGATGTCTAGGTGTTAAAAGTCCACAAGTAAGTTCCGAATAAACGTTATTTCTCGTTGCTGTTACTTCATGGCCATCTTAACGTTTTGGGCATCATATCTTTGTAAATTCTCCAGGTGCAAATTAATTGTTGAGAGATTGCACAAGGGAAGGGCATGAGATGTTTATATAGGGACTGAACAGTCAAGACTACTTAAGCCATAATTATTCAATAACGGTTTAAGCCAGTTCATACTTTATGAAAGTAAAAGAGGGCAAAATAATAGAAGGCGCTTAGGGGTCTCGTCTTGAAGAATAAAGTATTTATTGTTTGATTTGTTAAAAATCTTACAATGAGCAATGAGATCAAAAAAACAAGAAAACTCATACATGCATCTTAAAAACCTTATGATAAGCAATACAACTCAAACATTCAAATTATTAAAATCAGTTAGGAATAATAAACAAGTGTAATGAAAGGATGAGCAAAATGCATTAGAATATTATGTTGATGAGTACAAATCCAAATTTGGCAGACTCACATGTAGAATTAATCTGACTTGTATGACTTCCACAACAAAAATAAAGAAAGTGCATTTGAAAATTGTTGTGATGGAAAAGGGAGTAGTTTGAATATTAGAATATCGTAATCTGTCCATAGGGTTGTAATACATAGCCCCAACAAGTTTCCGGAATTTTTCCTTAACCCCAATGCAATAAGTGTTGCCCAGAGATATTCCCAGGCCACCCGGTCAAAATCTTTTTAGGCATCCAATAAGACCATGCCCAGGTTGATTTTAACTTCCCCGCAGCATCAGAAGCCGACACTGCCGTATTGACATGGGCAGTGGTGTCTCTCCCATGAATAAACCCATGCTGCTGGGGAGAAACCAGGCAGGCCATCATTGGAGCTAACCGGGTGGCCAATATCTTAGCAAACACCTTAGCATCTGCGTTTATTAAAGAAATTGGGCGATATGATACCCGGTCCTCTGGAGCTTTATCTTTTTTTAGAAAAAAGATTATATTGGCCATATTCCATGAAACTCGGGAACCCGACCAGAAACCTCCACTTGGGCAATTACATCTCGAAGCACCGTAGCCAGAAGGCTTTTGCAGCACTTATAAAACTCAGCCGGGATAGCATCGTCGCCAGCCGCCTTCCCTAATGGAAACCCACTGATCGCTTCCATAATTTCCTCCATCGTAATCTCCTGCTCTAATAAAGAAGAATCCTCTTCTGTCGAAGTCGGTAAATTGCTCGCTTGCAAATAGCTCTGCAAACCCGTCAAGTCTTGTGTTGGATCGGAAAAAATATGGTTGATGGTAGAAAATGGAAAACTGATCGGCGAACTCCTGGGGGCACCTGTATAAAATTCCACCCTCACCCTTAATAACTTTAATCTTAGTTTTAAGGTGGCTGTCCATGAGCTGATGTGCTAAGACTTTACCTATCCTATCCCCATACTCATATTGGAGTGTCTTATGCTTAATAAAACAAGCCGCTACCTTCACTTTTAGCATCCTGTTTATCGCGGCCCTGTGCTCCAAAAGCGAGACATACAGAGAATCTATTCGCTGTGGCACAAGACAGAGCTGTCCCCTTTCCCCCTTCTTTTCTCTATATAGAGCCATTTATTCGGGCATTGCTGGTTAATAATATGATTTTCCTGCTGAATATTGGACAGCGTCCCTGAAACTCACGGCATATGCAGACGATATCGCAAATTTTTCGGAGGAGCCAAAGGAGGCTATAGAGAGCATTAATAGGGAGGCAAAGAGGTTTTTCCTTTTCTCAGGCTATAAATTGAATAGTAGTAAAACCCAAGTCCTTCTCAATTTCCAGCCGGAACTTCCGGTTGAAGGGGCTTGCCCGACTGCTACCTATCTGGGGTACGAATTTCGCCTAAGATCGAACTCATCCACTCATTAAATTATGACTCACTACTAGCTGCTGTTACTGTGCAACTGAAGCTGTGGCATAAGCTCCCATTAAGTAGCTTAGGTAGAGGCAACGTCATAAAGATGAAGATACTTCCTAAGTTCTTGTATCTATTTAGGTCGATCCCGTTACGAATTCCTAATTTGTTTTTTAGTAAGATGGATGGGGTCTTGAGCAGCCTCATCTGTGGCGAAAAAAAAACAATTTCTGCCATCGGATTAATGATGCTCTCATATAATCAAGGTGGTTTAGTCCTCTCTGACTTCAAACTTTATTTTTGGCCCGCTTTTGTTGGCCGTTTGCGCAGCCTCCTGAATCCAGAGCTAATGGATTTTTGGCACTGGCTGGTTCTTGGGCCAGAGAGACAGATGTTTTTATACCGAATCAATTATCCTAATTATTTTAAATATGTACGGTTTAAGACTATTAGAGACTGTGCATATATTTGGCAGGGCATTAAAACCAGATCCTCTTTATATCTCTTATACATAACAAACTCCCTCTTTGGGGTAATCCAATGTTGCCCGGAATATTTCAGGATGCTACGGCCCTCCAATGGGCTAGGTACGGTGTATACTGTCTCGGGCAATTATATGATTGCAATGGCTTTAAGTCATTTGAGAATCTTCAGCTAATGTTTGATATTCCTCAACGGTTGTTTTTAAATATATACAGGTTAGGGATTATTTTGTTAGAAATTTAGCTGTACCGAGTGTTTCTGGTTCAGATATGTGGGAGTGTTTGTATGCCCAGAATCGGCAGGATATCATTAGTAAGGCGTATCAAATTCTCTGCCAGTCTAGAGCAGAGGGCTGTGAGAAACTAGCTTCCAGATGGAGCGAGATCTTGAGAGAAAATATTGCTATAGAAAATGTGAAGATAGCCTTTGATACTATTGCCGGGAAACATCCTTTACCACGCAACCATTACAACGCGGTATGGTTACATCGTGGTTTTAACAACGCAAGTCGTTACACCGACTTGCACTGGAGGGCGCTGTAGACTAAGGAATAGTGTGAATTACTATTCCAACACCTTCCCTACTGTACGTAGACTGGAGTTGGAATAGTAATTCACACTATTCCTATGTCCAGCGCCCTCCAACGCAAGTCGATGTAACGACTTGCGTTGTCAAAACCGCGATGTTAAATACCGCATTGTGATGGTACGCGTTGTTTCATCATACATCCACTATTGCCTGTTCTGTACATTCAGTGAATTTACGACTGCAGCAATTCCGGACACTTTGTATACTTTATTATACCCCGGAAAGGATTGTCAGATGGTCTCAAGGGGGGGCCGGACTGGGAGGGGTCCATGGAGGGACGCGTTATAATTGCCCCAAATGTGGGCTATATGCTGCCGGTATTACCCACATGTTTGTTACGTGTCCTGCTTTAAATCTTTTTTGGGTTAGATATCAGCAGCAATCAAACTTAGACTTGGGTGCGATTTCATACCCACGACAGCCGAAAAGATGCTAGGACACAAGGAAGATTGTGGTCGGTATAGGTCTATAATAGCAATCATGTTGGTTGCTGCCCGGCTGGCGGTAGCTAGAGCTTGGATCTCTCCCAAACCCCCCACTGTGATGGAATGGTGTCTAATTGTTAAAGAAACGGGGGAAAGGGAGAAGGCGTTAGCTAAAGCAAGGGGTATTAAGGCCCTGAAAAAATACAGGTCCATATGGGACTGCTTGGAAGAGCCATATGACTAACAGGGGGGAGCTCTAGCCGTTGGTTCTTTGTGATCCTTCAGATATTTGTTTGCTTATAACCTTTTCTAAATGTATGTTTATATTTTGCTGACTTTCATAGGTATACTTGGTAGTGAAATACCTCAGGAGAATTCCCACCTTCTATTTTATTGTGTTTTCCTTTTTGACTGTACTTCTTTTTGACAATAACATTTTTTTTTAAAAAATTGTTGTAATGAATACAAGTCCAAATTATCAAACTCCTCTATGAGTATAACTTCCACAACTAAATTCTCATTGTGCTTGTGCAAAGTTATTCAAGTAACCTCAAGATCAAGCTAACAATGGACAAGCAGCAGAATAGCTTAGGAGAATAAAAGTGCATGTATAAGGTGAGCAGCTGGTGTCAGTGAAAAGTGGCAGTGCGGGACAGTGTGGGCAGGGCGGGGAAGGACAACAACAGCACACGAAAAAAAAAATAACTTACCTACTGCCCGCTGCATCGGCGCTCTTCTGCTCCTCCGTAGCACAGACTGAGGATCCCAGACACCCCTACGGCCAATCTCTCTGGCAGCATGAGAGAAGCGCCGGGATTGGCTTGAGTGGCCTGGGTTTGCACTCCCATGGGGACAGGGAGCATGTGCCTGCTGTCTCCAACCTGGCAAAGCTGGAGACATCTCAGTGCACGTGTCGGTTTGGCCATCCTAGGACGGCAGGCCAAACCCACATGCACACTGAGCAGCAGTGCCACCACTCCTATGCTGTCATCACAATGGCCCGCCCCCTAGCCTCGACCCTATCAAGTAAAAAAAATGATAATAAACCGATGTTATTATCATTTTATTTGATAAGTTATTCATCTGTGCTGTCAGGGGGGCGATGCTCCTCTGCCATAATGGAGGAGCCGCCACTGAAGGTTAGTCAAATGAACACAAGACTTAGTTGGCCCATCGTACAACAAACACTAGTATGATCAAATTTAACAGCCTCCTCTATGGAAATGTGCCAGCATATATGACTTCCACAACTACATTTTCAAAGTGCAGGTGCAAAGTTATTCAAGTAATTTGAAGATCTCGGTATAGAAAAGCTGCGGAAGCCTTTAGGAGGAAGTCTGGTCAATTAAAAGCAAGGTGTATTTTGCCCCGTAGACCCTTGAACACTAGAATGATAAAATTATCCTGAAAAGTATGGAACAAAAATGTAAAACTGGAATGGGAGCTGGACTTGGACTGGTGTCAAAGAGCAGAACATGTAATATACCAAGGATGGGGCTTCACCAAGAAATGGGAGAAGATCTGGGGGGCTTGGAGGGAGTTCAGGGGCTTTTGACAATAACAAATAGAGGGAGGCTAGGTAAGGTTTACTGTGACATCTGTGACAGTTTCTGGGATCAGACTCCCTGTGGGACATGGTCCCATTGTGAAATATGTTGTGAAGTACTATATGTATTACTGTATCTGAATCAAAAGTCTATGTGTACTAAATTGGAAAATTATGACTTAACCGAACATGCTGTATGATGCAAGAGTTCAATAAAAAGATTTATATATAAAAAAAAAACATTACAACTGTGACTCCCCAAAAATTCAGGTTTCAACTTGATTTAAACAGTTATTTAAGCAGCATAATTCAATGTCATAACTTCAGGGCGTAACTAAAATGAGCAAATAAAGTCAGGCATTGAAAGAGACCTGCTGCCATCAAAGTCTAAATATTTGAAAAACTGTACAATAGCCAATAACATTTCCATTATTACATTTTTTTTTTAAATTATCTACTTTCTAATTGCTTTTTGTGCTTCTCAATTGTCATAAAAAATATAATGAACCAACATTTGAGATGAATGTTAGCACACTCCAAGGCAAAAACAGATCTTCTATCTGTCTTTTTAAAGACATGAAAACAGTTGGCTAAAATATTGCTGAGGAGGAAGTATTATATGAATTGATCACAAACCAGGCATGAGAACGAGAGCTAAAGGCTGTTTTGTCCTCAAGGAGCGATGCTTTTTTTCCATGGTGTTAGCCACTTTCTCAAAAAGATTATGACTTATCGAAGCCTGCAATGGTCTTGGAGCTCTAGCTGGTTTATTGAATCCAGCAGAAACTGTATTCATGGATTGACAGCGTAGCCTGAGAACGAGTTTAAATTTCCATGCACTTTTTTGTCCTTATTTCAATCAGCTGCCCCCTCCTATATCTTAATCTCTTTCACAGAGTAAAAGTTGACTTGATGCGGTTGATGACTACCTAGTGGCGATCAATAACAGTCCATCATCCTTTCAGCAGCACTATGATGTAATCATAAGACCGTCATATTCACCTTGCCAAGTTACATACAGGTTCCATATTTTCTCTGCAGTATTATTCTCACAAGTTAAGTCCATCTGACTAACATAATTCCTGACTTAATCCCGCCTTCCAGGTGCTGGGCCATTGGCAAAATCCCGTTTTTACATATTTCTGTCCTTGCTTGGACAATCAGATAAAAAGTCAAACTCTTTTGGTTATTAGTTGTCACTTTGTATAGTGATGGATCGATACCAAGCAGGATTAAAAATGGCTTACCTTGACTTCTAGTCAATTTTTTTTTTTAAATGTTACTTACTCCTCTCTACAAAGACGTCAGCTCAGAACAATCAGCAAACAAATGGATATCATCTACCTATGGGAAGTTTCCTTTCCTACACCTCGAGAGAGCTTGACTGAATTTGGCCAATCTCTGAAGCTTCCAATAAGCCCTGTGGAGTGTGAAGAAATGGTTCCTTTTTAAATACACAGGGTTAACTGTTAAATAAAGTAAGCTTACAGATACTTGTCATTAGTATTCATTTACAAGCTCTGCAAGCCATTTTCTCGATTGTATGACATAATTTCGAAAGACAAAAATTCGACCTACAAAAATATCGCAACAAAAATATCGTGGTCAAGAATATCGACATCCTATCTACAACATGGTAAGTACAAAAATATCGATAATTTAATATCGATGTCAAAAATATCGTAATTCAAAAATATCGTTTTTTTTTTAGTTTAAAAATATATGTAAAATAAACCAAATAATACTTATAAATCAAAGAAACATAATTAAATATATTGTATAATATGTAAAATGTATAATAAATATATATAATTAAATGAAACTTTAATGAAACATATATATATAATATATAATATATACACTTACTTAATAATTACTTTTAATAATAATTTCTGTAACATATAAATTATTAAATATTTATTTAAATTACCAATACATCTATACACATAAAACAATAACATTAATAAATATTAAATACTTACATATAGCAAATAATAATCAATAATTTTAATTTGAATAATTTTTATTATTAATTATATATTACAATAGCTAAAATATTACAAAACATATTTAATATCAGTCACAATAAAACTACTAGTCCAACTTCAACAAAAACAACAGTAAGGAAAATGTTGGATAGCGTAGGGGTAAAAATAACTATTCCAACTCCCGAGAGTGCAACAGTAGGGAAAACATTGGATAGCGTAGGGGTAAAAATTACTATTCCAACTCCAAAGAGTGCAACAGTAGGGAAAGCGTTGGATAGCGTAGGGGTAAAAATTACTATTCCAACTCCAGAGAGTGCAATAGTAGGGAAAGTGTTGGATAGCGTAATGGTAAAAATTACTATTCCCACTCCAGAGAGTGCAATAGTAGGGAAAGTGTTGGATAGCGTAAGGGTAAAAATTACTATTCCCACTCCAGACAGAGCAACAGTAGGGAAAACGTTGGATAGCGTAGGGGTACAAATAACTATTCCAACTCCAAAGAGTGCAACAGTAGGGAAAACGTTGGATAGTGTAGGGGTAAAAATTACTATTCCAACTCCAGAGAGTGCAATAGTAGGGAAAGTGTTGGATAGCGTAAGGGTAAAATTTACTATTCCCACTCCAGAGAGTGCAACAGTATAGAAAACGTTGGATAGCGTAGTGGTAAAAATAACTATTCCAACTCCAAAGAGTGCAACAGTAGGGAAAACGTTGGATAGCGTAGGGGTAAAAATTACTATTCCAACTCCAGAGAGTGCAATAGTAGGGAAAGTGTTGGATAGCGTAAGGGTAAAATTTACTATTCCCACTCCAGAGAATGCAATAGTAGGGAAAGTGTTGGATAGCGTAAGGGTAAAAATTACTATTCCAACTCCAGAGAGTGCAATAGTAGGGAAAGTGTTGGATAGCGTAAAGGTAAAATTCACTATTCCCACTCCAGACAGTGCAACAGTAGAGAAAAGGTTGGATAGCGTAGGGGTAAAAATTACTATTCCAACTCCAAAGAGTGCAACAGTAGGGAAAGCGCTGGATAGCGTAGGGGTAAAAATTACTATTCCAACTCCAGAGAGTGCAACAGTAGGGAAAGCGCTGGATAGCGTAGGGGTAAAAATTACTATTCCCACTCCAGATAGTAAAACAGTTGGGAAAGCACTAGATAGCATAGTGATTCTATGAACATTATGACCAATTCAATAATTTGTTATAAAAAAACTTGCATGTTAACAATGTTTAAAAAAAATAATTATTATTAAATACCAATTATGTAAAATAAATATTTAAATAAATAAATTTAAATTACATCCCACACTATTCCCCCTTTAACACACAACACACTACACATACAAAATACACAATAGATTTAAATATCAATTTATCTCTTATTTACAATTAATAATACATTCTTTATAATTAATATAGTTATTAATTCACTAATTAATACATATTAACTACGAAATTACAAATATTCACCTATTAATTATTAATTAACAATACATTAATTAGCAATAACAACAAATAAAATACAATAATCAATTATTTATATTTACTATATTTAACTAACTAATAACAATTAATTAATAATAATTACAAATAAATAAAATATATCGTTATTTATTTTATTTTAATTACATCCAACCCTATTCCCCTATAAACCCACAACCCACTACACATAAAAATTCACATAATTAATTTTAATTATCAATTAATCACTTAATAAAATTAAATCACCAATTAATTACTAATTAACAATTAATTAACTATAACAATAAATAAATATTATTAATAAACTAATTATAATTTATATAATTAACCAAATAATAAATTATTTTTACAATTAATAATTAATTAAAAATTATTTAATCTATTAATCAAATTAATTACCAATTAATAATTGATTACCAATTAATTAATCATAAATACCAATTAAACAATACATATTAATTCATTAATTATAATTACATTACTTCCCACCCTATTCCCCTATAAACCCACAACCCACTACACATAAAAATTCACATAATTAATTTAATTATCAATTAATCACTTAATAAACTTAAATCACCAATTAATTACTAATTAACAATTAATTAATTAACAATAACAATAAATAAATATTAATAAGAAAGTAATTATAATGTATATAATTAACCAATTAATAAAATAATTTTACAATTAATAATTAATTAACAATTAATTAATCAATTAATTACCAATTATTAATTAATTACCAATTAATTAATCATAAATACCAATTAAACAATACATATTAATTCATTAATTATAATTAAATTACTTCCCACCCTATTCCCCTATAAACCCACAACCCGCTCTGATACTAAAACGCTAAATTAAATATAAAATAATTATAAATCTCTAAACATTTATTTTTAAATGTATTAAAATACATTACAATAATCTTTAACATACAAATAAAATACATATTAAATGACATTACACTAAATAAATATCGATATTATTGACATCGAAATTTTTACTTACGATATTACTTATATCGATATTAAGTACTTCGATATTATTAACTTCGATATTACTTACCTTGGGATTGATATTCTGTACCTACGTTATTAAAAACACGATATTATTGTAGGTCGAAATTTAAAACTCGATATTTTGGCTAAACACCCATTTTCTCATATTCGATATAGTTCTCTTGGGCTTTTTGTCTTCTTTTTTTGGCTTTGTGCTGACTCTCATAAAGTCTCCATAGTCCCGATGTCTAATCTCTGGGAGTTTCTCTGATAACCACCATGAATGTAGCTGGAAATATTTTAATTTTGACAGTGTTTCATTGGTTAGGACTAAAAGTGTTTGCCAATCTATTCGGTTCCTACTATGCCTCAAATCTCCTAAAGTCATTAAGCCAGTATTCCTGAGTGGACTGCTCAATCTGTCCTGAAGCCATCCCGGAGTCACTGGAGAATCCCAAATTGGAGACACATCAGTATAATAACAGAGTACAAAAACATTTATCATAAGGAACCCTAACTTAAGTACTGCAAGGAGGACCTTCAACTATACTTGCTTAAAAAAGTTAGTGTCCCCAAACTTATAAAGGAACTTTTCTTTTCCCTGTTGCACCAGCATAACCCTATGGATTTGACCTGTCTGAGATCTATCTGGGTGATTTGCTAGCATTCAAATGTTCTTGAAGTGAAATGCCTAACAATGACTTTGAAACCAGGTAAAGCTACCCTTCTTTTTAAAAATCTCCCTAAGTTTCTTCCTGGATATCCTGACACTCTTAGATGACCAAGTAAAGCTGCTAACTCTCACTTGTATATTTTCCAATTTGCTCCCTTTGGAATGTTAATGGGATATTATTGAAAAAAAAGGTCAGCGTTGGGAGGATCATCATCTTAACCAGATTTACCCTCTCATAGATATTTATTGGGAGGTTACCCCGCTTCCCTAACTCATTCTCGATAACCTTCAGAGCCACAACTAAGTTCTTGCCAGGGAGGTCATCCAAGTTTTGTGGTATTACAATACTGAAATACCTTATTTGTTCATTACGATTCTGTATATGTTTTGTGGTTGCCTAGGACATTTCCTCGGTCTTTTCCTTATTTATTAAATACCTTGAGATTCTTCCAAACTCCTCAATATGGTGCTTATCTCTTGGAATACAGAGTTCTGGATTTGATGTATAACCAATAATATCACCTGCGTTTAAATCTATTTTGATATGGAAACCTGGAGCTTGAGGCGGAACCATGTCCTGATCTAGCCGAATGGTTTGGGCAAGAGGTTCTATATATAGGTCAAACAGAATTGGTGACAAAGGACACTCCTGCCTGATTCCTCTAGCTATTGAAAATGATGGTGTTAGTTCTTTGCTATGATTCCTATGAAGATGTTATAGTCACAGTTTAGCAATGAGATACGTCTTTAAGAGTCTGACTTTTTTGGCTCTGTACTAGGTTTCAGGATCATAACTAATGTGTCCTCATACCTGGAAGGAGGAATCCCTTCATTCTCCAAATAGATTGAATTAAATAGGATCTTCCAGACTGGTATCAATTCTACAGTCCGTCTCTTATAAAGCTCCCCTGGAATGCCATCTGTGCCTGTAACCTTGCTGTTCCTTAAGCTTTTAATCCGGTTTATATTTTCCTCTTATGTGATTTTTGCCTGAAGAACTGTGGTTTGCACCTCTGTAAGGGATAGTAATGTTTTTATCTCTGTACCAATATTTGATATCATTAATGTCTATATCCATTTCCTCAATATATATCCCGCTGATGTTGTTCACCATTTTATTCTGCATTTCCTCTGTTCAGGTAAGCTCTTTATCCATACCTTGCTCTATTAGTGAATCAATATGGTTCCTAATTTGGTCTACTTTGGTCTTCCAGGCAAGCAACCCTCCACTTTCTCTCCATACTCACAGTTCTGCATCTTACTAGCTTTCCACTTATCTTGTATCCTTTTTTCCTGGCAAATCTTGAGATCATTTTGTAAATTCTCTAACTCCAATCTCAGCATAGGGCTAGCTCAGCACTCTATTGCAGCAATTTGTAATTCACTTTCTTTCCAGGCAATACTCCTACTAAGTTTTTTAACATTGTCTTCCATTTTCAAATTAACTTTATATGAGATCTTGGCGATACACCCCTTTATGTACGGCTTATATGCCAGACCACTGCTTGACCAGCTGGTTTCCCAAGTTAGTTCTTCATTAATTAACTCATCTAGAAGAGCTCTATTTAGTGTCCACCTAGTTTTATTTTTAGAGGCTGGGAACTCTAAGGTAAGTTTAAGGTAAGTATAACAGCAGAGTGATCAGATATTGTTGCAGGGAGGTGAGTTATTGCCTGAGCCATTTATATCATTGATTTATCTTAAAGAAAGCAGTCTATCTGAAAGTGGTGAACATATTTTTACTATAGTAGGTGAAACCTCTCTGACTACCTAACTTCATGTGCCAGATATCAACTGAGCCCTAGCCATCCATTATATCCTTCAATTTCCTTCTAATTGTTCCTTAATGTATTTTGATTTGGGGCTCTTATTTTATGCAGTAATTTATTGAAGGGCAGTTTCCTTACATTAAGTAGGTTTGAAGACCAAACTCCAGCATTATTGCCAAGTACGAGGGAAGGAAGAACAGTGTTTAAACATAATGCTAATCTGGTTGGAAGTAAAGCAAAGCCGTAGATTAGCAATGATCCATCTGATCTTGAATGGCTTGCAGCAACAGTTCAAATGATGAGCCCTGTAGAGTAGCATATGATCTTCTAAACACAGAAGTCAAAGTGACTGCTTTTGTTTGTAAGGAGGCTTTGTGATTGTTAAATGTTCCACAGCTATCAAAAACGAGGCCCATGTATTTGTAAGAGTTGCCAAGATCAGCCTTCCTGGAGTTTAAGAACCAAACACCTTTTTTCCTTGGTTTTAGCAGTCCCACTATCATAATCTTTGTTTGTCTAATTTGATTCCAGGTCATTTGCTTTGCAGTAAGACTCTAAGATGTCCAATAGGTGTTGAACGCCTTTAGGAGCCTTTCTCATCTACATCATGTTATCTGCATACTGCATAAGGGGCAGATGTAATTGGCCTACTTTGGGGGCACCAACAGTTGTAGGATCACAGACATTTGCCAAATCTGACATAAACAAATTGAATTGGGGCAAACGCACAACCTTGTTTGACTCCATTAAGAGTTTGGATTTTCTTTTAGATTTCCCCACAATTACTGATCTTAATGCAGACCCATGTATTTGAATACAGGAGCTGGATGACTTTCAGTATGTGCAATGGGATAATACATTTGGTAAATTTAAACCATAGCTGGGATCTTGAAATTCTTTGAAAGCTGATAATCAATAACGTTTATATATAATTGTGTTTTTGTTAATCACCTTTGACACACTATTAATAAAGCCAGCATATTTTGTTCCGTTCTCATCCCACGACGGATCCTAGTTTGGTACAGGGAAATTAAATATCAACTGGTATTCCCATCCTCCAGCTCTTGTAAAATAGCCTTTGCAAAATACTGTGTTGCGGTATCTATTTGCAGGTAATTTGAGAGATCTGAAGGGTCACCTTTTTTGAAGACCGGTGGCCGAATTGACGCCAGGATTCAGTAATCAGTTGGAAGTAAATACATTTATTAAACAACAAATGTAACCACCTTGCCCTAAAACACAGCTTATACTTATATGGGACAACAGGTAGCCCTTGGGGCCCAGGGATCCTATGGTTCTCCCTTTAGAAATGATAGTGCTCACTTGTTTGTCGTTTACCCACATTATCAACATTTTCTGTGTAGAAATTGCTTTATCAGTGGCAAGGACCAATTTAAAGGATTGAATGAGATTGTAGGGGATATTTGTATTGTGTAGGTTCTGTAAAAACTGAACCGATTTGCTTTCCACTAAATGTTGAACCTCAGTGACTCGGCTTCTCTGTCCTATGCGGTTAAATAAAGACCAGAATTATTTGCTGTACCCCGTTCTGGTGGCATGAAACAAATGCAGCAAATACTTTTCATATGCTGCTGTTTTTGCTTCTTTCACTAGTTGTTTATGCCATTTTTTGGGATGTGTTTTTTCCAAGTGCCTTGATTACCTTAGAAGGCGCTTTGTCTTTTTTTTAAGGTCTTTCTTAAACCATCCATTTGGAAGATCCCTCTAAATGGCCTGACTTTTTTTTGAGGTTGCTGTCCCCAAACTACGTGACTAGTAAATTTGCTTGAGGTATTCTTCCCAAATTCGAGGTTAATATGGCTCGGGTGATGATGATGATGCAACCAAGTTAATCAGAAGTTGTTCTGCTTTGACTGCAAGTGCTTGGGTGCCTCGTCATTCTAAGCCTCCTCAAGTTGTCCGTAGGCAGTGTCACATAAAATAGATGATCCAGGAGGGGGTTTTGATTTAAAATGGTTGTACTCCGGGAGTTGTGGTCACTTTCAGATCTTTGGTTCAATTTGAAAATTGATGATAAGAGACACTGTATTTAAACTAACAAATGTGTAGTCAATCATAGTATTCTTGGATGTAGAAAAGTGAGTCTATTTTGTGTGTATATCATCGGAATATATCTCCCATTAGGGGCCCTGAGGCCCTAAGGCCCACAGCCTTTAATGATAGCAGCAGATTTTCTCCTTGGTAGGCATGCTTTTGTGGATCATAAACTTCTAAGTAACTGCCTCAGACCTCATTTTGACAATCAACCACCTCAGTTTCATAGTATGTTTGCATTAAATTTGGGTTAAAATCTCCAGTGACTAGAAGCTTGCCCTCTAGGTAGTCGAGAAGTAACATTTTTAGTCAGACTTCTAACTCTTTAATATGAGCTTTTTTCTTACTATATCTAGGATTAATGCATACATTGATTATAAAAATGTGCGAAAGAGGAGCATCTTGGACCATTCTTCTGCATGAATTGCTTGCAGTTTGTCAAACTCAGTGTTTCGACTATTTATTATCAATTTTAATTCTACTTTGACATGGCCAGCCCCCCATAGCCCTACCAGATACTAAATACTTGTGGGCTTGTTTATGAATACTTCAAAGCTGTTAATGTGGGTTAGTTCCAGGCTCCGTGTTTCTTGAAGGCATAAAATGCGCTGCCTTAAATTACCTTGGATTTATAAACCATACAGAGCTACACAAGATGGATTATTGTGGCTTAGTAAATCCCATTTCAGGGGTTGCATTGCCTTGCCTCGCCTTGCCTGACACATGGGCAATGCAAGACCTCTGTAAATCTGGCTCTTACATTCGAGCCAAGGAGTGCTTAGATCAAAGGGAGATCCCGTGCAAGTGGTCGCTCTTTAAGGATGCTTTTCTATGAAATTACCTCCCTCACTCAGGTTCAGGAACCTACCTTGCCTCTATGGTTTAGGAGGAAAATAAAGTCTTCTCTAGTATTGAGACTTGTTTAGGCCACTCGGAGGCAACACTTTTTTTTAAAAAAAACCAATGATGAATGCACTTACTTAATGTGTTATGTTTGATACAGGTAACTAATGTAGAACATTTATGAGAATTTAAATTATAAGACAAGCTGGATCGAACTGATTAGGAGCCCACCTCCATAGTGATCCACCGATGTTTATAATAGACCTTATACAATGAATAATTAAATGCCTTTCTTGACTCCCTCACTGAATGGCAGTGGTGACAGTATGTGAAATGAGCCTTGGTTAATCCATTAAAAGTGGTAAAAAAGAGTTTAAAAAAGGTTGGTACAGGATTCTGAAGTTATTTGTCTATCCATAATGGTCAGAATCCCAAAAAGTGAGCAACATCAATATGAACACTCTTGATTTAACATACATTTGTACTTTAAAACTCTACCTGACTTAATCATTATGAACTGTACTTTGGCAAGGTTTATTGTCAGGGGCTTCCTCTTACAATACAGATTGAATTCATCCAAATTATTCTGAAACTTATGCCGCATTTTAACAATTAATGTAGTATCGTTTGCAAATAAAATGTCTGACACAATATGTTAGTAGAAGTAGTATCCACAGTATTGAATATGAGGCTCCCTGGGGGCATTCATAAGGGATCTTGAAATAGGATCATGTTTCCTGCTAAGTCATCTTTGCTCTACCAAGAGAATGATTAAAAACCTCTATGATCAGGGACTAAGGTGTTCAACTGGTGTAGAACGGTCCCTGTAGATGGTGTTAAAGTTATACATTCAGCTGTAACTACCATACCATAGTCATTCACCATATTACTATTCTTTTCTGTCCCTGGAGGCTGATCTGTTACTTTCTTTAATCCCACAGACTGCGGCCAGCGTCCGATGGCAGAGGAAGAATACAGCCCCAATTTTGAGGGGGGAAGGGATTCAAGTCCGGGCTCCTGGCCTTGGTTAGTGAGTATCCAGGCACCCACAAGGGATGAGTTTTATCATCTGTGCGGGGGATCTCTCCTGAACAAAGACTGGGTCCTGACAGCCGCCCACTGCTTCAAAGGCGAAGAACAGTAAGGAAGAGCTCCTCTAACGTTTCTGGTCTTTATTGGGATCTAGTCACAACAGCGACTCCAGAATTATTACTCAGTAAGGAAGAGCTTCTCTGAATATTCTGACAGTTGGTGGGGTTTGGTCATCTTTCATAATGTCCTACTAGGGAACTCTTTGGTCCATGGTGGGATTTAATCACTACAGTTGTACCATATATTCTCTTTGTACAAGAACGTGGCACCTAATAGGATTACCAGATGACTACATTTCTTCAACACACCCTTTCCTAGTCCTGGGCTTTCAATTAACAATATGTTAAGAGTTGTATAATTTGTTCAGTTCCGTTGAGCATGCCTGAAAATAAGGCTTTATCAAAAGAATGCTTAGGACTGGAGCAAGTTGTGTCCTGTTGATATGGAGTCATATAGTAACCCCCTTCCCCAGCTGCAGGTCACTTCTGTCAACCCATATAATGCCTTATTAAGGACGTGGTTGGTTCTTGTTTGGGTGTGCCCACTATATTCATATTGAATAATCTCTTTGTAATTTGGTTGCTTGACTTAAGTGGTCAACACAGTCCTCCAATACTAGTTCTTATTTAGGAAATCTCGTCAGTGTGACAGTCAATACTTTTATCCCAAAAATCCCTTCTTCTAGGAAGGAAGTCTCTGGTTCTTGCTGGCTTTATTTGTTCTTTGCCCAGCGATTCAATAACCATTCAATAACATCTCTTAGTAGGGAAGTCTCTGGTAACTCCTACTGTAAACATGTAAATGCCTTGGAATGTGATCTTTACAGACAATATAGCATACTTGCCCAAGAGGTTCTACTGTCAGGCTATTAAAAGACAAGTAGGTGGAAGCAGTCGACACAGTGATACTTCAGACGTCAACGAGCAAGTGATTTCTCTTTCAAAGATTTAACCCATTTTGGCCCAAAAGAGCTATGATTTTTTCTTGACTTGGGTAAAGGTCCACTGGACGATAATCCACCAGTTTGCAGTTTGATTGGATATGGTTATTGTAACTAACTTACTGAAAGCATTAAATCACTACGAGAAGAGAACTGCTCTTTAAACAATTTTTAAAATCTAAAACCCACAATAGTCTTGAGATATGGTACTAAATATTTTGGAAGGGATTGTCAAGTTGGGGCACAAGGTTCTCATTCACAAAGGAAAATCTGAACTTTTCTTTCAAAGTTTTATGCCTAGGTTTGCAATAAATTTCTGATTGTTTTGGAATTCACATAGAATTACAGGAGTCCTTATAGGACGATGCCACTATTGCAGATTTCCAGATATGGTTCTGGAATTCTTTGCAAATTCCAAGTTATTCCCAGTCTTCACATACTAGTAGAAAGTTTCGTTTTGTTCATGAGTAAAGGCCCTACGAAAGTGAATTTGCACTTCTTATGGGTTTTATTTCTCCAAGGCGCAAATATGTTCCCTGGAGAGCAACATCTTTTCCTTCATCCACCAAGTTTCAGGGGTGTTTCCTCCCCATTCTCACCTTAGATAACTACTTACTTCTTTTCTTGACAGGTGTAATTCTCTCACTGCATCCAAGGTGGAAATACTAAAACAAATCATGAAAACGTGGAAACTCTGATGTTTGTAAATATTTACTGTTGGAATTGAAATCTCCCCTGCATAGTAAACAGTTGTATACCGCTACTCTGAGTGCCTGACTGCAAGAGAAATAGGTATACTGACTTTTATTATGGCCTTGGCGTCATGCTAATCTAGCATGTGCTCAGAGGCCTAGGCCTTATTGCTAATGCAAGATCTCGGACCTGCTCTGTGACTTGGAGGAGCGCAGCAAATGTGTCCTCATAGTTAACAGTGGACTACTGCCCATGCTCTGGGTGTAACGCATAAAGTGGTTGTTACAGCGCACACTGTTTTTGACTGTATGGTGCAACCAGACTTTTTTCCTGTATCAGTGAGAGTGCGCTCTGCACTGAAGTGTAAAGGTCTGCTATTACATGAAACCCAGAAGCTTGCACTAACATAGCATGTGCATTGCCACTTTTATGTTAGTAAGACTCTGTGACATGTGAGTCTGAATTCTGGGACCAGTGGAATCCATTTTGGATACCCCTGGTTTTAGCATGCCACAAGACGGAGGATCAGGAACGCTTCGCCCAGACATCAGAAGTGTATTGCCTGTATTCCTGTGCCTGGACGGTGGAGAATCAGACACTGAAGTGAAGAGATTGGAGATGGGGCTGTCTTTAGAAAACTCATTAGGTCCTTGTTAGCAAATAACTGATTAGTTCTTCTTGAGCACTGCTATTTGGTAAATGGTAGGTGAGGGGTAGGACTGCAGTTTCTGTTGTTTAAGATGCAGAAGATTCTAGGTGGTACCTGCTACTTTGTCTGCCTGTTCTTACTGCTTTAGGAAGGCTGATGACAGCCTGGTGCAGCGAACCCACTGTCCATCGTGCCCAGGCTTTGGGTACTCCTACTTGGAGTCAACCACATATCCGTCTGCAATGCAAGCCATCCTTTTGTACAAATGCTGTGTCTGGACAGCAGCCTGTAAAATGACATCTGAAAGAGAGCCAAACCCCACCATTTTTGGAAATTTAGACTGTGTATTCACATCCCCTTTCTACAAAATGTGTATAAAAGGGGCCCCAAACCATAATGCTTTGTCACTGCCCCAAATTCCTCTTGACCAAGAAAGGAAGAGCTGCTGTGCAGCCGGTGCTGGTGTCTACCTGACAACCAATCTCTCAGAGGTAATGAGACACCACCTGAATTCAACACTTGCTGTTAAAGGAGTTGAGGGTTTTCTTAAAGAGCCCAGTAGCCTGCCTGTCTACTTGGTCAGGGAAGGAGAATGCCTGGGCCTGCAGGACTAAAGACTGTCCAGAAGGAGAAGCCTAGTGTGCTGCTGACATGACGAATACCCAGAGAAAGCTGAGCACCCAAGAGAGTGGGCCAAGGGTGGCCTGTGCTGTGAGGATGTGCCCCCTTGTTGTTGCTGTGCAGTTCATGAGTGTGCTACATTAAGATTTTACTAGAGCATGTATACCCATGGCACTCAGCAGCCTGCCAACAGCTTGAGAGACTCATTGCTGCTGCTGATAATGATGAGGAGATGGCAGCTGCATCACAGAATGCTGGAACTCTCCCTTTTTGCAGGGTTATCCCCAAACCTTTTGCCTTCCTCCTTTCTTTTTTCCTAACCAGTTTTTGTTGGTTGAATGACTCTGGGCCATTGCTGATCAGTGCTAAAGTACATGTGCTCTCTCCTGTAAAATTGGTAAGATTGGTCTACACCCATTTGGCATATTTAATTTACCTATTAGTCCCTTTTACAGTGGTATCTCATATACCCAGGGCCTGTAAATTAAATACTACTAGTGGGTCTGCAGCGCTGCTTGTGCCACCCATGGAAGAAGCCTTTCAAACCTGTCTCGGTCCTCTGCCGCTGCAGGGCCTGCCTGCTTAGTTTACTGCCGCTGTGACGTGGCATTTAAAGTGTTTGCCACATCTGAAACTCCCCTTTTACTACATATAGGTCACCCCTAAGGTAGGCCATATGAGCAGGGTGCTGTGTTGGTAAAAGGTAGGACGTGCCTTTTCTGTGGGGCATGTCCTGGTAGTGATAAACAGCCTATTTGGTTTATCACTGCTGTGAGCGTGCCCTCATATAGGTTTGCATTGGGAATTCCCTGATATGTTTCAGTGTTTTTTCTGATATGAAAGGAGTAGTGTGGCCATGTTTGGAATAGTAGTGTTAAATCATGCTTATTGGTGAAAGTGGATTTGTTATTACTATTCAAGAAATGCCACTTTTAGAAGTGGGACAAGTGGGAAACCCAATAGACCCTTGGAGTCTTGTGCAATTAACTTATAAATGGGTAAACGTGCCTACAAGGGATTCTTTTCTCTACTTATTTTCATGTTTTTAAGCAATCATCAGTGGTAAGCTCTACACAGTAGCTTATAGAAAGTTATTTCCATAGCTGAATTACTTATTTCAATGTGAACAGATCTGCAAAAAATACTTTAAACGGCTGTATGCTTCTTAAAACCTAAACTTATATTGCAACAATATTAAAGGGTACAAAAATTCTATATGTATAAACATATAACAACACAACGTGACTGAGATTTAGAGATTTTTTGTTGCTATAGTTATCTCATTGTCAGTCACTAATGCTGTCACCTATTCCAAACAATGTGTACAAAGGGAAAATTGTGACTGATTATACAGAAAACTAATCCTTTAGTGAAAAAATGCACAGAGGAAACAGGCGTAAATGTCGACGGTCATGTTTGATTATTAATTGAAGTGATCGGCACGCCGACACTTGATAGTTCCTGTTTCAGTGGACCCCCGAGGAGTGAATGCCCACGTGAGCCTCACATTCCCGAGACCTTGTGATTAGTTCTGTGTGACCGCCAGCTACTCAACAGCGGTGGTATCGACCTGCAACACATTTTTAAAGTATCAGACTACATCAATCACTACAAGCTACGTATGTAGCCTTCTTAGGGTCCTTCAACATATGAATTTACAGTCCTGAAGATGGTCTAGCATATGCAAAACTAACAGATGATGGACAGAATGCAGAACAATGTCATACATTCACCCCAGTACAGAGATCTGGGCCTAAATCCATAGTTTTTTTGCTCACCATGCCGTTCCAGTTTGAACCCAGCCATATGCAAATCAGTCTTGACCCTGTGCCTCATGGGTACAGTCCAGCCCGAACTGCCAAGCCAGGTCCTCCCTGGACTGGAAACAAGCATCCTAGGACCGGTTTCGGGATTTCAACCCTCTTCAGCCAGGATAGCTTGATTCCAGTGGCATGGAGAGCACGGGACCCACGTCTGGGCATACCCTTCCCACTCGGGGTGACAAATGCAAAACTAACAGATGATGGACAGAATGCAGAACAATGTCATACATTTACCCCAGTACAGAGATCTGGGCCTAAATCCATCGTTTTTTTGCTCACCATGCCGTTCCAGTTTGAACCCAGCCATATGCAAATCAGTCTTGACCCTGTGCCTCATGGGTACAGTCCAGCCCGAACTGCCAAGCCAGGTCCTCCCTGGACTGGAAACAAGCATCCTAGGACCGGTTTCGGGATTTCACCCCTCTTCAGCCAGGATAGCTTGATTCCAGTGGCATGGAGAGCACGGGACCCACGTCTGGGCATACCCTTCCCACTCGGGGTGACAAATGCAAAACTAACAGATGATGGACAGAATGCAGAACAATGTCATACATTCACCCCAGTACAGAGATCTGGGCCTAAATCCATCGTTTTTTTGCTCACCATGCCGTTCCAGTTTGAACCCAGCCATATGCAAATCAGTCTTGACCCTGTGCCTCATGGGTACAGTCCAGCCCGAACTGCCAAGCCAGGTCCTCCCTGGACTGGAAACAAGCATCCTAGGACCGGTTTCGGGGTTTCACCCCTCTTCAGCCAGGATAGCTTGATTCCAGTGGCATGGAGAGCACGGGACCCACGTCTGGGCATACCCTTCCCACTCGGGGTGACAAATGCAAAACTAACAGATGATGGACAGAATGCAGAACAATGTCATACATTCACCCCAGTACAGAGATCTGGGCCTAAATCCATCGTTTTTTTGCTCACCATGCTGTTCCAGTTTGAACCCAGCCATATGCAAATCAGTCTTGACCCTGTGCCTCATGGGTACAGTCCAGCCCGAACTGCCAAGCCAGGTCCTCCCTGGACTGGATACAAGCATCCTAGGACCGGTTTCGGGGTTTCACCCCTCTTCAGCCAGGATAGCTTGATTCCAGTGGCATGGAGAGCACGGGACCCACGTCTGGGCATACCCTTCCCACTCGGGGTGACAAATGCAAAACTAACAGATGATGGACAGAATGCAGAACAATGTCATACATTCACCCCAGTACAGAGATCTGGGCCTAAATCCATCGTTTTTTTGCTCACCATGCCGTTCCAGTTTGAACCCAGCCATATACAAATCAGTCTTGACCCTGTGCCTAATGGGTACAGTCCAGCCCGAACTGCCAAGCCAGGTCCTCCCTGGACTGGAAACAAGCATCCTAGGACCGGTTTCGGGGTTTCACCCCTCTTCAGCCAGGATAGCTTGATTCCAGTGGCATGGAGAGCACGGGACCCACGTCTGGGCATACCCTTCCCACTCGGGGTGACAAATGCAAAACTAACAGATGATGGACAGAATGCAGAACAATGTCATACATTCACCCCAGTACAGAGATCTGGGCCTAAATCCATCGTTTTTTTGCTCACCATGCTGTTCCAGTTTGAACCCAGCCATATGCAAATCAGTCTTGACCCTGTGCCTCATGGGTACAGTCCAGCCCGAACTGCCAAGCCAGGTCCTCCCTGGACTGGATACAAGCATCCTAGGACCGGTTTCGGGGTTTCACCCCTCTTCTGCCAGGATAGCTTGATTCCAGTGGCATGGAGAGCACGGGACCCACGTCTGGGCATACCCTTTCCACTCGGGGTGACAAATGCAAAACTAACAGATGATGGACAGAATGCAGAACAATGTCATACATTCACCCCAGTACAGAGATCTGGGCCTAAATCCATCGTTTTTTTGCTCACCATGCCGTTCCAGTTTGAACTCAACCATATGCAAATCAGTCTTGACCCTGTGCCTCATGGGTACAGTCCAGCCCGAACTGCCAAGCCAGGTCTTCCCTGGACTGGAAACAAGCATCCTAGGACCGGTTTCGGGGTTTCACCCCTCTTCAGCCAGGATAGCTTGATTCCAGTGGCATGGAGAGCACGGGACCCACGTCTGGGCATACCCTTCCCACTCGGGGTGACAAATGCAAAACTAACAGATGATGGACAGAATGCAGAACAATGTCATACATTCACACCAGTACAGAGATCTGGGCCTAAATCCATCGTTTTTTTGCTCACCATGCCGTTCCAGTTTGAACCCAACCATATGCAAATCAGTCTTGAACCTGTGCCTCATGGGTACAGTCCAGCCCGAACTGCCAAGCCAGGTCCTCCCTGGACTGGAAACAAGCATCCTAGGACCGGTTTCGGGGTTTCACCCCTCTTCAGCCAGGATAGCTTGATTCCAGTGGCATGGAGAGCACGGGACCCACGTCTGGGCATACCCTTCCCACTCGGGGTGACAAATGCAAAACTAACAGATGATGGACAGAATGCAGAACAATGTCATACATTCACCCCAGTACAGAGATCTGGGCCTAAATCCATCGTTTTTTTGTTCACCATGCCGTTCCAGTTTGAACCCAGCCATATGCAAATCAGTCTTGACCCTGTGCCTCATGGGTACAGTCCAGCCCGAACTGCCAAGCCAGGTCCTCCCTGGACTGGAAACAAGCATCCTAGGACCGGTTTCGGGGTTTCACCCCTCTTCAGCCAGGATAGCTTGATTCCAGTGGCATGGAGAGCACGGGACCCACGTCTGGGCATACCCTTCCCACTCGGGGTGACAAATGCAAAACTAACAGATGATGGACAGAATGCAGAACAATGTCATACATTCACCCCAGTACAGAGATCTGGGCCTAAATCCATCGTTTTTTTGCTCACCATGCCGTTCCAGTTTGAACCCAGCCATATGCAAATCAGTCTTGACCCTGTGCCTCATGGGTACAGTCCAGCCCGAACTGCCAAGCCAGGTCCTCCCTGGACTGGAAACAAGCATCCTAGGACCGGTTTCGGGGTTTCACCCCTCTTCAGCCAGGATAGCTTGATTCCAGTGGCATGGAGAGCACGGGACCCACGTCTGGGCATACCCTTCCCACTCGGGGTGACAAATGCAAAACTAACAGATGATGGACAGAATGCAGAACAATGTCATACATTCACCCCAGTACAGAGATCTGGGCCTAAATCCATAGTTTTTTTGCTCACCATGCCGTTCCAGTTTGAACCCAGCCATATGCAAATCAGTCTTGACCCTGTGCCTCATGGGTACAGTCCAGCCCGAACTGCCAAGCCAGGTCCTCCCTGGACTGGAAACAAGCATCCTAGGACCGGTTTCGGGGTTTCACAGTGGACTACTGCCCATGCTCTGGGTGTAACGCATAAAGTGGTTGTTACAGCGCACACTGTTTTTGACTGTATGGTGCAACCAGACTTTTTTCCTGTATCAGTGAGAGTGCGCTCTGCACTGAAGTGTAAAGGTCTGCTATTACATGAAACCCAGAAGCTTGCACTAACATAGCATGTGCATTGCCACTTTTATGTTAGTAAGACTCTGTGACATGTGAGTCTGAATTCTGGGACCAGTGGAATCCATTTTGGATACCCCTGGTTTTAGCATGCCACAAGATGGAGGATCAGGAACGCTTCGCCCAGACATCAGAAGTGTATTGCCTGTATTCTTGTGCCTGGACGGTGGAGAATCAGACACTGAAGTGAAGAGATTGGAGATGGGGCTGTCTTTAGAAAACTCATTAGGTCCTTGTTAGCAAATAACTGATTAGTTCTTCTTGAGCACTGCTATTTGGTAAATGGTAGGTGAGGGGTAGGACTGCAGTTTCTGTTGTTTAAGATGCAGAAGATTCTAGGTGGTACCTGCTACTTTGTCTGCCTGTTCTTACTGCTTTAGGAAGGCTGATGACAGCCTGGTGCAGCGAACCCACTGTCCATCGTGCCCAGGCTTTGGGTACTCCTACTTGGAGTCAACCACATATCCGTCTGCAATGCACGCCATCCTTTTGTACAAATGCTGTGTCTGGACAGCAGCCTGTAAAATGACATCTGAAAGAGAGCCAAACCCCACCATTTTTGGAAATTTAGACTGTGTATTCACATCCCCTTTCTACAAAATGTGTATAAAAGGGGCCCCAAACCATAATGCTTTGTCACTGCCCCAAATTCCTCTTGACCAAGAAAGGAAGAGCTGCTGTGCAGCCGGTGCTGGTGTCTACCTGACAACCAATCTCTCAGAGGTAATGAGACACCACCTGAATTCAACACTTGCTGTTAAAGGAGTTGAGGGTTTTCTTAAAGAGCCCAGTAGCCTGCCTGTCTACTTGGTCAGGGAAGGAGAATGCCTGGGCCTGCAGGACTAAAGACTGTCCAGAAGGAGAAGCCTAGTGTGCTGCTGACATGACGAATACCCAGAGAAAGCTGAGCACCCAAGAGAGTGGGCCAAGGGTGGCCTGTGCTGTGAGGATGTGCCCCCTTGTTGTTGCTGTGCAGTTCATGAGTGTGCTACATTAAGATTTTACTAGAGCATGTATACCCATGGCACTCAGCAGCCTGCCAACAGCTTGAGAGACTCATTGCTGCTGCTGATAATGATGAGGAGATGGCAGCTGCATCACAGAATGCTGGAACTCTCCCTTTTTGCAGGGTTATCCCCAAACCTTTTGCCTTCCTCCTTTCTTTTTTCCTAACCGGTTTTTGTTGGTTGAATGAATCTGGGCCACTGCTGATCAGTGCTAAAGTACATGTGCTCTCTCCTGTAAAATTGGTAAGATTGGTCTACATCCATTTGGCATATTAAATTTACCTATTAGTCCCTTTTACAGTGGTATCTCATATACCCAGGGCCTGTAAATTAAATACTACTAGTGGGTCTGCAGCGCTGCTTGTGCCACCCATGGAATAAGCCTTTCAAACCTGTCTCGGTCCTCTGCCGCTGCAGGGCCTGCCTGCTTAGTTTACTGCCGCTGTGACGTGGCATTTAAAGTGTTTGCTACATCTGAAACTCCCCTTTTACTACATATAGGTCACCCCTAAGGTAGGCCATATGAGCAGGGTGCTGTGTTGGTAAAAGGTAGGACGTGCCTTTTCTGTGGGGCATGTCCTGGTAGTGATAAACAGCCTATTTGGTTTATCACTGCTGTGAGCGTGCCCTCATATAGGTTTGCATTGGGAATTCCCTGATATGTTTCAGTGTTTTTTCTGATATAAAAGGAGTGGCGTGGCCATGTTTGGAATAGTAGTGTTAAATCATGCTTATTGGTGAAAGTGGATTTGTTATTACTATTCAAGCAATGCCACTTTTAGAAGTGGGACAAGTGGGAAACCCAATAGACCCTTGGAGTCTTGTGCAATTAACTTATAAATGGGTAAACGTGCCTACAAGGGATTCTTTTCTCTACTTATTTTCATGTTTTTAAGCAATCATCAGTGGTAAGCTCTACACAGTAGCTTATAGAAAGTTATTTCCATAGCTGAATTACTTATTTCAATGTGAACAGATCTGCAAAAAATACTTTAAACGGCTGTATGCTTCTTAAAACCTAAACTTATATTGCAACAATATTAAAGGGTACAAAAATTCTATATGTATAAACATATAACAACACAACGTGACTGAGATTTAGAGATTTTTTGTTGCTATAGTTATCTCATTGTCACTAATGCTGTCACCTATTCCAAACAATGTGTACAAAGGGAAAATTGTGACTGATTATACAGAAAACTAATCCTTTAGTGAAAAAATGCACAGAGGAAACAGGCGTAAATGTCGACGGTCATGTTTGATTATTAATTGAAGTGATCGGCACGCCGACACTTGATAGTTCCTGTTTCAGTGGACCCCCGAGGAGTGAATGCCCACGTGAGCCTCACATTCCCGAGACCTTGTGATTAGTTCTGTGTGACCGCCAGCTACTCAACAGCGGTGGTTTCGACCTGCAACACATTTTTAAAGTATCAGACTACATCAATCACTACAAGCTACATATGTAGCCTTCTTAGGGCCCTTCAACATATGAATTTACAGTCCTGAAGATGGTCTAGCATATGCCTTCACTATATAGACCGAAACATCGACATTTACGCCTATTTCCTCTGTGCATATTTTCACTAAAGGATTTGTGAGTGACCATGCAAAGTGGAGGAGTGCTGGTATACCTCACCCTATGTGCTCATGATGATATTGGGAGGATATGATGTGTGCCCCGTGATAATGTTGTCATAATGTTTTTGTAACCTGTGCAACCTTTGAGTGTTTACTTGATTGCACTATGGTGTTATGTTATGACAATTGCCTGGTTGGCAAAGTGATTTTATGATCTGTGTAAGGTCATGCCAAGTGCCTAATGGCACAGTGAGTTATGTGATTGTGGTCTTAACTGTTTTATGTACAATGCAAAGGATATTTTTGTGGTGTGCCTAATGTATCACTGGTGTGTTTGTGTTGCGCAAACGCTTTACACATTGCCTCTGGGATAAGCCTAACTGCTCTGCCAAGCTGCCAAGGGGGTGAGCAGGGGTTATCTTAGGTGTGTAGCTCCCTTACCCTGACTAGAGTGGTGGGTTCTGCCTGGCTTAGGTGCATACCCTGGCCAACCAGAAACCCCATTTCTAACCCTGATTTATCTGGAGGCGACAACTGCCCCCGAAGACACCACAACAATGGATCTGGCCTGGAATCATCTGCGACTGCCTCTGCCGAGAGCCTATCTGCAGTCATCTGTGCTGAAAGACAGGTACTGATGTGCTTCATGTTCATCCCGAGAACCGTGTACCAGGTGAGGCTGCGGTCCCCATAAAAGAAGAGCATTGCCATTAGGGTGGGTGTGCAAACTATTTCCGGCAGATAAACCCTGGGGCTTAGCCCGCGCCTGGGGAAGTGAGTCTGAGTTGCTTGAATGAGGCTGCTGCGCCCACCTGAGAATATTCGCTAAGAATATTGAAAAAGTAATAGCATAATCTCGACCATAATGAGAGATAAAACTATTATTGGGAAAGAGGGGGTGAAGAGCCGTACTATTAGATCACAATTTATGACAACTCTGTTTAACTTACCATTGGATTGTGTAGTGTTTAGATCTGCTCTGAAACTAAAGTAGTTTATTTTTACATAGTAGGTAAGCAGTGGGTGTTAGGTTATTGTGTCTGTTGGCTGAATGTTAAGTTCTGAGCTCTTGATGCAAGACTACGAAAAGCATGCAAGTGCTTGTCCTCGCTACCATGAGAGTCAAGTGCGGAAGGGGTTGCACTTGGCCCAGTTTGCAGAGCCATAACAGGACGGACCCCAAAACACCAATGGCCAATGAACTCAATCAACATGGTTGGGAGCCAGTAGCCCCTGCTTGTCCTGTGACCCCCTGAGGAGGGTCCAACATTTACCTACTGAGGAAGGGATCCCCACCCTGGGGTAGATTTGCTCACGTGTAATATTACACCAAAGTTATGTAATAATACATATGCACAAATTAATTATAAATTGATACAGTCCAATAACAGATTCCACAGGACTCCTATTCAGTTGGCTTGTAGCTCTCTGGCAAGTAAACATTATGTACCAAAGGAAACTTATGGTAATTATCCAGGCACAACTTAGATCCAAAGTGATTCTGGTGTACTCTTGTATGCATTTAAATATTGTATTTCCCACTTTTGTTTCTTGTTACGCTTTTATTTTGTATCCTATATTTGTGTCAAACTAGTACTGTGCAAACGTTTTAATGATTATTGAACAATTACAGTTAATTTCAACCCAATGCATTTTTGGGCTGAGCGTCCCTTCTTCAAGGGGCCTTGTTATTAAAGCCATCCCTGTGCCTACCAAGATCATTACCCCGTCCGTCAAGGGGACAAAACCAGCAAATAGTCCTATTTTTTTGGTAGCCTCGTTATTTTCGGCTCACTTTTCCACTGATTAATGTTCCAGGTGTGGGTGGGTGGGCGTTCACATCAGATGTGGCACTTGCCGTAGATCCAAGGCCTCTGGAGGTGCATGCAACCAGGTGGTCAAGGAGAAAAAGCAGACCATTGACCCGCTGTGCTTTTAATCCCGCTGCCTCTGCGCCTCCGGATGATGTCACCCCCTCCCTGGAAGTTCTCCGCCGGTGACCCACCCTCTTCTGCTCCTGCCCTTGGAGCTAATAATGGCAACACTCTCCTAAGTGCAGGGTACGCCAGGCCTAGTGCGCTCATAACATTCACATTTTTGACCATCACTCGTACACAAACGCCCCATCCCTGTGATAGTTGAGTCATACTCAAGTGTGTGGTTCTACCAGGACGTAGCCATTAAAGAACACAAGAATCCTTCAAGGGATGAAAGGCAGTTACACCGAAGTTAGGCATGAGAAGTAAGCAAGGAAGGAAGGTAACACACATTTTGTACTGCAACAGTCTGGAAATATATGAACCAAATAAATTTCAGCCACGGTTCCTCAGTCCAGTGATAAACACTTACAGATGCATTGTCGCTAGCAAATTCTTTCTATTTACACTTCAAGCAGGGGCAGGCACCTGGTGCACTTTACATTCCATCCAGGGTTCTGGGGCTAATAATGTAGTCAACATCCAAATATACAAGCAGTCACAGTCACATCTGACTAGGCAAGGGATGGAAAATACTCGCCGTTTGCTACAAAACACACATCACCAGGGAACGGCATCACACACCCTCCCTGCTGGGGTACCTGTGGCCTGACCAGCCTCCAGGCAAAGCCCCCATACATAAGCAATTCCAGGCAACCAAGAGTACGGCTGAAAGGTCAAGGATCACCAGTAGGTTAGTCTGCCCTCCAGCCAGCCCTGTGCCCACCAAGATAATTACCCCGTCAAGGGTACTAAACCAGCAAGTAGTCCTTTTTTTTTTTTTAGATAGACCCATTATTTTCTGCTCGCATTTCCACCACAGGGTGATGAGGTCACTAGTAAAATTGCCCTCCCCAAGTCACATCTGCGCTTCCTTGGATATTGTCCCTATGATTGTTTGGATGAAGACCTCTTGGCTCCTATGCAATAGGTGCATCCCATCACTATGGAACAGCTCTCTACTGCACAGAGTGGTTCAACTTCTTGACTGATTCATTCATAGCTCCAAGGGGTGAGCAGTTTGGTCACAGTGAATGCGGGTTAACTTCTGACCAGAATATTGCTGTTCCTGGGATCCTACTCTTTACTTTTAAGAGGGATGCGAAAAGCAATTCCTGAACCACCCGCCTCCCTGAGGGGGACATGTCATTACCTCTAGCATATTTGACCAAGACTTCTGGAAGATCCATTACCACAGAATCTAGCACCTTCTGCAGATGGCCGAGGAGTTGTCCAACCGCAGCCCACTGATGCCTACCCACTGAAGTCTTATCCCCATCAACAACTATCCGCTTTCCAACCTGGATTCATGGAACTGCTCGCCTACTCTACGAATAAATGAATGGCCGCACCAGCAGATATTCATCAGCATTCAAATGGAGGCTGCAAGGAGTGAATTAGGAAAAAATCCTTGTTACCAGACCATCTGTTGTCGCACCAAGGTAAAACCAGTAGGAGGGAGGGAGAGGAGCCAACAAGCATTGTAGATACCACGACCTGTTACCAGAAGAAGGCGGGTATTATGCTCGAGGCATGTAGACGTCCTCCCCCTTACCCCCTTAATGGCCTCTGGAGGCAAGCCCAATGCTACCACTGTGGTTGTAGCCCTGATTCAGAAGGAGTGGGTCGTGAAGTAGGCTAAGCGGAACAGTGCGCGCTCACTTATCTGCATAAAGTGAAACTGTGTGAGTTGAGCGCCTTAATCATGCACTAAGAAATTGTGGTGTACATTTTGATGTCTGTAGTGAAGATATGACCTCATCAGGGCCACAATCATATGTGTTTGGAGCTGCAGATTGCTGGACCTATACTCCCTTGCTTACACCCACAAATGTATCCGACTTGGACACTGCTACTAGTTCAGATATCTTGAAGGCCCCAAAGAATGCAAGGAAATAAGCCAGCCTAAAAAGCAAAGTTTCATACTGTGAAGCGCATACATTTAGTAGTATTCCAATGACATGCAACAGCCTAGACACATCAGTCGGTCTCCTGATATCCTACACAACCGGGGCAATGCGCTTCCATCCCTTTAGAGCCCTTCTAACCCGGAAGTCCTTTGTTGGGTTCACTGCCCCCTGACCAGCACCACTGACTTGCCAATCTCCCTCTGCTTATCTAGGAACTTCAGAACATCAGATGCGCTGAACTGCTCTTCCCCAACGTCTAATTTCCATCATACAGTCTCATATGCACACTCGCTGCTTGGTGCGTGGGATGCTGTGGACAGATATGGGACAATCGGATACCAAGCTTTCACAAGTCCAGTGGGAATGCCGTCATCACCTTGTCTGCCTCTGGCCATAGCGCTCTGAATTCTGCCAACTTAAAACAGGGCAAGGCATCAGCCATTGTGTTTTTTACCCCTGGCACATGCTTGGCAGTGAAGTCTATGTTGCAAGTCAAACATCTATGGATTATAGTCTTGAGTGATCTCAGGACAATGGGGAATTTTGCACTTTAGTTGTTGATGGCTGCGACTGCAGACAATGCATCTGACCAGAATATTATTCTCCTGTTGGCCAGAAGCAGCCCCCCAGATATGCAATGCTGCCACAATTGGGAACAGCTCAGGGAAATTAAATTGCTACTGATACCAGGTGCCAACCATTCTGCTGGCTAGTGTTGCATACACTACCCGTTGCAAAAAAATGGTCCCAAAACCCAAGCTCCCCACAGCATCTGTGTAAGGGTCCAAGTCAGAATTGGAATGCACCTGTGGTGCCAAAAGAGTGTGCCATTGAAATGCCCCAGGAATTCCTTCCAAATAGCAGTATCCTCCCTGACCTCGTGAGACAGTCTTGTATGGTGGTGCTTGGCACATAGGCCCAACATCGCTCTAGATGTGTTTTTGGAGAACACCCTCCCAAATGGGGGGCACCTTAAGTGCAAAGTTCAGTTGCCCTACTAAAACCTGCAGCTGATAAAGCGTGACCTTTTGTGCAGTCAGGCACACCTCAAACGATGCCCGAAAACCAGAAACCTTGTCCTGGGGTAACCTGCAAATCCCTGCCACTGAGTCTATTTCAATACTCAGAAATGGCAGTGAGGTTGCACGCTCTTTAATTTTGTCATCTGCCAGAGCACCCCTAAAGCTTGTATCAAATCACGAAATCCCTGGAGAGCATGCCCACAAGCCATGGAACCTTGGGGGGCCCATTAACAAGAAATCATCTAAATAGTGCACTGTCATCAGATGTCACCAAGTCCCTCACCGCCCACTCCAGAAAGTGACCAAAGGTTTCAAAATGAGCACAAGCAATGGCGCAGCCCATAGGCATGCACAGATCCACATAGTACTGACCCTCAAAAGTGAAGCTCAGAATGCGGGTATCTTCCTGGTGAACTGGTAAGAGGCAGAATGCCACTTCTATGTCTGTTGTAGCCATCAGAGCTCTGTGCCCCTGCTTCTGAAGCCTACTTATCGCTGCATCAAAAGAGGTGTAACGGACTGTGCACAAGTCCTGTCGCAAGCCATCATTTATGAATGTACCGGAAGGGAAGGACAGGTTGTGGATCAGGCAGAATTTGCCCGGTTCTTTCTTGGGCACCAACCCTAGTGATCAACACAACAAGCCATCTAATGTTGGAGTAACAAAAGGGCCAGCTACTCTACCAGGATGTACTTCTTTGAGGATCTTCTCCCTGGCTATCTCTGGCTGATTGAAATCAGATTATTGATTACTCCGTGGCACATAAGAGGGTACGGCTTTCGAGGGGATCAGAAAGCTGTCCTGAAACCATTGTAATGCAGATATGCATCCTGGCTATGTTTATATTTTCCAAGCAAATGTGCCAGTATGTGCAGACGTATGGAAGACACGGCTTTGAGCATAGGGCTGTTAATGTCCTTTGGGTGTTAGCTGCTTATTTGGCCATCCATGTTTCTTGGAACACTTTGCTTCTAGCTGCTTTCACAAAATGAGCACAAGGGCTTCTACTTGCAAGCGGTCCATCTAAGACATTCTTTTTTATTGTACTGCCAACAGGCTGCTTTTTGTTTCTCCTTCATCTCTGTCTGCCCAAAAGGAATGCAGATAACTTGTGGAGGAAGACCCCAGAGTGAACGATGAATGTCATATATATATGTCTCTCTGGTCCCATGCGACTTCTAGTCATGCTGTACCTTGGAAGTCAGATGCAGCATTGTGTATCAGTGACATGTACCCAAACAATTGTGGGGTGAATGCTGGGAAAGTGTATTTTAGGATTGCCGAATATATGCATAACCTTGTCAACCAATTCTTCAGGGACCACTCCCCCCATACTTTTTAGACTTGTGTTTTCTTTCCTTTCTTCCCTGTTTTGCCTTTCCCGGGCACCACCCCCACATTTACCAAAACACATCCCAGGACTCTCCTCTGTGTATCTTTTCCCTCATCTTTTTGGGAACATGCCATGCTAAGCAGCTGAAGGGTCGAGAGTGAGCGAAGCTGTTCCGAAAAAGGATGGGATTCGAGTTAAGGTGGCATTGCCCTGTACCCTGTACCCCGATTAGTGGGTGCCATGCCCGTTAAAGACTGCGCCCATACCTGGCGTGCTGCACTGCCGGGTACCTCCCCCGCACCCACCCTGCTGGATGCAGATAATACATCGGCCCCTGCTGCTTGGGCCACTTGGGATGAGGACCCTGAATTTGCGACATCCCTAACTGCCGTCGCGCCTTGTGACGCTACCGTAGTTGCCGTAGGGAGGTCTTGCACAGCAGGAGATACAACCACCTTACCTGAGTTGCTCTCAGCATTTCTCTGCCCTACGACCCCACATTGACATTATTTATGCAACTCATGGAATCCTGCCCGATGGATGGGGGTTCACCCTGCCACTGACTCACACATTATATTTGATGCCCCTGGCAACTGGTTCCCTGCCTCGCTCACTGGCACCAGAAGTACATCTGTATTGGGCCAGCACTTTTTTTCTGTCTCTTAGAATGGCTCACGGGTGGCTGGTGGTCTTTTCCCAGGTCTTCGGACGCCATCTTCAGTTCCCAGTCTATGCCGCGAGTCTTCGCTGCTTTCCAGATGCCACCTTAGCCTCCATTCGCAACTAACTTGTCACCAGTTGGAACTCTATCCCATCATGCTTTGCATGGAGTCGATTTAAAAATGTTGTTAATGTTTTTGCCCTCTGAGCTAAATGTGCCACAAAAGATACCAGTGCTTGAGCCATTCTGCTGCCTAGGTAGGAATTGAAAATACTCCTTGCCTTCTTGCTATGTGTGTTGGTGGAGTTCTTGTTGCGCTCTCTCTCTCATCCATCTCTCATCCTGCAGCAGGATTTTGTCTGTCGCCAATCATTGACAGCCTTTCTGTCCTACACCCTTCTTCAACGCCTAGTCACTTGCACTGAGAAGCAGACTGCCATTCTGCCAGAGTTGCTGTTCTTCTGCACATGAAGAGTTGATGCCGTTTGACCAATGTGTCTTGGCAACTGTTCTGGCATTTTCCACGTTAGAACACAGTTCTAGTCAGCACGCATCAAGTCTACAGTTGAAGACCTGACACACACATTGACTTGTACTGTTCGTGCAGCCTTTTTAGTTGATAATTTCCAGTGCAGTTACTTTTCCACATGCAGAGTACATACTGTGTCTTAGGCATGCCACACAGCCATCAATTGGTCTTCACAGTTTTAAATTCATGAAGAAACCATCTGAGCCTTTGGATATTAGGATGTACAGCGCTGCACGGTGCAAGTAATGGATTTTAGCCCCATTTTGCATTAGTAATGAAGTCAATGTTTGCTTAACCAAGGTGTTCGACTGGTTTAGTCAAAATCAGTTGCTCTGCAACTCTGACAAGTCGGAAATCATCTTTTTTGGACACACTCCAGGCAACGAGTGGCGTCAATGGTGGTCTAAAAATCTATCTCCACCTGAGAGACCAGCCTCCACCGCAAAAAATCTAGGGGTGAAGTTGGACTCCGACATGACTATGAAATCCCAGGTTCAATCTGTTGCGGGCACCTGCTTCGGACTTTTAAAAATGATGAGGAATTTCCTCCCTTTGCTTCCTATTCCTCACAGAATAACCGTGGTCCAGGCCCTGATCTTATCAAGGTTGGACTACGTAAATCTGTTGTACCTGGGCCTCCCGTAATACTTACTGAACCGCCTTCAGGTAGTTCAAAATGCGGCAGCTAGGTCCGTGCTCGTGGTCGGACCCAGGTTACACATGTCTTTTCACCTTAGATCCTTGCACTGGTTACCAGTGAGACAAAGGGTCTTTTTAAATCCCTGGTCCTAACGTTTAAGGCCCTAAATAACAATGGGGCCCGTACATTAGGAACAAAATTCAGCCCTACAAACCACTCAGAACGCTGCGATCTTCATCCCAGCAGCTGACAATTGTGCCTAAGTTTTACCGTTCTTACAAAGGAGGTCGCTCCTTTCAAGTAGTAGCGGCAAAATTATGGAATAGTCTCCCTTTTTCCCTTAGACAAGAACGTGATCTCCTCAGCTTTAGGCGAAGCTTAAAGACCTGGCTTTTTAAACAGTAATCGCAGATTAGTTAGCTATCGCTGGCTGTTTCCTCCATCTACTTTGGGGTTAAGATAGCGCCGGGACACTCCTTGGAGTAGCCGTGTGCTTAACAAATACCCCTATAACATAACAAAGTGGATCTAAAGATGTGTGTATTACAGTCAGCAATTTATTTGTTTGGCTGAACGAGTGTGGTAGAGGTTTGGTGCACAGCTGTTTATGGTGCATCTTATCACTTTAAGCAGCTTCTTGGTTTAGCTGCCTGACATTAACTTGACTGGGTTCTATTATACTGTATTTATCTGGATTATTTATTGTGAGTGAGAGTACATAAGTCAAAGGTTTACAAACAATTCCTTGGGAACAATGGCAGTGTATGTTTTTGCATCTAGTTGATGAGAATATCCAGATTGCAAAAAGTTATCTCTGTTAGTAGCTGTTTAGGAGCAGAGGGCTGGAGACTAGTTAGGTTATTTCCAGATGACCCTTTACCAGGAGGAACTGGTGACAGACAGGATTTGTGAAAGCCCTAAAACAGCTGAGGAATCAGTGTGGGTAGAAGGACAATGTGATATTGGAGATGTTTAAGGTTTTTCTCACGGAACAAAGAGACTGAAACAATGGATGAGTATATTGAAGTTTTGAGAGGTTTAATTGCTAGTTGGAATTTGACGGGTCAAAGTGGTAATTACATTGTCAGAGCTCCTTTCAGAGGGCCACGGCATGCAGAAGCTACCATGGGGGTTGAGGCCTTTTACTCCTGATTATCCAGCGCCCAAGCAACTGGGCCAAATACACCTTCTGCACTTGACTCTCAGTGGTAGACATGAATGAGCAGTTCTTTGGGAAGGGAGGTGGAGGTGTGACTACAGATAAGTGAACACAGCTCATAACTTATAGATTAAGCAGCAGCAGCAGTAAATTAATGCCCAGGTAAATAGTTACTTTTATAACAAAAGGAAATATTTTATTTTTACGTCTACTCATTGACACCTACACACCTTGCCCAAGTGCCTGGATACTCTCTCGGGTGATTAGTGCGCTATATAAATCAATATGATGTAACATAGCATTCAAAGAAAAGCATAGCATTCAAAGAAAAGTTACGGCATTCACAGACTTGAGGTCGGGGCTCTAGTGTTTCATGGGCAAATCCCTGTGCCACCCACTTCTATATTGTGATCTGGGTTATTCCTCATTCTGTGGTGACAACATCCAGGGAATGCTCACTAGTAGACTTTTACTCAAGAATCTACTCTGGCTCATCGAGTATAGTCAAAATTGTCTTAGCGCTGCAGCGCTTTTAGCAACGAGTCCCCTGGGGCCTGGTAGGCCAGTAACAAGTGTTGCTCCGGCAAAAAGAAAGCATACACCATCTTCGTGGGTATCCCATCTACAGCATTCTCAACACTCAGTTCTCTGAACCTACGTGGTCATGCTCCAGCAGAGGTCAGAGGTGTTTCTGCGGGATCGTGTTACTCCTGATCTCAATCCCCTTGAGGTGGCGATGATTCCACGGCATCCTCACTCTATCCACTGAGCCAGGTCAGATGCAGTCCTCGTTGCTCCTGGTGACCTACTGGTCATTGCTGCTCATAGTTCTCAGGCTGCTGCCCGATGCACATGGCACAATTTTCCCCAGCAGCCAGTCCTATCATATGGGGTTGCCAAGCTACTGCCACACATTTAAAAAGTTGCTGTTTTGTGGTGATGCAGAAGTGAAGTACCACTGGTGGAACTCATAGGGCTTTATTCACAAAGGTAAACTTAACACTTTTGATGTACGTTTATTATGTTTTAGCTATTCACAAACTACAAGTGTAGTTTTACATGTAATATTTTTATGCCTGTAGAGAACACCACACATAAAAGAAAAGACAGTCTCTGCAGTCATAAAGATACTACATGTAAAACTACAGGCGTAGTTTGTGAATACCAAAAAGAAATAGTAAACTTACACCGAAAATGTAAGTTTACACTTTTGAATAAGGTCCATAAGGTGTATAATTGGCATGGCTCATGAGGGTCAGATTGGTAGAATTATGATTAAGCCGAGAGTGAGGGAAGTGTTTTGATGGCTGTGTATGAATAAATCAGTTGAGGAAGTGATGAAGTGCTATGAAGCTTTTGCAAATAGTGACAATTGTTTGAAGTCAGTGAATGCATCTTTAAAACCTACTTCAGTTCCAAGTAAGGTTTATGAGCAGATTGTCTTAGACAGTATGGTACCGATGGATTGTTTGGGAAGGAATCACATTTGTTGTGGCTGATATTTATCTACACGGTTTGAGTTTGAGTTTCCATCACACTAGCACAGTTTAGTTAGGTGCTCAACAAATTTGTTCAGATACATTGGCATACAACTTTCTTCAGGGGCATTTGTGAGTTTTTGGAAGGACAACGTATGAGGCAGAAGTATGTGGTACTGAACCATCTAAAAGCTAATGGGCTATTTGAGAAATTGATTTGAATCGTGGTTGACAATTCACAGTTGTCAAGGAAGAAGCATTTGTCCAGCAGAAAGGAGGTGGAGACGTGGTTATGGGTGTACAGCATCACACTGCATAGTGTAACAGGAAGTTCAGCTTTTTTGCTCATGAGAGAATGGAGTGGAGGGGAAACTTGTGTCCAGTGTAGATATAACATAGGTGTATGTAGTGTGGAAAGTGTATATTAGGAGATTTTGTGCCACTAGTTAAAGTTTAAGGAGATGTATATCAAGAAAACAGTAGGGAGGTGTATTGGCTATAAATGGATCGGATAAAAAAACCCAGAGTAGTTGGAATTGAAGTAGCCTTGTAGGATTGTGAAGGTAGTTAGTTTTCTTGTGCTAGTGAAGGGTGGACATAAATGGAGTATAGATCATTTGGTGAAAGTGTGGCGATAAAGTGCTCCTATACGCAGTGAAGGTACAGAAACGATCATCAACAAGCAACAACTGGCACACCTGGAGCAGAACCAGCTACTCGATGCATCCCTATCTGGCTTCCGCAGCAATCACAGCACCGAAACTGCCCTAATTGCAGCCACTGATGACATTCTATCCCTCCTCGACCGAGGCGAAACAGCAGCTCTGATCCTCCTCGATATCTTCGCAGCCTTCAACACCGTATCCCACCACATGCTGATCAAAAAACTCCACCACATCGGCATTCAAGGGGACCTGCTCAGAGGGATCACCTCCTTCCTCATTGGAAGAACTCAGAGGATCCACCTCCCACTTTTCAACTCTGAATTGAAGAAGATCACCTGCAGTACCCCCCCAGGGCTCAGCACTCAGCCCCATGCATTCAACGCATAAATGACCCCGCTGGCCAGCATCATCAGATCCCACGGTCTCAACATAATTTCCTATGCAGACCATACCCAACTCAAACTCACTGATGACCCCACCACCACCAAAACCAACTTCCACAGATGCATGATAAGTGTCACCGACTGGATGAAGAAAAACTGCCTGCAGCTCAACACAGACAAGACGGAAGTACTGATCTTTTCGGCAACAGCCGCAACACATAAAATGACTCCTGGTGGCCATCAGAACAAGGACCCATACCCACTCCCTCCAACAACGACCAGAAAGCTCAGAATCATCATTGACAACAAGCTCACCATGAAATCACAGATCAATGCCGTCTCCTTCTCCTGCTTCCTCACTCTGCGTATGCTACATAAGATCTTCAAGTGGCTACCCCCACACAAGAGATGCACCTTGACACAGACCCTCTTCACCAGCCGAATGGACTACAGCAACACCCTCTACATAGGAATTGTCACATTCCGCCTGCAGAGACTTCAGACCATACTGAGCACCACAGCCAGGCACATCCTCTGATGAACCCTATCACACCCCACCTTAGGAAACTCCACTGTCTCCCTGTACAGAAAGGGGCCCATTCAAGCTGCTGACCCACGCACACAAGACTCTACACAACCAAGGACCCACCTACATTGACCACCACCCTGAACTTCCACCAGCCGTTGAGAACACTATGCTCTGCCTCGCTCTCACTTGCCCATACTCCCCACATCTACTGAAGCAGAAGTGGAGGACATTTCTTCTCCCACATCTGCCTGTGGATTCCTCACCTTATGAATATCCCCTGCGCCAGCATTCCGTTTTTCCTGGCTCTCCACGCCGACGAGGTCGTCAAAATGCCATGGCTCTGCACGCGGCTCCGCGTGACGTCACTGGAGCCATAAGACGGCCACGTCGGCGTGATGATGTCAGTTCCACCCATTTTTTCCGTGCCACCGAGGCGAAATGGGCAGACCGACCATATAGACAATGCATACATAGTACACAGTATTCACAATCAATCAATCAATCAATCAACAAAATGTGTATAGCGCGCTACTCACCCGTTAGGGTCTCAAGGAGCTGAGGGGGGTGGGGGACGCTACTGCTCGAACAGCCAGGTCTTGAGTTGTTTCCTGAAGGAGAATTGGTCCAGGGTCAGCCGTAGGTGAGTGGGGAGGGAGTTCCATGTCTTGGCCGCCAGGTAGGAGAAGGATCTTCCTCCGACGGTGGATTTGCGGATTCGTGGGACGGAGGCGAGGGCGAGGCTGGCGGAGCGGAGTTGGTGGGTGGGTGTGTAGAATGTAAGTCGGCTGTTGAGGTACTTCAGGCCCATGTTGTGGAGAACCTTGTGTGCGTGGGTGAGGAGTCTGGACGTGATCCTCTTGCTGACGGGGAGCCAGTGCAGGTCTTTCAGGTGAGCAGAGATGTGGCTGTGGCGGGGGATGTCCAGGATGAGTCGTGCTGAGGCGTTCTGAATGCGCTGGAGTCTTTTCAGGAGTTTGGCAGTGGTTCCAGCGTAGAGGGTGTTCCCGTAGTCCAGATGGCTGGTGACAAGGGCTTGGGTAACGGTCTTCCTGGTATCGGTGGGGATCCATCGGAAGATCTTTCGGAGCATGCACAGGGTGTTGAAGCAGGATGAGGAGACGGCGTTGACTTGCTTGGTCATCGTGAGGGAGGAGTCCAGGATGAAGCCTAGGTTGCTAGCGTGGTCCGTTGTCTTGGGTGCGGTTTCCAGGGCGGGGGGGGGGCACCAGGAGTCGTCCCAGGCGGTGGGAGATGGTCCGAGGATGAGGACTTCCGTCTTGTCTGAGTTCAGTTTAAGCCGGCTGATCTTCATCCATTCTGCAGCGTCTTTCATTCCTTCCTGGAGGTTGGCTTTGGCGGGGTCGTTGGTGAGGGAGAGGATCAGCTGGGTGTCATCGGCGTAGGAGATGATGTTGAGGTTGTGTTGGCGTGCGATGGCTGCGAGAGGGCTCATGTAGACGTTGAAGAGGGTGGGGCTGAGTGAGGATATTTGCGGAACGCCGCAGATGACTTCGGTGGCCGAGGAGCGGAACGGGGGAGGCAGACTCTCTGCGTTCTTCCATCGAGGAACGAGATGATCCACTCCAGGGCCGCTCCTTGGATTCCGGTGTTGCTGAGGCGCTGTATCAGGGTGCGGTGGCATACGGTATCGAAGGCTGCTGAGAGGTCCAGGAGGATGAGGGCAGCAGTTTCCCCGTTGTCGAGCAGGGACCTGATGTCGTCGGTGGCTGCGATGAGGGCGGTCTCGGTGCTGTGGTTTGCTCGGAAGCCGGACTGTGAGGGGTCGAGGGATCCGTTGGTCTCGAGGAAGGCGGAGAGTTGTCTGTTGACGGTCTTCTCGATGACTTTGGCTGGAAAGGGGAGGAGCGAGATGGGGCGGAAGTTCTTGAGGTCCGTGGTGGGTTTCTTCAGGAGGGCGCTCAGCTCGGCATGTTTCCAGCTCTCCGGGAAGGTGGCGGATGCGAAGGAGCTGTTGATGATGTTCCGGAGTTGGGGTGCGATGATGGAGTCGGCTTTGTTGAAGATGTGGTGTGGGCAAGGGTCGGTAGGGGAGCCGGAGTGGAATGTGATCATCAGGCGGGTGGTGTCTTCAGTGTTGATCGGGGTCCAGGTGCAGATGGTGGTGGTGGGGGGCATTGGTTCGGTGGTTGGGTCCATGGTCTGCGCGCCGAATCTGTTGTGTATATCGGCGATCTTGCGGTGGAAGAATGAGGCGAGTGAGTCGCAGAGGTCTTGTGAGGGTGTGATGTCATTGTTGCAGGCGCTGGGGTTGGAGAGCTCTTTGACGATGCTGAAGAGTTCCTTGCTGTTGTGAGTGTTGTTGTCCAGACGTTCTTTGAATGTTGCCTTCTTGGTGGTGCGGATCAGCTGGTGGTGTTTTCGGGTGGCTTTCTTGAGGGCGGTCATGTGTTCTGCTGTCTGGTCGTCGCGCCAGGCTTTCTCGAGGGTGCGGCAGGTTTTCTTGGAGTTCTTGAGTTCGTTGGTAAACCACGAGGCCTTTCTGCTGCCGGGTCTGCTTGGAGGATTCTTCAGTGGTACGAGTTCATCGGCGCAGT